>NC_060123.1:392419211-393090045 GCF_021461395.2 Schistocerca americana
TTTGAAGCTCAGCGTCCGGATGCAAAAGTGCTGAAACGTAATACTCAGATATATATGTGGAAAAAATCTCTTTTGAAGATAAAAAGAGTTCCAAGTGCTGTTATGAAGAAAACATTTCTGGCTTAACCCTCATAATACCAACGGATTTTCAGTAGCGCGTAATACCAAAAGGAGGAGGGTGAAGCGTTCCTTACGCCCAACCTAAAAGAAAAATTATAAAACAAACTAATTTTTTAACTGTTTTTAACTGATATCGGCAACATAGTTCCTAATGAAGCACTGGTGTGTACGTAGTGTCCAGAAACAGTAAAATAACTTTCAGCGCACTCTAAGCAATACGAGCGATTTTCAGGAGGGGTACTTTAAGATCACCGTAAAAAGAAATATTAGTTTTGTTCACTTTTACTCACAACATACTTTTCCAACAGTGTTCCAGTTATAGTAGGACTTGACTGCTGGATTATTAAGTATCGAGGCTTGAATGGAATCATTATTTCTAATTTCTTTAAATGGTCTTCAACGCTTTGAAACATTAACCTCTCGGATGTTCCACAGTCCACTGTACGATGACAGGATACGAACACTATCTCACTCCTGATGAATCTCTGTATCCCCCCCCCCCCTCCCATACACACACACAAGGAACACCTCCCGCAAAATCAGGTGGTAGGGCTTGCACCCAGGCCAAAGTGGAACACGCTGCTACGTTATCCCAGAAACTAGGAGTGTAATCACTACCCGCTTTCTTGAAGTAACTTAGAGCGAACTTAGCGGTTGGTTTCACAGCTTAAGTTTCCAATGAAAAATTACGGTTTTTCATCGACCCGTTTTCGCTCTAATGGGCGTGTCCCATTGCCAAAGCTCAACTCTTTAGCGCCGAGATAAATACAAACATCGCAGAGCAAGAAAGAGCGGTAGTAACTACAATACTAGGGGAAGGTTTTAAACATCAAACATAAATGGCGGGCAAGGCAGAGTCAAGCCTTAGCAACATGGTTCTTAGAACAAACTTAATAGTGGCGAAGTGCATGATTACTAAATTAAGCTAACATTGCCCAGCTGCAGCGACGACAAGGCTTTTATAAATTACTATGCTAAAAGTATACTGGCCAAGTTCAATGACCTGCTTCATTCGAACAATAAGGTACCATCACCCAGACGCGCTATACGCTCACAGGACCACAACAGCAATGCGATACCTTAACCTTAACGCGGCGTAGCCACGCAAGCGAGGCCGAACTCTGGCCAGGCTGTAACCGGGTGGACACTGAGGCGCCTGCGCAAAATAATGTTAAACAAGACCGTACGATCGTACACAACACATCAGTTGCTGTCAAGTACTCTTACATAAAATTTACTAACTGCAGTAGTGCATCACTTCACTATTCAGCTAAAGCGAAGGACTCTACTTCAGTGAACACACTCCGCTATACAACCGGCTCAAAAGGGCATCATACACACTTTATTATAAAATTTTTAGAGCCAATTCAAAGGATACAGGCGCTGACCATACAACGTTCTGCACTGCCAGGACATTATGACCACATACACAGCTTCAGTTCAAGAAAAAGAAGTATTCACGCTACACACCACCACTACCCCTCTCCTTCCCCCCCCCCCCCCCCCCCCCTACCTCCTTCGCCCTCTTAGGTAGCATCAGTAGCAACTAAGATACATACAATCCAGAATCGCTAAAACCAAGAATGGTATAACTGCTAAATAACGACCCTTCACGTGAGCTTAGTAGAGACAATCTTTACAACATCTCACAACGGTCTCACCAAACCACAACAAGACAAGGACCATTAAACGCAGTACCTCTAGAATAGTAGTAGGTACTCCTGAATGGTCGTATCCAATCACTTTAACACGGTGGATATGCTTTTGTAGTCCCCTTAGTAGCAGGACTATTACCGAGCAGATATGTTATCCCAGCCATTCCTTGCAATAACTCACAACGACCGCACCACAAAACAAGGAGATCTACACGTCGCATACAACTGAATAATTTCGCTAACAATTCTCAGTTGTTACCGGCACTTTAATGCTACAGACAACACAACCAAGAAGCTAAGGAACATGCTTAGCTGTATTAGTCAGTTCTCGTAGTCAGCCACCGTGTCAGCACCACACACCATCTTATCGTCGGCTCGGTCTTTCGGCGTTGTCTTCTTGAGGTAAGAATAAACGTTACAACAACGCTATTCACAATTTGACCGAAACAGGCCGGCAACGTTGAAGAAAGACAACAGGAACCATCAGCCGAGTCTGACGACAAATGTTGGCTACGAATTACTCTCCCCAGTATCCTGACTGAATCCAACTAATAATCAGAATGATGAACTAAACCACCAGAAACTTATTTCAACACTTTCGCAGATCTAACGCCAGCGCACACATTTGCTGTCGTCAGCCACGACGGACGCTGAATAATACAACTCTGCCTCGTCGCTGCAGTGCCACTATGCAACGCTGCGGCCCTAAGCAATGGCAGTCAAAATCTGAGCGCCCTGCCTAGCTTGCACTACTCCACGCTGTCACCTTTGACGCCACAAGCGACATCGCACCGTAGCTCGGTGCCCTTAGTACAAACTACACACCATGGAATACAGTGGAACATTGACAGAACCGCAAAGGCGCGAAATGCAAATTGCCGGAGGAGGAAACCAACCGGCACAAGAGGTATTCATGTGTAAGTAGAGTCATGAACGTGAAAATACTGGACATCACATTAATTATGAAAGTCACATCAACTACCAAGGCTTAAATTTTCAGATTACGTCTAACTGAAAAATTTAAAACACTTGTGGAATTTGGCACAAGACTTAATTAAAAACAAAACATATTTATTTCAAAATTTTAAAATATGACGTACCTTGGTATTTCGTGTTTTCATGACATACTTTTCGGTAGTTGAGTGTATGCAGGCACTGTAGCTCATCTTGTTCAGTCGTGGGATCCTGTGTAGTAAGAAAGCTCAGAGAAATTTTCATTAGCAAACCGCGCAGAACTGTTGACGCCATATAACAAAGAAACATATAAAATGAAAAGAAAACTGTGTAGCATAAGAGGCTAGTAATCTTAAGTCAGTGGTTCGAATCTCGCTGGTGGTAACGATCTCTTCACTTCTATTGAGATTCAGTATTTATTAAGAAACAGAAACATTAATTAAGAAATATCAAATTTTAATATTTTTTAAATAATGACAATTTTAGTTTTAATTTCTAGCTGTACTAAAATAAATTAGAACTGAATATTCACTTGGAATATAATGTTGTATACACAAGGTTTAGGAGAGGTGGGCCAGACAATGGTGCCGCAGCTGTCGTCGTAGGGAAGCTGGACAGGAGCACAAATACTTAGTGAATACATAAACATAGGAGACAGAAGTTCTGCTTAACGTATAGCTTTCTGAAGAAACTTTATAAATGATCAAACGGCAATAATGTTGAGCAATTACAAAAAGCAAATTAAAGAGCGTCGTCCAGAGTGGGACTCTCACTACTACATCAAGAGCGAACTGTCGAAGGTGGCTAAGACTGGCGACTGTAGAAGACTGTAACTGAGACTGAGCGTATAGCTGCCAGCAGCCGTCGTACACACATCTAAATATTTTTTGCGTCACCTCGGTTCCGAGAGTTCTGGAACTTGAACAGAAAACTGGAATAGAGATCAACATACATCATTTCCGCCCTTTTTATTGCTCATGCAAGCCACACATTGCACCACCGTACAGCTGGACCTTCAGAGGTGGTGGTTCACATTTCTCTACACACCGGTACTCCTAATAACCAGTAGCACGTCCTCTTGCATTGATGCATGCCTCTATTCGTCGTGGCATACTATCATCATCAAGGCACTGTTTGTCCAAATTGTCATATAAATCAACTCTAAATGTTATCACCCTTGCTTATAACGTAACAGAAGGTTGTTTTGACTTTCCTAAATGCTGTGTCCGTCCTCTCGGCAATCATTTAAATTTCTTCACATTTTGCCTGCAGCCATTTCGTCTTAGCTTACCCGCACTTCCTATTTATTTCATTCCTCAGCAACTAGTATTCCTGTATTTCTGAGTTTCCCGGAACATGTTTGTGCTTCCTCCTTTCATCGGTCAGTTGAAATATTTCTTATGTTACCCATCGTTTCTTCGTAGTTACCTTATTTGTACCCACGTTTTCCTACCCATCATCAGTGATAGCCCTTTTTAGAGAGTCCATTCCTCTTCAATTGTACTGCCTACTGAGTTATTCCTTACTGCTGTATCTATAGCCTTAGAGAACTTCAATCGGATCTCGTCCTTCCTTAGCACTTCCGTCTCTTTGAGTATTGATTCATCCTGACTAATGTCTTGAATTTCAGCCTACTCTTCATCAATACTATATTGTGATCTGAGTCTATATCTGCTCCTGGGTATCTGATTTCGGAATGTCTGTCTGACCATGATGTAATCTAAATGAAATCTTCGTATATCACCTGGCCTTTTGCAAGTATACCTCCTCCTCTTTTTGATTCCTGAAGAGAGTATTCGCCATTACTAACTGAAACTTGTTACAGAACTCAATTAGCCTTCCTCCTCTCTCCCTTCTTGTCCCACGCCCATATACTCCTGTAACCTTTTCTTCTACTCCTTCCCCAACAACTGCATCCCAGTCCCCCATGACTATTAGATTTTCATATCCCTTCACATACTGTATTACCCTTTCAATATCCTCATACACTTTCTTCATCTCTTCATCATCAGCTTGCAACGTCGGCATGTATGCCAGAACTATTGTTGTTGGTGTTGGTTTCCTGTTGATTCTGATAGGAGCAAACCTATAACTGAACTGTTCACAATAACAGACTGTGTGACATCTCTTCCTAGTCATAACAAATCCTGCTCCCGTTATACCATTTTCTGCTGCTGCTGATATTACCCTATACTCATCTGACCTGAAATCCTTGTCTTCTTTCCACTTCACTTCACTGACCCGCAGTATATCTAGAATGAGCCATTTGCATTTGCATTTCCCTTTTCAAATTTTCTAGTGTACCTACCACGTTCAAGCGTCTGACATTCCACGCCCCGACTCGTAGGACGTTATTCTTCCGTTGATTATTCAATCTTTTTCTAATACCAAGCTCCCCCTTGGGAATCCCCTTCCGGAGATCCGAATGGGGGACTATTGCGGAATCTTTTGCAAACGGAGAGATCACCATGAAACTTCTCCAATTTACGGCCCATGTGCATTGTGGATACACGTTACGTGTCTTTAATGCAGTGGTTTCCATTGCTTTCTCCATTCTCATGCCGTTGATCGTGGGTAATTCTTCCGGCTTTAGGGACAGTTTCCCACCGCATGGACAAGAGATTGCCCTGAACCTCTGTCCACTCCTCCGCCCTCTTTGACAAGGCCATTGGCAGAATGGAGGTGACTCCTTATGCTGGAAGTCCTCGGCTGCCAACGCTGATTATTAATGGAAATTGAAGAAGCAGCAGGATTAGAACCCGGGACAGAAGCCGCTTTGATCATGAACCAAAGACGCTACGTCTTTTTTTCTCTTTTTTTGCTTTTATTTTCCCGAGAACAGGGTGAATATACAAAATATCTTTATTGGTACAGCCGGCCGGGGTGGCCGAGCGGTTGTAGGTGCTACAGTCAGGAACCGTGCGACCGCTACGGTCGCAGGTTGGAATCCTGCCTCGCGCATGGATGTGTGTGATGTCCTTAGGTTAGTCTGTTTAAGTAGTTCTAAGTTCTCGGGGACTGATGACCACTGAAGTTAAGTCCCGCAGCGCTCAGAGCCATTTGAACCATTTTTTATTGTTGCAGTCTTAAATATAACAGTAATGCCATCATTTCGGCGGAAGTAACACATTACACTCGAACAAAGGGAGCAAATTTATTTATTAACTATGTGTAGGAAAAAGTATTATAATAATACAGCTGTAAGCTAAGAGGTGTTAAGCAATAGACTTCAATCACTTAATAAAAGCAAGTCTTCTGGTCCAGACTGTATACCAATTAGGTTTCTTTCGGAGTATGTTGATGCAGTGGCTCCATACTTAATAATCATATACAACCGTTCGCTTGGCGAAATATCCGTACCCAAAGACTGGATAGTTGCACAGGTCACACCAATATTCAAGAAAGGTAGTAGGAGTAATCCTCTAAATGACAGGACCATATCGTTAACGTTGATATGCAGCAGGATTTTTGAACATGTATTGTGTTCGAACATTATGAATTACCTCGAAGAAAACGGTCTATTGACACACAGTCAACTAGGATTTAGAAAACATCGTTCCTGTGAAACACAAATAGCTCTTTATCATATGAAGTGTTGAACGCTATTGACCAGGGATTTGAGATCGATTTCGTATTTCTGGATTTCCGGAAGACTTTTGACACGGTACCACACAAGCAGCTCGTAGTGAAATTGCATGCTTATGGAATATAGACTCAGTTATGGGACTGGATTTGTGATTTCCAGTCAGAGAGGTCACAGTTCGTAGTAACTGACGGAAAGTGATAGAGTAAAACACAAGTAATTTCTGGCGTTCCGCAAGATAGTGTTATAGGCCCTTTGCTGACCAGGAGGCGTGTAAAAATTTTATAGTCTGCGATAAGCACAGTCAAGGGACGGTAATGTGCTGTCGTCACCCCCGGTGTCAGTTTGTTGATGGGTATAATAATTCCCGTGACAAAGGACGGCGGTAAGGCGTTCCCCATCGTCATCAGTTCATGACGTGGGGGGCGAGAGTCTGCTGGAAGCCCAAAGGTGATAGTAAGATATTGTTAACAGAAAACACAATTACTGTTCACGGATACGCAGGTGTCTCCTTTGAGCTGGTCAGTAGTCAGGGAAGTAGGTGAAGCACATGCAAGGCCAGTATGAGCTGACGCCCGCACACCTCGCAGCCTCAGCCACCGCAGTGACGGGGCTGGCCTAAACGCTGCAAACGCAGCGGGCAGGTGTACAGGCAGGTCGCTGACTGGACGCACCGTGGAGACTGCCTGTGTAGTCCCAATAGCCAGCAGCACGGCAAGCACGTTGCCAGGGCACTGTCATTGACTTATAGATGGCGGCTCGGTAAGGCTTCCACGAGTGCTGCACGAGGTGGCTACAGTCATGAAGAATTGCATTACAGTCTCTTAGCGAGAGAACAACTAGCGACACCATTGTCCATTTGTAGAAGCAAGTCGAGGTTCGGTAGCTACTGCGCACCCTTGGGATGATTGTAGTTTGGCAGCTCTCCAGGTACCATCAGCTAGACATCAAGAGGTTGTGGTGGTAAGAGGCTCCGAAGTCTTCTGATCAACGAAGGAGAAGACTGGCGGAAACAGCCCTTGGCGGCAAAGTCCTTCAGGCTTGGCTGGCCGTTGCATCATATATAGAAGCAATCTAGGAGGACTGCGGTTGGATCATCACAGATGCAACCTCGCGACGTTAGTTGCACACTTAGAACCAAGCTTTGAAAGTGAGAGGTTTCGTACCATTCAGTCTGTGGAAATGACATTATCGTCTGGCTAGCATGACCCAATATGGCCTAGTTTTGTGGATCCATCACTGCTCTGCTCTCTCCCCTGTCTCGCAAACCTTCTCCTCAGGCAATCGGTTTGATTATTTCTGAAGCATATGTATGATATTCTGCCAAGCGTGGCTCTTTTGCCACCGAGGGAAAACCTTAAAAGTTTTCAAATTCACCCGGATTACCATTCTGTGGCACGACGTTGCCCCTTCCTATACAAAATTTGCCACGAATTTTTCGCTTGTAATGATCCTGGAACAGTCTCGACGTAGAAGTAATACGCCAAAAACTGTACACTATATATTGTCGTTATCTACATTCTCCCATGGAGCAGAATCACATGGCTCGTATTTAATCCCTTAATTCTCTAAATTTCACGTTCAGTCCATTCAAATTATCCTCTAAAACCCATATATTTTCTTGAATTCATCTCTTATGCGCTGGTACAATCTCTCATAAACTCAATTTTTGGTCTACTAGATAAACGCGTATTTTAAATGCTTGCTTCTATTGGTCAACCAGTCAACGGGTATCTAATATACAGGATATTCATTGTGCTGTACAGATTTTCGCTTAAATCAAAAGGGCTTTACAATTTCAATTGCTCTGCCATTATCGGAAATATTCTGTCTGGGCTTTTATTATCTATTGAGGTCCTGCAACGGGAATAGTGAGCCTCAATTTTGAGAAAAGTGGTGCTTAGTGGCTGCGCTTATGAACTCGTACCGGAAACGTAAACACTTATTGGTATTCGAAACAAGACCTGGCTCCATAACGGCTAGACAGCCGCAAGTTGTACTGTTTGTAGAAACTGGGTAACAAGATAAAACTACAGAACAACTGAAACAAGAAGGAATGTAGCTCACGTCCAATGATATAAGGCTTGTCGCACAGTGTTGCGGTAAGTCAGTTACTTAATTAGTTAGTTAGTTAGTTAGTTACATGTTCCCGAGATCATCTGAACGATTTGCTTACAGAAATAATGTGGAACAAGTCAGTTTACAGCATATGTATTACTGTCAATATAATGAACACAGTATCATTTTACTGCTATTCTTGCAACTATACTTAAAAATAGTTATTATTTAATTTTCTGGCTGGTTGTTTTTAAGTAGAAATTCTTGAATGCACTAGAAGCAGTTGTTCAAGAGAAATGATTTTAAATTGGATTTGAAACATGCTTCGCTAACTGTCGGACTTTTATGTTCTATGTTATTGGATAAACGATCAAAAAATTTATCTGAGCCACTAATAGCTTTAACAATAGGTAATGAAGGACATTTCTCCGTCTAGTGTTATAGGTTTGCACATCACTGTTCTTCACAAATTGTGATGATTTACCTATGACGAATTTCCCCAGCGAAAATATGTATTGTGACGCAGCAGACGGCTCCTCGCAGACGGACCTACATAATTCCCGTGGGAGAACACACATTTACTGCTCTATTTTGTACTATTAACACTTCCTTTCCAGGTGATACTTACTACAGGAACTTACTCCGTACGACATTTTTGAGTGGGCATTTCCAACGTATGTCAGGAGGTTGATACATCTGCTTCCAAGATTAAAAATTACACGAAGAGAAAACGGTAGCTGAACTTAATTGTTTGAGAAGGTCAGTAATAGGCTTCTTCGCGTTCTAGTTTTCGTCAATATGTAGAGCCAAAAATTTGTAGCAGTCTACCCTGCTTCCTGCACATATGCTACATCACTTGTGCGATGACTATTTCTTGTACAGAACTGAATGTGGAGTGTTTTTCCAAAACAGAGAGTGTCCATATCCAGAGAACCACTTAATAATTCAATGGAAAATATCATTTATTAACTATTCTGTTGCTTTTCCTCTATTGCAATTTGTTAAAACACTAGTATCGTTCGCTAAAAGTAGCAATGAATGTTAACTGGAAGGTCATTCACACAGGAATAGGTATGGATCCAAAACTGAAAGCCGTGGGACTCCTTCGTAATTTTACTCCATTCACTAAATTTTTCTACCTCTTAGACACTGACAGAATTATTTATCATAATCTTTTGTACTCTATTTGTCAAGTATTACTCAAACCTGTTGTGTGTAAAGCCATCAGATCAACAAAACTTGAGTTTTTCTGAGAGACTGTCAGGATCTAGTCAATCGGAGGCCTTGGACAGTTCACAAAAAATATCAACAGGCGATATATAACTATTTATGAGTTCTACTATTTGATAAGTAAAGGTATAAATTGCATGCTGAGATGAGCAACCTTTCTGGAATCCGAACTGTGATGCCCTAAGTAATTTTTTCCAGTTATGTTTCCGAATATTCTTGAGTGAATTATTTTCTTATTCGACTATTTAGGAAAGCATCGTCAGTAAAGAAACTGGACGATGATTGCTTACGTCTGCCTTGCCACCCTTCTGACGAACTGTCTGAAAAAATTCCCCGTAGCAGTGATCCTTTGCTTATATCACTAAGACATTACTTATTAAGGTGGAACAATTTTTCATAATTCTGTTTGAAATACCATCGACACAGCAAGAGCTTTTCCTAAACGTGTATGTTGACCACACGTAACACCACAGAAGTGTTTGAGATGAGAAAGACTGGTAAGAAGATGGAGAAAGAAATAAGAAACTGTGATGTGTTTAAGATTATAACTCTAGTATGGGAACAGTTACCCGCATTTTCGTGTTACATAATTGAGTCGAATCACTGCAGACTGTGAGGGGATACAAAAAGTTTATTTTCATGTTTTTTTTTCTTTTTTTTTTTTGAGATAGAGGTGGAGCCCCTCCACGCCCACACCGGCGTGATGGCCAACACAAAAGGTCTAGTGCCATCTCTGCATAAGGGTTAGTATTCACTAAAGTGAGGTGTCGCAGGATGTGGGTACTGCGATGTTTGCGTACGTCTGGTTAGGATTAACCATTAATACGCGCTCATCTGGAGATAGATTGGTCGAAATCTGACGAAGGGTAGCGGTTTGAAGGGCAGAGGAAAAAAAGTGCCAAGGCGAGAGCCAAGGGAAAAAAACCTCTGCGAAAGTTAGGTCGGGTGGTAAGAGCAGTAGCGGCTGTCTTGCTGCCTGCGATAGGTTGTGCAAGGATAGGCTTTGTTAGTAGTGGGTATCATGCATGTCGATACCTAGACGTTGTGCGTTTGAGCTGCTCGGCGGCTGGCGCTGGGTGCTGGTGCCGAATCCTCGGTCAGTGTCAGCAACCCGCAACAGTTAGGTTTGTTATCGATCTTGTGTCCGATAGGTCATATACCGGAGGCATAGTGTGAGGGAATGTTGGCAGATTGTTTGTGCGTCTGTGGGCGAGCTCGTCGGTGTCCCTGCTGTGGCCTGTTGGTCGGCTCTAATAGCAGCTGGTAGTTGCCAGTCAGTGTTGCTGATATGCAGGGGATTGCCGACGTTTGTCGCTGTTTGAGTATGTTAGTTTACCATAGGTGGCTATGCCCTAGCTAGCAGTGTCTTTGGCCGCTTGTGCTTCCACCTGTGGATGTGATCGTAGTTTCCCAGAGTGAGGATGAAAGGATTGTTTGAGTGTCTCCAGTTTCTGTATAGTAGTGTGGCGTGTTTTTTGAATACTTCCTTGAGGGTATCAAGGCGGTATTCATGGTGAAGGTCCACGGTGCGTGTGTAGCCTGGAGCGTTGCTAATGATTCGTAGCACCTTGTTCTGTATGATCGGCAGGCGGCGCAGTCGTGTAGGAGCTGCATATCCCCAGACGGGAGCTGCGTACGTCATCAGAGGTCTAATCAGTGTCATGTATATGGACTTGGACACCCTCCTATTCAGTGTGCTTTCCCTGTTGAGCAATGGGTAGAGCTGTTTGAGCCTCGCGTGCGCTCGGTTGGCAACGTATTCGATGTGGTCCCCCCATGTAAGTTTCCGGTCCAGCCAGACACCAAGGTACCTGACTTTCTCTCGGAAACGTATTGGGCGTGTATGTAGTGTTATTGGTCTACAGTGTTCGTGTTAGCGCAGTAGTTTCGGTCTGCATGTGAACAGAACTGCTTCGCACTTGTCGACGTTTACTTTAATACGCCATCGCTCCAACCAAGGCTCAGCTGTTCTGAGTGCTGTCTGTATCCGTGAATTGATGTTCGACGGTTTCCAGTCTTGCGCAAGGATGGCTGTGTCATCCGCGTAGACGGCTAACGTCGTGTTTTGTGTCGCTGGGAAGTCATTAATGTACAGGTTAAACAAGATAGGCCCTAGGATGCTCCCTTGGGGTACTCCAGCTTGGATACCGTGTTATGTTGATTGTTTATCCTTCACGTTAGTGTTGAAACATCTGTTCGTGAGATATGAGTGTATGAGACGTACGAGTCCGTCCGGGAAACCAGCTTCGCTTAGTTTGCATGTGAGTCCGTTGTGCCATGTACGGGGCCTATGGGTTATAAATTTGTACGTTCTTATGAAAATAGCAATAGAACAAAACCTGCGAAATTTCAGCTTTGATAGGTGATCTTCCTGAAGCAAACGGCACAGAAAGGTAGAAAGGTGACAGAGGGAGCCGCTCTGGTGAGAATCTTTTACGATTTACTTGGAGGCACTTATTAAATATTTGTGGGGCCAATTGCTAGATGAAAAGTACTAAAATCTGAAAATCTTTAGTTTGCCCAAAACAGAAAGTATGCGGAGAAACCATGTGCGAATGCAGAACATGCAATTTACCACTATGTATTGTGTCATCTTTGGAAGCTTATCACATAAGGAATTTATTAATAGTCGATAACTGCAGATAGATGATGAAATTAAACTGATAATTTTCTAAAAGTATGTCCAAAATTAAAAAGATATATAGGAATTAGAACTAGAACAAAAAACAGATATATTGGTGACAACGCTATTGCAGTTCCAAAGACCAGATGTAATACAAGGATGGATAATTTTACGGAAGACATAAAAGATATTGGATCACTTAAAGTTCTTGGCTATTATATTTCGTTACAGATGAATTACTGCTCTGAAAAACATGTGAAAACCTCACAGATTTCATATGCCGCTGTATCTGTCTAGCACGTGAAGTACAAAAACTAGGACCACAGAACACGTTGTTCCAATGAAATAAAATTACACCTTATTCCCTATTTCGATGCACATCTTTAATTTGAATGAAGTCAGTTTCCTCTTCTGGTTGTTCTTTTGTTGTAAATAAATACTTACTTACTTCATTATTCTGCAATAAGCTAATCTGGCCCCCCTGGATACCAAGCTTCATCAAAGTAAAAATGGTTATGTGTACAACATTATTCCACACATATCACTGTGATGGAGCCAATTAGTTTTTAAGATGATGAATACGCCAGTGCATTTTCACATGTTGTATGCTGGCACAGTGACAACGCTTGCATAAAGATTTCACTTTTTAATTTTCTTCACGTCTCAGGCAGCTGTGGGAACACCAACGGTTTTGTGAAATCCGTGTTAGGGACACCATCACATGCTACTTGCTCCACTCGAATGTGTGGATTGTTTCATACTAGCTAAAAAACAGCTTCTACTCTGATGTGGCATGATAACTTCAAATGGGGTGGGATAAGCTGGTTGCAGAATGAAATTTTCACTCTCCAGCGAAGAGTGTACATATGAAACATCCCGGCAGATAAAACTATGTGCAGGACCGAGACTCGAAATCGGGACTTTGGCCTTTTGCAGGCAAGTACTTTACCGACTGAGCTACCCAATACGATTTACGACCCGTCCTCAAAGTTTTAGTTCCGCCAGTATATCGTCTTCTACGTTCCCGACTTCATAGACCCCCTGCTACGAACCTTGTAAGACTAGCACGCATGAAAGATAGGATATTGCGGGGATTTGGCTTAGCAGTTTTTATCTGCCAGGTAGTTTCGTATCCGCGCACACTGCACTGCAGAATGAAAATTTCACTCAGGAAACAACCCCAAGGCTGTGGATAAACCACGTCTCCGCATTATCCTTTCTTCCAGGAGTGCTATTCCCGCAAGTTTCACAGCAGAACTTCTGTGAAGTTTGAAAGGCAGAAGACGAGTTACTTGCTGAAGTAAAGCTGAGAGGACGGGTCGTGGGTCGTAACTGGGTAGCTCAGTCGGTGGAGAAATGACCCGAGAAAGGCCAAGGTCCAGAGCTTGAGTCTCGGTCCAGTACACAGTTTTAATCGGCCAGAAAGTGTTAAGCTAATTGCTGATAATGAAATAAGGTGTTCATTTAAAAACAAAGAACAACCTAAGCAGACAGAGCAGCACATACAAACGGCTATTGGCCTAAAATTTAATCTGATACACAGCTTGACTATTTGGTTTTGAAGGCTGGGTAGGGACATTCCCTTTGGTTTATGTGCTCGAAAAAATATGATAAATTTCCAAGGAATTATCCGACACACAGTGTCTTTCCCTAAAAGCTGTTTCAGTGTTGGATCAGGCATACTGTAACTTTTGGACAGTTCGGATGTTGAAATGTTTATTTCTTGTGTTACGTAGAATAGACAGAAAAGTAAACATCAGTATGCCAGAGCAATCTCAGTTTCAGACACCTAGCCATTCTGAATACCTTCTAACATTCTTCAGAAAGTGTACATGTAACTGGAAAAGACTACATTTAGCTTGTGATCTCGTATGTTTTGCCTTCATAATTTAGGAAGTTACATATTTTTTTTATCCATTGTCTACGAACCCAAGGATTATCCTTGGTAGTTACGAAATATGCGCACATAAAAATGTGCTTCCTTGAAACAAGGTTGCACATCATAATATTTTCATTATTATTGTTCATAAAGAACTGATATTTTCCCGCTGAAATGCTTTTTTAACAAATTTCTGAACGTGCTCATCAACTACAAACATAGGGGACGTACTACGTCCTTCAGTTTGATGTCATTTTCTTTCCTTGGAGCGTAATGCGTGAAGAGGGCACCAGTCAGCCATAGATACTATTGTAGTGACGTTGACTGCTAGTGTGTACAACAATTTCGTGGAGTAAAATACTTGATAACGGTGAATGGAGTCGCTAGTTTGGTGGATTTACATTAGTAAGTCGACTGAGTAATGTAACAGACTCAGATACAAGACTTTTTCGTGGCTAAATCAATGTCGTGATTGCTCGAACCACGAGTTCATCAAGCACTGAGGCGAATGAATGTAAAAGGGTGAGCAGCGGCTGCATGTTTAATATGAGACGTAACCAGCCCGTAATATGTTGACTGCTCACTACATACACGTCTATTCTTCAGGTAAAATGCCGAGAATGGTTTATCTTTCCTGCTTAGACTTCTGAAGGGAGGATCATTTACGTTAGAAAAGTCAATATTAATTACCTCTGGGCAAAATATTACGTGATATATAGTAACGAGTGTTAGTGGTACTTGAAAGCTTATAATTTTGTCCCTACCATGTCATACCTCAAAGTGATATTGTCAATGAAAGAGTAGTTAGAGGCAGTTTAAATTCTTTTCCACTCATGTTAATGTAACATAATAGATGTAGGAGCATAAATAAAATGCCTTCAGCTGTCCCTGAAATGGTGGTTAATCGAGTTGTTTCCATTCTAAAAATAACTAAAAGAGTTATAGTTAAAAAATAATTAATAGTTTAGCTAGTTTATAGGATATTGATAATGAAGGAGTAGTTAGAGGCAGCTGAAATACTTGTGCACTCATGTTAACGTAACATAATAGATGTAGGAGCATAAATAAAATGCCTTCAGCTGTTCCAGAAATGGTGGTTAATCGCGTTGTTTCCATTCTAAAAGTAACTAAAACAGTTATAGTTCAAAAATAATCAATAGTTTAGCTAGTTTATAGGACTGGTCGTGTTGCCAAAGTTAGTGGTAAGTTTGACCTTTAGGATCTTGTCACTAAAGTGTGGTTGCTTGCTTCAATTGAAGAAGTATCATGTTAGGGATTTTGAGTCAATATACAGGAACCACTCTCAATTTTTTTTTTCGTTCAGAACTGGAGACTTAATTCTTTAGCATATTTTTCTTCATTTGGAACAACCAAAAGATAAAGTAGTATAGTTTCTCGTCAGATTGTTGGAAACAAGTATAAAACTAAACTCACTGAAAATTTTAATATAAATCACCTGTTTCAGTGTCCGACTCTCTTAATATTAGTTATTTCTTACGCAGAACAAACGTCCGTGTAGCATTATTTAAATGTAACTAGTTCACTCAAGTGTAAAAGTACGAAATGACATGCGGAAGCTGAATTCCCGTTCACAAAATCAGAAAAGTTCTCCGCGTTGCAGTTTTTTGGAACACCGTTCATAGAAACAGCAGCGGTTGCAAAAGAACTGTTTAAACGTTTTACTTGGCCTTGTATTTGCCTTTACGATGAAACATAAAAGGTAAAATCACAACTAAAAATAAAATTTCAGTGAATTCTGTTACACATGATCGATCCACCTTGACCAAACACTGAGTTTCCTACGGTTTAAAGTAAAATCGTGCATTAAATTACCGAACTCGAGGCCCAATAGGATGGATTAAATTTTGTGAAACGGAAGTTTCCTGATATGTTTCGCAGTAAACTGACTCAATGACAGTACAGATGAGGATATACCGGATCCCCTCATATCACTGAAGTTAAGCACCATCGTGCGTGGCCATTGCTTGGATGGCTGACCGACCGGTCACGCTTCGCTTTCGTCATAGTCTACTAAAACTGTGTAGAAAACTACTGTAAAAATTTAATTCTTAGTCGACTAAGCAGTTTTAATGCCTCTCTGACTTTATACAGCTATTCAGTTTAGGTCTCCTTCAATGTCATGAAGTTTAATTGCCTAAATAATTTACAGATCTATTGACTTCAAGCCATATTAGCGTTGATCATACCCAGAGCGATTGTCCGCTCCAAAAAGTATTCACTACAAACAGAGATAAGCCGCGCTGGTGAATCAGATTGCAGAACGAGGGCCAGGTAGTCAGGGAGGAAGTAGGCGGATTAACGATAATAACGCAGTTCTCAACACGTCAGGTAGCACAGATGTATGCTGCACTTAAGAGGAAAGGTTAATCCAAAGCACTGTGGAAGTCATTATATAAATTAATAGAGCTATGCCAGTGACTTACAATTTTTGACAAGAACGGGGACTGAAAAACACCGACCATCCCACTGAGATGCCTTACTGTTTGCAACAAATGACAAGCCATTCCGCGAATTAGAGGAAAGGTTCTTGTCATTCATGTCTCCCTTCCAGTGTGAGCAACATTGTGCGTTACTTTGAAGGGAAATATGACTAGAAGTTATTTCACGTTGTCCATTAATACACTGCAGCGTTAGTTTACATATCACGGAGTTAAACTGCTTCCGCTTCTTTAGGTAGAATCAGTAGATTCGCATCCGCGTCTTTAGATAGAATCAGTAGATCGGACGATATCGTCTAAAATTACACCCATGCTGTTCATTGTACGAGGGAGTCCTTAATTAACGTAGCTAGCAACTCCACGATGTTGTCTAGAAAAGCTAGAAATTGCGTCAGTAAATTAGAACCAATGTGATATCACAGTCAAATCCTTCAAGGGAGTTTCTCCGTGGAGATACTCGCATGGGTTCGACGAAAGTTGGAGCGCCCACGTTACTCATGGGGAACAGACCAGGCGAGTCCTGCACTCGCTTTCGGCACCGACGAGGGCATGGTGGGCTGTTGTTGGCGCCCGAGGGTGATGGATGCCCACTGCGTGCAGCTGGCGTGCGAGCAAACACTTGTCGCTGAGGGCCCTGGTTCAGTATACACGGTGACCGTCGGCCGTTAATCCAGACCTCACGACGTGCCCACAGGCCCGTAGCTGCTGATATCGAAATTTGGTGCCCTGGTTGCTTCGCAGTGTGGGCCAAGTTGTTTCGTGGTCTCCACGTTTTAATTTCTCATTTTTGAAACATACGTACTGAAGTAACTGGCACATATTTCTGATGTTAGATGAATAGTTCTTGCCTTCTCGTTAGAAGCCAATAAAAGACTGGTGATTGTTTCAGTAATAATAACGAACAGATCACAGTTTAAGAGAATATTCCGAAAGAATCAGTTTAGAATAAATTTGGATACTGCGATACTGTGCACTCACAGGATTTGTCTACGAAAAAAGCATTCGACAATGTAAAGTACCTGAAGTACTCAGCAAAATACTGGCTAATCAGAAACTGTATAAGATTTTGTAAAGGAGTCTGAGGAGAGATTGACTGAGAAAGAACTGTTACGAAAACAATTCTATACGTTGCACCAATTCTGCGTTATTTAGCATTGAAGTTAGCTAGTCAGGTCAACGTTCACGCAGATTCTTGCAGTCCACAAGAGGAGGTGTTCCCCAATTTGTTCTGGGCATTTCACATGACACCCTAGTGCCTCGAAAACAATCATTTTGCCCAGAGTGGTGGCGTAGCGTAGTGTTTAAGAGAAATTCGTAAGATTCCGATAGTTGTGGGTTCGAGTCTCGTCAGGTGATTTGATATTTTGATTTGTAATTTATTATCGAAATTACTTTGACAATTGTTTATGTGCAATTACTTGCTTTTAATATATTGGCCACTTTTATTTCCGTTTCTTTGTAAAGTTATGTTATTCTTTGTAGTAATGTTTCAGTTGCCTTAATTTTTTTCTGCCTATCATTGTTTCACCTATTGATACCTTTGTGCAAGTGGTTTGGGCTACTTTTAATTATGTATCATAAAACTGAAACATTTGAAATTGGTGATCTACTGATTAAAGCCAAAAACACGAAATACTGTATTCGTACTATCTGTGCAAAGGCATCACAAATGTATGTTTCATTACAAGACGTGACTGTTGCGGATGGTAATCGCCATACAGATATTTAAAACAAAAGTTCTTGCTGTATTATGAAAGAAAATTAGGCAGCTGAAGAAGTGAATGAAAAAAAAGATTACCAGCAAAAGCGAAATTCAACCACAAAGACGAATAGAGATAACGAAAGTCACAACATCGATGAAAACATAAGATGTTAGAACGGCCGAAGTGAAATCGACGTTAGAAGAAAAAAATATTAAAAATCATATGAAATGCAAAAAGGATGATAAGATGAAACTATGGGATCGAATGAGAAAGAAGCGAATAGAAATGAAAGGTTACATTTGAGTCACGTAACTTCATAAACTCGACGCTCAAAGTAATTTCGATTAAGATTTAAAAATAAAAAATATCAAAGCAACTGCAGAAATTCCAACCGAACTTTACGTACCTAAATATCTACGCTATGCTATTGCACCATTCTACACAGTCCTATTATCTGTAAGCCACTAGCGTTCCAAGAGAAAGCTAGAATTCCATCCCTGGGGATCTCTCCTTGTTAGTTAACAGCCAAAACCGTAACATAAACAAGGATAAATAATGATAACGATGAAGCAGTAGGTACGATATTTCCTCAAGTCATTAATGTAACAAAATAATCAAGAACGCAAAGTAACAATAATTATTTATTACATCTACTCGAACTGTCCTCCTCCAACCTTAATTCACGAACTGCAACACTACTTCGTAGAGTATACAAGTTTTCCAAAGGAGTTTTCCCGGATTTCATCATAGGTTAAAATTATCCTCGCAAGAAGCTCTTCGATAGTGTGTACTGGATTCGCGTAGACAATTTTCCTCACATGCCCCCATATATAAAAATCTAAAGACGTGAAATCCGGCGAACGAGCTGTCCAGAGAATTGGATCATCTCGAAAAACCCATGATTGCAGATACAGCGCATCTAAATGCTCCCACAATGCAACGGCGAAGACAGTGGCCTACGATACCTGCTCAAATGTTAACGCTATATTTATGCTGATATATGCTCAAGAGCTAAAGAAACTGGTATACCTGCCTAATATCTGGTAGGGCTCCCACCAGCACGCAGAAGTGCCGCAACACGACGTGACATGGACTCGACTAATGTCTGAATTAGTTCTGGATGGGACACCATGGATCCAGCAGGGCTCTCCATAAATCCATAAGAGTGCGACGGGGTGGAGATCTCTTCTGAACAGCACGTTGCAAGGAATCCCAGATAGGATCAATAATGTTCACGTCTGGGGAGTTTGGTGACCAGCGGAAATGTTTAAACTCAGAAGAGTGTACTTGGAGGCACTCTGCAGCAATTCTGGACGAGTGGGGCGTCGTATTGTCCTGCTGGAATTGGCCAGGTCCGTCGGAATACACAGCGGACATGAATGGATGGAGGTGATCAGACAGGATGCATACGAACGTGTCACCTAGCAAAGTCGTATCCACAAGTATCAGAGCTCCCATATACTAAATCTGCACACGCCCAGCATGATTACAGAGCCTCCACGAGCTAGAACGGTCCCCTCTTGACATGCAGGGTCCTTGGATTCATGAGGTTGTCTCTATACCCATACATTTCCATCCGCTCCATAAAATTTGAAACAAGACTCGTCCGATCAGGCAACATGTTTCCAGTCATCAACAGTAGAATGTATGTGTTGACGGGCCCAAGCGAGGCATAAAGCTTTGTGCCGTCAAGGGTACACGAGTGGGCTTTCGTTGAATGGCTCGCACGCTGACACTTGTTGATGACCCAGCATTGAAATCTGCAGCGATCTGCGGAATGGTTGCACTTCTGTCACGCTAAGCGAATCACTTCAGTCGTCGTTGGTCCCGTTCTTGCAGGATCTTTTCCCGGCCGCAGCGCTGTCGGAGATTTGATGTTTTGCCGGATTCCTGATATTCACGGTACACTCGTCAAATGGTCGCACGGGAAAATCCGCACTTCATCTCTACCTTGGAGGTGCTGTGTCCCATCGTTCGTGCGCCGATTGTAACACCACGTTCAAACTCACTTAAATCTTGATAATCTATCATTGTAGAAGCAGTAACCGATGTAACAACTGCGCCAGATACTTAACATAGCCTCTTGCGACCGCAGCGCCGTATTCTTCCTGTTTACACGTCTCTGTATTTGAATGCGCATGCCTATACCAGTTTCTTGGGCGCTTCAGTGCATATTCACACACCTATCAAGTATTTTTTCATCGTTCCAAACGTGACTGTTTAGAGATATGGCAAAACATTTCTCGTCGCTCCACAGCACCCACCTTTCGGAATCTGGAATTTCGATGCATTGATTTAAGTTTCACAGGGAATACGGTTTCAAAAAAGGATAGTCCTCTTCCACCAAATCTTGCACTTTCTGCAGGTGGTACGGAAATGAGTTTTCGTTCTGTAAGACGTCAAATGCTACAACTTGCAAAACCTTTAGTGAAAAACAAACGGAGATATTTTAACATGTTTAGTTTTCACACGTAAGTTTAGAACACTGCATTAACTTTACTTACGCCCAACGAATTACCAATGACCTTCGAGCTGATAGCATGATTTGCAACAACCATATCAAGAACTCTTTCTTCAAACCGCCCTTCGCGTTGTCGTGCAAATTCAGCTACGTTCACAACAAAATTCCCGTACTCCCTTAAGCTGCTATCGACCACTTCACAAGTATTCATCATCGAATAACACGGTTTGGAAATTTTGAGTTGTAAATTATGTGGGCCTCCACTGCACTTTGACACGCTGCGCCTTTTGCTGAACGCACATCGGCGTCGAAGGAATTTCAAAGACGCGCCACGATACCACTACGCTTCCTACTGTGGGTGGATCTGTATGGCACGCTTACCAACGACCTGCACCACATTCCGTGTACATTCGCAGCGAAGTGAATATACCGACAGTGGTAACTTGCGTCAACACGATTTTCCAAGATGATCAACTGACTATCAAATAAAAGTCTGCAACACAAGCTGATACCAGTTATGCCAGTTTTCTCGTAGCCTAGGTACGAGTAGTAGCACACCGTACTCTTGAGCTGTTGCTTCTGGTATTATCCCCGCTACCGTTAACTTTTAAATTTTTTAATTTCTCTCTTATTTAGTCTGAGGAGACCAAACGAAAATTGCCACACCAACATTGGCACACGGATTGAATTTGTGCGCGCGACAGCCTGATTGGCTACCTTCAGCGATAAGTAACTGTGATGCGGATCAACGTATCGAAAATTTGTATTATTTCTCATCACAACATTTCCTGCAACACCCTTACAAACTTTTCAAATTGTTTCTGACCGCCCTGAATATTCAAGCTAAGTAAAACATATAATAAGCACAACAACCAATGGATGAAAATATGATTGAAGTCAAAGGACGAAAAGGTCGGAATAGAAAGGGAAAGGGAAGAAGACTGTCCAAGCTGATATGAAGAGTGAATGACACTGGAGACTTTGCATCGTACTTTCGATAAAATATGGAGCACACAACTCGAAGGACAAAAAAGGCTGGTATGGGGAAGAACTATAGTACGATTAGTTCAACAAACCATGGAGTCATATCCACAATATGAAGAAGAATGGAAGAGAAAACTGAAGCTCTGCCAGATGGCGATCAGTTTGGCTTTCGGAAGGATAAAGCCTGGAGAAAGGCAGTTCGGATGCAGTGCTTGACTATAGAAGCAAGAGTAAAGAACAGTCAAGACACGTTCATAGGATTTTCGACCGAGAAAAGGGGCTTGATAACTTAAAATGAGGCAGGATGATCGGCTTTCTGAGACAAAGAGCAGTAAGCTATAGAGATAGACGAATAATGTACACTATGTGTAAAAACCATGAAGGAATAATAAGAATAGAAAACGAAGAACCATGTGCTCGGATTAAAGAAAATTTTAAGACAGAGATGCCCTATTTCTCAGTCTGTGCATGTAAGAAACATTGACGGAAATGAAAGGCAAGAGAGGTATTAATATTCAGGGAGAAAAGATATCGTAGATAAAATTTAATAATTGTGTTGGTGTCAACAATGAAATGAGGAAGAATTTCTCCATCTCACGAATGGAATGAACAAGCGTTGTGTTTTTTTTTTTATTTATTTTTCTGTCATCAGTCTTCTGAGTGTTCTGATGCGGCCCGCCACAAATTCCCCTCCTGTGTATGTTCTTCGTCTCAGTGTACCACTTGCTACCTACGTCCTCAATTATTTGCTGGCTGTATTCCAATCTCTCATCCTTTACAGTTTTTGCCATCAACAGCTCCCTATACTATCATCGAAGACATTCCCTGATGTCTTAACACATGACCTGTCATTCTGTCCTTCTCCTTGTCGGTGTTACCCACACATTCTTTCCTTTCCCATTCTGCACCGAACGTTCTGATTCCCTACCTCACCAGTTCACCTACTTTTCAACGTTCGCCTGTAGCACCACTCCACAAATGCTCCGATTCTCTTCTGTTCCGGTTTTCCCACAGTCCATGTTTCACTTCCACACTACGCTGTGCTCTAAACGTACAGTCTCAGAAATTTGTTCTTCAAATTAAGGCATATGTTTCATCCTAGGGGAGTTCTCCTGGCCAGGAATGAACTTTTTGCCAGTGCTAGTCTGTTTTTCATGTCCTCCTTTCACCGTCCGTCATTGGTTATTTTGTTGTCTAGGCAGCAGAATTCCATAACTCCATCTACTTCGAGGGAGTCAATCCTGAAGTTAACTTTCACCCTTCTCTCATTTCTGCTACTTTTGATTACTTTCGCCTTCTACGATTTACTCTCAATCCATATTCTGTATTCATTAGACTGTTCATTCCGCTAAGTAGACTATGTAATTCTTCTTCACTTTCAATCTGGATAGGAATGTCATCAGTGAATCGCATCATTGATATCCTTTCACCTTGAATTTTAGTTCCACTCCTGAACATTTCTTTTATTTCCATCATTGATTCTTCGATGTACGGATTGAACAGGAGGGGCGAAACACTACATTCTTGTCTTACACTGTTTTTAACCCGAGCACTCCGTTCTTGGTCGTCCACCCGTATTATTCCCTCTTTGCTCTTGTACATATTGTATATTACGCGCTCTCCCTATGGATTACCCTACTTTTCACAGAATTTCGAACATCTTGCACCATTTTACATTGTCGACCACTTTCTCCAGGTCGAGAAATTTTATCAACGCGTCTTAATTTCTTTTAGTCTTGACTTCGTTATCAAATGCAACGTCAGAATTGCTTCTCTATTTCCTGTACCTTCCACAAAGCTTAACGGATCGTGACATAACTCATCCTGAATAATTTTTTCGAATCTTCTGTATATTATTGTTGTCAGCAATTTGTATGCATGACTTGTTAAGCTGACTGTGCGATAATTCACGCACTTGTCGACTCTTGCAGTGTTCGTAATTGTTAGGATGATGTTCTTACGAAAGTCAGATGGCATGTCGCCAGATCCGTACATTCTACACACCAACGTGAATTGTGGTTTTGTTGCCACTTCCCCCAATGATTTTAGAAATTGTGATGGAATGTTATCTACCCTTTTTTGCCTTATTGGATCTTAAGTCCAATAAAGCTGTCTTAAATTCCGATTTTAATACTGGATCCCTATCTCTTCTTAATTGAGATCAGTGGGAAGCAGTGACAGATGTCCGCCTTCATAACATGTTCTCAGGTGCTAAACTTCCAAGTGGATTCGACCTACCCTGCAAGACCTGGATTACCCTCAACACAATCCGCACAGGCCATGGCCGATGCAGGATGTTCTCTAATCCAGCCTGTGACTGCGGGCTCCATACCAGACTGTTCACCACATCGTCAGTGATCGCAGGATTCGAGTCTATCACGGTGCTGAAGAGGATTCAGGGCTTTGGATTGATGGACTGGATATTCAGTCGTAAAGCCAAACTTGTGTGTAAATATGTACACACACACACACATATATATATATGAAATTTAATTTTATGTTATGTCTGTAGTTGGCATACGCTAAATAAATTAAATAAATGACTCCAATTTTTTCCTCTATCACATCAGATAAATCTTCACCCTCATTGTATTTAGCTTCCCTGCACTTTCTATTTATTTCATTCCTAGGTGACTTGTATTTCTGTATTCCTGAATTTCCCGTTACATTTTTGTACTTTCTGCTTTCATCTATCAACTGAAGCCTTTCTTTCTGTTATCCATGGCTTCTTCGCAATTACTTTCTTTGTACCTATGTTTTTTTTCTTTCGAGCTCCTGTGATTGCCCTTTTTAGAGATGTTCATTCCTCTTCAACTATACTACCTACCGAGCTATTCCTTATTGCTGCACCTATACCCTGAGAAAACTTCAAGCGTATCTCTTCATCCCTTAGTATTCTATATACTGCTTCTTTGCAACTGATTCTACCTGTCTAATCTCTTGATCATCAACCTAATCTTCATCACTACTACATTGTGATCTGAGTCTATATATGCTCCAGAGTATGCCTTACAATCCAGTATCTAATTTCGGAATCTCTGTCTGACCATGATGTAATATACTGTAATCTTCCTGTATCACCTGGCCTTTCCCACGTATACTTCTTCCTCTTCCTATTCATGAAGAGGGTATTCGCTATTACTAGCTGAATTTTATTGGCTTGCCGCTGTGGCCGAGCGGTTCTAGGCACTTCAGTCCGGAACCGCATGACTGCTACGGTCACAGATTCGAATCCTGCCTCGGGCATAGATGTTGTGATGTCCTTAGGTTAGTTAGGTTTAAGTAGTTCTAAGTCTATGGGACTGATGACCTCAGATGTTAAGTCCCATAGTGCTTAGAGCTATTTGCACCATTACTGATTTTGAAATTTATTACAGATCTCAATTAGTCTTTCTCCTGGCCTATTCCTTAACGCCAGCCGATATTCTCCAGTAACGTTTTCTTCTAGTCCTTCCCCTACAACTGCATTCCAGTCCACCAAGACTATTAGATTTTCATCTCCCTTTACTTACTGTATTATCTTTTCAGTATGCTTTTTCTATCTCTTCACCTTCGTCTTGCGTCGTCGGCATGTATGCCTCAGCTATCGTTATCGGTGTTGTATTTGCTGTCGTTTCTGATTAGTGCAACCCTATCACTGCACTGTTCACAGTAACACACACTCTACCTTACCTCCGTATTCAAACGAATCCTATTACCGTTATATCATTTTCTGCTGCTGTTGATATTACCCTATACTCATATGACCTGAAATCCTTGTCTTCTTTCCATTTCACTTCACCGACCCCTACTTTATCTAGATTGAGGCTTTGCATTTCGCTTCTCAGATTTTCTAGCTTCCCCTATCACATTCAAGCTTCTGACATTCCTCACCCCGACTCGTAGAACGCTATCCTTTCGTTAGTTATTCAATCTTTTCGCACTGTCACATCCCCCTTGGCAGTCCTCTCGCGGAGATCCGACTGGGGGGCTATTCCAGAATCTTTTGGCAGTGGAGAGATCATCATGACTCTTCTTCAGATACAGGCTACATGTCCTGTGCATACAAGTTATGTGTCTTCAATGCAGTGATTTCTATTGCCTTCTGCATCCTCATGCTGTCGATCATCGTTGATTCTTCTGCCTTTAGGAGCATTTTCCCACTCCGAGGTCGATTGAGTGCCTTGAACTTCTGCCGCCCGTCTGCCCACTTTGACAAGGCCGTTGACAGAATGAGGGTGACTTCTCATGCCACCAGTCTTCGGCCGCCAGTGCTGATTATTAATCGAAATTGAAGCAGTAGCGGTTTTCGACACAGGAAAAAGATGCTTCCTCTTAGATCTGGGGCTGTATAGAAAGATATTGCTGTAGAAAGGTATTCAAAAGTAGGTTAATTGTTAAGAAGTGTGGAAGTTCTCCAGAAAATCGGTACGGCGAGGGACACATGGATAAATCTGACGGGGGAAAGAGACAGGATAATAGGAGCTGTATTCACACATCAAGAAATAACCTCCTTAACACGTAAGGTGGGTGTGTAAGGTAAAATATGGAAGTCGGAGATTGGTGCGCATACAATAAGCAATTTAAGACAATGGGTGACAGTGTTTCTCTGATCAAGAAATTGGCACTTTACAGACCTCCAATAATAATAATAATAATAATAGTAACAGTAATAACAATAGTAACAATAATTTCCTGTTTCTCGATTGCCTGGTGCAGTTCACTCAGTTATCTCTATCAGCTTTTAATATTTAGATTATTTTTATATATGTCGTTCACAGGGAACATGAAGATCCGATGTCTCCCAATCCCATTCATTAATTAAGGATAAAAATTTAATTCAATTCTACAACAGGTAATACACTATCACCACTGAAATCCATCAAATTAAAATGTTCATAATTTACAGTTATTTCCTTGTCCTGAATCTTACCATGAATTTTAACAGATACAGGGTATGTGCTCATGAATTTATGGTGCACCAAACTCAACAGTGGGCCTGAATTAAGAAATAATCTTAGTTTCTCAAAGAAAATGTTAGGAATGTTTTTCAAAGCTTGAATCATATGTATTAAAATTAATTTTAATTAACTGAAATGGAATAATTTTAACAATATCATTATCAACTCTCTTTTCACTAGCAGGAATAGGTTGGTTATTAAATCCTACTTTGATACTATCTTTTACTTGTATATTCAAATTTAACTTAATACTGAACTCAATAGTACCTCCATTTAATTTCTGATCTCCTTAAATGTGAATATTAGGCTTTTTTGTGGGACTAAAATTTTCTACACTTTTCAAACTATATTGAGACATTAATTTCAGTTTTCCCTCCATCACAGTAAGATTTATTAATTTAGATATAATATTTGGAATAACAAACGGTGTGTAAAAACCAACAAGTGCAACATCATTATAACTATATTTTGTAAGTTCAGTCAATCTTTGTTTGTGACCATATGATTTACCACTCAGCTGAAGTATTGTACTCATTCACTATTTATCAAATGTTACTAATGCAGACTTCGATCTTAAAATTAGTATTAAAAAAAGCATGGCAAGCTTTAGCCTTAATCAATTTGATATGCAATAATGGGGCCAAGTGCATGTCAAAAAACAACATTAATAATCGCTAGCGCTATTGTAGCTCCATGATGGTCGAAATGGCAAAAGAGCAATCATTTGTACATTTACTCTAAAAGTTTAGGTAACCTAAAGTATCAAGAGTTTATGAAACTGTGTAAAAAAGTGGAAGACGAATGTAATAATAAAATTACTACTTTTCTTGAAAACAGTGATGAAATAATACCATTGGTTGAATACCAAGTTTATTTTCTTGTAGTATCTAATGACATCATTCACACAAATCGGTATGTACTCAGAGAAAATTCTACTAGAGGAACATATAAAGTAATGGACTCCTTTCAGTCAAATCTATTCGAAGATACCAAAATAATTAGTCAGTGACTTACTACTGTTTTAGTAATTTTGGACATGGTGATATCAATTAAATCATATCTACCATGAGTTTGTTGATTGTAATTTAAGGATTGTTAATTTTAAAGGAAAGTGTAGTAAGAACTGTAATACGGATCAGATCAGAATTTTTACCATAGGCATGACTAGATGACTCAATGAAGCAACAATTAAATATTTTTAGTGATATTATCTTTGAAGCCTATGAATTTTCCACATTTAAGCACCAATCTTAAAAATCAAATCATTAATGTTTTTATCTTTGGCTGAAATAGAATGAAAAAGTAGGGATTAAATGAAGCTTTTACAACATGGAATGAACTTCAGAAAGCAAAGTATAAGGAACATGAAAAACAAGATCAAAGCAACTACAAAATTTAAAGCAAGAATTGGAGGTTTAAATAATAACATATTAGAAGCCACTGAATAAAATAGAGAAGTTAAGAAACAAACAGATTGGAATGTATACCGCAGAGATGGGCTGGACAGTGAAGGGGGAGGCGTGTTTATAGCGATAAGAAATGCAATAGTATCGAAGGAAATTGATGGAGATTCGAAATGTGAAATGATTTGGGTGAAGGTCACGGTTAAAGCAGGCTCAGACATGGTAATTGGATGTCTCTATAGGCCCCCTGGGTCAGCAGCTGTTGTGGCTGAGCACTTGAAGGATAATTTGGAAAATATTTCGAGTAGATTTCCCCACCATGTTATAGTTCTTGATGGAGATTTTTAATTTGTCGGATATAGACGGGGAGACTCAAACGTTCCTAACGGGTGGCAGGGACAAAGAATCCAGTGAATTTTTTTTAAGTGGTTTATCTGAAAACTACCTTGAGCAGTTAAACAGAGAACCGACTCGTGGCGATAACATATTAGACCTTCTGGTGACAAACAGACCCGAACTATTTGAAACAGTTAAAGCAGAACAGGGAATCAGCGATCATAAAGCGGTTACGGCATCGATGATTTCAGCCGTAAATAGAAATATTAAAAACGGTAGGAAGATCTTTCTGTTTAGCAAAAGTGACATAAACCAGATATCAGAGTACCTGACGGCTCAACACAAAAGTTTTGTCTCAAGTACAGATGGTGTTGAGGATCAGTGGACAAAGTTCAAAACCATCATACAATATGCGTTAGATGAGTATGTGCCAAGCAAGATCGTAAGAGATGGAAAAGAGCCACGGTGGTACAACAACCGAGTTAGAAAACTGCTGCGGAAGCAAAGGGAACTTCACAGCAAACATAAACATAGCCAATGCCTTGCAGACAAACAAAAATTACGCGAAGCGAAATGCAGTGTGAGGAGGGCTATGCTAGAGGCGTTCAATGAATTCGAAAGTAAAGTTCTATGTACTGACTTGGCAGAAAATCCTAAGAAATTTTGGTCTTATGTCAAAGCGGTAGGTGGATCAAAACAAAATGTCCAGACACTCCGTGACCAAAATGGTACTGAAACAGCGGATGACAGACTAAAGGCCGAAATAGCAAATGTCTTTTTCCAAAGTTGTTTCACAGAGGAAGACTGCACTGTAGTTCCTTCTCTAGATTGTCGCACAGATGACAAAATGGTAGATATCGAAATAGACGACAGAGGGACAGAGAAACAACTAAAATCGCTCAAAAGAGGAAAGGCCGCTGGACCTGATGGGATACCAGTTCGATTTTACACAGAATACGCGAAGGAACTTGCCTCCCTTCTTGCAGCGGTGTACCGTAGGTCTCTAGAAGAGCGTAGCGTTCCAAAGGATCGGAAAAGGCCACAGGTCATCCCCGTTTTCAAGAAGGGACGTCGAACAGATGTGCAGAACTACAGACATATATCTCTAACGTCGATCAGTTGTAGAATTTTGGAACACGTATTATGTTCGAATATAATGACTTTTCTGGAGACTAGAAATCTACTCGGTAGGAATCAGCATGGGTTTCGAAAAAGACGGTCATGTGAAACCCAGCTCGCGCTATTCGTCCACGAGACTCAGAGGGCCATAGACACGGGTTCAAACGTAGATGCTGTGTTTCTTGACTTCCGCAAGGCGTTCGATACAGTTCCCCACAGTCGTTTAATGATCAAAGCATATGGACTATCAGACCAATTGTGTGATTGGATTGAGGAGTTCCTAGATAACAGAACGCAGCATGTCATTCTCAATGGAGAGAAGTCTTCCGAAGTAAGAGTGATTTCAGGTGTGCCGCAGGGGAGTGTCATAGGACCGTTGCTATTCACAATATACATAAATGACCTGGTGGATGACATCGGAAGTACACTGAGGCTTTTTGCAGATGATGCTGTGGTAAATCGAGAGGTTGTAACAATGGAAAATTGTACTGAAATGCAGGAGGATCTGCTGCGAATTGACGCATGGTGCAGGGAATGGCAAATGAATCTCAACGTAGACAAGTGTAATGTGCTGCGAATACATAGAAAGATAGATCCCTTATCATTTAGCTACAAAATGGCAGGTCAGCAACTGGAAGCAGTTAATTCCATAAATTATCTGGGAGTACGCATTAGGAGTGATTTAAAATGGAAAGATCATATAAAGTTGATCGTTGGTAAAGCAGATGCCAGGCTGAGATTCATTGGAAGAATCCTAAGGAAATACAATCCGAAAACAAAGGAAGTAGGTTACAGTACGCTTGTTCGCCCACTGCTTGAATACTGCACAGCAGTGTGGGATCCGTACCAGATAGGGTTGATAGAAGGGATAGAGAAGATCCAACGGAGAGCAGCGCGCTTCGTTACTGGATCATTTAGTAATCGCGAAAGCGTTACGGAGATGATAGATAAACTTCAGTGGAAGACTCTGCAGGAGAGATGCTCAGTAGCTCGGTAGGGGCTTTTGTTAAAGTTTCGAGAACATACCTTCACCGAAGAGTCAAGCAGTATATTGCTCCCTCCTACGTATATCTCGTGAAGAGACCATGAGGATAAAATCAGAGAGATTAGAGCCCAAACAGAAGCATACCGACAATCCTTCTTTCCATGAACAATACGGCACTAGAATGGAAGGGAGAACCGATAGAGGTACTCAGGGTACCCTCCGCCACACACCGTTAGGTGGCTTGCTGATTATGGATGTAGATGTAGATGTAGAACTGTTTCTTACAACCATTGCTCAAAAAGATTAAAGACATATCATGAATTAACTGTTGATGATGGAGAATATGAAGGTAGAGATGAATTAAAGAAACTGTTAACTAAAAAACAAATTACTGAGGATGATTTGAGCACAGAACTTCATTCTATTGATTTATAAAATTATGTGAACCTGTTATTTGACTCAGGTCAGTGTATTAAGTTTAATAACCTCATAAAAGAAATGGTGGAAGATTATATCCTAAAATTAGCAGTAGATTCGTCAAATGATGAAAAGACAGGTGAAGGATTAAAAAAAAAATTCTATATAAAACTTTTATTCTGTATAAATAAATAATGTCAGCATTGATTACAGTTAGCTAGCTAGTGGTGAGCCTAAAGCTAATCGACTTGAAATGAAACTTAATGTGAACAATTACATAGTACAGATAATTTTTTAACTGATACTTAACAACTAAAGTGAGAAAAGTGACTTACTCATAAAATTAGGTTTAACTGTTGTTAAAAATGTTACAAAACATCTAAGAGAAATTATAAATGGATCAGGACTAACATAACATTGAAGAATTATTGAACCTTTATTATCGGGTGCATTGACATTTTTTGGCACCTGGAAACCTGAGGGCAGCAGGAGCAGCAGCAGCAGCTAATACATTCATAAACAAGAAAAAAGCCAGTAAACTGCTATAAGAACAAAAAAGACACAGTATGATAACAGAGAAGGTTCTGGAACAAAAAAATCCAAAATGTAATCGATGCTTTCCCTAATGCAATAAATAATTTTCATCTAGAAGAGTGTGCTAAACATCTGGAAATCAAACATTTTTGTTGTGTTTTGTGATTTATGAATTACATAATGAAACAAAAAATAGAACACAGACTACTAAATTGGATATTTCTGATTGTGTCTGTATTCACTGAGTATGCTATTACAAGAATAATATCAAGAAACTGTGCTTGATTCATTTTCAGGTAATATTCACAAAGACTTCGTTAAATATCTTCACTCAAGTCAGTTGTTCTGTAATGGATAGCAAATACAACTTTTAAAGAAGTAATGCATGGCCATTTGTGTCTTGATGTTTTAAAAATGCTATCAGATAATTATAATGTTAATGAAAGTCAGAATTTAGTAAACAGACACTTTCAGAAACAAGATAAATAAGCAAAACAGAGGAGAAATAGAGAACACCAGAAATGTCTTAGAACCAAGAATCGAAACTGAATCAGAATGAAAAGACAAATATTTAATTGAACACTTCATGAACTGTTGTGTAATAGTTCTAAAGTAACTTAATGATATACTGATTTCAAAGTTAGAAGACTACTAGATGTAAAGATCCTGTAAGTCAGGTGATACAGTTACTAAATGAATTAATCAAACATGTTATCAAAGCTGAATATACAAGTATTTTAACAATACTCAACAACTATGTAGTTAAACAAGTTTAGAAAAAGAATTAAAAAATATGTATGCAAGTATTCTCTCACAGTTCAATAAAATAAATGCAATATAGGGTGGTACCATGGAAGAATACCATAAAGAGGTAACAAATGGATCCAGAGTCCTTAACCATACGCTAGATCATGCTAGATGCGATGGTCTATTATAAAGAAGGGCTTGATTCAACATTTTCAACAGGAATAAATAAAAAGTACATATTTAGTGTATTTTTTATCTTTAAGAAAGTTGCTGTTGTAAGCAAAAATATAGATAAGCGTGCATTACTCAATCACTTTGATGTGTTGATAAGTGCCTTGTTCCATCCTATCATTAAAAACAGTGCATTGATCAAATTTTGACAGTAAGATAAAAAATAGATTCATAACAGTACCAGTAGACGTCAAAATAATTACATTTGGTGAAACTTAATCTATACAACTGGATAACCATATCTGGTGCTTGAAATGCAAGAAATTTACAGTGACTCATTTTCCTCATAAAGTAATAACTAGTAATGGGAGAGACAGGATTGAAGGTATTTTTACACTCTATAAAACTTAAAAAAAAGAAATTGATAAAGAATAGAAATGTTCATGAAGAAATTATTAATGAATAACATAAACAGATTAGAATTTTTTAAATAAACGTTGTTTGCCTTAATCTAGATGATTCATCGCAAGCAGATCTAATATAAATATAATTTCAACAATTAAAACGAATTATAAAATTAAAGTAGTGTGTAATTATTCATCAATTGTATTTGCTGTTTTCTTCAACATTTTCATGAACTATTTCAATTTCATAAATCGGGTAATTATATCAGTATCTTCTCAAAAAATTTGATTGCCAGAACTCTGAGAAGTCAACTAACATTCAATAGAAAATAGTTCTATAATACAGAATTTGAAGAACTTTGGAAGAAATACAACATTAATCATTACTTACCTTTTACACACTTTAAAACATCTGCTATTGAAAGATTTAACAAAACACCCAAAGAAAAAATGTGGAAGAGATTGGCTTTTTAAGGAAACTATAATTGGATTGATCTTTTCGAAAAACTTATCAGTCGGTTCAATAACACAAAACAAAAAAATGATCCAAAGGATGTAGCCAAGGGTAATGAAAGCGAACTGCTGGTGAAGACAGTTTATATGAGGGATGCCAAACTTAAGAGTGTGTGGTGACGTAATGATGAGCAAGTTGAAGGAAATTTTTGAAAGGTGGATACACAGCCAATTGCTCAATGTGAATTATTGTGATTGATCATGTTGCCCATTATAATATAATCACATAGAAGCAGCAGGCACTGGGTGGAGAAGAAGTGAAAGAAATTTTAATGAATGTGATTATAGAACACCAATTATTCCAATATACATCTTGATGACAATTTTTTAAAGGAGAAAGGTAGCTTTTATGTTAATGGTGAGGATTTGATAACTCAGTAACAATTGAGTAAAGAGAGACATTGTAACTGTATGAAAGATTTCTTACATGTTGTAAAAGACATTGCTCAGTGGAAAGTAATTGAGGTAATGATCAAAATTTTCATTCAACATTTTCTTCATATCATTATTAATGAATTTGTAATATATTCGAATCTTATTATTTGTTCACAGTTTGGATGTCTGTCCTGATGTACGTATAATTGTCTTTGAAGAAGTCTTTTGACATTCAGTCGCATAGGAATCAAACACAGATTAATCATGATCATCAAATAGTCACAGAATAAGGAACATGTTCCTGTAATTGATATCTTCAAATGTAATAGTCTAATTTCTTCTCATTTCATTATTTTCTTCTACAGTCTCTTCCTCTTGTCTTTTTAAGTTTACAATTTCTTCACTACTTCTCTTCACAACACACATAACCATACCCTTAATAATTTCTGAAACCAATTGTTCCTGTTAGTTTCTAATTGTTTCTTGTAGCTTCTACACAAGAAGTTTTCTAATGGATGGTAAAACTTCACCACAAATCCAGTCTCAAAATTTTTCGGATTCTTTAATTTTTTATTTCAAAACTACTATACATAAATGAGGTTCATTAATAAACAGAGTGTGTGGTTGTTTGTTTAAAAGGTGTAACTGGTTATTACATCCTATTTCTTTCCATTTTGAAATCTTTACCTCTAGAGCCAATACATCAGAAACATCCTTAGCTTTGAACCATGGATCATCTCAACTAAAACAAATACTTGTTTACTGTTATAAATAAACCTGTTGTTCTTCTAAATAAATTCAAATATATTTGGCAAAGGTTCTTCTAAACTAAATACCTTAATGACAGCTAAAACAGCCATATAGCTGCTCCGAGATGTGTTTGGAATTTAATTTATTTATAAAGAAATAAAGTTTCATGAGATATAATTTTTTTATTCTTGTTGTTAAAAAGTTATATATAGTTTAAAAATTAACAAATATAAATCAGGTTCATTGATATATGTTATATGATGATTAATATTTTTTTGACTGAGGTATTTCACTGATATTGAAATTTTTATATTTTCCTTTAACATGGTGTTTTACAGCATCTCGATGTGGTTAATAACTTAAGTGACCATCAATTTGCTTTTGAATAAAAGCAAGGACAATGCTTCTCATCAGTTTTCCATTTAATAGAAAACTTTTTCCATATACTTTCAGCCAGTAAAGAAAGCGACTTGGTTGTCTTCAAATCTTTACAACTTTCTCTATGTTGCTCCCTCATGTGCTATAAGATTGCATCATTTGTATTCTGATATTCTAATATTTCAGCAATATCTTCAGCTGTAAATCATTGATTACTTTTTACATCAATTATCATATATATATATATATATATATATATATATATATATATATGTTTATTATTGTTTTGAAGCTTGTTTATGAGATCTACAGTTGACTCCATGGACATATTTTCTCAGTTAAATTAAATATTAAGTATAATCAGTTTAATTGCTGGTGCTTGCTCGATTCATGTATAGATAAATTTTTGTATTGTACATATATGTGCCGTCTTTACTATCCATTATATGCACAAATCATACCTTTATCAAAATGTATTACAATGAATAAAAACGGTAAATGAAATCAGTTTATCATAAGTAATTACTATTATACTCATGTTGGAAACATACACATACATGTACAAACATTTTACATAGCTATGATTGAATTGCTTTTGACCAAAACTTGGCCACTTCCAGTCCATTTTCTGTTGCTCGTTGAAGATCATCTTCTGTACAGGAGACTGGGCTCAATCAAAACCAAAGCATGTGCCAAACTGTCCATTCTTATTCATAGTCACACTAAATATCATTTGGATCAGTGTATTCACATCATGCCAAGTTAACTTTTGATCTTCCAACCCTGGATCTCAGTCTATCAAGGGACTTCCAAGTTGTCCATTACCCTTCATTGCCTGGAGGTAAAGCTTCAACAACTCTTTTACAACAAGGAGACTGGTAGGTCCTAGCCCTCTATAGCTGTAACCTAGGTTTTTAGCAGTGGTTCTAAGTTCCTTTGATGTGCTAAGAAAACTCTTCCTTGGCATCAGTCGGTGAGGATGTGGTTCATGCCTGTATAGAGAATGGGTTGTTTCCTGTTCCACTGCCTTTCTTTCCTTGTTTGCAGCTTTCTCTCTTCGAACCAGTGGTGATGCTATTCCTGCAAGGTGGTAAAGCCATTCCACTGGAATGGATTTCAAGCTACCTGTTTTAATTCTCCAGGTCATAAATATAAATGAATGACTTCATATTACCTGAAGATAGTGCACAATGATGTGAATGCATATTGAAAGAGATTATAGAGTTATATTTTTTAATTTATTTCAAAAATTTTCTAAATTAACTGGAAGTAATCAAATCCAATAACTGTCACATCTTTGAAGGAGAGAAGTCAATTGATAACTTCCAGCTACAAACATGTGCAAGGAATAAATAAAAGAATTCATGAGAGGAACATCTTAATGAATGTCATAAGAAACTGTACAATAGTAATCATTTCTGTGGGTGTGTGAGTGTAAAATCTGTTACTAAATGTTATTGCAAAAACACATAGAAATGAACTCTAAGTGATGAGCATTGTAATATATTATTAGCCATGAAAAATTATGAATAAACAATGTGTGTGACAATTCAACAAAAAAGGCTTCATTATCACATTGTCAAAAATTTTGATTCTCTTTACTTAAATCTACCACAAAAGGATAAGAATTCAAGTAGATATAAGATCTGTCTTCTGGAATGTATGAAAAATAGAAAAGCGATATGTAAACATGGGAAAGAAATATCTGAAAAAGTCTCCAAAAACCATTATTAACAGCCAATCATATAAATTTAACAAAAATGCAAGCAAATGAAATTTAATTAATCTGAAAACTCGCTGTTACATGTAATTATTCAAGAGAATTGGGTAGAATTTCTCAAATTTATCCTACATACTTTCATTTATCTTTAATACACTAAATTTTTTATATATAAATGGACACCAAATTGAGACAGTTCACAGATTCTCAACTTTGTGATGATTGTAGAAGAGATTATTTCCCTGGCTATATTGAACTATGAAAGACTGATGTAATATGTTTCACTGTGTTACATAATTCCCTGTTTCGAATAATCTTGGTGCCACTAAATTAGATGAGGTAACAGTTTTAGCTAATAGTTACAGTATTAGTGGCGACATAAAATGAAAGAAATCCAAATTAGTTAATGCAGTTATGTGACAATAGTTCCCATTTCATACAGCAGTATTAAAAAAACTGTATCAGGACCAAAATTTTATTTTTAAAGATTTAATGGTGGTATATTCGAAAAAAACTCGAGCACCACAAAAGACAAGAAAGAGAAAGTGGATCAAATATTTTCATTCAGTACTACAATATTGCGTAAGGAAAGGAACACAAACCATCTAAAAAGAGTTATTTCAAAAAAATTAATAAGACAACAATTTAAACCAAAATTTAATGCATGGTCTGTTCAGTGCAAAATTGTTTTTAAGGATAATTATATTATTATTCACGTTTGGGCCCTACTGGACCACGTGAAGTACAATCACGGGGCACTCAGTTATTTTCTTTTAGACTTTCTCTCTGCCCAAATTGTTTTCATTCTCTCGGAATGAGCTCTTTTCCTTTCATCAGACCATGTGGTTCCAGTTTTCTTTGGTTTTTCAGCTTGACCAACTACCCAGTCATGAATTTTTTGCCCAAATAATTTTCTGTCTTGAATTTCATCTTGTTTTATATCTGCCTCTTTCATGTCCTCTTTTATAGCAGCAATCCATTTTATTGTCTCAAATTTAGCTTTACTTCGATTTTCGTAGAATTCCACTACTTGTTTAGTTAGTCTGGTAGTATCCATTCATTTAATATGCCCATAAAATTTTAATCTGCGTTTTTTCATATCCGAATATATGCTGGTGTATTGTTGAATTTCACTATTTGCTCTTAGCCTGTATGTTCCTTCTTCAGTATATTTTGGACCTAGAATTTTTCTGATTACTTTTCTTTCTCTTTTTTGGATTTCTTGAATGTCCTTTTTTCTGTTTAAAATTAGCGTTTCAGCCCCATAAAGGCACTCTGGTTTTATGACCGTGTTGTAATGTCTCAATTTAGAGTACATCGAGAGACATTTTTTGTTGTAGATGTCTTTTGTAAGTCTAAAAGCTGTCTCCATCTTTTGACGACGAATGTCATTTCCAATTTTTTCTAGACCAGTCTCTGAGATTGTTTCACCTAAATATTTGAATTGCGAAACTCTTTTGATTTTTCCATACTTAGTTTCCAAAAGTTTGGGTGCCAGTTTGTTGCTAGTCATATACTGTGTTTTTTCAAATGAGATTTGGAGACCTACTCTTTCTGCTGTTTCTTTAAGAATTTCTATTTATTTCTGAGCAATTTGGATGTCCTGCGTTAGAATAACCAAGTCATCTGCAAAGGCCAAACAGTCTATTCGAATATTTGTTCGTCCTAATTTCACTGGTTGGTCAATTTTGAACTCCAATTTTCGTTCGCGCCACTCTTGTATTACTTTTTCTAGAACGCAGTTAAATAGCAACGGAGAGAGTCCATCACCTTGCCTCACGCCTGTTTTTATTTCAAAGGGTTCTGAAATTTCTCCTCTGAACTTTACTTTAAGGATAATAATATTAATAAATTCGGTGCCATTAAGGAAAAAAACAGATTATGATTTGAAAACACTCAATTCTACAGAAGAAGTAGCAAAAAAGAGAACTAACTTCAGAAAAGAAGATAAGTTGAATATAAAAACCACAAATCCAAACTTTTTAAAACAATTTCTACACTATATGAATAATTGCATAATACTCAAAAATGTGCTTGAGCTTTGTGCAAGTAAATCAGAGCGATATTAACATGTGATGATTCTATTGTTACAACAGATGCTACAATCAGAAGTTAGAAATTTGTAGAGGCAGCAGTTGTTGCTCTAACACATCACACAAGTAATATTTTGGACAGAAAAGTAGCTACATCTGAAATTGAGAAGATCAGAGTATGACATAAATACAAACTACAAAAAGAGTTAACCATAATATTATGCAACGAATTAGGAGAATACAAAGAAGAAGAATTTACTCTAGATGACATTAAAAAAGGTTCTGTTCCTATTAGATATCCATATAAAACCTGTATGAGCTGAGAATTTTATTTCAGCTCTCTGTTGTGATCCTGGGAAAGCAGTAAAGGTATATCTGTATAGATATCAGAGCCATTCTGATGTGATTAACAGAATATAAACTTTTTTAGGGTCATCACATTTCTATGCCAAGTATAACAAAACAATTAACAACAAGAACTGACATAAACGCAAAGTAGAAAGAAAAGTCTGTATATTATACGAAAGGAAAGAACAGAGTACACTGAAAAATAAATATATTGTAAAAAGTATAATAGATTTTGTTACAATTAGGGATGCTTAATCACACACCTCAAGTTTGTTTTAGGGTTTATAAATTTGAGGAATGTAAATGCATTTGTTTGAGGTCCAAAGCACATAAATATGGTTTGAAAGATGTAAAAACTCTCACCTATTAGTAAAAATTTAAGATCACCTACGTTACATGCCATACAGCACATATAGGCATATAGGTTGTCGGTGTGAATGGTTGTTTGGGAAAGAAGCAGACATCAAAAGATGCCAAAACTCTAGTAAAATAGACATATTATTAATGGAGAATACCATGAATATTATGTTTCCTAATATTTGATATTCAGGAAAATAGTTACAGGTAAAAAGTTTGTGAGAAGGAAGATTTTCAGCAAGAATACCATATACTTATATTGAAATACTCTTTGGATTTATTAATAAAAGTCTACAAGAAACGAGATTATGCACTGCAAATCTAATATTAGTTAACAATATAAATGGTAATACTGTTCACAAATTATGACAAATGATGATTTTAGTAAGTGGCTCATATCTGACAAACGTCACAGTTATACATTCATACCTGTTCTTGTTAAATGTTAAGATTCACAATTCATTCTGAAATACTGTGTTGAAAGTAAAATAAAACCATACACTAACTACACAGGAACTTCATTAATGTTACTGGACATAAGACATTTAGTTCTAAAAATTACAAATAGTAGCATTTTGTACGAGGGTCAGTTAGTAGCTTCCCAAACACATTTGATCTGAGAGAACTGAAGAAAACGTATTTCACATCTTTGTTCAGTGTCCAAGAAAATGAAAATTACATATGACCTATTCCTGATGTCAAATATTATTCTATTGAAACTATGAAACCATAGATAGAGAAATATTTATCATGCTGCCTAATCAAAAATTTAAAGAAAATTATTTATTCAACACGAGGAAAGAAGTTAATGAATACATTAATTACGAGTTAGATATATTGAGAAAAGATTATTTAGAACTAAGGAAACAGTTCCTTGAAATAGCTAATATAAATTCATTGTACTATCTACAAAGTACTGAAGTTTGTATGGCTATAAATAGAGTGAAATATGTCCCTGATAGAAAAGCTGCTGTACTGTACTGTAGCAGCACAACTGTTTAGGATAGGGAAAGTTAGTTCTGTGCGATATTCGGAGCATGAGATATAGCCAGGTGTGGGCTGGATTGCAGTGAGTTACGCATATCAGCCGTTGCAAAGGCAAATATAGGCCACAGGGGCGTAGAACTGCCGGAGAGGGCGCACACAGCAGTTTGCATGGCGCAAGTCACAGGCACAAGGAGGCCACTGGCCAACCTAAGTGTCACACTTATGTGACATGAAGTGGCCCGCTTGTCAGAACAGAGGTGCACAGCCGAGTATAAATAGGTGCCGTTTTCTAAGGAGATTCATTCAAGTGTGGCAGCTCTCTGGGATGGCGATGAGTGTCACACAGCTGGCTACACACAACAACAGATGGGGCGCCAGCATCCTAGTCCATGGCAGGTCATTGGATCTATCTTATGAGGCCAAAGCGGGATCCACAGCCAGCCAGCAGCGGGCCACTGTTTGGCTCGCTACGGTGGCAGTCCTCTTGGCTCCCGACACACACCAGAGACTTCCCGAGGCGAGGACTACAGATTCGGACACCGGATCGTGGGCGGTCGTTGCCGCCGCGTTCCCAGCTATGCCAGCAAGAAAGAAGCAGCGGCAAGGCCGACCTACAACTCCCAGCAGAGCAGAGAGGAGTCAACGGGGACAGTCGCCGCCAAGTTGGCTGGTCGTGCAGCCATTCTGACGTAATCGGAACTCTGCAGCTGGCGTACAAGGCTGGGAAGACACAGCATTGCGTTGGACAGGCCGCTGGGGTGCTTCCTCAGCACTGCAGGGCCATATGATGCAGACTGAGGTGAAGAGAGCACTGTGGTGGACGCAAATAATATATCTGGAAAGTTCTCGCCGAGTTTGAATGCGGCGCATCCTTGCACCCACTCACTATATTTCTTGTCTTCCCACCACAATTTGGCCATTGAGATACATTTGGTGGCAGAAATCGCAACAACAGTATATAGAACGTAAAGGATATTGTGGTAAAGAGTCTATAGTTTTGGTGACCCATTTAAATGGCAGCAATGTTGAACATGTTCTTAATGTTGATGAAGTGAGTTATAGTGGGCGTTAAAGCAGGTGGCTCTGGAAAGGAACCAATACTGATTATCTATATCATGGCTTTTTTGCATGATTGTAAAAAATGTTTTAAAACTGAGGCCATTAAACATGAAAATAATCGTTAGATGACGTATATCTGAAGTCGTTAACAAGAAGTACCAAAATACGAATTGCTGGATATAATTCAATAGGGATGTGAGAATTTGATTGAATTATCTCAGAACAGTTTTAAAAATTAGGAAATTAAAGCTATTTGCTAAACTTATTGAACCTTTGAATCCAACAGATGCCTTTTACAGTGGACAAACAAGCAGAAGGTGTTAACACAAAAATAGCATACATTGGTGTCTGTAAGTATTACTACCTTTCACATGTTATGCTTATCATCATGAGTAACATTCAACAAAAACGTATAGTCAAAAACATTACTATCAAAATGGAATGGATTTGTAAAATATAAAGTATTGGCACAGAGAGGATTGTATCATCAAGTTTTGCCTGAATAGATAAAGAGTGATAAAAATTAAAAACTGTTGTTCCATTTGTGTGTCAAATTTGTGGAAGAGAAGATAAATGAATGTACTCGCAACAATAACAAAAGAAGTTTTATTGGAACTTAGGTACCTGATGAAGTAAATAAGGGTACAGGAAAATGATACAACATTTTAGATGTATATGAAGTATGGAATTTTAGAAATAAAATCAACATGTTGTTTAAATATTATTTATAGACATTATGAAAGTAGAATTAGAAACAGTCCTCATGATTTTGAAGCCAAGAAGATATATACCAAAACAGGGCCTTAACTGGAGTATGATACGATTAAAGACAATCCAGGAAAACAAGCTGCTGTTAAATAAATAAGAACAATGACAAAGTATGAGTGCAACTGAGCATGTTACAGACTTACAACGATTTTAAGAGATATTATTAGATAATCGATAAAACATTATAGACATCTAATTTATAGTTCATCTGAAGTAGAGTTTCAAAGATTATTATCTAGAAGACATGTCTAAAAATATTTTTAAAGCAGCATTCACTACATCAAATGCAAGGCTTGGATTGTGTATTATGGTACCAATCCTGTAATATACACTGATAATGGTAAAAATACTGTGCAAACAGGTTGAATGCTGGATGAATGAATTCAAGAGTCAGCAAACAATTACGTTAAAAGTTGGTCATCAACTGAGCCAAAAGTTGACAATTTTTAGTAAAATGATAAAAACAGTTTGAGGAAGATAATGAGATATAATATGAACTATGAGAACATTCAACAACTCAATGGTGAATCTGTGATTAAATTAACTGAAAGTGAAGAGAAAGTAAACATAGAATTAGAATAGAAAGATATTAACAGATATGTTAATACAAAAATGTTAATCAACAAGCCAGTTAAGAAAGAATTTTCATTTGAGAATGGTAAAGTAGTTGTTGTAGAGAACTGTGATAGAGTGCATATGGATATTTAAAGTATATAATAATATAAGAATTAAAATAATAATTAAATTAAGTTTTCTGTATCTTTTGATGTAAAAATTAAATTGTATTTGGACTTACTTTAAAACAATATCATAAGGGCAGTAAACATTTTATTGTATCTCTGTTTTACAAATGTATTTTGCTTTAATTTGCCATTTTAAATCATTTAGGCCTTATGCATAATTTTGAGAAGAAATCAGAACTGGAAAATAAGAAATTATAAAAAAATTTAATATCATAGGTGTTACTAAATATAAATAATTTTATCAAAATTATAGTTCTTGTATAGGTATTCCTATTTGCCATATAATGTTTAACCATTTTTTTAGTAACTCCCTTAGCTTTTTCTCCATTCTTTATAAGAAAATGAAATATTTTCTCTTTCTATTTTTTACTAGAATTTGGGAGCATAAATATTTTTTGAACAGTTTATAGTTGCAAATACTTTCTCTTTTCATTTAATTAATTTTCTACTTTTAGATAAAATACATGTAACTTAAACAATGCAACAGCTTCCATTATTCCGTTTTCACTAAAATCTTTCATATCAAGACTCCCAGTTGTTAGTCTGTTGTCTATTTGTTAAATATACATTTCTTACCTTATTAAAAAATGTTTCTATATAAGTGGAAGTACTACTGAAGAAGATGAACAATTGTAATTTGTTTAAAAAAGATTAGTGAGCTAGAAATAAATGTTTTGTGTAAAATTATTAACTGTGAATACAGGAATATTAAAATGTGGAGAAAAATTATGTTTGGTGCTCAATTGTAAATTTAAGATAATTTTTCCAGATAGGTATCCTAAATTAATTACAGGTTGGGATTTTCAATTTTTTAAAGTTGAAAATTAAATTGAGTTACATGGGAATGAAGAAACTCAAAAATTTTCGAATGTCATGATCTAGAATTTCTATATTGAAAATGAAGTTTTTCACTCAAAATTTTCCTTTGCTTTCTATTACTTCACACACTTATTATATTTTTTGTGAAAAGGTTTTATTCATGTTAGCTATAGATGTGTTTTACAGCTCTGCAGTACTGATCTTGTAGCTTTCACTCGACTGAGATGTCTATCGTTTTATGCCACCTCACAACATATTCTGGCTTGCTCTATGTTGTTAGCTTCCTTCATAGATGGCGACGATGTTTTAAATGGTTTGTTTGTGTTCAAAATTATCTTCGTAGAGGGACTATATTAGACATGAATGGCAGTTTTTATTATCCATTCTTTCTGGTCACCTGCGTGTGTTTTTGCATATTTTTGCAAGAAATTTCTTTTGGTCATTTCCCTGGGAAAAAGTGGATTTGGAAAAGTGTTGTCATAAAAATTCCCCAAATTGTGCTCAGCGTGCCCACTTACTTCTGTCCTTTTCTACATCTAGATGCAAATAAATGGTCTATTGGCCATTGTGTGGAGTATAGCGAAGGTTACTACGTGCCACTGCTAGACATTTCACTTCCTGTTCCACTTGGAAACGCAGGGAGGAAAAATTCTGCACATATGTGCATATATTCCTCCATACGAGCCCTGATTTCTCACATCGTGTCTGCCCCGTCATTTCCTAAAAATACAGGGTGACAGAAGAATGATTCTGCAATCAACTAGAAATGTATACTCTCTAAATTTACCAATAGTGTCTCGTGAAATCAGTGTCGTCTTTACTCCAGGGTTTCGCATCTGAGCTTACGAAGCATCTCCTTAACACTGACATGTTGACCGAACCTACCGCTGACAAGCGTAGCAGCACGCCTCTAAATTACGTCGAAGTCCCGGAGCCGACTTGTTAGGGATCCCAAACACTCGAGAAGTACTCAGGAATGGGTCACACAAGTGTTCTATATGCGTTGTTTTTTCTAGATAAGCTAAAAAATGCTAAATATGTCCAAATAAAAGGAATACGACCATTCGAATTTCCTTCTGCAGCCCTTACATGTTCGGTCCATTTCATACTATGTTTCAAGACTGTGCCAGAAATTTGCAATTGACGTGACTGTTTCAAGCAGTATGCCACTAGGACCTACCGCGTTTGAATATTACAGGATTGTTTTTTCTGCTCGTCAGCATTAACTTCAGTTTTGCTACTTTTACAAAAAGCCACCATTTAAAACCTCAAATAGAAACTCTAATTTAACGTTTTTACTTCTGATATCACTTAATGACGATACTTTCCGGCATACTATAGCATTACCTGCAAACAGCCAGTGATTGCTACCTACCCTATCCGTCAGGTTCTCTATGTATATTGAAAACAAGAGCGGTCTTATCACACGTCCATGAGGCACTCCTCATATCCTTGTCTCTGACGAACACTCGCCACAGAGGACAACGTACTGCGTTCTATTACTTAAAAAGTCTTCGAGCTTCTCACATATCTGGAAAGTTATCCGTAACATCGGACATTCTCAACAGTACGCAACGGGGCACCATGTCAAACGCTTTGCCTCGTGATGACTGGGTGTTGTGTGCTGTCCTTGGGTTAGTTAAGTTTAAGTAGTTCTAAGTTCTAGGGGACTGATGACCGTAGATGTCAAACGCTTTCCGCAGATCTAAGAATATGGAATCTACGGGTTACTCTTCATCCGTGGTACTAGAAAAGAATATGCTGAGTTTCGCATGAGCGATGCTTCTTGATTGCATGATCATTTGTGGAGAGAAGCTTTCTCTTTTAAGTATATTTATTATTTTTCAACACTGAGTATGTTCAAAAATTCTGGAGTATACCCATGTTAAAGATAGGGATCTGTAATTATGATGGTCTTTATCCTTTTTATGTACAGTAGTCACCTGCGCTTCTTTCCAGTCGCTTGGAACTTGGCACAGGGCGAAAGATTCCGCGATAAATGCAAGCTAAGCAAGGGGCCAGTGCCACAGACCACTCTGTGCAAAATCAAACTGGGATTACGAGCAGATCTGGCGGCTTATTTGTTTTCACCTATTGCTTCTCAATTCCAGGCATACCTATTACTATATCCTGCGTGAGAGAGTCATTGCGACGGTCAAACTATGATATTATAATATTTGATACGGTCAAAAATTTAGATTAACCAAATAAAGATTTTCAATACAAACTATTGTTTCTCAATATCACGAGTTGATAGAACTATATGACTCGTTCCGATTGTTCTAGGATTGGGTTGGGTTGTTTGGGGTAGGAGACCAAACAGCAAGGTCATCGGTCACATCGGATTAGGGAAGAACGGGGAAGGAAGTCGGCCGTACACTTTCAAAGGAACCATACCGGGAATTGCCTAGAGCGATTTAGGGAAATCACGGAAAACCTAAATCAGGAGGGCCGGACACTGGATTTAGCCGTCGTCCTCCCGAATGCGACTCCAGTGTGCTAGCCACTGTGCCATTGTTCTAGGAATCGTCTTCGGATCACAAAATACTGCGAAGAGTGCAACATGTCACACATTTTACAATCAAGTAAGTGTCACATTACTCAGTCCTTGACTGTACAACATGTGAGCTACGTAACTCAGTACTTGATTGTGCAACATCTGATCTGTTAAACTCTGTGACGATACTTTGTGATCTCAAGTCGATAATTACCATAATCTAAACCGACCATATTGTTTAACAAAGTCGCACTCAAGACGAATTAATATTACGCATGATAGTACATCAATAGGATCTTCCTTTGTAAATTATTTTTTAAATGCGGAATTTGAAACCTCAACTATCATTTTGCCGTCTTCTACTGTCACATCAGAACGACTTTGAGGTGTTCTTCTTTTTGCAGGGGGTGGGATATGCCCGGTGAGGCTTTGGGGGGACAGGAGAATGGAACGATTGGGGGTCCTGATATGTCAGTCATCGTCCGTCACCGACAGACAACACGCTTGCACAGGATTCTCGTCCTCCAACGTGATACAGCTTATTTGCACCTAGCTGTCTTACAAAGTACGCTACACTTTCGTGAGAAACACTCCATGGAAATAAAGAGGCTCCCATGTCAATGGTCATCTTACTGAACATCTCTGGAGGAACATAGAGCAGATGTGCATTTCTTGGATTGTCTTCCAGGCCTCTTCGGTCTTTTGTTGCCGTCTCATGAGCGAGGATAATGAAATGGCTATCCGAGATCTTCCCTGCCCAAGGTCACGCCACCTGTCGAGACCATCATCTGATCGACAGTGAACATGTAGATTGATAGTTGGCTGTAATTTACGTTCCATAATCCATCTGGCCACCCTTGGCGAGAATGTGTGGTAATGAACATTTAGTATAACGGGAGTTGTAGTTGGATGCAGGAACGTTAGCATTCGGGGTTAGGTTCTGTAAATAGGCTGTTTAGGTTTCTGTGTTGGTAACGCCCCGTAGCGCTCTGTACGAAAATCGCTGACTGCGCTGTGTGCGGTCTGTGGCTGGCTGGACTCACTGTCAGAATATTCGCCAGTGTAGCATTGGTCAGTTGGATGCGAACAGCCCGTTGCGTTGGGCTGTTGGAAGTGAGCTGCCAGCAGTGGTGGATGTGGGGGGAGAGATGGCAAAGTTTTGAGAGGTTTGTATGAGCGGATGATCTGGACCTGAGTCTGTCAGAAAAAGGAAATTTGTAAGACTGGACGTCATGAACTGATATATATATATATTACGACTTTTGAACACTATTAAGGCAAATACCTTGTTTGTTCTAATAGCCCAACGCTACGTGCTGTTGACGTCGACTGCCCAACGCTACACTGGCGAATATTCCAACAATGAGTCCACAGACTGCACACAGCGCAGTCAGCGGTTTTTATACAGAGCGCTACGTGACGTTACCAACATAAAAGCTAAACAACGTACTTACAGTTCGTTCAGTGCACCTACGTCAAGCGCTCTCTGACAGCCAATGGGCCATCATCAGTGTTCTGAGCGCCCTGCTGTGAATGCCAGAGGCACTGCAAGCACAAAACGTGATCGTAGCGAGCTATTTTATTCCGTATGTTGATTGTTGTCATCTCTGGTGGTGCTGGTAAGCGACATATTCTACATAAGAACACAAGAGACGTAATTTTCAGGATAGACGTTGTCTTCAAGCGCAAAGCACATGTATGCATAACTGTCACTTGGAAGCGGCAACACTAGAATTCCCGTCCGTACCTCGACCTGCGAGAACAGTCATCGTTCGACACTCGGACTGTACTACATCGTAACGGCTATATCACATATTATTCATTGTTCTCTACTCTCAAATACTATCAGTGACTGTTGGCACTACGGTTGACATCAAATAAGCAATCTTGGATACCGCCAGGAAGAATTATAAGATACCACAAGCTTATGTCTAATCATATGTGTTCGGTACTGAGCTGCCAAGCCGAAATTTGTATTACTTTACAATAACACAGATATGTTAGCAAGCCATTATAAAAACACCCGCGGATACGGACGTTAATGAGTGAAGAAACGGAAAGAGGTAACCAGGTGTTTTTCAGCGAGAATACACTGAACACTTCTCAGTTGTTCAGCAGTGCTGTGGAGAGAATCCAAGGTTCCCTGCGAGGCGAACTGGCGCCGTTGAGGCTCCCAAATGAACTTGAGACAGGCTGGCACAGCGTCGGGGCCGCACGAGGTTTCGGACTGACGGCGCACGGCGCTTAAAAATTCCACACACGCGTTGCGCAGCTCGGGCAACGGTTGGCCCACGTCGCGTCACGTCGCGCCCTGCTTCTGCCGGGGCGGGCTGCACGCCCCGCTTCTGCGGAATGAAAATACGTCTCGCGCAGCGTACCGAGAAGTGGCCGGCGCCGTAGTGGGGCAGTGCACAAACGACCCCTTCTGGCTGTTTCGTTTCGTGTATTTCCCATCGGCTTACTACTTAACTCTCAAGATACTCTGCTCTTCGCTCTTCATACCGTTCACTGTATTATTGTGTTCCACCGTCCTCAGGCTGCTTCAATGCTGCTCTCTACGTTTACCATCACGTGCAACACTCTTCATCTCTGGACACCTAGTATAGCCTACATCCAGGAGAACCTGCTACAATTAAGTTTTCATTTCCTTCTGCTGTTTTTACCACCACATTTCCTTCTATTATCAAATAATCTATCCTTTAATGCTTCTGAATGTCTGCCCCATTCTTTTTCGCATGCCATGCAACTCTTTTCTGCTAGAATGGAGTCACTACCAAGTCACTACCGATTTAACCTTCAACATTATTTCACAGCAGAGCATTTCAAACGCTTCTATTCTCTTCCTGTCTAGGTTGTTTATCGCCCACGTTTTACTTTCTAACGAGGTTACACACCTGTAATTTCGGAAAGAAGTAGCATTTATTTGTATATTAAATGTCTACATATTTGTTTCTTAGGAAAGGTTTTCCTCATATTGCTACCCACCACGTTATATCGTCTATTCTTCTGTAATCGTCAGTTATTATACTGTCCAAACCGCAGAAATCGTCTAAAACTTCTATTTTGGTTCGAATGGCTCTGAGCACTATGGGACTTAGCTGCTGAGGTCATCAGTCCCCTACAACTGAGAACTACTTAAACCTAACTAACCTAAGGACATCACACACATCCATGCCCGAGGCAGGATTCGAACCTGCGACCGTAGCGGTCGCGCGGTTCCAGACTGTACCGTCTAGAACCGCTCCGCCACACCGGCCGGCAAACTTCTATTTTCTCATTTCCTAGTCTGCGTGTCTTTATGGTGCCTGATTTACTTCCACTATATTCCATTAGCCTTGGTTTACTTTTGTTAATGCACTTTTCATGCGCTCTTTTAAAGCCACCATTCTATGCAACTGGTCTTTCAAGACCTTTGCGTGGTAATATTACAATGTCCGCAGCCCGTGATCTAGTGGTCAGCGTGGCTTCCTCTAGATCAGTGGTTCCCAATCCGCGGGTAATTAGCCCCTAATGAGTAAAATGTAATTTTTTGAGGGGTAAATACCAAGAGCGTTAGACTGTCTTACCTTCATGAAACTAAATTATTTTTAGAAGATAGTATCTGTTATGACATTTCTGTAAGGCACTAACACTGAGTGTACAGTTTATCAATAACTCAGGAACTATTTTATATTCTGGGCTGCCACAGCTGTTGAAAGGCATGATGATAGGAAGAACTCTGCTTACAGTTCGTAAACTAGTTATTTACTAGAATACAACCGGTTTCACGGCTCCAAGCCGCATCATCAGGTGAATCTGCACGGTAAAAAGCTAAGTACAGTGTCATCAAATTTTGTGGATATTAAAACTGATAATAGAATGTCTAAAATACAATCACAACGATAAAAGATCACAGGCGCACACGTCGTTCCTAGTCAAAATTAGCAATTCAGAGAATATCGTCAATACTACGACTGGCGAAAGCTAAAGAATACATTCTCCATTCTTTAAAATCTGTGGGCATCTGAAAAGAAGAAGGAAAATATTTCATAGTGATCGAACGCTAAAATTCTTTTAAACAAAGGGGCCTGGTTGGCGACAAAGAATTGTCACCACCAACGTGAGAAGTTGCGGCACATGCAAATTGCTGTGCTGAATGTATCAGTTGGTAGTGTCTTACTAGTGGACAGCAGGGCATCTCAGTGCAAGGCAAGGCAAAAGCGGCCCCCACGAACGACAAAGAGAGACTATACTCTGTTCATCATAAGAATGAACCTGATGTAAACATTACGCATGTATTCTTCCGCGTTTGCTTGAATCACATTGGATTTAGTTTCACGTGGAGTGGAAGCCAAGCTGTGACCAGTACACTCACGTACGATCATAAGGATACGTTTTATGCTGTATTACAGTCACATGGGCCGAGGGATAACGCCTGACAACAGCTTTACCGTCGCATCTAACTTTGACAGCAGTAACCAGCCAGCGTTCCAACTAACCTGTAATTGTGTGGGCAGTTGCAGTTCTGAAGCAAAAAGAAACGAGCAAAGAAACAATATAGCTTCGAACGTCATTTAATTTTTATAAAGAATGAAATAGTGTCCGGCAAAATTCTAGCACTACCGCGCACTACTTAGGTGGCCAGACGGAAAGCATGAACAGCTCGCATTCTCATCATACATAGTATTCCAATTACAAACAAAAGAGATGAAAATTCCTAACTTGAACATAGGGTACATTTTCTGAGCGACTTATGTGTGATGCAAAAGCGTACTGCATTGATATCACCGTACTGTTAAATACTGAAGCCAATGAGGGTGTTAATTACAGTGAGTCGTCAGGTAATCTCTAAGCTCCTTCCATATCCGAATCCGAGAAAACCGTTTCAGTTCTGGATGGCACCCAGGCGCCGCATTTTCTCTTCTTCTTTAGAGACATGCGATTGTACATCCCGTCAGTTTTCGGCAGTGACATGTGAAAAAGCTGCGTGCGCTATCCATTAGGTCTCGCAGTTTAGCAGTCACGTTATTTCTTGGCCTAAATCCCTCAACTTGGCTCCTGGGCAGTCCTTTAGGTTTCATGTTGAATTGGTACAGTAGCAAAGCTATAGAAGCAGCATTCGTATGGTGTGCTCGATTCTGTGGAATTGAATGTTTTTCATATTTTTACGACACTTACCTACATCTGTGGTGTAAAACAATGAACACAGACCACATAAAGTGTTTCTAGAACGAAAGTTTCACTCTACAGCGGAGTGTGGGCAGATATGAAACTTCCTAGCAGATTAAAACTGTGTGCCGGACCAAGACTCGAACTCAGGACCTTTGCCTTTCGCGGGCAATTGCTCTACCAACTGAGCTACCCAAGCACGACTCACGCCCCGAGCAGACGAGGTACTGACAGAAGTAAACCTGTGAGGACGGGCCGTGCGTCGTGCTTGGGTAGCTCAGTTGGTAGAGCAATTGCCCGCGAAAGGCAAAGGTCCCGAGTTCGAGTCTCGGTCCGGCACACAGTTTTAATCTGCCAGGAAGTTTCACATAAAGTGTATTTGGTTCTTCATTTTTGTCCTAAATTGTTATGTTTTCTTAATTTGAGCAACCTAAATTAACAGTCTCCTAAAAATATCGATAATTATGAATGTATATTTTCTAAAATGAAAACAGGAGTTTATAACGATATATTTACGTAATGTGTATACATAAACATACAGTTATATATGTCCCCGTTCGTAGTCGCTAATTATAACAATATGTTTATTTTTGTGTTGCAACATATAGCTATAATCAGCGGTGGAAATATATTTGCGAACGCCGACCGTGTGCGGCTGTTTCTTGTTGGATCGTCTGATCAGTCGGAAATTGCATTGCAGAGGAGAGTAAATGCCTATTCAAATTATAATTATTTTTGGATAGCTCAACATGAATTTCCTAAGGGATCGTAGTTTATCATGCATTTACCAGTAGAATATGGCGCGGAGAAAACATTTCGCTGCATGCAACTTCCGTCCGAACTCGACGAAAGAATTCGTGACTGTGAACTCTCTATTTGGCAGAAACATAAAGAAAATTAAATAATTTCATGAAGGAGTGAGACATAGATTCTATATTAAACAAATAGTCCATACACTAGTTCCATTTAACTCTGAATTTATGGCAATTAATAGATGAACTTACACTACAATGAAGAATTTAACATGGATGCCGTTTTGCCTGGCACTTCTCTTCTCGTAATAAAAGTAATTCCTTTGACGTTTTCACATACACGTCGCACAATAAATCTACTGCTATGCAGTATTGCACTTTTAGTATTGCACTTTTACTTTACACGAAAATATTATTATTTTTAACAATAATAATACGGCGGCAAGACATGCGAGTCCGACACAAGTTACAAGAGACAAGAGAAGAATGAGTAACTGTTCATCGAGAATATCTTGTACATAAAAAAAAAAAAAAAAATGTGTAAAAGTGTTCTTCTTCTGTCCGTTTTTCGCGCCGCGGTTTTCAAAGTCAATAACTCACTGCATCTCTGACGGCGCTTCGACAACAAACAAGTTAGGTTACAGGTCGTTCACCTTTTATATTCTCGCAACATTATTTGCTAACTGTAGCTGTTGCCGAGCGACTGCTCGATTAGTGAATGATGTAAAGTGATAAGGCAATCACATAATGTTACATTGCCTTCCATGGGAATCTTGGAAATCAAGGAGATTACCAAGATTCACATGTCGCCGTTAACATTGTGGGATTGAGTACTTTACAGAGTTACATTGATCAAACACAGTATTCCTGTCATTTGATTATTAGGATTACACAAATATGGTGATATCTCATTCATAGACAAAGACAGTTCTTAAGGTAAATAGACACATAAAAATTTAGAAACTAAGATAGTAAATTACGAAGTTTACAATGGAGATTATACATTATACTCATTATAGTCTTTTTTTTACAGAGTTCATAACGACCATCTTTGTGGCCTCAAGTTATTGTCCAGAGCTCATAGGCTCTTTGCTCCTGAATGAAAACACATAGGATTCATCTTTTTATACACACATAATTGTCACACATGGAATTTCTCACACGTGTCCATTTTTATACACACATAATTCTCACACATGGAATTTCTCACACGTGCCCATTTTCCATTGCTCACTAGTTGTCATGATTTTTACGCTTTCATTGTTTGTGTATTTGACAGGTAATTTAAAATTTGATTCTTCTCCAGGTGAAGCTTATCCCTTGAGAAGATGGATCGGTACTTTGCGGTCTACGAGTGGAAAACTTTTCATCAGCTCTGGCGGGCGAGTCTCACTCGCACGTTACGTACACACGTTACACGTAACAAAAAAATATAAATACCCATTAGTCTAAGAACTAAGCTTAAATCTAATTTTAGGACTTGGGATTAACAGGAATTTGACTTTGTCACTATTCGCGTGTGGTTTGGCTGTTCGCATTTCATTCACGGGATATAACATTAGCATAGTATGTGATATGTTGTGAACTTATATAAGAGTCTTTTATTTTAGGAGCGGCTTTCATGGAAAGTCCGTTTTGTCGAACTGCAGCGGGAGTGCTGTGCTAGTACATCACTTTAAATTTAACGCGTTTGTTGCGTCGATGGACGTTGGCACAGGCTGATTGTTAAAGCTGAATCGCAACTCGAGGCGCTCACCAGCCTCCACGAGGTACTTCAGTTTTTCCGCGCACGGTTCAGCGAACACGTTGCGTCCATGGTGTTGTGGTTTGCTGAGCTGGTGCGTAGGGACGAGGATTACCAGGGACAGAGACTCCATTGAAACCATCCCTGTCTCCACATTTTCCAGCCGATTTTGAAGATTTTAAGGTAGGCTAGCGCTCACACTTTGCAAAGTAGCTAACACACTTGGTTTCCGATGCACTGCACGTAATCACATCACCGCCTTCGGTTACACAACCGGACTATCATTGTCCGTCGGCCTATCTGCACGTTTAACACTTTTTATCTTCATCGTGAATGAAATTATCACTTACTTATAACAACGATGCATTGCTTCGTGTCTGTGGCAGACTTCCACACCATTTTAAACCTTCACTTATACACTACTATGTACACAATTTTTTTACAGTTTATAATCAAATAGTTTGTCTCACTTTGAAGCTTGCTAATTCAGAGCTTTGATTATCATGTCCATTTCAATTTCTGTTACTTTGTTTGGTAATGATCTTTAACATTTCGCTTTACATTGTTCATCATCTTTCTCTAAGACTAATTATGCTTTTAGTACACAGTCACAATACATTTGTTTCTCCGATCTGTTACAAATTATTATTATTATTATTTAAATTCGTTTGAATCGTTCCTTTTATTTATTAGATTCATTAAAGTTATCACTGTCATTTCAACAAAAATTCTCTTTTTACTAGATGTGAGGATCAGCCAGTCACATTCGATCGCCCTCTCACATGAGAACAGAACACCATTCAAGAAAATATTCAAATTCCTTATCGCGATCTCGGTTTGCGTCTCGGATTGACTTTAAAAGGAAAAATAAAGACATTTCAAAACCAGCTTTTCCCGATTTAGTTCACGCGTTTCCTTTTGGAAATCGTATGCCAAACCAGCCTTCCACGTCAACCGCATTTCTCAATCTGTGACGTCAAGTCTACGGGACGGGTTTAGGCGGGTTGGGATATTTACGCAAATTCAGAAGAAAGACATAGATGTGATAGTACACAGAAGAAGAAATCTAGCAAACAATGACTTAGAAATTAATTTTCCTTTGCGCCGTACGTCTGCGTACGCGCTCCAATTAACAACTAGTTGTGTTGTTTTGCCGGCTGTTTCATTGTCATTTTATTCTCGCCTTGACGCCTGCTTGCGCTACACTGCATTGACCTCTGTATATGACGTTAAGTCATTGCTTTGTCCATGCCACTTACGCTCTTATACTTGGTATTAATTTCACTTATGGATTTTAATGTATCTGACCTGCCTATTGCAGTTACATTTAATGCTAATTTGTTTGTCTAAATGAAGGATAGCGCTTTCGTGGTCATGTTGGTACTTACAAGTAACTCACATGCTTCGTAAACATTACGTTATTTTATAGCAGAGATGAACCTGTTCCAGATTTTTATGTACATTAGAACTTAATCTAGACGTAGCTGACTTATAAACTAGTTACTTGTCCTTGACGAAAATAAATTTCATATCTCGATCATTGCTCCTTGAACTTAAAAAAAATTTCTTACGTGCTATGTTTTATTTTCACTTCTTTAACATTTCATATCGCAGAAGCCGGCTTGTTAGGCACATCCTTCGCTTTATATTTCATTTCTCTCTCTTAAATATTATCTCCTTAAAACTAAATTTTAAAACTAGAGCTCTTGGAGTTGATCACTTTCTTTGTCAAACAAGAATTTTTTTAATTATTTATCAGCTTGTCTGTACATAAATTATGGCTCAAGATAACATACAGGGTGATTCAAAAAGAATACCACAACTTTATGAATTTAAAACTGTGCAACGACAAAAGGCAGAGCTAAGCACTATCTGTCGGCGAATTAAGGGAGCTATAAAGTTTCATTTAGTTGTACATTTGTTCGCGTGAGGCGCTGTTGACTAGGCGTCAGCGTCAGTTGATGCTAAGATGGCGACCGCTCAACAGAAAGCTTTTTGTGTTATTGAGTACGGCAGAAGTGAATCGACGACAGTTGTTCAGCGTGCATTTCGAACGAAGTATGGTGTTAAACCTCCTGATAGGTGGTGTATTAAACGTTGGTATAAACAGTTTACAGAGAATGGGTGTTTGTGCAAAGGGAAAAGTTCTGGACGGCCGTGAACGAGTGATGAAAATGTAGCACGCATCCAGCAAGCATTTGTTCGCAGCCCAGGAATATTGACTCGCAGAGCTAGCAGAGAGCTGCAAATTCCACAATCAACTGTATGGAGAGTCCTACGAAAAAGGTTAGTTATGAAACCTTATCGTCTGAAATTGGTTCAAGCACTGTCTACAGCTGATAAGATTAAAAGAATCGATTTCTGTGATTTTATCCTTGCTCACATGGAAACAGATGAATCTTTCGTTTCAAAGATTGTGTTTAGTGATGAACCAACTTTCCACACTAACGGGAAAGTCAACCGTCACAATGTCTGTATATGGGGCACTGAGAATCCGCGGGAAACAACTCAGTACGAACGTGACTCGCCTAAGGTGAACGTTTTCTGTGCCATTTCAGCCAATAAAGTTTTTGGTCCCTTTTTCTTCGAAGGTGCTACTGCAACTGGACTACAGTATCTGGAGATGTTAGAGAATTGGCTGTTCCCTCAGCTCGAACAAGTAGCACAACAATTCATATTTCAGCAGGATGGAGCGCCACCACATTGGCACTTATCGGTCCGTAACTACCTGAACGTCAACTACCCGAGTCGATGGATCGGCCGCCAGGCAGCCCGTGACAGAGCACTTCATCATTGACCTCCAAGAAGCCCTGATCTTACCCCCTGCGCTTTTTTCTTATGGGGGTATGTTAAGGATATGGTGTTTCGGCCACCTCTCCCAGCCACCATTGATGATTTGAAACGAGAAATAACAGCAGCTATCCAAACTGTTACACCCGATATGCTACAGAGAGTGTGGAACGAGTTGGAGTATCGGGTTGATATTGCTCGAGTGTCAGGAAGGGGCCATATTGAACATCTCTGAACTTGTTTTTGAGTGAAAAAAAAACCTTTTTAAATACTCTTTGTAATGATGTATAACAGAAGGTTATATTATGTTTCTTTAATTAAATACAGATTTTTAAAGTTGTGGAATTCTTTTTGAATCACCCTGTATTTTAAATTCCCTGCTGATAGCAAGATAGACTCACTGTCGTGTAATTTATTCTAAGCATTTATTTTTTTTTTTATTTTTTTTTTTTTTTTTTTGAGACAGATCAGTTGTCACTTAGTCACTAGCGGCTAACCTTCTCTTGCCATTATAAAGCTTTCCTTTTGGCTTATTCTGTAACATGATACTTTTTAAGATCAGAGTGATGGTATAACCCTTTTATTTTTCCATTTGCGGGATGAGAAATCAGATAACAACCTGTGTGTGGTATACGAAGGATCTCGTAAGGTCCCTCAAAATGACTTTGCCATTTTCGATTTTTGCGTAAGAGCAACGATGATTTAAAGTGTGTTTTAGCAAGACCTTTTCGCCTACTTTATAAGTTAACACCTTATTAATATGTTTGTCGTACGCCTTCTTGCGTAAATTGGCTTGGGTGGTCAACGTTGTTAGAGCTTGTCTTATTCTGGCGTCTAAACTAGCACTTGTGTTGTTACACTTAGGAATTGAATTGACCTTGAACATCCTTGGACGGGTGATGTTGGGATTTCAATTAATGTACTAATTTGCTTATAGAAACATGAGGACATAGCATTAATATTTGCACCTGTATCTAGGATTACAGTCGTCGAAATTCCGGCTATAGGAAGTTTTGTCATAGCTTGCACTTGGTCATCTATCGCTTCATCACCGTCAGTCGTCTCTTTCTCTTGTAATAATTCTTGTCTCATGTCAATCCCGTCATTGTATCTCAGTACAAGTACGTCATGGTTAGTCTCTCCGTCGAAGTGGTCGCCCCCATTCTGTCTCACAGCATCACTTAGGGAGCTTTCAGATGCTGAACTTAGTTTTCCTGTTTGTGTGGTTTTGATTGGCTTTCATTATTAGAAAGTTCGACCAATCTGACACTATGAGAACACTGAGGAACAAAATTACTGTTATGCACAAACCTTGTGTCAAAATGTAGCTGCGTTTGTTCTGGTGTCCAATACGTGTTACTGTCTTCCGCGTTTGCGAAAAATACAGGGGGATTGTAATGCCTTTGCGGGGTCCGATAATTTTTATTGCTATTATGATTTCCGGAATTGTTACTGTGAAATCCACCTTCACACTGTGGTTTGCCGTTAAACTGTGTGTTTCTGTGCATTCCCTGCGCTTGATTTTTACTAGACGCTGAGTTGTGTTGGTATGAGTGGGCGTTATCAGCTGTTTGTTGCTGCACGGAATTTGAGTGTTGGCTGCGCGAGTACGGTGCATTCCATTGCGATCCGCTCTGCTGTTGCCAACCTGTTTGACTGAAGCCATTTCCAAACTTCTGCTTGTACGGTTTATTGCCGTACTGGTAACCAGTCGTGTTATATACGGGATTTAATCTGTTGTGTTGATTATGTCTATTCCTTTTGTGAGGATACCCATTGCCTTTATTTCCGTTTTGCCAATCGTTACTGTTTTGTAACCGTTCCCTGGCTTTTTATAGCCGTTACTCTCGTAATGTTGTGGCCAAGAATTGTGCGGAGTATTCCGCGGTTTGTTAGCTCTCATGTCCTCACAGATCAGGTCTAGGGATTCTAATATCGACAGAAAGGTATCTGGATCATCATCTGGTATGGCTATCAGCTTTTCACGAATCGAAATGGGTAATTTAGACTTGAGAATTATAATTACATATTTACTATTGATAGGGTTATCCCAATACCTGATTTTGCCAAGATATTTTTCGAAGTACTTTCTCAGGCTACTATTCCGGAGGTCAAATTTTTCTGCATTATAGACTTCTTTACGAAGGCGCTTCTGAACACCTTCGCTCCAAAATTTGCTGAGGAAACAGTGCTCAAATTCCTCATACGTTCAACACTTATCAACCATTTCGGTTCCCCATATTGCCGATTCGCCACCTATATATCCGGTATCAAAATGGATACGCTGTCTATCAGTCCACGAATTTGGAAAAGTGCCAGAGAATCCACGAAGAAAAACAATTGGGTGGATATTTCGTTTTTCCGGGTTAAAGGTTTGAAAAACTCGATGCTTTATCATGCTTTCTTCCTTCATCATTTTTACTACTGAGTCATATTCTTGGTTTCGGTGACTAACTGGAATATGTGGTGGTGAAGTGTGTTCATTAGATACAACAGGTATTCGGAATTGGCGAAATAATTCATCTTCTTCCTCTGAGGCTAAAGAGTTAGGATAATTCGGTCTCTGTATTCGAGTACTACTACTCACTTGTGCCTTCAGGTTATTTAGCTGTTCCGTTACCTCTTGCTTCCAATTTGGTAATTCTTGCTGAAGGGTACGCCTAATGCTACCGAGTTCAGACATTACGGTATCTCCGGAGCTTCCAGGAGCTGACAAGATACCAAGAGTGGTTGCTTTCACAGTCTCTACTAGGTCTTTGTTAATTTTATCTTCGACTAATTTGTCCTTTCCAGCAATCCAGTTCTCATACTTTTCTCTAAATTCTCTCTCATGACTATCTAGCCTCTCATTTACTTTCGTTTCCGTTTCCAGAGTCAAGTTTGACATTCCCTCGGTTAGTTTTTCTACCTACGTAGTTACTCTGTCTAATCTGTGATTAACCGTGGTTACGGTGGAGTTAAGATTCTTGGTTGCGTTTCGGATGTCAGCTGTCTCGCTTTACATGGTAGCTAAAGTGACATTCAGTTCGAAAATTATTCCACTTCGCATTTGAGAAACAGCATCCTTAACTTGCTTTCTCTAACAGTTTTTATTTCTTCGCTTACTGTAGAATGTTTATCTTCAAGCTAACATTTGTCTATTTTCGTCTTTCAAATCATTTTTAATGGAATTCACCATTCGGTGATTTTCCTCTTTCAATTGGGGATTTCCGTCCTGCATCATTTGACTTATTTGACTCAGTAGCTGTTTGAATACATCGTCTGTCACTACCCCTGAATTGCTTTCACCTGCCTCCCTTGTAACCGGTATATGGCTACGACTACTAGTGGCAGAAACTATGCTGGCATTGTCTAGTTCAGTACCAGTAACATTATGGTGTGAGACACTAAAGTCCGTAAGATTTCCCACTTCTCTTTCTACAGTTGTTTCGATTGGTGTCTCAGCCCTACTAATTACCCTGCGGGACCGTAAGCGACGCGACACTTCACTCATTTCATGCTGTTCATTTGGATCTAGTAATGACATTTTATCGTCTGCCATAGCTCACTTATTTACAAACAGTAAGTCAATGAAGTTCGTTTGAGCTACGGCCGTCAGATGTCGACAGAGATGTAATTTATCGGTTGCGAGTCAGTTGTCACTGCTACGTCACAAGATCGGAATGTCGGGAGATGCACGTCACGAGAACAAGAGACTATTCTGGACCATAAAGAAAGTATGGCTGCACACTGTTCAAAATAAATAAAACTAAGGCTGGTCAGCTCCGTGAACAGGCAGCGGACATTTAAAAACAAATGATATGCAATACCCAACAATGGAGTTTAAACGATACTTGAAGAAATTACTAATCTAATAAATGCAATCTACTGAATTCAAAGCAAATTTTACTGCAACTAATAAAGATCGTCACAAATTGATCAATGTCGGCTGAAATTAAGGAAGCTTGGCTATGGCTAACGAATTTTTAACTTACGTTACTGATGACTGCCTTGGGCGTTGCAACTAGATTTTCGCACAAATTCGGTTCCGAAAAAAATAATCTCTCTTCCGTAATTTACTCTGGATATCTCGTTTCTTTCGCTCAATGGAAATTTTATTGGATGGTGTTTGATGCCATGTAACAAATAAAAAGCACAAGATTAGCTACAATTCTTTATGAATATTCCCTCAATGCGTATCTTGTATAAATGTTTATTCCGTTGAGTTTTTTTTTTTTTTTTTTTAATTCGCGTCCCTGTTCGGGCGCCAATTATAACGATATGTTTTCGTAATGTGTATACATAAAAATACAGTTATAAATGTCCTCGTTCGTAGTCGCTAATTATAACAATATGCTTACTTTTGTGCTGTAACATATAGCTATAATCAGCGGTGGAAATATATTTGCGAACGCCGACCGTGTGCGGCTGTTTCTTGTTGGATCGTCTGATCAGTCGGAAGTTGCATTGCAGAGGAGAGTAAATGCCTATTCAAAATATAATTATTTTTGGATAGCTCAACATGAATTTCCTAAGGGATCGTAGTTTATCATGCATTTACCAGTAGAATATGGCGCGGAGAAAACATTTCGCTGCATGCAACTTCCGTCCGAACTCGACGAAAGAATTCGTGACTGTGAACTCTCTATTTGGCAGAAACATAAAGAAAATTAAATAATTTCATGAAGGAGTGAGACATAGATTCTATATTAAACAAATAGTCCATACACTAGTTCCATTTAACTCTGAATTTATGGCAATTAATAGATGAACTTACACTACAATGAAGAATTTAACATGGATGCCGTTTTGCCTGGCACTTCTCTTCTCGTAATAAAAGTAATTCCTTTGACGTTTTCACATACACGTCGCACAATAAATCTACTGCTATGCAGTATTGCACTTTTAGTATTGCACTTTTACTTTACACGAAAATATTATTATTTTTAACGATAATAATACGGCGGCAAGACATGCGAGTCCGACACAAGTTACAAGAGACAAGAGAAGAATGAGTAACTGTTCATCGAGAATATCTTGTACATAAAAAAAAAAAAAATGTGTAAAAGTGTTCTTCTTCTGTCCGTTTTTCGCGCCGCGGTTTTCAAAGTCAATAACTCACTGCATCTCTGACGGCGCTTCGACAACAAACAAGTTAGGTCACAGGTCGTTCACCTTTTATATTCTCGCAACATTATTTGCTAACTGTAGCTGTTGCCGAGCGACTGCTCGATTAGTGAATGATTTAAAATGATAAGGCAATCACATAATGTTACAAGTTTCGCGTGCACTATGTAATTAGGAACAATAAGGCGTGCATTATTCATGAAAAAGTGATGATGAAATTTACAATTACGTGATGTAGGTGTTTCAAATTGAACAATAAAAGAAAGTAACTGAGACGAGACTTGAACCATGATCTTTAGATGCTTTGAAAATTACTACGCTACCGATTGCGCTATACATACAGTGCCAATTAATTCCTTAATTGTACCTAATACGGTCCCCCGGAAAACTTCAAAGCCGACTATCTCTGTAAATTTATGAAAAACATTAAGAACAAACTATTTCACAGCAATTTTTAACCTTGTTCCACATGCGTTTCTGATTCCGAAACAACAAGCAGCCTGAGCCATTTTCATACAGTGTATTAACAGCGCGACAATCGAAGCACAAGAGCGCAGAAGCTGTGACTCTACACGATTTTTTAAATAAAAGCTACATAGCTAAAGCGCGATTAAGAAATACGCCGATGTTTGTTAATACACTTGAATGTCTAAAAGTTTAATTTCACGTAACTCAGTAATGATATATCTCATACATAAGAAGGAGCTACTTCCAGGAGCGTACCACTACCAGCGTACGTGTGCTACGGCTTCTGACCAATCATCACGTTTGTGTTTGTTTACATCAGGTTTATTCTTGTGATGAACGAAATACCGCTGGCTGGTGGAACGGAAGCTATCCATGTGGACAGTGTAACGTGATACTCATGACCAAGAGCGCTGGGTCGCTACCTTTACAAGCGAGAATAATACGGAGTTTTATTCCTCACTAACACCTAATCGTACAAGCAATTAAAATTAGCCAGAAGCTTTAATTCCAATAGGTTTTCAACATGAACTTTACGTTTTCGTTTTTATATCTAAAATTTTCAATTCCTTTAATAAATTTAAAATATGGCTTTTCCTTTTTTGCGAAGTATTTTTTTAATTTCCTGAAGGGCTTGTGATGGAGTGGCTCTCATTGCGTCAGTGTGCCGTTAATGCCGATCGCTGGCTATTTAAGTTAAGGTGTTCCTGAAACCTTATTCGAAATGACCTACCGGTTTGTCCTATTCATTTCTCAATGTAATCATTGCATGTAATGCAATATACGCCAGCTACATCATATTTATTTACCACAGCTTCTTCTTTGTGCCTGAATTTTCTGCCTAGATATGAAAATATAAAATACTCTGGAACAATGTTTTTAGATCTCATACGTCTGGCAATTTTGTTTAGATATTGCGCCCAGATATGGTATACTACAAAAAACAGAGCTTCTCTTTTCTGCTCTGCCCCAAATCCACTATAGGAAGGAAGATTTTTTTTCAATATCCATAAAATGTGATGACTGTGAATTTTGCATTTAATCGTGCACGTTCACCTGATGATGGGGCTTGAAGCCGCAAAAACTGTTATGTTTCAATAAACAACAATTAGCAGCTGTAAGTGGAGTTTTCCTAACAGTAATTACTTTTATATCAATTACTGGCATTAATGCGTGGCACTAGGCCAAGGTAGTTCTTCACGTAGCTCACCCACTACACAAATCCCTTGTGCTGCTTACGATATGTAATTGATGGTATAAGTGAGAAATTCCCATAAACGCTAAATATCCTATGAAAATGTTTCCGCAATAGACCAGAAATTGCTTCATTGCTTATGTCTAAACACGTACCTACTTGAACTAATTAATAGCATGACATAACAGTAACTACATACAGTCTACTATAGTGCTGTATACATTATTATTATTATTATTATAGTGGTCAGACACCTACCATTAACAGCTCAAAGTCTTCCAATATCTTCCAGTTCAGAAGTAAGGAGTAGAGCAACCAAGTGATTTACAAACAGTAAGAACAGTGCACATATATTTTTAACTGGGTTGAGTTTAAATGCGAATACAGGGTGCAGCAGAAGCAAGTGCCAGTGCCACTAGGGGGACGGGTAGTGCAGGGAAGTCTGTTTCGTAACAAGTGTATGTACTCACTGTGGATACTGAGATTTCTTTTATGAGAATGTGTTGCCAACAGCACTAGCGGTGCAACGGTATTTGCTGCATCATTCATTCTAGAACAAAGGCGTACTCTCTCTCTCTCTCTCTCTCTCTCTCTCTCTCTTTCCATCCCGAACACAACAAACTGAAAAAAATGTGGCATTCAAGATTTATAAATCTAAAAGTAAGTTTTTGGCTGTTATAGAAATGAAAATAGAAAGAAGGAACTGAATGGATTTTCAGCATGATTTATTTTGTGCAGTGATTGAGAACAATTCAAATATAAAAAAGGTTATTGGACATATCCAGATAACCAGTGCCAACTGTCTCATTGACTTAATAGCTAGATAAAACCAAAATATCATTCATCTTTCATCATTTTCAACATGTAAGTGTTGAAAGAAAATTCTTCTTCCTTCCCATGTTTAGTAAGCTGTTGGTGGGGGGAGTGACGAGAGACGGCGTGGAGTAGGATACTACCTGAAACCTGAAAATCCTCTTTAGGCACATTGCCTACATTACTTTTGCTAATGACGATTTTTCTCTCTTAGAAATGAAGAGTTGAGTTGTATCTTTAAGGAGCTCTGGAATCCTTGACAAAACCTGTGTGATTTTCCGTAAGACTATATTTTGTTCAATAAACGATGGTTTGGAAATATAGAGAACGCTCTCCAAAACGTCAATGGATAGAGAAACAAATAAGCCCAGGTGTAATAATTTGCAATGATTACTGTAACATATCAAGGGAAGTGTTTCCCTATTCAAGATAGTCGACCATTGAAAACAGTCATGCAGTCATTTTACACGTTCATATCGTTTTGTCCAAGTAAGTGTAACAACCTACTGACCCGTTCTCTGACGGTCCAGGTAGATACCCTGAATTCTCGGCTAATGTTTATTATAACTACCATCTTGTTGCGTGTACTTTTTGGTGCCCTGGTGAAGTTCTGCAAAGCATCATTATCATCATCGTCATCATCATCATCTTCTCCTCCTCCTCGTCCTTCTTCTTCTTCTTCTCCTTCATTCTAACAAGGCTTGGACATAAGTGAACTAGTCCAGCTTCATAGGATTTATTTCCATCTTTCCTTTTGCCTTATTTCAGTCATGAATATCTGGATGGACTTTCCATTTTATTATGAAGTGGTATTTTTTCGTTTAGGTTCAAGGTTTGCAGCTCTTCTCTAATCTACTGACTGCGTTCTACGTCTACATCTTCATTACTACTCTGCAGTTCGGACTTAAGTGCCTGGCAGAGGGTTCAATGAACCAATTTTACTCTATTTCTCTACGTACCACTCTCAAATATTGCAGGAACAACTAACACATATATCCTTCCGTGCGAGCTCTTATTTTATAACGAAGATCTTCTCTGCGTAAGGAGAAGGGTGTCAAAAAAATATTTTCGCTTTCGTTGGAGAAAGCTGGAGTCTGAAATCTCGTGAAAAGATAGGTTTGTTTCAATATATAGTGGCGCCTCAATTCACGTAACATATCAGTGTCACTTACTGGCCTGTTTCTCAACAAATGAAACTAGATACCTTCTTTAAACATTTTTTTGTCCTCCATTAATCCTGTTTGGTAGGGATCCCTTTGGAGTTCTGCCAGTATAACTCAGTCTTTGGTTTGCTTTCTCCACAGCGATATCTATGTGACAGTTTCAATTTAAGTTGCTCGAAATTACAGTTCCCAGGTGTTCAGTTGAATCCACAGCCCTTAACCTTTTTTGATTTGTCACATAAGGTAAATTTAACGGTTCCATTTAGTACTCACGGGATTGCTCTGACACATTTCATTCCTTAGATTCAATTGCCACATTTCACACGATACAGATAATTTATGTAAGTTTAGGAACTGGTTTTCACCTTCTGATAATTTACTACGTGGTAAATGACATCATCATCCGCTAACAACATAAGATGGCAGCTAAGTTTGTCTCCCGGAAGGTTTATATAAATAAGTAACAGCAAAGGACCTGTAACACTACCGTGGGGAAGGCCAAATATCATTACGTTTTACCGAAAGACTTTCCCACTTACTACGAACTGTGCCCTTTCCGACAGCAAATCACGAAGATCATCCTTTTGCAGACCTTAGAAATGACGTTTCTGGTGTTTGTAAGCGGCTTTCATCCTTCTCTGTTATTGTATGTGACTCACTTTCATAAAGCATCAAAGCCACAACTGTTACATTATAGAACCTGTCCTTTCAGACTTCCTCTTTTAGTGTTTTTCTGGTGCCGAATAATATTTGTAGTTTAATCAGTTTGATATCTGTCTCCTTGCTGCACTCATATGACGTGTTATATCCTATGTAGCTAAAGTTAGAATCTTATTGGTCATTATTTTGGCACTTCGGGAGATTCGCAGGACCTGCAACGCATTCCATAAAATTCTCTGTCAACTCAGACGGAATTCTTTTTCAGATTTACAAAAGCAGCGTTAATCTATTTCAAATGAATTGGTCTGATTCTGTGTTAACTCCGTAAGAATAAATAACGTTTTCTTTTTTATTCTTTTTATTTTTAATTAGACTAAATGGCAACTGGTAAAACGTAGTACACCCCGCATCGACGGTACCATCTCTGATATACGATCTATGCCCATATGAGGTCCACACACTAATCGCTTAAACGACCACTTCCGCGTGATCTTGTACGGAAGGTCCATCTGATGGGGCGGACTTCGGCAGATGTTCGACGACCCTTCTTTGCACGCCTCTGCACTTGTGGAGAACAAGGACTCTCTCCCTCTCAGCAAAAGACCTCCACAACTCGTACGTCTCTTTTCCTCTCCTGAAGCATGCACGGCCCCCGTCGCTTTCATCTCACTAAAAGGCCAGTTTCCGGTCGTTTCAATTTATCTGCTTCGGAAAGAACGCCGATTTTCGCTTAGGCGTCGCAGGCTTATCGACATCTTGGCTCTTTTTACCGATATCGGGTCACGGGTCCCGCCTGGCAGACAGGGGGCAGCGCCTAACAAGCCCTCGCATCTGCGATCGCCGAGTCGCCGCGGCTGGCTTCCTCTGCCCTCTGCCGCCACTCCACACTGGGGGTAGGGACCGCGCCATTACTTGCTGCGTACAAGGACTGCGTTCACCGTTCACTTTCATTATATAGACCTACCGAAGGAAGCACGATTAGGAGTTTATGTCCTCTCAATGACGAGGTTATTGGAAAGGACATGATTGGAAGGGAAGCTATAGAAAGGGAAATTATGGGAAGAAAAATCATGGAGTGGTAAATCGACTTCCTCGTAGGAATCACCTCTATATTTGCGTTAGTCAGCTCAGGAATCCCACGGAATACTTCAGTCTGCACGGATAATTGAGAAGTTCAAGCACTGTTATTCCGAATCAGTATGCAAAGCCCCAACCGCTGTGATCTGAGAAGATACCTTTGCTGATTAATCTCGGATGCGTCCTCTGTCTCTCTCCTCTTTTTCTTTATTTTCCAGTTAATCTGTGTCCAAAAGCTAACCACGATTTTGAGAACAAGAAAATACACTGTGTGTCATAAACAATATCGAAACTGACAAAGACGAAACTATTCTTAGTGCTGTGATGTATCTCGGAAAGGTCAACCTTTGACATTCTGAGACAGAATGTTACGTCTGCAGTTATAAGATGTGATGATGCACTGCCATTCCGCGTGCAGTTAATCACTTACAACACTTTTGAATAAAAATGGCTCTGAGCACTATGAGACTTAACATGTGAGGTCATCAGTCCCCTAGAACTTAGAACTACTTAAACCTGACTAACCTAAGGACATCACACACATCCGTGCCCGATGGAGGATTCGAAACTGCGACCGTAGCAGTCACGCGGTTCCGGACTGAGCGCCTACAACCACTCGGCCACCACGGTCGGCTTAAACTAATTATGTCATTTTGAATTTTATTGGCTCAACGGTTTTATTTTTTGAATGATATAATATGAATGAAAAAGAAAATCCTTGTGAAAGACTCTGCGACGTACAAAACCTATTCTCACTCCTCTATTCCTTTCCTTAAAGGGTGTCTTTTTCGGTCTTCTACTCTTGAAGTCATAGTCCGGAGCATGTCAGTAATTTCCTCAGTATTACTTGCTTCGCGGCAGCATATCTTGGTTGAGTGTATTGCTACTGTCATGGTGATGTCACTGCAAGTTTTCGCTACAGTAGATACTGTGGGAAGATGTCTGATATAAATGAGAAACTCAGCATTCAGTACCTTTTCAGACGTAAATTATTATTGTACGCAGTGCCTCTCGACAACAGTTGTTAACGTGTAAAACTAGTAGCGGTTAAACAACTCTTATGAATCATGTTATATACTTTGGTGAACAACTGAAAAACTTCTGTGTGTGTTTGAATATATTATCTGTAGTACTCGAGTCTTTCTTGTATCCTGGACACCGTATCCCGAATCTTAACCTTACCGATTCTCGGCACGCACTCCGACGACAGCATATCCAACTCTGTCCTCTCACTGATACCTCTGACTCACACTGACGTGGTATTCCTTTGGCAGGGTGCCTCTACCTGCGTTCCACGCTGAAATCACGTCAACAGTATGCGGAAGCTGATGTGGCTTTCACGTGATCGTCAGAGGATAGCAATACGCTTTTACTAGTGTGAATTTTAAAATTTTCCCGGCGAATTGACTGTTCAAACAAATTTCGGGCTTGCAGCCGGTCGTCGTTCAATACTTCGCACGATATTTCAACTGGGCACCTGCTAGTCATCTTCAGGTGATCCGTCGCAGACTGGCGATAATGTCCTCCGCTCCGCAATATATAACGTACTGTAACTATTCTGTGCATGCGTCGAAAACTTGATAGTTGAACCAACACTCCCCGCCGGCAGCGCCCTCGCTGGTGGAATAGCGGCTCAGTCGCCCTCTGCGTTGCTGTTTGCCACGGCCGTCGACGCACTCTGTCGTCTTCGATTTGAGCAAATCGTGGAGATGATGGGATTCCATGCACTGTCCAGCTGGTAGCCGCTGTCACGGTTTAACAGATTTTCCGCAAGTCGTATTTCTACGGATTCTTTAATAATGGAGTCCCAGAAAGACGTTGCTGTGGACAAAATCATTGTTTTCTCATACTCCACTGAATGTCCAGTAGAAATACAATGTTCAGCAATAGCGGACTTGCTTGGCTACAAAAGGCGGGTGTAACGTTGATGCTCAGTGCAGCGTTCTTTCACGGTGCGTGTGGTTTGACATTTCTAAGCCATACCACATTGGCACGGTATCTTGTAAATTCCGGCCTTTCGTAGTAACAGATTGTCCTTAACTGATCCCACAAGGTCCGTAATCTTCGATGGTGGGTGGAAAACCACTTTTACCTGAAATTTTCGGAGGATTCTTGCTATTTTAAACGAAGTGTTGCCAACGAAAGGAAGAAAAGCTAAAGATAGTTCCGGCATGTTCTCCTCTTTATTCACTTTCTGCTTCTTAGTTTTAACTGTTAATGCACTGTTAATCTGCCGGATGGAATACCCATTTTCGCTGAATACTGTCTTTCGATGGGCGAGTTCTTGAGATAAGCTATCTAGATCTGAGACAGTATGAGCTCTATGAACAAGTGTTTTAAGCAAACTCATGGTTTGCGATTGGTGATGGCAACTCGATGCTTGCAGGTACAAATCAGTATGAGCGGGTTTCCGGTAAATTGAATGCCCTAGAGAACCATCATTCTTCCTTCGAACCAGGACATTCAAGAAAGGCAAACAACCATCTTTCTCTATTTCCATGGTGAACAGGATGTTGTTATGAGTTGTATTCCTTTTTGCATGCTTCATTTACCGCGTTTTTATATTTTCTCCTTTCATCAGTTAAATTGAATATATCTTCCGTTACCTAAGGATTTCTACTAGGCCTCGTCTTTTTACCTACGTGGTCCTCTGCCGCCTTCACTACTTCATTCCTCAGAGCTACCCATTCTTCTTCTACTGTATTTCTTTCCCCCATTCTTGCCAATTGTTCCCTTACGCTCTCCCTGAAACTCTATACAACCTCTGGTTTAGTCAGTTTATCCAGGTCCCATCTCCTTATGTTCCCACCTTTTCGCAGTTTCTTCAGTTTTAATCTACAGTTCATAACCAATAGATCGTGGTCAGAGTCCACATCTGCCCCTGGAAATGTCTTACAATTTAAAACCTGGTTCCTAAATCTCTGTCTTACCATTATATAATCTGATACCTTCTAGTATCTCCAGGATTCTTCCGTGTATACAACCTTCTTTTATGATTCCTGAACCAAGTGTTAGCTATGATTAAGTTATGCTCTGTGCTATATTCCACTAGACGGCTTTCTCTTTCATTTCTCTCCCCCAATCCATATTCACCCACTATGTTCCTTTCTCTCCCTTTTCCTACTCTCGAATTCCAGTCACCCATGACTATTAAATTTTCGTCTCCCTTCACTACCTGAATAATTTCTTTTATCTCATCAAACATTTCATCAATTTCTTCATCATCTGCAGAGCTAGTTGGCATATAAACTTGTACTACTGTAGTAGGCATGGGCTTCGTGTCTATCTTGGCCACAATAATGCGTTCACTATGCTGTTGGTAGTATCTTACCCGCACTCCTATTTTTTTCTCATTATTAAATCTACTCCTGCATTACCCCTATTTGATTTTGTATTTATAACCCTGTATTCACCTGACCAAAAGTCTTGTTCCTCCTGCCACTGAACTTCACTAATTCCCACTATATCTAACTTCAACCCATCCATTTTCCTTTTTAAATTTTCTAACCTACCTGCCCGATTAAGGGATTTGACATTCCACGCTCCGATCCGTAGAACGCCGGTTTTCTTTCTCCTGATAACAACGTCCTCTTGAGTAGTCCCCGCCCGGAGATCCGAATGGGGGACTATTTTACCTCCGGAATATTTTACCCAAGAGGACGCCATCATCAGTTAACCATACAGTAATGCTGCATGCCCTCGGGAAAAATTACGGCTGTAGTTTCCCCTTGCTTTCAGCCGTTCGCAGTACCAGCACTGCAAGGCCGTTTTGGTTATTGTTGCAAGGCCAGATCAGTCAATCATCCAGACTGTTGCCCCTGCAACTACCGAAAAGGCTGCTGCTCCTCTTCAAGAATCACACGTTTGTCTGGCCTCCCAACAGAAAACTCTCCGTTGTCGTAGTACCCACGGTACGGCCATGTGTATCGCTGAGGCACGCAAGCCTCCCCACCAACGCCAAGGTCAATGGCTCATGGTGGTAGGCGAAGAGTCATAGGATCATTAATATTGTCAGTATATATAAATGGTTTATAAAATACAATCAGAAGGTCTCTTAGTTGACTCACTATCGGTTTTGATCTCAGAAAGAAAAAATGGACATTGAATTGCCGTAAGGAATCGCAGAAAGTGTTGGAGACAATTTCCAGTTCGTGTAATGAACAGCAGCAGTGATTACATGTGAGTAACTGCAAAATAATGCCTAGACCCAAGTGAAAAGTTCAGGTAGTATCCGCTTACCAGATTAATGGTAGCCCGTCACATCTAGCCCCTATAGTATGTCCACAAATATTACTAAATGTAACATAATCCATTACTAAGTGCAGCGTCAGAATTGTTTCCTTCGTATTTTTTGCCTTCCAGAAATCAAGCAGGTCTTCGTTCAGTAGATAATTTTCCGTTTTGTTCATCTTTCTGTAATTCTGGCATAGCGTTTACAACTGTGACTTCTCAGACTAAGTTATGCATTTCACATTTATTCATACATGCCCTTTGTTGGTAGCGATTTACTTGGAATCTGACTAAATAAGATTCTGGATTATTTCAAACACATCCTCATACCACACTTCTGGACAGTCCCCCTGATACAGTGTTGCGACGAATGTGTGGATTATACTACATTTAATAAATCATGTCAAACTGTATCTTACAGGTTAATGCATTTTCAGTTTACTTTTCCGAAATTCTGTTTATTCTTGTCTTTCAAGCGGTTTCAGTTTTTTCTACTATTTCAGACTCTCGCCTTAATTAATTTACTTTCCGCGTCACTCATTAGAGAACACCCTCACAGCAGCAATGCAATAATCAACATAGTCAAAGTAAACATGCAAAAGTAATTGCTGAACTGGGCCAACTGATGTGTCCGCCAATTACCATAATCGGTGAACCATACACAAATATGCCGTCCGATACTATCTGCCATCTAGAGCAACCCATAGAATATCTACAAAAGGGATACTTCACCTCTCCCACACTGTGCGAAAATAATTTGATAAACATATAAACTACCCGATGTGTTTATGAGAGACCAAAGGACCACACACATGATGATCACAGCGGAAACGTTATTGATCGGAAACAGTGTCATGTACACAAGTCCTAGTGATCTTCCTTTATCGTGAGGCATGGCTTCAAGTTGACAGATCATCGTTTTTCTCCTGAGCTTTGTTGGTCCCGTCGCAGCGAAGCATTAGTGTGAAAGAAGTTGCTAGCAGTAACTATGGGGAAATTGTAATTCGATTGCTCTTAAGCGTATTCTTCGTGTGACGTCGTCACAGAGCGTCTTGGAGCTGCAGGTCCACTGCGGAGTACTGTCAGCTTTACTTTTAATTTATATATTTAACTTTATTTTTAATTTTAGAGACTGATATCCGGAAATATTCAGGGAGAATATATTAATTTCTCCTAGCTATAAGCATACTGAACAAAAATTTACCCACCTAGAGGGATATCACGCTTACACTGTGTAACACAGCCTCCAGTCGTAATAAGGACTTCAGTTCGGCAAGGAAGAGTGCCGCCAAGTTCCTTCAGGTATGTCATATGCAGCCAAAGCTGAGCTACCACATCTTGGTGGGGTCCTGGGGCTGGGAACGGGGGAGGGAGGGAAAGGAGAAGTTTGATAGCTACAGCTTCACTCCTTGTCCCATAGAGTCCCACATATCTCGTATGGAATTAAGATCCCTCGGGTGTTGTCATCATGACCGAGTACCCACGCCACACTCCGAATGAAGATTTAGGGGGAAATGCAACACTTGCTGATCGATAATGTCGAAATATACGGCTTTATATTCACGGTAACCTGAATGGTCGGCGCAACTTAACTTACGAAAATTCCAACAAATTCGAAAAAAGCCGAAAAACTTTTGCTTCCACACCACGTTAGCAGTGGAGCAATTATTGCTTATTCTGGTTGATCACTAAGACAGGTGTTGTATAGGGTTAACTATAATAGCAATTTACTAAAGATAATTAATGAGTACTTTCCCAATATAATTGATATTTTTCGAGAGTAGGAAACGAATATTTATTTTCTATTCTGAGCGTACGTTGGGATCCTGAAATTGACTGCTGAGCTCCATAATCTGTATAATGCTCGGGGTTCGAGGGATTCGCCTTTTATTCTTTGCATAACTAGGTGTGAATAAGATTTTCATAAATCAAATTGCTGGTATAACATATTGCATTTATTCACTTGACATTTTATTCACATAATTCTTTACCACAAATTAGTATGGAGTGGTCACGTCTCAGTATACTCCATTATGGCCAGTCAACAACCTCCTCACTCCATGCCAAACCTGTAACTGTAATTTACAGTAATCTTCCGCCAAAAATCACTCTACAGCAAAACAAAGACATTATAATACAAGGAAAAGCATTAGAAAGATTTATTTTAGTTACTGTAGATATTACTCATGTTTTGTAAGAGTTTTTCCGCGTACTTACGTCATTAAATTGTAATCATGATTTTAAAATTGAAAAATAAAACTACTATATGATTCAATTTGGAAAAGTAAATTGTTGTTGTTGTGGTCTTCAGTCCTGAGAATGGTTTGATGCAGCTCTCCATGCTGCTCTATTCTGTGCAAGCTTCTTCATCTCCCAGTACCTACTGCAACCTACATCCTTCTGAATCTGTTTAGTGTATTCATCTCTTGGTCTCCCTCTACGATTTTTACCCTCCTTTGCTGCCCTCCAATACGAAATTGGCACCCTTGATGCCTCCGAACATGTCCTACAAACCGATCCCTTCTTCTAGTTCTCCCCAATCCTATCCAATACCTCCTCGTTAGTTATATGATCTACCCATCTAATCTTCAGCATTCTTCTGTAGCACCACATTTCGAAAGCTTCTATTCTCTTCTTGTCCAAGCTAGTTATCGTCCATGTTTCACTTCCATACATGGCTACGCTCCATACAAATATTTTCAGAAATGACTTCCTGACATTTAAATCAATACTCGATGTTAACAAATTTCTCTTCTTCAGAAACGCTTTCCTTGCCATTGCCAGTCTACATTTTATATCCTCTTTACTTCGACCATCATCAGTTATTTTGCTCCCCAAGTAACAAAACTCCTTTACTACTTTAAGTGTCTCATTTCCTAATCTAATTCCCTCAGCATCACCCGACTTAATTAGACTACATTCCACTATCCTTGTTTTGCTTTTGTTCATGTTCATCTTATATCCTCCTTTCAAGACACTGTCCATTCCATTCAACTGCTCTTCCAAGTCCTTTGCTGTCTCTGACAGAATTACAATGTCATCGGCGAACCTCAAAGTTTTTATTTCTTCTCCATGGATTTTATTACCTACTCCGAATTTGTCTTTTGTTTCCTTCACTGCTTGCTCAATATGCAGATCGAATAACATTGGGGATAGGCTACACCCTGCCTCATTCTCTTCCCAACCACTGGTTCCCGTTTCGTGCCCCTCGACTCTTATAACTGCCATCTGGTTTCTGTACAAATTGTAAATAGCTTTTCGCTCCCTGCACTTTACCCCTGCCACCTTCAGAATTTGAAAAAGAGTATTCCAGTCAACATTGTCAAGAGCTTTCTCTAAGTCTACAAATGCTAGAAATGTAGGTCTGCCTTTCCTTGATCCATTTTCTAAGATAAGTCGTAGGGTCAGTATTGGCTCACGTGTTCCTACATTTCTGCGGAATCCAAACTGATGCTCGCCGAGGTCGGCTTCTACCAGTTTTCCATTTATCTGTAAAGAATTCGCGTTAGTACTTTGCAGCTGTGACTGATTAAACTGATAGTTCGGTAATTTTCATATCTGTCAACACCTGCCTTCTTTGGGATGGGAATTATTATATTCTTCTTGAAGTCTGAGGGTATTTCACCTGTCTCATACATCTCGCTCACCAGATGGTAGAGTTTTGTCAGGACTGGCTCTCCCAAGGCCGTCGGTAGTTCTAATGGTATGTTGTCTTCTCCCGGGGCCTTGTTTCGACTCAGGTCTTTCAGTGCTCTGTCAAGCTCTTCACGCAGTATCGTATCTCCCATTTCATCTTCATATACATCCTCTTCCATTTCCATAATATTGTCCTCAAGTACATCGCCCTTGTACAGACCCTCTATATACTCCTTCCACCTTTCTGCTTTCCCTTCTTTGCTTAGAACTGGGTTTCCATCTGAGCTCTTGATATTCATACAAGTGGCTCTGTTTTCTCCAAAGGTCTCTTTAATTTTCCTGTAGGCAGTATCTATCTTACCCTAGTGAAATAAGCCTCTACATCCTTACATTTGTCCACTAGCCATCCCTGCTTAGCCATTTTGCACTTCCTGACGATCTCATTTTTGAGGCGTTTGTATCCCTTTTTGCCTGCTTCATTTACCGCGTTTTTATGTTTTCTCCTTTCATCAGTTAAATTTAACATATCTTTCGTTACCCAAGGATTTCTACTAGCCCTCGTCTTTTTACCTACGTGATCCTCTGCTGCCTTCACTACTTCATTCCTCAGAGGTACCCATTCTTCTTCTACTGTATTTCTTTCCCCCATTCCTGTCAATTGTTCCCTTATGCTCTCCCTGAAACTCTGTACAACCTCCGGTTTAGTCAGTTTATCCAGGTCCCATCTCCTTAAATTCCTTCCTTTTTGCAGTTTCTCCTGTTTTAATCTACAGTTCATAACCAATAGATTGTGATCAGAGTCCACATCTGCCCCTGGAAATGTCTTACAATTTAAAACCTGGTTCCTAAATCTCTGTCTTACCATTATGTAATCTATCTGAAACCTGTCAGTATCTCAGAGATACTGATAAATTAAGAATAAAAATATAAATGGTGCAACGGTGTAGGCCGTCACGCACAAGTGATTGTTTATGTAACCCCACACCAAAAGTTAATGTAGATTGCATCAGTTAAAAAGTGCGCTCTTATTGGCCGTAGTTAATGTATGAAACTGACCCCTGATGTTTCGTCGCCAACTGCGTGAGTCATCTTCTGGGATAAAACTACAATTACATGAACGCCTCGAAGTGCCCACGACTACATACAGCTGCACAGAAGGCATCACCATTCGTCAGGTGGTAACGATTGCTACATTATCTGTGGCTTGCGCCATCGTTCTTGATTAAAGTAATCGATTGTCATTCTATTAGCGCGAAGTCTACATTCGTAATCCATTTAACTTAACATCTTCTTCCCTCGTTTTGAAATTATTATAGGGTTTTAAATCACTAAGGCTTCTCTGTACACGCGAGCGTGATAGTAATTTGTCTTCGCTTTAACGATCGTCTCACTGAATTTTATATAGCGATCTCGGATAAAATGATTTGCCACACACAATTTGTCAGTATGTTACACTTACCCAGTACTAAACTGGATTTTAGGAACCCTAGATGTCGCTAGCGGATGCCGTAGCATGTTTTGCCATTATTAGCCGTTCTTTTACGTTTTTAGTGAGTCTCAAGATCGTTTCAACACCATACTTGGCCTACAGTTTAATAAACGGGAACAAAAGTTTCCCAATTGGCGGCAGATGTTCCTTATAAACCCTCGCTTCCTCTCTTCTTGGACGGAGTGCTTGACTCACCCCCTTACAGGAGTAGTAATTTTTCTTGAAAACAGAATGTAAGCGATTCACTTGATCTCATAAATAAGCCGACTCGCAAAGTGTATTAGCCGTTTCCATCAAATTTCTAAGGCACGTGTGTGTCTTGTTTTGAGTGTTAGTTGGATTTCTTACGGAAGTATCGATCAGTGTGTTTAGCTTTTCTGTACACGTTACCGCATAAAGTCTTGTCCACTCATTTTATTACATATTCATCCCGAAAATTAAGTTGCCCACTTCTCTTCTACACAGCAAACAGCAACTTTGTGTTGAAACTAATGACAAGTATCAAAAAGTCATCCACCATCATTCACTTAGTATCCGTACAACAAAGGTCTCATCCACATTTCGGTACTACTTAGCTGTCTTTTATTGGCTGTCTGCAGCACCTGTTCATTGAAAATTTCCACGTAGAAATTGACAGTATTTGGACTAACAGAGCTGCCCAGAAACCCTGACAATATTCTCATCAAATTCATAGCTATACTGGAAATTCGTTATAGTGATACAGTGACTACGACATCGGTAAGAAAAATAGCTGCTATACATGAAGCAGTTTCGTTCACTAGGAACATCGCAAACACAGGCGCAAAATCAATATTGACCACAATTTAGATCCTCAATAAAATACAATAACTTATTAATACAACTTTCAGCTCTATAAATTCTGTGCAGTTCTGTAAATTCTGGGCCCTTCGAGACCTTGATTTGGTTACCGTTTATTGTCCGAAAATAACTCCCACATTCGGAGATGAAACGTTGGGAAATATTTTACGTGTCGACTACAGCGTCTCAGCACTGAATTTTAAACTAATGTAACGACATGCTATGAAAGCTTATGATGCGCAATCAAATGCAGAAAATTACAAACTGAAGCTATCAATATCACACAGCGGAGTAAAATGAAGAGACCGATATACACTGAAACGAACTTTCGTACTACAAAACCACGATATTATTCCACTTAGGCTCACGTGACCGTTATCGGAAACGCGCGGTGACACTTCAATAAAAAAAATATAAATAGGCGACATATTCAGTCTGGTGAACTTTTATGCCTTCATCAAAGCCACGACAGCACCATACCGACTTGCATTTAGTTCGGGTTCATGGCCACGCAAACTTGATAAAGACTGCCCGATGGCAGGCAAAATGTTTCTGACCTTTAAGATTCCGTTAGAGACCACACTCGAGGACAATTTGGTTGGATGCTGTGGCTGACTCTCGTTAGTCACTGAAATGTTGGTGATGTCTCCGTGAATTGAAGCTGCTTTTTAATAGCGTTTGTTTCAGTGTTCAGAAATAGCTGTCACTGGTTTCATTGCCAACACCTTGTAAAGCAATATATACAATACTTGGATAGCGCGACATATAATGAACATCGGTGTAGTTAAGTGAAGCTACTGTTATAAAAATTAGTGTACAAGCACAATATTAGATGTGTCATAAGGCGTCATTGTGTCTGACTCGGTTTTATAGCAACGCGTTTAGTTGCGAAGCTTTCGCCTGTGCGGATAGCAAAGTGTATTGTCTCTTCTCAATAGAAGGTTATTAGCTTGTTATACGAATAAGAAAGTAAATTTACAGTGAAGTTGACAAGTACAATCCAAGATTTCAGCATTTATGTAACGAAACCAGAATCAAGTGAAGCCGTTCTGTAAGCAGCGTTCTTAGTTCTAAACACGGTTCACGAGGAAAGGATTAGTTCAGAGACGACGCCCGATAATCGTCGACAGTAGGCATGAAGAAAGTTAAAACTTATACAGTAGTAATTTACAGCAGTGCTGTTGTGCGCCAGTCTCCTGTTGCAACAACACTGGTTGAAAGAAATACAAAAACGAAATGGACTCACTGTGATGCCATATCATGGATTCCTTTTTGGCTGTATTTTGACAAACGGGTGGCGAGTAATTGAATGATATTTGTTGACTCACTAATTGTTCAGGATGAGTTTTGTGTTGCTCCTTGACATACTGGATGTTTTTAGCCGCCTGAACACCTACTAGCTACCTTCGGTTAATAGAGACTGTCTACTGCTATTAAAGCATTTGGAAAAAGCATGTTTGTGTCATTAGCCGTAAATTTTTATGTTTATTCTCTAACCGTTTCGATTGTTACAGTCATCTTCAAGGAGATAAACATTGTACATTGATGGATCAACCATAGATTTCCGTCACATATGAGCCATATAAACGCATAACATATATAATTGTCATAATTATGCCATATATGTGTGTTGCGCATTTGTATGACTTTTATATCATAGAAATGTGCGGTTAATCCATTGATGTACAGCGTTTTTCTCCTTGAAGATGATGGTAACAATCGAAACCGATAGAGAATAAACATGAAACTGTACAGCGGATGGCCAGTTGCTTTCCACATTTGCTGCCAAATCTGATTCACCGCCGAGTCCTTGTTTGTGAAGTTGTAAACAAATGTGAGAATGATTTATTCATTTAACTTTAGCGCTATTATGAATCATATGGTTCAAATGGCTCTTAGCACTAAGGGACTTAACATTTGAGGTCATCTGTCCCCTAGCCTTAGAACTACTTAAACCTAACTAACCTAAGAACATCACACACATCCATGCCCGATGCTGTATTCGAACCTGCTACAGTAACAACAGCGCAGGTTCCGGACTGATGTGCCTAGAGCCGCTCGGCCACAGCGGCCGGAAAAAATTGGAAATTTGTGGTAAGGTCTTATGGGACGAAACTGCTGAGGTCATCTGCCCCTAAGCTTACACACTACTTAATGTAACTTAAACTAATTTACGCTAAGGGCGATACATACACCCATACCCGTTGGAGTACTATGAATCTATTATAGAGTATATTTAGTAATATCAATTAATTTCTCTGATGATTTTAAATACTTAGGTGTTTGTAGTGGTACCACTACCCGACTGCTACAACGCCTTTTAACTTCTGCTAAATAGTGTGATAGTAACAAAACACTGAAAGGCAAGTAACTAGTGTAACAAGCAACAAAGTACTGTAGTTTAATATTCAGGTAATCATATTTCCCCAAATGCCCTCCGTGAACTCAACGGAAATTTAACGCATAGTTTAAATGGCACATTTCTGTTTTGATGTGCACCGTACTGCCTCTCTCAACAATTACTGAAAATTTGTATGTTAACGGTACGTCTAATAATAAAATGTTGTGAACTCATACTATCACATCGCTGATCGTATCTGTAGTTGTCCACCAAGCTATACCGTTAATTTGAACTGAAACATGTTGTGCGCTGCTCGTACGTTCATTGTTTCATCGAGAACAGTCGCTACAGCTAATCCGCCTACATGATGGCCTCTGGAAACACGGTGAAATCCCTCCCAGTGACTGTTGCTGTATTCAAAACCCTTCAGCGCCACTTGTTCCTCGTCCTCTCTGACATGAGAGTGCTGTGTCGGTATGGCGCGCAAACAAAGCTACTCGCATCCAGATTCGGTTTTCTTTTTTCTGCTAGTTCTCTTTACATCTCTTTCTTTCTATGGTCTCTCTCTCTCATTTACGCTTTGCGTTCCCTCTTGACAGAGAGGCAACACAAACTGCAGCACTGCTCTTATATTGTCCGACGCAAACCCTCTGGAAGAGACGATATGAATCATCATGTGAACCGTTCATTAAAAGACTGCATTCCGGCATTTATTCGTCTGCCACGCTTTTGTTGTATCACTGTCGAAATGTGTTCAAGCTCTACTACATTTTTTTTCTACGCTGTTCATCTATTTAACAGACCGGCTTTGAACGATTATATTCTGCTCCGTTACACTGTAACTGCGGACTGCGGTAAGATCAGTACTTACAAAATGCTCAATAGTAAATGGTGAGTTGTTGTCATGTCTTCGAAGTAAACACACCACAAACGAATTCACGAAATCTATGTTCCAGTTGTGCATGTACGGATGTAACTGACTGTCATACATGGAGTGCATAGGGGCCTGAAGAAAGCATTACTGAGATGACGAAACAGGTCGCCTAAAGAAATAATATAGCTTCTGAAAAAGTACGCCTATTTGACTATTTTTCTTTGGTGAATATTTGATCGGCCGCTCTCCCGTATCCGCAATGGATCAAAAGAGATAGTAAGTGGTGATCTCCGAAGCTAAGAGTTAAGTTAATCCCAGCAATACCAATGCATTTTTATGAAGTGCGTTACCGTGGACTGGGGAAGGGAAGGGGGGGGGGGAGAGAGAAGAAGGGTGTTTTATCAAAATCGTTAAATGTTGTTGGCTAACAACTTATTTTTAAAGAGATACTGATGCTTAAGCATGGACTGATAGACCGGAACATGAATATACCTTTTAGAACACAGTTATATCAAGGAATTTTCAATAATATGTGTTACCAAGATAGGATAACTTTATGACCATCACGAAAACTTTGTTAACTGTTTTTCATTTTTAGTTAACACATACTTTTGAAAGAGATATTTACGTTTCAGTAAGGTCCGGATTCTGATTACGATATTCATTATGGGAATCTATATTTACGATTAAACTAAAATTTTTGGGTTTACTTTAAGTGAAAAATTTATATCATATACAGAATTTTGCAGAAGAATTCACTGAAAGCAAAAAATGTATTTTTTAAAATTTTGAAATGGAATGTAAATAACTAGACTACAATATTTTCAAAAGGTCGGCATAAAGTACCCAACTTTCCTTGGTATTTTCAAGGTTAATTTAGTGTTCGTGATTTTTAGACGAAACAATCTCATAACATAGTGAAGCAGTGAAAGTAGAAGAATGTTCGCTGTGAATGGATACAAAATTCTCTAAAGTGTCTTGCGGACAAAGCATATATCACCCTGCCGCAGATTCACGGTACAATGCTCATAAGAAACTTCAATGATAAACGCAGTTTTCAGGGATACCAGTCCTTCGCCAAACACTTCGTTGTCGAATAACGGTGAAAGTTAATTCCTTGCCAGCTAATCAAATGAAAAAAGCTTGTTTTACTTAAGTGAAAAACAAAATTCATCATACTGTAACTGACTCTTTCTACTTACTGTCCAACGTAATTTTCTTAGTATCCGCTATGGCCTTAGCAGCAGCCTAAATCTAAAGAGACCTAATAAATATAGTACGTGAGATTGAAGTTGGGAGTTTCCCCGGTACACCACTGTAAATATCAGCTGTTTCGTGGCATGGATTAAGCGTTTTTTGCGCGAATATAACGCAGTATTCCGCAGATTATGTTTGGTGACGTTAGCACATTCCATCATGAAACAGATAGCACAGGAAAATGACAGACGGAAAACTTACCATAGCGCTACGTAAATAGTCTCTTCCGCTGTGTCGGTCCACTTTAAATTATAGTCGAGCAGGTACCTCTCAGCCAGAATCTGTTACTGATGATCAGTGACAGTAAGAAAAAGGACGTAAGTGGACCACTATAAAGTCGCCGGAATGTGTTGTAAGTTCACCTAGTCTAATAGGCGTGACGTATAGTTTTGAGGTATAATTTCAATCGTTCAAATACGAGAGGAAATATTACTGATCACAGTAATTATAAACAGTGGTAGTCGAAGTAGATCTAACTAATGAAATTAGAAAAATTGAGGTACGTTCTGAACCTTCAGTAATTCTAGTTAAACATTATCGATTTCTAAAAACAAAACTATCCAATAACTCTAATCACTGACTATCTCTAAAGGAAATTGAAAAATAATTTTTGTTTTAGGCCAAGATATGAGGTATAATTTTATCGCATCAGGAGGAAAATTTATATGTATAAATGATGGGAATAAATTTAAAAAAATAAACCTGTGAATGTTATGAAACATAAGTGACAAAGCCGTCTACATTGCTTAATACGTCTTAACATCGACAACGGTTGGGATCGGAACTTTAAAACAGTTGTACAGCCACCAGAACAATGAATATTTGAGCATACTTTCGTTTGCGAAGCAGCATCTTCTTTTATTCTCAACTAAGTGTATTTTCGTTATTGACAGTGAAAATGTTATAATTTCCTGCCTCCATGAAATGTGAACAGTTCATGTGGATGGTGTAACTCAGGTCTTTATTTTGCCTTCTGCTTTTTCTCCCGGAATTCTTCCCAAGAACAGGATTTGGATCTAAAATCCGTTCAGCGAGCTACCTGTAGTAACTAACAAATACGCCTTTATACCTTCCATTTCGTTGTTCAAAACGACACAGGTTTTCCGTTACAAAACCTCTGATGAACAGTGCTCTCTAAACAGCCTTTGAATAGGCTCCTGAACAATTGCCCTACAGTTATCACTAAATTTTTTTCACTTTACAATTATAAATTTTCATTTCAAGCAAATTTTACGTACGTACAGAAATGTTAAAATTGCTCTTGTTTCTCACATAAATACAGTTTGGTCAAAAAACAGTGTTGTCACACAACTTTCCTTGTAATACGCAGATAAAAAATGAATTTCATAATTTCTTTAATGAATTACGTAGAGTCCAAAATAAAGACAGCTTCCCTACAATGTTTTAGATATATATTTGAATTGACCTTTTCATAAATATTTACACAGAAGATAGCAGAAATGATACTAGGGTGTAATACGCTGAAATGCAGCCATGCTGCTGTCTGAAAATACTAAACACACAAAAATGAAAACGATTCAAGTACTGAAAATAATTTGAAGTTCGCACACGTCATATGTATAGGTTACTTTAGGGAGCGAGGGAAAAACGACAATCTATATGCTTCAGCACGAACCCAAATTTCTCTTTTCTTGCCTTCACAGGCATTACATGAGATGTATGTACACGGCAATAGGATCACTGAAAACTCTCTCGCAATTCTCAGTTGTGTTTCGCCCATCTCCTCTCTAGCGATTCTCGTCTTTCACGGAACATTTCCATAACACTGGCTTGTTGAACGAACCTACCGGTAACAAAGCTAAGAGCAGGCAACTGGATAACTTTTAATCCGAATTGTTTGAGATCACAAACGCTAGAGCAGTTGTCAGCTATGGGTCACACGGCTGTTCTATATTCTGTCTTCCTTATAGATGAAACACACTTATCTAGAACTGTGCCAAGAAACCGAAAGTGAGTGTATTTGTAGGTTAGGGACGCTCAATGACGAAGCTATCGACACCAAACCAAGGTCGACCAATTATTTTCGCCTACAACCAACAATATGTACTCGTTCCATTTCATGTCACTTCGCAACGTTACCCATGTGTATTTTAACAACGCGGCTGTATCAAGCACTGTATTCGAATATTGTATGCTTGTTTTCTCTAACCATAAACCGCACCAAACATAAATGGTAACCAAGTTTTCCTGTATCCGCCTACACTGAAAGACGATACCAGATTGCTGCTCATTCTATCTGTCAGATCGTTAGTCATACACGAGGAAAACAACGGTCCTATTATACTTCCCTGGGGTACTTCTGATGACTCCTATGTCTCCGACGAACTCTCTCCGTCACGGAGAACGAATTGCGTTCTGTTAGGAAACTTCCTGGAAGCGCAGCTTATGACCCCTCCTCACAGCACTGATTCCGCAGGACCTCACCTCCACTCCTCCAAATTTCACAGAAGTTCTCCTACGAAACTTGCAGGACTAGCATTTGTGACAAAAAGGATGAAGAGGTGTCATAGCTTCTGGGATGTTTCCAGAGTGTGCGCTGATGTTAAACTTACTAGAAGGTTAAAAATGTGTGTAATACCAAGACACGAGCTCGGAACCTTTGGCTTTCGCGAGGTTAGGAAGGTAGGAAATGAGATACTGGTGGCAGCAAAACCCATGAGGGCGAACCGTGAGTTGTGCTTGGGTTGCTCAGTCGGTAGAGCACTTACCCGGAGAAGGCAAATTCCCGTGTTCGAATGTCGGTCTGGTACATAGTTTTATTCTCACAAAAAGCTCACTACCAGCGTACACTCTGCTCCAGAATGAAAATTTCACCCTCGAAACATCCCCCAGGCTGAGGCTAAGCTCTGTCTCCCAGCAACGCGGTACATTGTCTCTCCACAGCATGATTTGTCCAGGATTCACCGTTAACAGAATGATTAGTGATAACACTTCAATGACCGAAAGAAACCAAAAGCGATCGACAGCAGTCAGTGATGTTCCAATGGACGTACTTTCGGTTACGCAGTTCAGTGCTACGCATTACTTATGAAACACAAGGAAGGAATCGTGAACTCCTTCACAACCCTTTTTGGCGTGTGTATTAATTTGGATTATGTAATGATGAGTGTGATGACGGTGCACACACAAGGGCAGCTACCTTCAGCGGTGATAAATGAACGTACGAGGGCGTGCCAGATATCTCCGAAATTTTAAGCTGAAAATTCTTACAGCTTCTTAAATATAAGAAACGTTATTAAAAATTCTACATCTTTACCCTTCTTGTCGACATATTTGCAGCCCTCTGCCACTACAGCGCTTCGAATTGTGGCGTGTAACGTGGCAGTGTGTAAAGTACCTATGCTGGTGCGTGAAAAAATGCGTTCGAATTCGAAGAGTTTGTCCACATACGGATCACCCTCTACGTCACGACTTTTATTTTACTTCAAAAGTGGAAGAACACTTACGAGGACTACAACATAACAGGGTTGAAGCGCTGCAAGCTGTCGTGAGTTTGTGGCTCCATCAGCAATGTCAGACATCACATAGTGAAAATCTCAACAAACTGATTTCTCGTTGGGAGATCCATCATTGCTTGCTTGGCTCTTAATTAACATAAATTAGATAATACAATACAGCTGCTAAGTTAGTCTCAAAGTTGATGATGTTGACGATGTTCAGCCTACCAGCAAACATGTTGTCAGTCCTCAGCTGTTACTCCAGTAGGCTACAGTTCCTCAGCTGCTGCTCCGATCAGATGCTAGACAACAGCCACTGTTCTCTATCCAGCTGTTTTCAGATGCAGCTACATTGAAGTTGAAACATTCCTGAGTCACAACAAATAACCGGTAGGTGAATTTGGGAAGACATCATTGTTGCAATCCAAGACATAAAGAATACACATATGACACTGTTAGTAGGGAGAGATATGGCAAGGTCTGAATAGACTGGAAACTGTCAAAAAGTATGCAACCTAGAACCTTGAACATGTGTAACAAATAACTAAATTGTGTTATAATAGATGGAAACAAATCAGAATGGTAAGTACATGGTAAGAAAAAATATGAAAAAGAGTTCAGTTCAATCCCCCGAAAGAAACTACGGAGATTTGAACGACTTGGATATACAGAAACGTGTCAGGCAAACGAATCGGTAGGTACAAGACTTAAGATACTTACCAGCAATGTATATGTCACACGGACATACAAATTTTGACTATTTCCTCTGTATAAATAACGTACTACATATTTCCGAGAGGTCTGTATGCTCTCTCAAGCTTCGATACAAGTCTCCCAATAATTCCGAGAACGGATGGTGCTGCGATTCTAGTATCTACTTTGCTTGAAATTTACATCTGTGTAGGAAAATATACAAGAGTTCTTCACGCACTCTGGTCTAGTACTTATGCCGCAAATTTTGACTGTGTATTTCACAATTAAATTCCGTGATTTTTCTCGATTTCTCCGTATATTCCGCAATTCCCATTTTCTCAGTTTTTTTGCAATTTTTTCCTTATTTTTCCATTACTTCCACATGGTTCCCATTTTTGTTTTTTTCCATATTTTCCACATTTTCCGTAGGTTATGTGCACAAGCACACGTATGCATACATATGCTCTTATTGCTTACCTTCCCTGACTGGGTTGTTTTTTTTACTATACAACTGTCATACAGATTCCCCTCCCCACTCTTCCAAATGTCATCATACTTCTCCAAATGTCAACCAACACAAGTACTAACTGCTAAAGCAATTCTTAAACAAGGTGTTTCACGATATATGTAACACACTTCTGGAGACTTAGTACATGAAATTTTACATAGTAACCTATCTCCTCAAACGTCACCTAACGACGCCACAGAGCGTCCAAGCCATAGGAGCCTGAGTCTCCAGATATGTGTATATACAGGATGACTATATTACAAATTCGCTAGGATATTGGAGAAGGATAAGTCTATCAGCTTGAGGTAAGTGTCCCTGTAACGGAAAGAGTCGAAATCCATAAGCGAACGGCATTCCATTACCTCTGACATTGGATTACAGTTACTGGTACAGTTGTTATTTTGACTGTAGAGTAGGCAACTATCAGTCGTGGTGTGGACTAAAAGAAGAAAATTCTATTAAACATGAGCACTAAAATGCATACCTTAAGAGCTATGAGTACTTGTTCAATAGACGAGGATAATTCACAGTAGCGAAGATGAACAAGTGCTCATATTTACCGACGTTTCCCACAATATCTCGTTACATTATATTATATTGCTGCCTCTTCTGCATGTAGAACAAAGTGCTCATTTTAATACATAGATTGTGAGGCCAGCTAATACTGCATACATGCTGCACATTTAGTATAAGAACACACTGTGCTGTCCTGCTCCAGATTTTAGTTGAATCTTTCAAAAGACTGGCTCCACCCAAAAAGGCCCATTACTTCTCAAAACTTTTGAATTAGAGTACAGTTTGGCAGATGATCTTTACATTCACTTAACGGTTCATGTTATCTTTCCTGCAACATATGCTGGTGATTATGAGAAAGCTTGAAGTGTGAAGGTTGCAAGGAAATCTAATATTGGATAGAAGTGTAAGAAAAAGGATAAGTGTCTGATGGCTCCAGAAGAGAGGTAGCAGCATTTCCAATAACTGCAGTGGCAGCAGTCTGGCTAATAGACTCATGAGTTCAAGTAATTTTGGTTAACATGGTCTTACTCTGCTGGTATAGCGAACGCCGGAAAAAAATGTGACTTTAGACGTTATTTTTTCCAGAGATACGCAGCTATACTTTGTGACTTCATGATGATAACATTCTCTTGCGTAAAATTACTCCACACCTAAGACTGTCTCGCATTTGGAGCTACAGGTGGGGATTGCCCTGGACGATGTTGTCACTAAGGAATAGAAAACTGGAATTATACATGTTGGAGGGTAGATGTTAGATCCATTAATCGTTAGATTAGAGAATTTAATCCAAGAGGGGGAATTCAGGGGTAGGGTTAATATTCAATAAGAAAATATAAATGCGAGTAACCTACTGTAAACAGCATATTGAATGCATCTTCGTAGCCAACATAACCACGAATCCAATAACTGCCACAGTGGCACAAGCTTATATGGTAGCTAGCTCCAGAGACGGACAGATTGAAAGAATTTATTATTAGATGAAGGAAATTATCCAGTTACTTAACGAGGAAGAATTACACGTGTGTTGGGGCACTGGAATTCAATAGTAGGATAAGAGAGAAAGGGAAAAATAGTACGAGAATATGGACTGTCGGAAAGTAATGATCAAAGAAACCACATGGATGAATTTCGCAGATAGCATCATTGAATCAGCAATAACATTTGGTTTAAGAACCATGGAAGTACACTGTATACGTAAGAGAAACCTGAGGACATATGGAAGGTTTCAGATTTATTATGCAATGGTAAAACCGAGATTTAGAAACAAAATTTTGAACTCTAAGATATATCTCGGGGCATGTATGGACACTAACTATAATATATTGGTTGTGAACTCCAGATTAAAACTCAGGGAACTGCAAAAAAGTGTGAAACTGAATAGGTGGAATCTGTATGAACTGCAAGAATCAGAGGCTTTGATATATGAAATAGTGAACGTAGCGGAGAACCTCACAGATAAAAGAAAACGGCCTAATAGAAATCTGAAGGTAACATGAGATATCGTATTAATTTGACTAAATGAGAAATTATAAAAACAAACAGTAAATGGAAGAATTGTAAGGAAATGCAGATATCTAAGAAGTGACACTGACAGAAAGAACAAAATGGCGAAGCAGGAATATTGTAGAAGTAGAAGATGAAGTAGGCGAAGATGAGATGGGAGATATGATACTACGAGAAGAATTTGACAGAGCACTGAAAGACGTTGGTAGAAACAAGGCCCATGGCGTACACGCCAATGCCTCAAAATCACTGGCATACTTGGGAGAACCAGAATTTATAAAATTATTCCACTTGGTGTGCAAGAAAGATGAGACAGGCAAAATACTTTCACACTTCAACAAGAATGTCAAAATTTTAATCACAAAAAAGTTGGTATGTATACTAATGAACCCTCAGTTTCATAAGTCATGGTTCCAAATCTTTACAAGTATTATTTACAGATGAATGTAAGAAATAGTCGACGCCGACTTCGGTACGATCAGTTTGCGTTCCGGAGAAATGTAGGAACCCGTGGGGCAATATTGATGCTACGTCTTATCTTAAAAGATGTGTTGCAGAAACACAAACCTATCGTTAAGACGTTTGTAAATGTAGAGGAGGCTTATGACAACGTCTTGAAATACATAATTTGAAATTCTGAAGGGATCAGTGATAAATACTGGGAGCATAAGGTAATTTACAAGTTGTGCATAAACCAGACTGTGTCGAGTGACAGTCTTTTCTAAAAAGTATTTGCTTGGGGTGCAGCTTTGTACGGAAATGAAATGCGGAAGATAAGCAGTTCAGACAAAAAGGAAGCAGCTCTTTAAATTTGGTGATACAGAAAATGCTGAAAATTAGATTGGCTGACAGAATAACAAATGAGGAGGTACTTAATCTAACAGAGGGAAAAAGAGATTTATGGCATAACTTGGTTAAAAGGAAGGGATCAGTTGATAGGACACGTCATGACATATCATGAATTGTCAATTCGGATATGGTAGGAAGTGTTGGGGTGAAAATTGTTGAAGTTGATCAAGGCTTTAACACAGTATGCAGGCTCAAATGGATGTCAGCTGTGATAGTCATGCGAAAATGATTAGGCTTGAGTAGAAAAGACTACCATGGAGAGCTGCATCAAACCAGTCTTCAGACTGATGACCGCAACAGCAACAAGTGACCCCACAGAGGTTTTCCTCCTTTCTCTGTGTGTATAGCCCTCTTCCCTAAGTGCTGTGCAATATTGCTGGTTATAACAAGTAAATCACAAGGTTATAGTAAAGTTTCCACTGATGATTATCCAAGTGAATTAAACTAGTACACTTCCATATCCATTTGAAGGTGCTTTAATCGTAATCAACGTGTAATAAAATGCCCAAAATATTGTGTAAGGTGCTTAGCTGATAAATCAGATGTTCTCAAAAGAAATGTATTTCCTCTGAGTCAGACTAAATGGTGAAAAGGCAGATCAAACATTAAGAAGTTGGTTGAATGCAGCATGTCATGCAGAAGCAATTTCGTAACGTTATTTCCAGTGGAGAGAGGGAAAATTAACAATCTCCAGTATCACGGGTTCAGACCTAAGGAACAACTGGGGAACAGTTTAATCTGGCTCAGGTCTAACTGTCTGCTTTAACTGCCGCGAAAGACCAGTCTCACAAATTTCCTCGGGAATTGTCTTCCGCTGCAGAGATGAAACATACTGCAGGAACGAATTAACGGATTCGTATCGGCGTACACGTTGCCTGACTCCAACATAAAAGGCTGACCACATCACAAAATCACATGACGAATTTTTATGAGTTAATGCGACAAATATAATAATTGCACTGCCTTCCCATATCTGCACGGAAAAGTTTAATAAGGTACGAAAAATTTTAACGGTATATAATAATTTCAAAGGAAGAATGTATTAGATGATAAGATACGTCAGTAACGTTTAAAAATATCTGACTATTTACTTTTGTGTATATTTTTAATATTAATATAGTGATTAGAAACCGTTGTCTCTAAGAGCTTTACTGACGTAATACAGAGGCTATTGTTGTATCACATTTATACTGAAAACTGCATTTGAGAACATCCTGAAATATATGTGCTCCCTCTGGCATTACATCGCTTCCAGAACAAATAGCTATTCTGTTTGGAACCCGGAGGAGATTAAGATATTTCGCGATTGTGTTATTTAGCTACAAATTATATCGCATGTTTGCATTACATTTGTAGAAATTTGGAAAACTTATTAACATGTGTTTCACAGACATTAACCGACAAATCTATGATAATATGACGTTAACGAATTACCTCTGCAATCTATGAAGGCTTTTTCATCTGAGATAGCCTTACAATAAATCGAGAGATAGTAAAATGACTCAATGCATTACGAGCAAGTGCACAGCCTGTTTGCTGTGTGTCACAGTATACACAAAAAAGAGAAAGTAAATGTGAGACCATAGAGAGACAAGAATCTGCCAGAATGTTTCAATAGAGAGACACATCAAAAGAAGCCACAAGAGAAAAAATCTCTAAGACAGCAAGTTGTTTCAAATAATTTAATTAAATAATGAAAGAATTTAATTATCAGTGTAGATACGGGCAACATGAGGAAAAGTCTAGGACGCAACTGATATTTAATAATACTTTAGTGTTATACAACAATCTTGTTTCTCCCTATGTGTACAGGTAAATGAGCACATAATAAATAAAAAGAAACTTCAAAAGTTGAGAGTCAGTTGCTAGACGGGTAAATATATTCCGTATATTTAAGAGCGCAAGTATCAATCAAATATATTAATACCAGTTATCACAAAATCTCCGTGATAGTTCTTGTTAATGGAATTATTTATTTTTGATGCGGACTTGATATTATAAATTCCAATTTATGCTCCCATGATAATACAAAAAATCTAAATATTAATTATTTCCTCTTACCCGTGTTTTCTGTATCAGTATTGTATTAACTACAGCCATAACTGAAGTGCAACATTTTAACATTATAATTCGGTTTTAGGACATCAAAAGGAAGCAGGGAACCACGAATAAATGACTGTAATTCTAGGATTATACAGATGGCGGAGAGAGATATTGCTTGAGTGGGCAGTTATAGAGAATTTAACTTACATTAAACACCAAAATGGGTGACTAACGAATTACGCTGACCAAAGTGATATCTTCGCCCGCCTAATTATTCTAGCCACTTCAGATTTAAAGTAATCCATTAATAAAAGCTCATGTTCTTAACTTCTATCAGTGTTCAAGAAATGGATTGTCTGTCCACCATAAAGTAATAAATTACAGCTATGAGCTGAAGAGTGCAAGAACTTACGCCTGTGTCTTTGCTACCATATCTGCTCTTAAACACATGATTGAAATTACTTGTTACGATTGAGTAGAATCAAGACCAGAGTCAGTCATTTTGTAGCACTGAGCAATGGCATGAAGTACCATGTACGACTTCATACTATCTCGGTAACAAAGGTTTGAAATCCAGACGGAAGAGGATATGGCCTTCAGCTTTATTATGGCAGTGATACCGAACAGGCATGAAAACTACATATGAATGGATCGCATTAATGTTCAAATAGCTGCAACTCTTGTCCACGTAACAGTTGTTACCAAAAATTTTAGAGTCAAGACACATTTGAGAACAGACAATGAACTTTTCAAATACGACGGCATTTCGAAAAGTAAAGGTACATTGCCTCGCAGTCCTTAAATAGAACATTTACTTAGAAAACGTCAGTTACATCTTATTAACTGATTATTTGTTATTTTTCGACATAATCACCCCCGTTATCCAAACATTTGTTAAGTCGGTGCACAAGCTTTTTTATCCCACAGTCATAGAAGGTTTCCGCCTGTTGTCGGAACCACATTTCAACTTCATATTTGATCTCTTCATCGTCGTGGAATGATTTTCCACGATGATGTGACTTCAGGTAACGGAAGACATGGAAGTCGGTGGGCGCAAGGTCCGGGCTGTATGGCGGATTTTCCAATACGTCCCATTTGAACTGTTTGAGTAGTGCTTTGGTTACGAGCGCTGTGTGTGGCCGAGAGTTGTCATGAAGCAAGCAGTCTCCACTAGTCAGCATTCCCCTGCATTTGTTTTGAACTGCCCTTCGAAGACGTTTCGAAGTCTGGCAATATGCAGCAGCAATAACTGTCGTTCCAGGAGGCATAAATTCCAACAGAAGAATGCCTTGTCTGTCCCAAAAAACAGAAGCCATGATTTTCTTCGCTGAAACCGACGTTTTGCATTTCTTGGATTTTGGTGAATAAGAATGGCGCCATTGCATTGATTGTTGCTTGGATTCAGGTGTATGATGATAAACCCACGTCTCGTCACCTATCACAGTGTGATCAAGGAACTCATCATGTGCTTCAGTATAGCGTGTGAGGAGGTCGAGTGCAAAACCCATGCTTTTCTTTTTGTGTTTTTCCATTAACAGGGAATCCAGCGCGCACACAATTTCCTGTACCCTAACTTGACAGTCACAACGTCATAAAGAGTTGTCATTGACACGTCCGGTATGATCTGATGCAATTCTTTTAATGTGAGACGTCTATTCGCACGAATTGCTTCCTCCGTTCTCCGAAGAAGGACATCGGGGATCACAGATGACCGAACTATTCTTTGTTCATCGTGTACATCGGTCCTACCTTCAGAAAAATGACGACACCATTTCGTTACATTTTGTCGATTCATAATGTTCCCATAAACAGAAACAATTTATTTGTGAATATCCGCTGGTCGCTGACCTTTTGCATGAAGGAAACGTATGACGGAGCGCACTTCGCATTTGGCGGGATTCTGAATCGGCGCAGCCATTTTAAACACGACTTACTCCAACCAGAAGCAACGTTCAACTGCCGAACGACCGTGAGGAGAAAGATAATGGTTCAAGGTTAACACCAGTGTTGCCAAGTTACTCGCCAAAACTCTTCTGTTCCTCTGGCGTAAGGTGTATCTTTACTTCCCGAAATACCCTCCTATATTTGGTACCACTCAGACACAAATCGCGAGGAACGTGTGCAGCACTCAGTGGCTGAACCTGTAACAGAATCACTTTATTCGATCCATAATAAATATATTCCATTAAGCGATTCAATTATCGAACTGAAGATACTGCTCTACAACTCTTTTGTACCGGCCGGTCGTTTGCAAAAAGAGTTAACAAAATAATTTGATTATTCACCTGTTATGGAGCAGGATATACCTCCGGAAAAGAGCACGATCAGTTAGAGATGGTGTTCCGGCGTAACGACCAGCGCCGGCACGCAGATCAAGAACGATACAGCAGGGAGGGCTCGGAGACGACGCTTACTAGGGCGTCACCACGACAGGAGCGGCATCTATACTAAGAGAATATAAGCGCAGCGCCGCCTAGCAACGGCCGCAGTAGTAGACCCGGGTAGTAGAAGACGCAGTAGAAGACGCGCACTAGTAGAGGGGCACTAGATCAGCTGTGATATGTGCAATTCTGTGATCTGTTATTCATTGCTTACATGGAAATTGTATACGATGAAGGACATTGATTATTTGCGTGTCGCCAACTGCTTGCGACAACTTGTAAATACAAAGTTACGCCACTAATATCATTTTATTGTATGTTGTTATCCGAGAAAAAAGCTTCGTAGGCACACTATAAGAGACGAGTGGGCAAAATTCCACAGATGGTTTCCTTTCACAAAAGAAAAGTTCTATTCTTTGAGAGGTGCAGGGTGGAATAGAGTTTCACAATAATCGCAAAGGGCCAAAATTTCTACGCTTTATGCGGAAAGACAGTGCAACTGAGGAAAAGATACGGGTGGGAAACTGTGAGGCGACGCAAACTTAGAGTAACTGTAATTTAGCAGAAACAAGAAGCGTCAGTGGATATAGAAAACTTTATCTGAGTGAAATAGAAAGCACAGGTGGATGGCAGTAATAGATGAAACGGACGTACGATACAGAAATTCTGTACGGAAGGGTGTTACAGCAGATGATGAAAATTGATTTAGTAGAAAGAGATGCCGTAGTGATGCTGTCCGAGTATTAAATATTAAAAATAGTATCTATATTCTCTAATGGAATTGACTATCGAAGAGAGTCTCCAGTGTAATCAGCTGTAGTAGGATACTACCGTTGCGTCATATGTGATAAGCATTAGAAGTTTTGCATCTGAAAGCCAGTGTACTAATGTAGTATCTAGTATATGATTAAGGAGACTTACTGTTAACTGTCTTCTACAAGACAGAGTATGAATAAAGCTTTTGCTGCCTTGCTTCTGCTTCTCAATGAAGAGCAGAAACTGTTTGCATACAGCTTCATTAGAAAAGAGAATTATGTAACGTCGGTCATTGGTTGCACGAAAGTAGCCCTAAAGTAACCGCATGGGTATAGTTGCAAAAATGTTGATACTGAACACTGGCGTCTGAAAGGGGTGGGGGAGGGGGGGCGGTGAGAAGGTCCACGTGCCGCCTCCTGGAATGTAGGATGCAGAACTCTCACAAAGGCTGTTCTCAGGAAACTGTGGCTTTTCTTTGGGAGGGCCGGCCGGTGTGGCCGAGCGGTTCTAGGCGCTACAGTCTGGAACCGCGCGACCGCTACGGTCGCTGGTTCGAATTCTGCCTCGGGCATGGATGTGTGTGATCTCTTTAGGTTAGTTAGAATTAACTAGTTCTAAGTTCTAGGGGAAAGATGACCTTAGATGAGAGTCCCATAGTGCTCAGAGCCACTTGAACCAATTTTTCTTACCGAGCGAGGTGGCGCAGTGGTTAGACACTGGACTCGCATTCGGAAGGACGACGGTTCAATCCCGCGTCCGGCCATCCTGATTTAGGTTTTCCGTGATTTCCCTAAATCACTCCAGGCAAATGCCGGGATGGTTCCTCTGAAAGGGCACGGCCGACTTCCTTCCCCATCCATCCCTAATCCGATGAGACCGATGACCACGCTGTCTGGTCTCCTTCCCCAAACCAACCAACCAACCAATTTTTCTTTGTGCGACGGTTATGTTTACGCAGTGCTGTATTGTGGCAGATGCAGAACACTTACGGAACTTGATCAAAATGTAGTTCACGAACTATTATAGTTTACTTCATTGTACAGTCCTCAGAAAGGTACCGTTCTATTACGCTGGTGCGCGAATTCTCACTCCTATTCGCGGCGTAAAACCAACATTGCAGCTGCATATCTGCTCAGCGCCCGTCCCCAATCACCATAAAGACGACTTCTCCTCCTGCTGCGCATATTAATGAGAACAGTAGTTTACCATTTGAGGTCAAGGAAGACCACTCGTTTTTTGATCATACCTCATTCAATTTAATAATCACAGAGTGACTGTAGTAGACTCTGAAGGTAATGGTCTTGCTTATCGGTACCTCACCTATGAACCCCAATGCATCAATCGAAAAGAAAAACTAGAAATTTCTGCGCAAGGAAAACGTGTGAAAAATCGAGATCGAATATATCTGCACTTCAGCAAATTGGATCTTCTGAAGCACCGTGGGATGCAACACAACAAAGCAAGTAGTCGTATAATTCAGGAATCAAACTGAGGTGTCTACACAAAATGGCCGCGCGGGATAGCCGCGCAGTCTATGGCATCTTGTCATCATCCGCGTGGCTCCCTCCGTCGGAGGTTCGAGTCCTCCCTCGGACATGGGTGTGTGTGTCGTCCTTAGCGTAAGTTAATTTCAGTCAGATAACGTAGTGCGTAAGCTTAGGGACCGATGGCCTCAACAGTTTGGTCCCATAAGACCTTACCACAAATTTTCAATTTTGTCCACACAATAATGGTCCTAATAAAGAAAGGGGGAGGGGGGTGAGTGGAGGCTCACCTCGGTTCTATCTTAATTTGCTAAAAGTCGACTGCATCGGAGACTTTGTGATTCTGTTGGGGAGTTTCTCCCATTAATCAAGTCGAATGCTGTCCCAGGTTACACTTCCCCAAACATCTGACAAATTTAACTTTCAAAACCAGTTTATTAAATTATGACAGTAAAAAAAGAGGAGGCATGAAAATAATCCAATAACTCCTTTAGCACAATGAAATGTGTTCTGTAAGTAGTGTTATAGGATGCATAGGCTGAATAAGCATTTTTAAATTTTTTTCAAGTTTCTTCTCTTTTGTGAGTGTTAAACAGTGGGATATATGCTGGTAATTTTCGTTAGTAATCGACAGGAATTTCCCAAATTTTCTCATATCAAAAATGGCAATTTCAGAACCTTGTCTCGTCCTGCATAAATTTCTGCACACCCCTTCGTGCTGAGACTTTAGAAATACACGTCTTGACAGTTAATTGACATCGTACAGAATTGTGACACGCATTAGAATGACACATTTAGAAAACACAGCAATTTGAAAGGTTTACTCTTCCCTTGGAACGGAAAAAATGTAAACAAAAAATGTGAGCGACGAATGAAAATTGAATTGTCAAGAACACTTCACTCATTTCATGTGAAATTAATGAGTTCATAATGTGTTCCTGAAAAATAACGAGCTGGCTTTCGAGACAAAAAAAAAAAAAAAAACAAAAAAAAAAAACCCTGAAATTGGACGACAAAGTCACTTTACGTACAAACAAACGGCAACCCTACCACACAACGTTCACGCCACAGTTTCCATATTTAGACACTAAAAGTTGTAAAGTATTATGTGCCTCTGATATTTTCGTACGCTATCGATAGTGAGAAAATCTAAAGTCCTAAGTTACAAACGGAATGTTTCGTTAATAGGTAATTTAATACTGATATGTGTGGAAACGATACGCCGCTTTCCCTCCGAGGTATAAGGTTGCATACACTAAAAAAGGATCTTCATTGCTATACGAATGTACTAATTAGAATATTGTTATTTCTTTCATTTAGCGCAAAAAGACAGCCTGTACTCTTTCACAGTCTACTTTCAGACAACACTTCGACATTCGCGATGAAAACTAACCAGATTCCAAACGAGGTCGACCAGATAAATACAGCGATAAGACATATGACCATAATAGCAAAATGAAACGTTCAAAAAGATCGAGTTTTAAATACTGAAAACAGTTCGGAAGTATTCATGACAAATGGAGGAATACGAAAAGCATCCTTCAACGGTGTCGATCCCCTGCGCAGGCCCCTATGAGGAATATGTTAGCTCTCACGCTAACATTATCCTCAAAAGGATCGTTATGAAAACAACGATAAGCTAGTTGAATGACGAACTAATGTAGACGTTAAAACCCATTTTCGTAACTAACGGTTAATCAATAGTTCCACTACTCTACGAATTAGGCTCTCACCTGAATAAGCTAAGGATGGCAACAGACTACAAAGGAACTTGTTGTGATACCTCACATCTAGGGTTGGGAGAGCTTTAAGTAAAACACATGGAAGGTGAACCCACATATATTTCGTCACTTGTTGTTTCATGTAATACACTTTATTATTTAACACAAATACTGGAATTACAGATTAAAAACTTGTAAAAAGAATCAGAATTCTCACAATCAAAACTAGAACAAGCTCAATTCATTAAAAACAAGTTTTAATAATTATACCATTAAGAGCAGGGCTTGAAACCGGACGTATACAGATCCCAAAAACAAGAAAACGTTGTACCAACTGAGCGTGGCTGCAAGCAGGTTCTACAAACAATATTTTTACAATGTAAGCCATTAAATGTACTACCAAACTCCAAGCTTAGGTATGCGTGGCACAACTTCATATCATTCATACGAATAAAGGAAGGATGTTAGGTCACGCCACTGGATGTAGCTCTTCAAAGATCACTTAGCAATGTATAAGCCTTAATTTAAAAAAATCGCTTAAGCAATAAAATATAAAATCCCTCAAAACAGACAAACTAGTAAGGTATTAAATTTAAATGTCAATCCCAACCGGTACGCTCAAACCAAACACTGAAAATGACTTTCAATAAATATACGATTGCCGAAAAATCAAGATAAGTTGGGAGTAAATGCATCTGAAATGTATGTCCAACTGGTACAAACTAGCATAAACGTTGGCAATAACTTTTAAGAAATACATTGATAGGAGTATACTGGGGCACACTTGTATGAATAAGAATAAGAATACGATTAGAATATTAATACATTAAAATGAAACTAATATATTATAAACGATGAATGTCTCTGAAAGGCTCGATAATGTGGATCGCTGACTGTGCGCGCCCGCATAGCCAAAGATACTGTACTGCTTTATTGGAGTAAGAGAGCGCTGGGCGCTCAGTTGTAGGCAGCTGTCTGTGAGTGAAAGACGACGGCGTAGGCAGATTCTGTGGTGTGCTGTGTGAAGCTACCAAGAGTTAGATTGATTCAGGTGTGTCAATATTGTTGAACATGGAAGCAGAAGTCCTCATGGAAATAAGGTGAAAATATTAAATAAGTTAGTGAATATGAGTTGACTGATAATTTGTAATTGTTGAGTAACCCCAGAAAATATTGTTTTGAGAAAAAGTCTATTTAGATGTATATTATTTTCGTAATGTTTTTAAGATTTGTTAACAAAGTTGTATGTAATTTGATGATTTGCATTGATGTTGGATTAATAAAGTTAGATAATACATGCTGTATAAATCTCATTATTAGTGAATCAATTGTGAGTAATGTAGCTTGAATTGTCAGATTTTTTTTTTTAAAAACGAAACTTAACTTGCAATATAATTTTGCTAAAAATACTGAGAATTAGCAATTCACGGTAATCAGTACCGCCTTCCAGTCAAGGACATATAATTTTTAAAGAAGTTCGAATTTCTTAAATGTTTACGTTAATCAGTCAAAAGAATTTCTAGTGCTTTCCAAGTATTATGGCTATCATTACATACTGCTGAGCCTGTAGCTAGCATTCATATCTTTTATGAGAGACCAGAATATATCGCGTAACTCCGTTGCTGCTTTAGAGGGAAGACAGTTTAATTTATTTGCTATGTGAACAGGGCCTTAGGATTCAGTGCTTAAGGGGCTGAATGTATTTTGCAGTGACTGCACTTCGTTATTGGTATTAGGAATTGCATTGCCCAATCAATTCGTATAAGGTTTGCTAACAATAACAAGGAGTAAGCACACCACTTGCACTTACAACACGCAACACGACAATTCGAATTCTGTATCCATTCCACGGTTAAGACTTCATTCAGACTTTATTATATATTTCTTTTTTTTTTTTTTTTTTGAAGAACGTTACAACACAATTGCCCAAAATTCAAGAAAAGTTGAGAGTACATGCAATCGACATGTACTTCCAATTGGTACAAACCAGCAGAAACGTTGACAATAACCTATATACAATTGAACAAAATTCAAAGTAAGCTGAAAGCTATAGCAGACGCCTATCACATACAACAAGGAATGAGCAGTCAAGTTTCATAGTAAGTGGAGTTAGCTAATAACTGTGGACCAAGGTAAGATTCAACAGTTAATATTGATAACGAGCAGGTCTTAAACTTAACGCGCTGACAACTAGAAATAAGAGTGCAATGCTTAAACGAGTAGTTAACGTGGTATAATGAGGAGGGACCTAGGGCTTGACAGACATGCCTTATACATCCTGAGCTTATTAAATTCACGAAACAGAGCAAACTACTGGTTGTCGCTTAATCGGCAACACATCACCGTGACAAGCATCAAACGACCACCTTTACTTAACTTGAGCCACCATGGCGTGACTGCTGCCCATCTCAGATGCCGTGCCACCGCGGCCAAAAGCAAACTCTCCTCTGTTCCTTGCCCAGGGACCAGGGACGCGTCGTCTGCCACCAAAGCTACCCTGCCAACACACTTCAAAAGGGGAACAGTAATCAGCACAAATGAAGCTACACACAAGAATTCTTAGGGAGTAAAACATGTGATCTAAAGGCACAAGAGGCTACCGACACACGGTACAAGTTTAACACTCCTTAAAATTACTGTTACTCAGAAGCGAAAATATCAGCGACATACACATGTACCAAGATTAGTTAGCTTGCCACACTGATTATGCTACAATTTATTTCCCTTCATGGAACTTATAACAGGGAATACACGTACACTTGTATGACATATGGCTTGGATCAGAAATTGCGATTAATAACACTGACCGATGACTATGCACGTAGTCGCTGGCAGAGGCGTTAATAGAATTCCATACAGTATAGACATGGCCTTACAATTTCAAGTGCCGACAGCGGTGGCCGAGCGGTTCTAGGCTCTTCAGTCCGGAACCACGCGTTAGCTACGGTCGCATGTTCGAATCCTGCCTTAGGCACGGATGTGTGTGATGTCCTTAGGTTAGCCGAGTATAAGTAGTTCTAAGTCTAGGGGACTGATGACCTCAGATGTTAAGTTCCATAGTGCTTAGATCCATTTGAACAATATCAAGTACTCAAAAATAAGAAAACAACACTTAACTCCACCAAGCTTTCAACGAGCCGTAACTTGCAGATTTCCGACCACGTTGTTATTGCCTCCCATGGTTACAGTAGGTCGTCGAGGTGCCGTAAAATTTAAGCTTGCAGAGTAGGACGGGAACTTGCCGACCAGTTTGCAGACGACGTCCGTTGGTCTTCTCGTAGGTTGCCATTACCAATCCTTCACCGACTCGGCAAGGCTTGCCCCCGAATGTTTTTAACCTTTCGCTGCTCCTCGAGACCCGTGCCGGAGAGCCAGAGTCCGCCAAAAGCAACAACTTTCGACTCATGTGCTCTCCATCCGACCAACTCTCCAGGCCCCGCCAAACAACGCACACATTTCGACCAAAGATCTCACCTCGCGACTCACGATACAATCGATATCGGCAACGTAAGTAGTTAATGGCGCCAGTGGAATGCCATGCCACCAAGACTAGAGCCACTACAGCTCGTGATGTAAATGCAACATAAAGTCCTGAAGTTCTATGAAGTTGTGTAGATACTCATTGTTTGCACTAACATATAAGAAATCGCAACACAAAGAAAGACTTGTACTACACAAACGAAAGGTGGTAGGCGTGTTTCTACATATGAAAAGTAATGTGTATTCAGATTTCGCGCCAGTAGCATATTAGAGGCGTTAGTAGCGCAACTATGACAATGCTGTACAACTTTGACTTAAATACACGCCCTAAATATCCTGAACCTAAGTTAGCTTTGCAATTAGGTGTGCTGAGTTGACGGTAGTCAAGAATGCAGTTAAGACATTTAAGGCGGCATCATCAGCACCATAAAGAGTTTAAACGAGGTCGTGTAACTGGGCTACGAGAAGCTGGATGTTCCTTCTGCGTAACTGCAGAAGGACTTGGCAAGAATACAGCCAGTGTAAATGATTGCTCCTCCCCCCATGAACCATAGATCTTGCCGTTGGTGGGGAGGCTTGCGTGCCTCAACGATACAGATAGCCGTACCGTAGGTGCAACCACAATGGAGGGGTATCTGTTGAGACGCCAGACAAACGTGTGGTTCCTGAAGAGGGGCAGCAGCCTTTTCAGTAGTTGCAGGTGCAACACTCTGGATGATTGACTGATCTGGTCTTGTAACATTAACCAAAATGGCTTTGCTGTGCTGGTACTGCGAACGGCTGAAAGCAAGGGGAAACTACAGCCTTAATTTTTCCCGAGGGTATGCAGCTTTACTGTATGGTAAAACGATGATGGCGTCTTCTTGGGTAAAATATTCCTGGGGTAAAATAGTCCCCCGTTCGGATCTCCGGGCAAGGACTACTCGAGAGGACGTCGTTATCACGAGAAAGAAAACTGGCATTCTACGGATCGGAGCGTGAAATGTCAGATCCCTTAATCGGGCAGGTAGGTCAGAAAATTTAAAAAGGGAAATGGATAAGTTAAAGTTAGATATAGTGGGAATTAGTGATGTTCGGTAGCAGGAGGAACAAGACCTCTGGTCAGGTGAATACAGGGTTATAAATACAAAATCAAATAGGGGTAATGCAGGAGTAGGTTTAATAATGAATAAAAAAATAGGAGAGCGGGTAAGCTACTACAAACAGCATAGTGAACGTATTATAGTGGCCAAGATAGACACAAAGCCCACACCTACTACAGTAGTAAAAGTTTATATGCCAACTAGCTCTGCAGATGACGAAGAAATTGAAGAAATGTATGATTAAATAAAAGAAATTATTCAGGTAGTGAAGGGATACGAAAATTTAATAGTCATGGGTGACTGGAATTCGACAGTGGGAAAAGGAAGAGAAGGAAACACAGTAGGTGAATATGGATTGGGGCTAAGAAATGAAAGAGGAAGCCGTCTGTTAGAATTTAGCACAGAGCATAACTTAATCATAGCTAACACTTGGTTGAAGAATCATAAAAGAAGGTTGTGTACATGGAAGAATCCTGGAGATACTAAAAGGTATCAGACAGATTATATAATGGTAAGACAGAGATTTAGGAACCAAGTTTTAAATTGTAAGACATTTCCAGGGGCAAATGTGGACTCTGACTACAATCTATTGGTTATGAACTGTAGATTAAAACTGAAGAAATTGCAAAAAGGTGGGAATTTAAGGAGATGGGACCTGGATAAACTGAAAGAACCAGAGGTTGTACAGAGTTTCAGGGAGAGCATAAGGGAGCAACTGACAGGAATGGGGGAAAGAAATATAGTAGAAGACAAATGGGTAGCTCTGAGGGCTGAAGTAGTGAAGGCAGCAGAGGATCAAGTAGGTAAAAAGACGAGGGCTAAAAGAAATCCTTGGGTAACAGAAGAAATATTGAATTTAATTGATGAAAGGAGAAAATATAAAAATGCAGTAAATGAAGGAGGCAAAAAGGAATACAAACGCCTCAAAAATGAGATCGACAGGAAGTGCAAAATGGCTAAGTAGGGATGGCTAGAGGACAAATGTAAGGATGTAGAGGCTTATCTCACTAGGGGTAAGATAGATACAGCATACAGGAAAATTAAAGAGACCTTTGGAGAAAAGAGAGCCACTTGTATGAATATCAAGAGCTCAGATGGAAACCCAGTTCTAAGCAAAGAAGGGAATGCAGGAAGGTGGAAGGAGAATAAAGAGGGTCTATACAAGGGCGCTGTACTTGAGGAGAGTATTATGGAAATGGAAGAGGATGTAGATGAAGATGAAATGGGAGACACGATACTAAGTGAAGAGTTAGACAGAGCACTGAAAGACCTGAGTCAAAACAGGGCCCGGGGAACAGACAACATTCCATTAGAACTACTGACGGCCTTGGGAGAGCCAGTCCTGACAAAACTCTACCATCTGGTGAGCAAGATGTACGAGACAGGTGAAATACCCTCAGACTTTAAGAAGAATATAATAATTCCCATCCCAAAGAAAGCCGGTGTTGACAGATGTGAAAATTACCGAATTATCAGTTTAATAAGTCACAGCTGCAAAATACTAAGACGAATTATTTACAGACGAATGGGAAAACTGGCAGAAGCCGACCTCGGGGAAGATCAGTTTGGATTCCGTAGAAATGTTGGAACACGCGAGGCAATACTGACCTTACGACTTATCTTAGAAGAAAGATTAAGGAAAGGCAAACCTACGTTTCTAGCATTTGTAGACGTAGAGAAAGCTTTTGACAATGTTGACTGGAATACTCTCTTTCAAATTCTAAAGGTGGCAGGGGTAAAATACAGGGAGCGAAAGGCTATTTACAATTTGTACAGAAACCAGATGGCAGTTATAAGAGTCGAGGGGCATGAAACGGAAGCAGTGGTTGGGAAGGGAGTGAGACAGGTTTGTGTCCTTTCCCCCAAGTTATAAAATTTGTATATTGTGCAAGCAGTAAAGGAAACAAAAAAAAATTTGGAGTATCTATTAAAATCCAGGGAGAAGAAATAAACACTTTGAGGTTCGACGATGACATTGTAATTCTGTCAGAGACAGAAACGGACTAGGAAGAGCAGTTGAACAGTATGGACAGTGTCTTGAAAGGAGGATATAGGATGAACATCAACAAAAGCAAAACGAGGTTAATGGAATGTAGTCGAATTAAGTCGGGTGACGATGGGGGAATTAGATTAGGAAGTGAGACACTTAAAGCAGTAAAGGAGTTTTGCTATCTGTGGAGCCAAATAACTGATGGTGGTCGAAGTAGAGACGATATAAAATGTAGACTGGCAGTGGCAAGGAAAGCGTTTCTGAAGAAGAGAAATTGGTTAACACCGAGAATAGATTTAAGTGTCAGTAAGTCGTTTCTGAAAGTATTTGTATAGAGTGTAGCCATGTATGTAAGTGAAACATGGACAAGAAGAGATCAGAAGCTTTCGAAATGTGGTGCTACAGAAGAATGTTGAAGATTAGGTGGGTAGCTCACGTAACTAATGAGAAGGTATTGAATAGGATTGGGGAGAAGAGAAGATTGTGGCACAACTTGACTAGAAGAAGGGATCGGTTGGTAGGACATGTGCTGAGGCATCAAGGGATCACAAATTTAGCATTGGAGGGCAGCATGGAGGGTAAAAATCGTAGAGGGAGACCAAGAGATGAACATCTTAAGCAGATTCAGAAGGATGTAGGTTGCAGTAGGTACTGGGAGATGAAGGAGCTTGCACAGGATAGATTAGCATGGAGAGCTGCATCAAACCAGTCTCAGGACTGAAGACCACAACAACAACAACAAATGATTGCTGGCAGCGGTGGTCACGAGAATCCACGGTATCAAGAAGATCGGACTCCAGACGACCACTTGGCACTACCGAGAGGGAAGACCGTCGTGTCCTGCGCATGGCTCTGTCGCATCGCACTGCATCTGAAGCAGCAATACGAGCAGCGGTTGACACCACAGTGCCACAATGAACTTTTACAAATCGGTTATTTCAAGGACAACTACGAGCCAGACACCCTGTGGGTTGCATTCCACTACTAGCTGGATGGAGGGCAGGGTGTAGGTCTGTTGCGTTTTCAGATGAAAGCTGGTTCTGTCTCTTTGTCAGTGATGGCCGTGTGTTGATTAGAAGGAAGTTATGTAATAGCATGCAACTAATCTGACAGCTTGCTGGACGCGCTGGACCTGCACCTGGGTGCCATTTCGTATGACAGCAGGGGACTCTCGCTGTTATCCCTTGCGTCCTAACTGCTAATTTGTAGGTCAGTATGGTGATTGTGCTGCCATTCATGAACATCAGTGCAGGGTGTGTTTTCTAATAGTATTTTCGAGTCTCGGTCTGGCACACAGTTTTAATCTGTCAGGAAGTTTCATATCAGCGTACACTCCGCTGCAGAGCGAAAATCTGATTCTGGAAACGCCCCCAGGCTGTGGCTAAGCAATATCTCCGCAATATCCTTTCTTTCAGGAGTGCTAGTTCTGCAAGTTTCGCAGGACAGCTTCTATATAGTTTGTAAGGTAGGACACGATGTACTGGCGGAAGTAAAGCTGTGAGTCGTGTTTGGGTTGCTAAGATGGTAGAGCACTGCCCGTGAAAGGCAAAGGTCCCGAGTTCGACTCGGCCCGGCACACAGTTTTAACCTGCCAGGAAGTTTCATATCAGCGCACACTCCGCTGCAGAGTGAAAATCTCATTCAGGATAACGTTCACCCACATACCGCCGTTGTAGCCCAACATATTCGACAGAGTGTCGACATGTTATCTTGGGCTGATCGATCACCAGTTCTGTCTTCAATCGATAACAAATGAGAATTAATCGGACGACAACTCCCTCGTTATCCACAAACAACATTAACCGTCCCTCTACTGAGCGACCACGCCCATCAGTAGAGTGGTAGCATAAGGGTATACAGGACCTTCCTGGAAGGTGGCGTAAGGCCGTCACATATAACGGATATTATGTTGAAATATAGTGTTTTGTAGCCGAAAGAGTTAGGAATAATATCCTGTATCGGAATCCTGAATAAAACCAGCCTGTTTTCAGAAAAAAAATGTGTTGCATTATTTACTCCATTCCGGAAACTGACATCCGGCACCTATACCATACAGTTCATGCGCGTCACCACCCTTGCGTTCAACATTCTGGCCGTTACATCGTATGTTAATGTGCCAGAATTTTACGCTTTCAATGGCTTATTTCGCCCTTACGTTAGCCTGCGATCTTGCAACGTTAATCTCTTAAATATATTTCCTAAAACGTATTCCTGAAATGTATACTACGATACGTTGCGGCGCTGTACGTAGCCTTCAAACTGGTGTCAGTAACGAAGGCGTCTCTTTCAAACACCTTGCTGTTCAACTGGACGTGTCTGCTGGTAATGCTGAGACACTCGTCCACCAACAGGGGTATTCAACGGTACGTGCGAGCTGGGTTCCTTGCCACCTAACAGATGATCATTAAGAGCAACGAGTTACCATGTGTGCGGTGTTGCTTGCACGCTACCAGGCTGATCATGACAGATTTTTGTCGAACATGGCTTCATCAGTTCGATCCGAAAATAAAAAGGCAATCCATGGAGTAACGCCACACCTCTTCTGCCTCCGAAGAAAAAGTTCAAAGCCACATCCTCAGCCGGTGGAGTCATGCAGACCGCCTTCCGGGAGTCCGAAGGGGTTATTCTGGTTGATATCTTTCTTCATGGCTCAACGATCAGCTCTGAAGTGTGTTGTGCTACCGTCACGAAACTGTAGAAGCGCATTCAATGTGTTCATCCCCACAAAAATGCAAACGAACTTCGTGACAACGTGAAGTCCTCGCACGTGTCTGCGCACCCGAGGGGAGCTCATAAAACCTCATCTGATTGTTCTTACTCATCCATCCCACAACCAACATCTCGCACCTTCCGACTTCCATCTGTTTGGTCCACTGAAGCACCCACTACACGGGAAGCATTACGTGGGTGATGGAGAGGTTATTTAAGCAGCAAGACCTTGATATCGACATCGACCAGGAGTGTGGTACCATATAGGTTTACAGCTCCTCCGAGAAGGGTGGCGTAAGGCCGTCGCATTGAACGGAGGTTATGTTGAAAAATAGGGTTTTGGAGTCAAAAGTGTGAGGAATAATATCGTGCATAGGAATCCTGAAAGAAACCAACCCGCTTTTAAAACAAATGTCGTGCATAACTTACTGAACGCCCTCGTAGCAACTTTGTAAAATTCACTATGGTTCTAGTGAAGTTGAATGGATCAGCGATATTAAATTACAAAACACTAACACTCAAGATGCAATCTGTAATTATAACTACCAAACGGGCTGGCACTGACACTGAAATATCGGACAAATTCGAGTAAATGTTACTTCGTAACTCCAAGGTAAATGTCACAACGGGTCCTCAGAAAGGAGAGCTTTCCTGATATCTTAGCTCATATTCCATTTCGAATAACATCGTCGTCCATTGAACATTAAATTTTAATCTCCATCCCTTCTTCTTTCCACTCATTACGTAGATATGTTATGCGATAATTATTCCTCAGAACTTTGTAATTCAAACCACAGGCTGAAACACAGTCAAACAGTTCTCGCCTTAGAACGGTGACGTTCATGAACTGTTTTTAAATGATACAACATAAACATGGCCACAAGTACCATGTGTATGTAGCGTTTTACAAATATCAGACGGTCCGAGAAGAAATTTAAACTTGCAATAGGATCTTCAACAATATCAGCAGTACAAATTAGGAAAGACTGCACAGTTTTTCAATTGCAAATTTGCAGTTATCGAGAAAATTTAAGTAAGAGCATGGAATTTTTGAGATGCGACCGTGTACTCTGCGCTTGTTCGGTGTATACAAAATGTGGTTTAGATATTGCCCTCGAGATATGTTTGGGAAGTAATGTACTTGAGCAATGAATCTTATTATGGAAGAAGTCAGGTATGAAGACAACCAACTCGGTAAGAGGATAGTGCGTGGCTTTTCACTGAACATCACATTGCCGAAATCATGCAAGCGGCAGCGGTTCAGGAAATGTGAAGGAACTCGAGTTATGCCACTGAAGCATGATTTAACGAGTCTATTTTTCTTAGAAGCAAATTACGGCAATAAACGAGAAAGAGAGACAGAAAAAAGAGGTCAAGCATTTGTAGCCGAATAGCAATCACGGTAGTGCTATTGCTGCACCGCGGATCTGCACGTAGACGTTCTGAATGTGTTTACATTCAGTGGCTTTAGCCGTTGTGGCCATTTCAGGTTTCCCTTGCAATTAGCACAAGCATTGCCACAGACACGCGCACACATTTGCGTAATCCCGCAACTGTTGGGATTGCAGTGCGAAACAGCCAATTAGAGGTTTTCAGCCACAGAAACGAATGTAAAATGGGAATTATGGTTTTAACGCTGTTTTTCAGTTTTCCAGAGACAGCCTCTGTGGAAAATACACCGTAATGCTCTCCGTTAAATAGAGAGTTGGATAATTCTAGAGCGCCATGTGAAATATGCTATTTTCATTGTTGATATAGCATCAGTTTTGATTGACTGTACTTTCGTCAGTATGTGGACTGTTTTACGGAAGTATTTCTATCAAAACTTTAAAGCATAATCCATAACTATACAGGCTCTTACAATATGTATTCCACTTATAGTTCTTCAGCAGTTTCGGACGTCAGAAAACTACGCTCTGATTTCCATATTGTTCCAAATCCTGGAGGCGTTTTATTGAAAGTTGTACAGTGTATGAACGTCGGACCATATTGACTCCTTGCATACTTAGTATCTTCAGCTTTCCCTATCCATGCTTGAACTACATGTTTTTATTGTGTCGTCAGTCTATCTTCCAGTAGTTGTGCTCCAGGCCCATCATTCCTCTCCCACCGCTTCCTTCTCGCTATATTCTCAGCCCATCGCCTTTTTAGTTTCATAAATCATTGTCATGTACTCTTCTATCTTATTCGTTTGCTTATTTGTATGTCTATTCTTGCTAGGCCCAACATGCATTTGTCCATCGCTATATTCTCAGCCCATCGCGTTTTGGTTTCATAAATCATTGTCATGTACTCTTCTCTTCTGTCCTATTCGTTTGCTTATTTGTATGTCTATTCTTGCTAGGCCCAACATGAATTTGTCCGTCGCTATATTCTCAGCCCATCGCCTTTTTAGTTTCATGAATCATTGCCATGTTATTCGTTTGCTTATTCGTATGTCCATTCTTGCTAGGCCCAACATGCATTTGTCCATCGTTCGCCGTGAAACCCTCAGTTTTTGGTCAGTTTCCACATTTAATGTCTATGTTACACTTCCGTAAGTTCTTCCTTGCGGCATAAACTGTTCTTGCAGCTTAAACTGATAACAGCTATTCCGTTGAAGCAAAATGAGAACGTATTTCTTTTTACAGTATTCAGTTTCATTAGTGAATTGCAAACTATTTTTACCTTCTCAGCTGTCTCTTTAAGCGGCCATTGGTTTGTTCTGTCAGTTCTAAGTACACAAATTTCTATTATTTCATCCCTCATTTATACTATTTTCCAGTCCCTGTGCTTATTTACTTATTTTCGGTCTTGGTGTAATAATCCGTAAGTCAAAGATCAAGGCGGAGCTGCATCTACTTTCTGGGTCTCGTGGACGAACAGAGCGAGCTAGGTTTCACGCAATCGTTGTTTACTGAACCGATGTTGATTCATACTAATTAGCGTTCTTCAGGAACGTCGTAATACTTTTAATCATATGGTGTAGCTTCCGATCATTTGCACCGAGAGAATAAAAAGAAGCTTCTTTACCAGTTCTTAACTTTTTATTCTCTCGGTGCAAATGAACTAAATCTACTCCATATGATTAAAAGTATTACGACGTTTCTGGAGAACGAAAATTTGTATGAAACAACATTGGTTCAGTAAACAACGATTGCGTGAAACCTAGCTCGCTCTGTTCGTCCCCGAGACCCAGAAAGTAGATACAGTTCCGCAGGCATATGCCTTGATCTTTGACTTACGGAAGGCGTTAGGTATAGTTCCGTATTGCCACCTAATGAACAAAATACGAATGTGCGGAATATCAGAATTGCTAAGTGATTGCACTGAAGACATCCTTGAAAACGGAACACAGCATGTCGTTCTGAACAGAGAGAAGTCTTCAGACGTAAAAGCAACTTCTGGGGTGCCTCAAGGGGTGTTACAGGACCATTACTTTTTGCAATATATATGTAAATAACCTAGCAGATAACGTTGAAAGTTCCATGAGACTTTCGCGGATGATGCTGCTGTGTGCACAGAAGTCGCGACGCTAGAAAATTGTAGTGAAGTACAGGACGATCTGCAGAGAATCGACGTTTGGTATAGGGGGAGGCTACTGACGCGCTATATGTACAAATGTAACTTCTTGTGAATTCAAAAATAGGAAGACCTCTTACTGTATGACGAAACGATTGGAGATCAATCACGGGAAGCAGCTGCTTCCATAAGCAGGAGTATGCGTACAGAACGATTTCAAGTGGAAAGGAAATAAAATTAATTGTGAGTAAGGCAGCTGGCAGACAGATTCATTGAATCCGCAGGAAATGTAGACCGTCAGTGAAGGAAGTAGCTTCCAATTCACTCGCTCGACCAATACTTGAATATTGCCCCTCACTATGGGTTTTTCACAAAATAGGACTGATAGAAGAAATTGAGGAAGACGAGCAGTACGTTTCGTTTAGCAAGCGTGAAAGTGTCACGGAGGAACTGTCAGCTCCAGTGGTGGACGATGTAAGAATGGCATTTCGCATCAGTGTACAGTCATGCTCAAAAGTATGCGAACGACCTGAATCGCATTTCGCCTGATTCGCAGGCAACCTACATAACGCAGCTGTCTAGCAGGTACTCTAATCGCTCCTTAGTACAGTCGTTTGACTATTGAAAATGGTTCCAACAAGTCACCACTAGAAAACACTACTCTGTATCGCAATAGCTCAAGATTTAATGTAATACCAAGGTACCTCAAATATCAGGGAACATTTTATCACAGGGAAGACGGTCCGTAAGGCTTGTAAGCTCACATTTATTACAATAAATGACATACCTGGAATGTTACCACTCCCACTATTACGCCAGATAGGTAATTCACGTATTAAGTTCGTCGTATTCCTGATTTCCTCTTCAAAGTAACATACCGTACTTATTATTTAACACAAAATGACATTAAAAATTCAAGTTATTCACGAGCAGCTAGTTGAGAATATGTATGAACTTCAAATGACACGACTAACCGTCTCGTTCTGCAAATGGATTCAAACCCAGGTCATGCAGACTAAACAAAGATTCCGTGACTGACGGAAACTAACAGTCATTCCCGATTAGGCATACAGAGAGTGATATACCTCGGTTTTAGACAGTATCAGTTAGCAAATATCAACTTTAAATTACATAATTGGTTAATATGCAGCGTTATCTCCTACCAGTTGTGTCAAACATTCAGGTGTATAATCTTCCATGACGATTACAGTTTCCTACAAAATATATACGGATAAAACACTTACCTTGTTACTTTGTGACAAAAAGATTATTTCAGTGCAATAAAAAGCCTTTGGAAATAACTTATGCCCACCTGTCACAAAAATAAGATAACAAACAATTTGCTCCGAGAAATCGAATGCACCTATGTGCAATATTGTGACGTTTAAAGAAATCGTCTTAACGGCACTAAATCGTGGTTTGTGAATCGTTTACCGGCCGTACTCTGCCCAATTTCGCTGGCTGGAAGGCAATAAGCTTACTGACAAATTTCACAGAAGGAAAAGAGGGACGAAATGTCTCCCACTGGAAGGTCATATTGTTTTATTTAAATGATTACAAAATCAGGTAAAACGAACAGTTAGGTAGTAAGTATAAGCACATTACTGTTGTCAGTATGATGTTGCACTGCCCAGGGCCTGTAACGATAAAGAGCCCGTTTAGGTCATGCGTATTGTATACAGAAGTGGAAGAGAGAGCACCACTCAATTCTAATTCGTATGCATTGCATACACACAAAAATTACTGTTACAGTGTACTTATGGAGTCCAATGAGTCGATTGCGTAATTTCCGGTGAGAAAGAGCACTGGCAAACAGTCTTCGCTACATTAGTTTACTTAATCTGGTGTCACTCTGAGCTAGAATTTATGGTCAGCGACTAAGTGTAAGGTCAATGAGTCGGATGCGAGTTTTGCAACTGTGAAATACTTTCCTAAATTATAGAAGCGAATATTAAATTTGAACTAATATTGCGCAAATTTTGTACTTGGATAGCTTAGAATGAAAATCTTTCTGTTTATTGCAAAGGAAAACAATTGATTTTCTAAAACATTGTCTGTCATGCTAAACTTGAACCAGGTCATGTCGACCAAATCATATGGAAGAACTGACAGCGTCGTATATCGGAAGGCAGTAAGATCTCTTGCCTTTTGGTTTGCCAGTACTCGATAGCCATTTCTAGGCGCAAGTAAATGAAGAAACGCAGCGCGTTTTTGATACCAAGTAACGTCTTCATCAGTTACTTTAGTTTTAATGTCATCTATGAGTAATTACTGATGTTTAACATTAACATGAAAAGGATTCCGTAGACAGGAAAGAACCTGTTCTTGGGAAACTACTTCTATAGCGACCAAAAGGCATCACATGATCCTCAATTACAGTGTTCTAGCAGCGGTATGAAGAAAATGATAGTAATAATCACGGTAATAATCGAATTATCGGGTAACTTCACACTTCCCAATGGATTCAATCGAACTAAGAAATTTGCTGAATTTGTGAAAATTTAAAAATGGCTTCACATCGAGCCTATGGTGCCTAGAAGAGTCTTTACATCCTGCTGACACGAGAATAGCATAATCTCCGCTTCAGAAGCTTGCTTCTACTTAACCATTTAATAGACTCGCGTTTTTTTCCACAGTGACTGATTTTGTGAGGTAAGCACATCATCTGTTACAGCACACTCCTGGGGCTGGGAAATGTGGGCACAATGGTCTGGCGGAACGAACTATTACAGGTGCAATGCGTGGGTTCAGGCATTTACTTTTAAGAGGCACAAACAGATTTACTTTACCCCTAGTAACATCAAAAGAAAGACATTATAATCCAGAATCCGCATTAAACATCACTTTCCTTCATTACCAACTGGGCAGAGCCGGTTTACGTTGGGAAATGACATAGCGAAAGTCATGGTAAACAGAAATATAGTCGCCAGTAAATTTACTTACATTAGAAAATTTTATTTTATTTGATGAACCGATAGCCATTTGAAGGAACGGGCTCTTTCTTTACATGTACTTGATTGAACTAGAGACGTTGAAAAATTTATTGCTGTGCTGTGTTTCGAATTCGTATCTCTTCTTTCAAGGATCAGAATCTCTCGGAACAGTAGAGTTCAATAATTTCGTTCCTTTTCTCAAGACTGCAATCTTCTCTAGGTCTCCTCCAAAGGTAAGTATGTGGGTCCGAATCCGGATCCAGTACAAAAATATTCATAATTTCATTTCAAGCCCTATAGCGTGCACACCGGCCTGTTAGTGAAAATTAACGTACATTTTTAATGTCTGTTCATGTGTTGCCAACAATCGCAATAGTTGTCGTTATTTCTGGTCTAAAACGCACACCTCTTACTATTGGTGAGTATGCACCTGATACTTAGGCTATATTCGTGGATGCACGGTAGGTGTGCAGTTCGATTGTCGCTTAGGCACAAAAGTTTGTGTCCGTATTTTACATTCAAACACCTAGCAGCTGGTAAGAAAAACCGATACAAAACATTTGATTTTACTTAGTTAATAATCCGATTACGTGTTGGGTTCGTATCTCCGTCACAGAACTTCACATCATACACTTCATCATTAAATGCATCTACACTTTGTTACTTCAGAATAGAGGTATATCAGACATCTTTCGTGGTTAGTTAACACGGACGAAAGGGTCTTGATAGAAGTCCCGGTTTATTACAAAAACTGTCGTCTTTCAATTTCAAGTTTAGATTTGGTTACTGGTATTAGCAAAAATTTCGGTAATTCATGACTCTTCATGGCTAGTCATCAATATGATATGATTAGATTAGATTATATTAGATTAATTCTTGTTTCATAGATCATGAACTCGATGTTTCGTAACGATGTGGAACGTCTCATTTTATACAAGTTATTTATTTCTAGTGACGAAACAAACGTTATGTAGGCTCACAGGACACTTATTCCATCTTTTATCTGATCTTCGGTATCTCGATAAAATTGCTTCTGAACTGGGAATGCAACTCAGACCACCCTTATGGCGGAATTTGTTCCCTTCGTGAAAATACAGCTCGGCTACAATTTGTTGTTTGTTCAAAACTGCAAATTCCTCAACATCTCCACATATTGCGCGTGATTGGGTTCGAATCCTGGCCCGGCACTAAAGATTTCATTATGTATTATCAAGATGCAGCATGAGAACACCTATCTGCTGGTGGATAATAATTTAGATTTTTAATGTATTTTCATTCGGTGTCAACACTAACGATATTTGACGTTTTTGACTCCCAGTGAGACACAGAACTATTTGCGAGATCACTGTAAGTTCAAGATGTTATTCCGAGCTGCTGGTGGAGAAAAATTCGGTAGCTGACGTATCTTTGTGTGTAGTTAACAACGATATGTGTGGGGCTCTATTCCCAGTCAGCACTGAACTCTTCGTCATATTATTTCTAGTTCAAACATGCTCACATGTCGCTGCTGGTGCAACAAACCCACATTTAACGTTCGTTTTCTCTAGAATATAACAGCGATAGGTGACGGGTTGGAGTCGTGGGAAGGAAAAAATTAATGTTTCGTCTCGTCATTTCAGTTCAAACATCTAGCTTCTGCCGAGAAAATGCGATATGTCACAGTTGATTGTGCTTCGATATCTATCTTATTAGGTTATGGGTTCGAATCCCTGTCCAACACAAAGCTTTACTTCACGGCATTTCAAGTAAGTTACTTCTTAAGAAGAAATATTTAACATCTCTCGTAGTTCGTTAACAGGGACAATAGGTGCTGGGAAGGAATTCGCAAATAAATGAAGAAAGGCGTAGCGTTTTTGTAATCAAATAACGTCTTCATCAATTACTTTAGTTTTAATGTAATCTACGAGTAATTACTGATGTTTCATATTAACATGTAAAGGAGTCCGTAGAAAAGGAAAGAACCGTGTTGGGTTCGTATCTCTGTTACAGAACTTCACATCATGCACTTCATCGTTAATTAACATGGATGAAAGGGTCTTGACAGAAGTCCCGGTTTATGATATGATTAGATTAGATTACATCAGTTTAATTCTTGTTTCATAGATCACGAATACGATATTTCGTAATGATGTGGAACGTCTCATTTTAATGAAAGATTTCGTAACATACCATGATTCAATTTCTTTGCAATTTTTTACTCTCTCTCTCTCATTATTTTTCATTTTTATCTCTCTCTCTCTCTCTCTCTCTCTGTCTCTCTCTCTCACTGTCACACACACACACACACACACACACACACACACACACATTCCTTTTCTATTTTTATTTGTTTGTTGTGCTCGACTATCGGCGATGCACGAAAACGTCTGTAAATGAATTTCGCAGTTTTCAGTACACTTACGAAAGAAATATAGAAACAGCTATGAGAGTTACTGATTTATGATACTTGGTTTGCAGTCAGTTCTGAGTATTATTAGTAACTATGCTCCAGTCCCAAAACCAAGTTACAGAAATGCGAATCAGACGCATTATGTATTCCAAGTCGTTGCAGAGCGACTTAGAAACACCAGCTATGGTCACTTCCCAGCCTGCTGTAGGATCACATCGGTTTGTCTTCTTCTTGCTGGAATTGTAACTGAGATTTGGAAACAAGGCAATGTATGTTGGGCAACAATGTGATCGACGAGTTACTACCTGGTGTGCACGGAATTAAGCCTCAAAGTTCACTTGATTTTACCTGTCATTTCCATTGAATAATCTGAGTTATTATCCCTTGAGGTGTAACAAAAGGTTGTAAATTTACGGTTTTCAGCCCAGGAAAGTCGTTGCACGTGGAAATTGCAACTAATCTCGTCTTTTAAATAGCGGTTTACGATTCTAGTCACTATTCGTCTCGTAATAGGAAGCTAAGACACATATTTCTTCGGCAGCTCAGTGGGGCAGTCTCACCGCGTCAGCCGTGCTGTACGGACGTGTGCTGAGTTTCGTGCGCCGCGGTCTGCTGTGCTCGTCGTGGTAAGTCGCAGTGCTTCTTGCATCGTTGCAGAAATTCTACGCATATTGAAATTTGAAATATGAATTCGTGAAGGCCCACTTAAACAGACAAGATACTTTAAATTTCTCGTTTGATCGTAATTACGCCCGACCTGAACTACACGAAATCGAAGATTGCTTGGAATATGAAGTGAAAGTTGATTCAGAGGATGTCATTTGAATGCATATTTCGATAGTGAGCAGTGTTGTATTTGTGAAATTGAGGAATGCAAAATTATGTGACAAAATAGTTGAGTCTTGCGGAGGAATTATGAAGTTTAAACATTGTGATGGAAACGTAGGCGAAGTCACCGTAACACATGCAGGATTTGCAATACGAACGATCAGGATATTCGAACTACCATTCGAAGTACCGGCGGAACATATAAACGCAGTGATAGCGCCGTACGGTAAAGTTGTCAGCAATGTTGCTGAACGGTGGTCCAACGCACGCAAATTCCAAGTTCTCAACGGAGTGAGACAATTAAAGGTCGATTTGCACAAGCATGTACCGTCATACATCAGCGTCTGTGGATACCGGGGTATCGTTATATACGACGGCCAGCCGAGGACGTGCGCGGCGTGCAACTCTCCCGGCCACGTCCGCGCTGAGTGTTTACAGCGGCGAGTGGCGCAGCTGCCGGCTGGCGAGGCGCCGCGACCGCCGGCTATGACTGCGCTGCCGGCGACTTACGCTACGGCTGCCCGCGGCCAAGTCCTGACCCCAAGCCCTGATGTGAATTCGGAGGACCATCCAACCCGAGAAGAAGCCCAGATTACCACTACTGACACAACAGAAGCTAGACCACCCGAACCTAAGGAAATCGTGAAAGCTGTAACGGTTTCAACACAACAGACACAAAAAGATATTGGGAGCCACAGCAAATTCTCCGATTCCTCCGCCGTAAAGAATGACATGCAAGAATCATCCCGTATTGAGCAACCTCATAGTGAACCGAAATCTCTATTGACACCATCATCCACCAAAAGCCCGGTTGACAATTGGGCTCAAAACACCACCCACTTAGAAGATATGAAGAATGCTGAGGAAGACAACATCAGACAGCAGCCGGTGAAACCTAAACGGCAAACACGAAAACAGAGCCCTGAAGAGATTCAAGAACTGGAAAAAAAAATCTTCCGTACCAAAAAAATCCTTAAAACAGACATCCCCAACCCGAATGAGGATGTACAGATGAACCTCGCCCCTCCAATTGAAGAACCAATGGACACTGTTGGCCGCTGTGGACCTGATACGGGGACAGCATGGTCTGACGACACTGAATGCGCTTAGTTGGACTACCGAATGACGCAGGCGTATAAAATCGCCACGCTCAATGTAAACAGAATAGTTTCGGAAGTAAAGTTACAATCTGGAAGGACTACTTATATGCCGCCGACACTGACATAGCGATGTTACAAGAGGTAGTTACGACCAAAATAGCGGATGTGTACGGATATGAGGCGATCTTAAACATAGGCAATGAATGTGGAACGGGAATATTGTTCAAACACGGCATACCATGTACAGCAAAAGCAATACTTGAATCTGGACGAGGCATCACTGCAAAAATATATGATCTGCTTATTGTTAATATATATGATCCCTCTGGATCCAGGGGAAAAAGAGCAAGGGGCAACCTGTTCCGGGACGAAATTGTCCCATTAATAACGGATCCTCGACTGCACATAATTTTGGGTGGAGATTTTAACTGCGTATTGCGTCCGGAAGATCAAGTCCCAAACTTCAACTTTTGTGAGGAGCTGTTGACGTTAATTAACGGACTAGATATGATAGATGCTTGGTGCCATCCTCGTCCGCACACCAGAGGATACACGTACGTATCCAGTACATCGGCAAGCAGACTAGACAGGCTGTATGTAACGAAAGGTTTTATTCATAATGTAACTGACTGCGAAATTTGGCCTCTTAACTTCTCGGATCACTGCGCATTTCATATAACCGTGCAGCACACTAAACAAAAAACATTCCTGGGAAGGGCGTATGGCAGCTAAACGTGTCACTTTTGGAGGACGCAGTACTGCAACAGGAGATCCATGATACATGGCAGCGTTGTCTTCGGAAGCAATCCAGATATCCAACACGCATCATGTGGTGGCTACAGTCTGCGAAACCACAGATAACAAAATGCATCGCACGCTATGGTCGCATGAAAGCGTACTGGCGAAAACGCACCTTGGAGTATCTAGATTGAGCCTTTGCATTTCCCTTTTCAGATTCAATCTTTTTCTCATGGTAACCACCCCCTTGGCAGTCCCCACCCGGAGATCCGAATGGGGGACTATTCCGGAATCTTTTGCCAATGGAGAGATGATCATGACACTTCTTCAATTACAGGCCACATGTCCTGTGGATACACGTTACGTGTCTTTAATGCAGTGGTTTCCATTGCCTTCTGCATCCTCATGTCGTTGATCATTGCTGATTCTTCCGCCTTTAGGGGCAATTTCCCACCCCTAAGACAAGACAGTGCCCTGAACATCTATCCGCTCCTCCGCCCTCTTTGACAAGCCCGTTGGCAGAATGAGGCTGACTTTTTATGCCGGAAGTCTTCGACCGCCAATGCTGATTATTTCTCAATATTTAGGCAGTGGCGGGGATCGAACCCGGAACCGAAGACGATTTGATTATGAATTAAAGACGCTACCTCTAGACCACGGGACAGTTTTCGATGTCGTGCTTTTGCGGACGACCTCCTCCTCTTGATCCGCTCACGTAGTGAAACACACACGGTACTTGATTTGATATCAACGTACGGCACTGCAGCGGGCAGTAACATGAATGTGGCTAAATCCCCGGCGATGCCCATTGGACGCGGCCTCTCACACGACGGTTTAGCACCTCTCCCGTGTGCACAAAAACTACGATACCTTGGTATTATTAGCCGGCCGCGGTGGTCTTGCGGTTAAGGCGCTCAGTCCGGAACCGCGCGACTGCTACGGTCGCCGGTTCGAATCCTGCCTCGGGCATGGATGTGTGTGATGTCCTTAGGTTACTTAGGTTTAAGTACTAGGGGACTGATGACCACAGAATTTAAGTCCCATAGTGCTCAGAGCCATTTGAACCTTGGTATTATATTCACCTCCACCATGCGCCGCTCCGCTGCCATCAGTTTTCGGCGTGCACTCCAAACCATCCGCACGACGGTGCGACAAAGTCTTCTCCGACGACTCGATTCTTTAGAACGTGTCCAATACCTGAATTAACATGTGGCGTCCAGAATGGTCCCCATTGCACGGGTCCTCCCACTGCCATCAACTATTGGACGCAGCCTCCAGGCTGCCTTCGGATGCTTCCTTACGGCCGTTACGCTCTTTAAGGTCTGCTACGACACGCTCACCCTTCCCCCGCGAGTGGGGGGCCTCGGCATTGTCAATGTGCGACTCCGAGCGGCGTCCTCGTACATGTCCACCATGCACAAGCAGTGGCACGGGGGCACCTCCCTTACGCGCAGCTTGCTGGAAATTCTTGTGCCCGTGACCATAACACCACCAGTACCAGTCGGACACATCAAGCACCATCTGATGCACATTTCTGATTCCATCGTCGACTTCAGTTATGCTCACACACACTTACCGACCACGCGTTCTCCTCGACCTAAAGATTTTTACACCCCACTCTTTCGTTCCGTATCCAGCAACAATATCGAACTGAGACATCCGTCCACGCGGTGGCCCACGGTTTGGCGTCACATCCACCAGCCTTTTCTTCCCTCCAACGTCCGGACAACATGGTACCAAGTCGGAAATGAAAAATTCGCCACGAATCATCGTCTTCACGCCAACGGTCTAAAGGACTCTCCACTTTGTTCCATTTGCCACCTTGTGGATGACGATGTCCATCAACTGACTTGTGCTGCCACCAGTGACGTCTGGAAACTTGCCCGACAGTTCGTTGCCTGTTACCTCCGCGTTCCGCCGGACTCAATTGACCCATGGACATTTATCCATCCCGAGAATACTTATTTCCCCACCACAAAAAATCATGCGATTGTATGGGTCAAGAGATGGACGATCACTTACATGTATAACGATGGCGACAAATCACGCCTTGATTTCTGGCAGTACTTACAAACCGCCCACAGTGAAGTCGAACACCGACCGCGCTACCGCGCCTTCTTCAACAATTACCTACATGCGATCTTTACGTCACCCCCGCTCAGTTCGATGGTGCCAGATGTATATTGCTTCACACCTCTTATCTTACATCAGTATTATTATTCTTAAATTGCTCGCCTTGTACGAGTATAATGTCTTGTGTTATATTCGCCGGAAGGATGGCATTTCTGTTGTATTTAAGTTTTTACCAATAAAGATCTTTCGTTCATTTACCCTGTTCCTGGTGAAAAAAACATAATAAAAATAATAAAATAAAATAAAAAAATTGGGCTGATGAGAGGTTCATATATCTATGGTCTGGGGTCGATTCCAACTTCGGTCAGTGATTTTAGATAGGGAGAGACAGATTACATTCTCTTCTGGCTACACCAAGTGAAGAAGATATAATGGCATTGTGGCCTGAAATTCACATTAAAAATGATATTCCTTCTCTACCAAGTAGACGTTAGGTTGAGCCACAATAAAGTCTTGAGTGGCGACATGTAGAAACTCTATTACCAGTAACCTTTCTTATACAAGTTATTTATTCTAGTGACGAAACAAACGTTATGTAGGCTCACAGGACGCTTATTCCATCTTTTATCTGATCTTCGGTATCTCGATAAAATTGCTTCTGAACTGGGAATGCAACTCAGACCACCCTTAACGCGGAAGTTGTTCCCTTCGTGACAATACAGCTCGGCTACAATTTGTTGTTTGTTCAAAACTGCAAATTCCTCAACATCTCCAAATTTTGCGCGTGAATGGGTTCGAATCCTGGCCCGGCACTAAAGATTTCATTATGTATTATCAAGATCTAGCATGAGAACACCTACCTGCTGGTGGATAATAATTTCGAGTTTTAATGTACTTTCATTCGTTGTCAGCACTAACGATATTTGACGTTTTTGACTCCCAGTGAGACACAGAACTATTTACGAGATCGCTGTAAGTTCAAGATGTTATTCCGAGCTGCTGGTGGAGAAAAATTCGATAGCTGACGTATCTTGGTGTGTAGTCAACAACGATATGTTTGGGGCTCTATTCCCAGTCAGCACTGACCTCTTCGTCGTATTATTTCTAGTTCAAACATGCTCAAATGTCGCTGCTGGTGCAACGAACCCACAGTTAACGTTCGTTTTCTCTAGAATATAACAGCGATAGGTGCCGGGTTGGAGTCGTGGGAAGGAAAAAAATAATGTTTCGTCTCGTCATTTCAGTTCAAACATCTAGCTACTGCCGAGAAAATGTGATATGTCACAGTTGATTGTGCTTCGATATCTATCTTATTAGGTTATGGGTTCGAATCCCTGTCCAACACAAAGCTTTACCTCACGGCATTTCAAGTAAGTTACTTGTTAAGAAGAAATATTTAACATCTCTCGTAGTTCGTTAACAGGGTGCTGGGATATTTGCTAACTCTCTGTACGCCTAATCAGGAATGACTGTTAGTTTCCGTCAGTCACGAAATCTTTGCTTAGTCTGCATGACCTGGGTTTGATTCCATATGCAGAACGAGACGGTTCGTCGTGTCATTTGAAGTTCATACATATTCTCAACTAGCTGCTCGTGAATAACTTGAATTTTTAATCTCATTTTGTGTTAAATAATAAGTACGGTATGTTACATTGAAGAGGAAATCAGGAATACGTGGAACGTAGTACGTGAATTACCTATCTGGCGTAATAGTGGGAGTGGTAACAATTCAGGTATGTCATTTATTGTAATAAATGTCAGCTTACAAGCGTTAAGGGCCGTCTTCTCTGTGATAAGATGTTCCCTGATATTTGTAGTACCTTGGTATTACTTTAAATCTTGAGTTATTGCGATACAGAGTAGTGTTCTGGTGATGACGGAACCATTATTAATAGTCAAACGACTGTACGGAGGGGCGATTAGAGAACCTGGTAAACAGCTGCGTTATGTGGGTTGTTTGCGAATCAGGCGAAATGCAATTCACGTCGTTCGGATACTTTTGAGTACGACTGTACATCAATTTAATAAATGTATTGCTTCCTGCTGCGCATATCAAGCGAAGAAGCCAAGAAGATAAAAACCAGATTAGGGAGATATGATCACAGTCGATGGCTTACTAGCAGTCGTTCTTCCCGCGAAACATACGCGACAGGAACTGGTAAAGGGGAAGAACTGTGACACACAAAGTGCCCTCGTTCACACACCGAGAGGTATCTTGCGGAGTGTAGATGTAGATGTGGATGTATATTTGTCCAGACTTTTGATAGTGGACATTATTGTAGGGTGTATCCAGCCTTCTTCCTTATGATGGCTTGATATCTGCTGGGAACACTTTCAGTAAGGTGACCAAATATGTATGGAGGAATGGCAGCCCAATCTTCATCAAGAAGTGGAACGCTGAGGTCTGGAGCGAAGCTGACGTTCTAACTTATCCCAAAGGTGTACCATTGGGTCAGGTTGGACTCGTGCCACACCTGTCTACTTCAGATATGGTCCAAAAACTATTGCCTCACACATTATGTTTTACGAAAGGATGAATTGTCATGCCAAAACAAACGAGCTGTTTCTCCTAACTGTTCGTATAGTGTATGCTGTTGAAGGTATTTATGAAGCGTAGTAATAGGATCACACCTTAATCCCGAAGGACGCATCCCATACCCTAACATGTCCTCCTCCATACTTCACCTTTGTCACTGTAAATGATGGCAGACAACGTTTTCGTCAAACAACCCTTCCACCGCACTGCAGATTGCTACAGCGTACAGCGTGATTCATCACTCCAAATTGCTGTTCTGCAGTCATCCACTATCCAATGGAGTCGCTCTTTACACCATTTCAAGCGTCGCTTAGCATTTATGAACAGCTGCTCGATCATTTTACGTCACTCGTTTGACTTCTTACGATAGCCACCGTACTATCTGCACTGCTGTTGGTGCTGTGGAACACATGAGCGATTACTTAACCAGACTTTGTGCGATTTTTGCAGTCATGCTCCACATAGCCCGATGGTCCATGTTCGTCAGTACGTGAGGTCTACCTGGTCTTGGTTTGCCTTTGGTTGTTCCTTCACTTTTCCTCTTTATAAGCAATGCACCAGCAGCACTGCAACTGGAACAGAACTAGAGAAGCCGAAATGTCCAAGATGGATCTTTTACTCAGGTGACATCCTTTGCCTTTGGTTGTTTCTTCACTTTTCCTCTTTATAAGCACTGCACCAGCAGCACTGCAACTGGAACAGAATTAGAGAAGCCGAAATGTCCAAGATGGATCTTTTACTCAGGTGACATCCAACAACTAGTCCACTTTCGAAGTCACTGACTTCTCCGACCGATTCTACAGTTACTGCCTGCTAACTACACAATACACCCCGACAGTTTTTATATAGCTCGGCCTGCCTCTCGAAACATCTAATGGACTTTCCTACTTTATAAACGGTTATCCTGGCTTACTTTCAGTTTTCTAGTTTCAGATGAATAGATCTCAAAATGATCACTGTCATTTATGTTTGAACGATAGGTTTCGTCGTTTTATACGGTTCAGTTACATTCGCATGAACACAGCCTAGGTCCGAAGTCGACGTCCGGCAGCCACTCACACATGGCAGATGGCAGCGCTAGTAATGGAGGGTACATAAGGCGTGTCGTTGTGGTAATGCGTTAACTGATCGATTTGTCTGTCGTCCAAAAGGGGATGATCATTGGCTTACAGGTTAGAGGTGGAACATTTCCAAAACGGCTAGCTTTGTAAACTGTTTGTGTACCTCAGCGGAGCTACGCAGGACACATGTCGTCGCAATAGTGATGCACCACATGCCTAAGATGACACTGGTGAACGACGGCTACGGAAATGTGTACGGGCAAATAGACTTGCAGTTGTTGAGCAACGGACCTCCCAGATGAACCTAGGGACTACTAACAGAGTCTCCTCAACTACCATTCAGCGAACGCTGCTACGAATGGGCCCCCGCAGCCGGCCCCAGATTTATGTACCCATCTCTCTGCTGTTCATCGGCGACGAAAGCTGGAATTTGCATGCCAGTACCGTAAACAACAGGAGATATATTCAGATAATTAACAGTTTAAGCTCAACCAGACACATTTTAAGCTCCATAAGCGGCTTGAAACAGCTGAAAGCAAACAAGGGTGAAGCGTTACAGTCGGGGAATGTTTTCGTGGCGTTCGTTCCCTAGGTGATCTCGTCGTTACGGAACGCACAGTGGATCAATACAACTATTTATCTATTCTTGGGGGCATTTCCATCCTGTTTTTCCTCGGGAGGACGACACTACCAGCAGAATAATGGAACATATCACCCAGCTAGCAGTGTAAGTGCGAGGTTCGAAGAGCACCAGGATGCGTTCAACGTACTGCTCTGGCCACCAACTCCCGGATTTAAACTGCATCGAGAATGTGTGGCACCACCTCTATTGCGCTTTTCACACCATGGATCCTCAGCCGAGAAACCCAGCGCAGATGGCCCCAGCACTGAAATCGCCATAGATCCGAATCCCTGTCGGTACCTTCGAGAGCCTTCATCTTCCTCCATGACTAGCAGCGTTCCGCACTGCGAAACGTGGTTATTAAGGCTTTCGACAAGTATTCGCATTAAGGGGAGGTTTACCATCTTCTGGCTCAAAAAATCGATTTTTTAAAATTGCATTTTTGGATCCATAAAAGAGTTTATAATCCACCCTTGATACGATTTATCCGAATATGGAACGGAAATGTTTGTTATTCGTGGTTGAACAAAAAAGTGTACGTGCCTGAAATCTGCCTTATTCACGCACCAGTTTTTTTTTTTCTTTCATAGGACGAGTTAATGCACCGGTACTTGGGAGGAAACACACAAAATTCAAATGAAAGTTTGAACGCTTGTACATGGAAGTTAGCCCCCAAGCATTTGCATTCTGGTGCGAAGACTGTGGAGATTGCGACCTTCCTGGCAGTGAGCAGCTTCAACGAAGGGTACTCAGGAGTTCTGAAGACCATGACAACGATGGACATCACCCTGGGACTCTATTCGACGCAGTTCGCCAGGAGTTCGGACGACCACCGGATTCAAGCGGCCGAAAACCGCTTGTCACAGGCCGCACGAGCGGCTCTGGAGCAGCGCAGGACGGCCCAAATCGAGCAGAACGCCCTCTATGATGAAGATGATGGACTAGTTTATGGACCCGGAATAGCAGATTGAACGTACGTTGCATAACATTGCATTTATATGTAGACAAAACTTCAAACGCGTTTTCCTCTAAATGACCTTTATTTTATCGCGTGGATAAGTAACTTCAAATCTACTGAACCGATTGGCATGATCCTTTGTTTCCGATGAAGATAACTAACTTGTCTAGGAGTTGTACTACTTTCATTCCGATCCATCAACTATAAATATTTTTACTTGCCCGACGAAGTCGAAAAATCGATGAAAAACCCTATTTTTTTCAAATGGAATTATCAATAAACATTTTGGCCAAATTTGACATTGATATCTATAACATATCCAAATAAAAAATCTCAAAGATATGCTTTTTTGGGCCAAAGATAGTAAACCGTTTAACGTGACTGGACAGAGTGTATTCACACACGAGAAAATGGTCTTTTAACATCTAAGAAATTGCTTTGTTGTCTCCTCTTCGCTTCTGTAATATCTTTGTTTCCAGCAAATGTTCATGACTGCTCATTTCGTCATGAATATTCATTTAATCAAGGTATTGTCAAAGGTTTTACCATATCTCTTTTGGAAACTGCAATAATCAGGAAGACAAACTGTGTAAACTCGAAAGATGTGTAGATGCGTGTTAGAACAACGCGTGGTTGAGACTGAAAACATAGCACCAAAATGTAGGACAGGCGGTGATTTCCCTCTTTTGCCTGTTAAAGTCGGCTTTATGCCACGTTTTACCCCTCAAGAGGCGTTTTAAGGAAAGTATAAAAGTTCATGGATGAGCCAGTAAGATTAGTAATCGTCATCGGTCTTAGTATCGGAAAGTCATCCAGTTGATAGGAGAGAGAGTGAAAACGGAACCTAGGTTAGTCACGAACTTAAAAGAAAGCCAATAAAGTTTATTCTACTACAGGACACAAAGAACATTTTGTTTTAAAACAGTGGAATGAATCGCTCTATTTATGCATCTTAGAGAGAAGTGGCACTCTACAGCAGCCACGCTCTTTCATTTTCGGTTCTGTATGTTACAGAAGATCCGAGCTAAATGAACATTCCAGAGGTGATAGACATTCAAAATCATTTGAAAAACATCTGAATATCATTGAGATTTATTTGTAATTCATTGTAAACGGCATTATTTCGAGCCCATACTAATATTGTAGATTCTCAAATCCAAAACTTCCGTGACTTAATTTACTTGGTAGTCGTTTGCTGACCAGCTTTGTAGGTCCACGGCCTCATGTGTACGTACGAAGTGATCTTTTGACTTTGTAAATGACAAAACCATTATATAATCGTGGTTTATTATGGTTCTGTACATAATCAACAACGTGATATCGATGCACTGAAATATCTTTCTGCTTCAATGAGTGAGTGTTGCCACCTTCACCATAGGCAAAAGCAATGGAACGGCACATTGGAAAAACAAGCACGTACGTCGTCTGCTAAAGGTCAGCCAAGACTGTTACCACAACAAGCAACCACACAAGAGCAATTGCCAAAATCTCACTCTTTCAACTAAGGGTGCTGTTTTTGTTCTAGTGGCTTGTGACGTTATTCTCAGGGCGTCAGACAGGCCTTACATCACAATTATGTCTTATGACTCAAGTAATGTGTAAGTTTCAGTTATGTTAACAACAAGTAATACAGAAAGTTCAGTGCATCCCAATGAGGAAGAGAATCCTTCATAAACTGCCGGTTCTGGTAGCATACAAATTGTTTATAATGTTTTGTTTGATCCTGGCTGAAAGGGGTTAGAAGGGCTACAAACATACAAAAACCAAAATATCTCTAAACTGCCAAAATAGAATAAAATCTTATCATTGTGTAAATAAAACTATTCCGTTTGACCATAGGATTACATAACTGTCATTGGATTTCATCTGGGCAATCATGAAAGTTTTTGAAACTAATTGTCAGAATCGAGGTATTTCGAGCTCCTGCTTCCACTCAAATACATCAGTCGTTGCAAAATACTTTTTTCAATAAGTCTCAAAAACAATATAAGCAATCTATACTGCAATTATGAAAAGTGCAGTTGAGCTGAATAGAATTATAACAGCACGCATTAAATTAACCAACTAAATAACGACCTAAGAAAGCCTATTGAAACCTTTGATAAATTTTTCTCAATGCACTGATAACGCAGCGTACAAAAGAGTCCTAAATTTAATACTTAATAAAATGGTATATCTCTGATATAAAAATATATCGATAGTATGTCATTTGCAGAGCTACATTATAAACAGAACAAAGAAAATTAATGGCACAGTACATAAATATTGTTAAGATACTACCAAATCATTGTCCACACAACCTACAATTGTATACCTCCATATATGCAACAACGTAATTGCTTTATTTTATACAGGTACCGCTTCAGAATCAACATTGTTCGAAATCAGTACGGAAAGGTAATGTTACAGAAACGCCCATAAGTAGCAGCTTTTGTGGAATAAAAATACAAAAGAACAGCATTTCCTCCATAGTATTGATAAGACTGAGATGTGTGTGGTAAGTATGAGGAACAGTATTTCAGGTGGTAGTCGACTCGTGAACGCAGCCACTAACGTGCTGAGAAGTGAAATTTGGTGCCCACGTACGAGTTCCGCCCCAACCAGTCCTAAAATGATGTCCAAACTCGGTTAACACGCTACAGTGACAACCGAAGTGTAATTTGTGTTAGAAGCACTTTAGCAACTCCTAAAGTGCTGTTAGTACACTCGTAACACCACATTACGTTAATTAGCCGTACGTTGCACCGACCACTGTTTCCAAATTGACTCCGTGCGTGCCATTTCCCTGATATTGTGGTCTGTTTATTCTCACAACACTGTTACTACGCCTTATATGACATTTTCGCCTACCCTTTTCGGAAAGATAACAGTGATGGCACATTGTTGCCGTAACCTAGTTGTAACTGCAACTTTACACGTCTCTCCGTGAATACTTATATTATTTTTCTGTCATATAATACGTTACGTTGTAAAAGTTTTTGGACAGGCTACATCTGAATGATGCGTATTATGCTGCATTCAGTTACATTTTGACGATTTCAGTGTATTTTGTCAGCATTCATGGTGTTATAAGCTTAGGTTAGTACCCAACTTCAAGTCATACAATTGGCAGTGAAGGAAAATAAATCAAATGTGTTGGGCATAAATCGGATCTCAAGGTGTGGACTAAAAAAGATACAGACAAGGTGAAGGAAAAGAATCCCAATTTTAACATAGCAACTACACTGGTTCAGTGTAGCAAACTAGAAAACCTAAAAACTGAAATGGAACGACTGGAAATCGATATCAGAGGCATATCGGAGATGAGATGGCCCCAACAAGGTAGTTTCTGGTCTGAGGAATACAGAGTCATTCACACCATAACTGACCAAGATAGACCAGGAATGGGATGAGTAGGAATAATTTTGAGGAAAAACTATGTCTCACGTGTCAAGGGACATGTGGAACAGAGCTCTCGAATAATGCCAGTCAAACGTGAAACTAAACCAAAGGACACTGTGATAATACAAGTACACATGCCAACACCCAAAGAAGAAGATGCTATCGTTGACGAAATATGCGAAGAAATGTTAAGGGAGATGAAATCCTGATTGCCATGGGAGACTGAATGCGATTGTGGCTGAAGAAGGAATGAATTGTTGACAAATATGGACTTGGAAGAAGAAATGGAAGAGGAGATAGATTAATCGAGTTCTGCTCGAGGCATAAATCAGTTGTTGTAAACACACTTTTCCAACGTCACAAAAGAAGAAGATATACGTGTAAGGCCCCTGGAGACCTGAGGTGACTACACATGGATTACATTCTACTGAAAGCACGTTTTAACAACCAGGTAAAAGATGGCAGGAGCTACCCATCTGCAGACAGAGGCAGTGACCATAACCTGGGGAAAAGCTCACTCCGATTCAAATGTTTGAAGAAGAAGACAGTAAAACTTAAATGGGAAGTAGAAAAGCTGAAAACCGAGGGACTGGCAAAGCGCTATGCTCCCGACACGGACAACTTAACTAAAAATTTAAAACATGGTGGAGTAAATGAAGACTGAGGTCAAATTTAATCTGCTGTATACAAAGTAGCAGAAAAGATAGTTGGAAAAACTAAACCCAAAAGAAGCGGAAATGGATTAAAGCACGTGTTATTGAGACTATAAAAAACAGTAGATCATACAATAACGCAACTGATGAGTAAGGAAAAGATGAATACAGATGACTAAGGAATTTAGTCAATAGAGAAGCTAGGAAAGGAAAAGAAAATTTTCTTAGAAAATGTGCTGGGAAGTAGAAGAAAAAATGCAAAACGGAAAAACTGATTTAGCCTACAGAAGAGCAAATAAATTTTTTAACAAAGGTAAAACAACACTCGTAGTCACAATGGATAATAAAGAGGGGAAATTGCTGTTTGGCGAAGACATGGTGAAGAGGGGGAAAGAATACATTAGGGAGTTCTATGATGAAACGCCTTTTTTCGGAGGAAGTAGTAGGAAGAGAAGAGCAAGTAGACGAAGATGACAAGGGACGTGACTTTTTGCAAGAAGAGATTGACAAAGCTCTAAAAGAAGTACAGGACAATGAAGCAACGAGTGTTGATGACATCACTGAAGAACTAATAAAGAACGCTGGTGATAGCATGAAAACAATGCTGCTTACACTGATTAGATTCAACTATAACTCAGGAGAGCTACCTCAGACTTCCAGAAATCCATCTTTGTTCCCATACCAAGGAAGGCAGGAGCTACAAAATCTCAACAGAACCGAAGTTTAAGCCCAATATCACGTGCATAAAAAATTCTCATAAAAATAATTCTGAAGAGAATGTGGAGGATATGCTGACAGAAGATCAGTTTGGTTTCAGGAAGAGATGGGGGACAAGAGAAGCGATTCTGCCCTGAGACTCCTTATCGAAAAACAATAACGGAATAGCAAAGTGACTTATATTGTTATTGTAGATCTGGAAAAGGCATTTAATAAAGTTATCTGGCCAGAGATCCTCAAAGTACTGATGAAAAGTGGAATGAAGTACAAAGACATTCATGTGATACTGAGTTTCTAAAAGAATGAGGTGGCAATAATTAGGAACTGTCACAGGAACAAGATGCAAATACAGGGTTATTACAAATGATTGAAGCGATTTCACAGCTCTACAATAACTCTGTTATTTGAGATATTTTCACAATGCTTTGCACACACATACAAAAACTCAAAAAGTTTTTTTAGGCATTCACATATGTTCGATATGTGCCCCTTTAGTGATTCGACAGACATCAAGCCGATAATCAAGTTCCTCCCACACTCGGCGCAGCATGTCCCCATCAATGAGTTCGAAAGCATCGTTGATGCGAGCTCGCAGTTCTGGCACGTTTCTTGGTAGAGGAGGTTTAAACACTGGATCTTTCACATAACCCCACAGACAGAAATCGCATGGGGTTAAGTGGGGAGAGCGTGGAGGCCATGACATGAATTGCTGATCATGATCCCCACCACGACCGATCCATCAGTTTTCCAATCTCCTGTTTAAGAAATGCCGAACATCATGATGGAAGTGCGGTGGAGCACCATCCTGTTGAAAGATGAAGTCGGCGCTGTCGGTCTCCAGTTGTGGCACGACCCATTTTTCCAGCATGTCCAGATACACGTGTCCTGTAACGTTTTTTTCGGAGAAGAAAAAGGGGCCGTAAACTTTAAACCGTGAGAGTGCACAGAACACGTTAGCTTTTGGTGAATTGCGAATTTGCTGCATGAATGCGTGAGGATTCTCTACCGCCCAGATTCGCACATTGTGTCTGTTCACTTCACCATTAAGAAAAAATGTTGCTTCATCACTGAAAACAAGTTTCGCACTGAACGCATCCTCTTCCATGAGCTGTTGAAACCGCGCCGAAAATTCAAAGCGTTTGACTTTGTCATCGGGTGTAAGGGCTTGTAGCAATTGTAAACGGTAAGACTTCTGCTTTAGCCTTTTCCATAAGATTTTCCAAACCGTCGGCTGTGGTACGTTTGGCTCCCTGCTTGCTTTATTCGTCGACTTCCGCGGGCTACGCGTGAAACTTGCCCGCACGCGTTCTACCTTTTCTTCGCTCACTGCAGGCCGACCCGTTGATTTCCCCGTACAGAGGCATCCAGAAGCTTTAAACTGTGCATACCATCGCCGAATGGAGTTAGCAGTTGGTGGATCTTTGTTGAACTTCGTCCTCAAGTGTCGTTGCACTGTCATGACTGACTGATGTGAGTGCATTTCAAGTACGACATACGCTTTCTCGGCTCCTGTCGCCATTTTGTCTCACTGCGCTCTCGAGCACTCTGGCGGCAGAAACCTGAGGTGCGGCTTCAATCGAACAAAACTTTATGAGTTTTTCTGCGTATCTGTAGTGTGTCGTGACCATATGTCAATGAATGGAGCTACAGTGAATTTATGAAATCGCTTCAATCTTTTGTAATAGCCCTGTATTAAAAAAGAGGTAAGACAAGGATGTGCTCTCTCTCCTCTTATATTGAACTCTTACATCTAGGAAGCTATAGATCAAGTTCGAGAATCTACCGAGGAGGGGATCAAAATTAATGGGCAGCAGATAGACTCGCTACGTTATGCAGATGATATTGCTATAGTCACGGAGACAAAAGATGATCTAGAGGAAGTCCTAAAAACAATGGAAAAGATTCTATGCAATCAGTATGGACTGAGATTAAAAAAAAGACAACAGTGATGGTATGCAATACACAAGCAGAATATGAAACTCTGAGAATGAGAATTGGAGGAGAGGAGCTGGAAATGATAGAGGAATTTACCAACCTGGGAAGCAAAATCACAAGGAATGGTAGAAGCCGGAAAGAAATTACCAGCAGAATACAACAGGCCAAAATTGCATTTAATCGGAGAGAGAGTCTACTCGCCAGCAAGAACATGTCTGAAAATAAGGAAACATATAATGAAAGTTTTCGTTTGGAGTGTGGCTCTATACCGATGTGAAACTTGGACAACGGGAAGAGAAGAGAGAAGACGGCTAGAAGCTCTGGAGATGTGGTGCTATAGAATGATGATAAAGATCAGATGGAGAGTCAAAGTAACAAATGAAGAGGTGCTTGGATGAATACAGGAAACCGGATCTCTGTGGAGGCACTTCCAAAAAAGATGAGACAAACATCCTAAAACACAACAACATCATTGGAGCAATAGCAGAAGGAGCTACTGAGGGAAGGAATCGGCGGGGGTGGCCGACGATATCATACATGCAACAGATCATGAATGACGTAGGATGTAACACATACGTGGAAATCAAGAAGAAGGAAGACAGAAGAGAGGATTTGCGCTCTGCTGCAAATCATCCTCAGTGTTGAACACTAAAATAAGAAGAAGAAGGGTATAAATAGGCCAAGAGATCCATCGCTGCTCGATTACAGGAAACATCAACTTTTGTGGAAACTTGACTAACCATAATGTACATAGCAGTAGGCATTAGGAAGGATCTTACATGCCACGACCACATGGAATTACTTGTAGGAAAACAACATGCTACGCTGAGATTCACTTGAAGAATCGTACGAAAATTCAACTCATCGACGAAGGAAGTGGGTTACAAAGCACCCGGCCGACGTCTTATTCAGTACTGTCGTCACACTGGATTCTCCTTATATGTCGCATTACTGGAAATATTTCAACCAATCCCACGAAAATCGGAGGATTCGTTTATTAAGATCGAGAAAGTCGTTGATATACTGAGAAGTCTGCAACGGTTGACATTACGAGATGGGCTTTATACAACGTAATAAAGGAATGGTTCAGCATCACCATACAAACATCGATGGGCATCCACAGAAGATTACATTACGCGTCTGGTCGAACAGCGCCGATGTAGTGTACTAAGAATTGCTTTCTCGAGATGTAACTGTCAGTGCTGATATTTACTGTCAACAGCCGAGACATTTTGCAGACTCAATCCTAGGATAACGATCAGGAAGACTGCGGGAACCTACTCAAGGATAATGCCTGGCCGAATTCTGCTAGACTAACAAAGCACACATTACAGGAGTTGGATTGGGAAGTCGTTCAGCACCCACCTTATCCACCTGATCTTGTGCCCTCAGATTTCAACCTTTTACGATGTCTATTGAACAGCCTTCAAGGAACTTCCTTTCCTGATAAAAATGGGCTCCTAACGTGGCTTGTCGAATTCTTCGCCTCGAAACTACGTGATTTCTACAGTCGCGGGATCGAACAGTTACCATAAAGTTGGCAGCCTGTTGTAAATATTGAAGAAGAATATACCGTTGACGGCCAGATTCTCTGTTACGTGTATGTGTTGTGTATCTAGAGAAACGCTACGCATTTGTACACAGAGCTAATGGAGGCAAGGGCCATAATCTTAGTAGTACAACTGGAATTCCACGGTTAAATGCAAAGGAAATGGCGGATGGATGGAAAGAGTTCACTGAAGTCTTGTATGAGGGGGAGCGCCTGCGTGATTACGTGATAGAAGAAAAAACAGGATTCGAGAGTGAAGAGATAAGGAATTCGTTATTACATGCAGCATTTATAATAGTTTTCGATGACTTAAGGTCAAATAAGTCAGAAGGCATAGATAACATTCCATCAGAATATCTGAAACCATTGAGGGAAATGACAACAAAACGACTATTCATACTGGTGTGCAGAATGTATGAGGCTTGCGATATACCACGCGACTTTCGGGAAACATCATACAACAATTTCGAACACAGTAAGGGACGACACGTGCGAGAATTATAACAAAATTTGGTTAATAACTCATGTAGTCAAGTTGCTGACAAACACAGTATACATGAGTACGGGAAAGTAAATTGAAGGTGTGTTAGATGATAATCAGTTTAGCTTTAGGAAAGATAAATGCACTACACTGGCACGTTTCGGTTCATAATGGAGGGAAGATGTGAAGAAAAATTAAGGTTCGTCCATTAGGTTTGTCGACCTGGAAAAAACATTCGACAGTGTAAAATGGTGCAAGATGTTCGAAATTCTAAAAAATATAGGGTAAGCCGAAGGGAGAGGCACGTAATATACGATATGTACAAGAGCCAAGAGGGAACAATATGGTGGAAGATCAAGAACGCAGTTCTCAGATTAAAAAGGACATAAGATAGCGATGTGGTTTTTCGCTTCTACTGTTCAATCTGTACAGCAAAGAAGCAATGACTGAAATCAAAGCAAGTTTCAAAAGTGGAATTTAAATTCAAAATGAAACGATATCAGTAATCTGATTAGTTGATGACATTGCTATTCTGAGTGAAAGTGAAGAAGAACAGAATGAACAGTGTAAAGAGTACAGAATATGGACTGAGAGTAAATCGAAGAACGACGAAAATAATGAGAAGTAGCAGAAATGAAAAGAGCGAAAAATTAATATCAGAATTCTGTTACCTAGGCAGCAAAATAAACCATTAAGAACGAAGCAACAAAGACATCAAAAGCAGATTAGCACTGGCAAAAAGGTTATTCCTGGCGAAGAGGGGCCTACTAGTATGAAAGACAGGTGTTTATATGAAGAAGAAATTTCTGAGACTGTACTTTTGGAGCACAGCATTCTATGGTAGTGAAACACGGTCTGTGCGAAAACCAGAACAGACGAGAATCGATGCATTTGAAATGCGGTGCTGGAGAAGAATTTTGAAAATTACGTGGACTAATAAGGTAAGAAATGCTGAGGCTCTCCGTAGAAACGGCGAGGAAAGGAATGTATGGGATACACAGAAAAGAAGAAGGGACATGGTGGTAGGACATCTGTTAAGACATCATGAAATAACTTCCATGGCACTAGAGGTATCTGTAGGAGATAAAAAAATGATTTGAGTACATTCAGCAAATAACTGGGACGATTAGTTGCAAGTGGTACGCTGAGGGTGGCACAGGAGAGCCATTCGTAGTGGATCACAGCAGAAGATTGATGACTCAAAGAAAAGGCGTTCAACCAATCAGAAAGATCTAACGGAAGTATTTGATTTTTAATTTGATTTTTCTATCGACCATCAACCTGACCCCCAGAAGTAAACTAACTCTTTAGAAAAAAACTTCAGTTTGGTAGTAAGTGAGATTCCTAATGATCGTCAGAGGAGACTAATCATCCAAAAATAAATTGAGAAAATTTCAGTTTTGTAAGTGGTTGGCGTGACAAAATGACGGGCGACATTTTACTAAATACCTCCTCTCAAAACTAAGTGCGAGCAGAAAAAATATTGAATACGGAAGAATGAATGGGTGGATATAAAAAGGACTGAACCTAAACAATCTGATACATTTATTGTAACACGTACTGAAAACAAAGAGAAATATATGTCATTTACGCCTTTTACTTGGTTGTTAAAGTATCACCGTACAGATCGTCGTCGTTACTTTCTGTATTTTTGTTCCAGGTGTCGATCGATGGCATCCATCATCTGATTCAGCATGTTTAATCGTATCTCCTACACAGCAGTGTGTATCGTTCCCTTGAGTTCAGCCGCGGTATGAGGACGTGTTGAGCACGCTTTACTCTTGAAGTATACCCATAAGATATCAGAGAGAAGTCAGGAAGCACAAACCGAAGGTTCTTCGCGTAACTCTATTGTGTTCCTTTAGTTTGTGTCAGACTTTCATTTTGTATAGTCGTACGCGCAGCTTATCACATGCGATGCGGCGCCGGGAATGATCTGTCACTATTAGTGCCAAGGCATGTTATTAGATTTAGAAACTATATATTTGTCTCGAGGCACCATGTATGACGGCCTGCAAATATCTCGAATTTATTCATCCATTATTTGAGAATGGTAGTATTTATCGACTTCTAGCAATCTTTGTACATGATTTAAAATCTATACGAATCTTTTCCTGGCTAAAATATCCCTCCCCACACGATGATGACAGGGATAAGTTTCTCACTTACTACATTTCCGCTGTTCAAGCATTAAAGATTCAGAATTAGACATATATAAATTTATTACTTTCTTGCTACCGACAATGGTTCTAGGCGCTTCAGTCCGGAACCGCGCTGCTGTTCCGGTCGCAGGTTCAAATCCTGCCTCGGGTATGGATGTGTGTGATGTCTTTAGGTTAGTTAGGATTAAGTAGTTCTAAATATAGGGGACTGATGACCTCAGACGTTAAGTCTCATAGTGCTTAGATCCATTTGAACCATTAGAACTTCGACATTCTTGGCAAAACAGTTTCCAGGCAGTATGAATATTAACCTTGAAAGTATCTGCAAACATATATCATTATGAGACACCCAATTCAGGATACATGACTTCATACTCATGTCGATGCGTGAAAGTCTGGCTTCGCTTTAGTATGGTGCGCAGTAAAACTTCAACTTCCGGTGTGAGGTTTTAATCTATCACTTCATTAGCACTACGTCTATTCGCAACACACTTTTCGGACAGTATCTACTTGTATTACTGGATGTTTTCGCAAAGCTGTATCTATCACTGTAAGGCACATAGTCCAGGAGACATGACGTCATGAACATTGAGATGCAAGAAAAAGTTCCTCTTGCTTAAAATGAAGAGCACATTACGCAGACTACATACATCCCGCGTTTCGTAATGAGATCATGTAGCTACTTCCAACAAACGTTATGCAGAATTTCGTACCTATTATAAACTTCCCTTTTTAGCATGTCTAGCAACCAAAGACGAGGGTCGTTACAAAATTCTAGCTCTCTGCGCATACGGAATCGTTAAAGTTGCTTGATCAAGCTAAATTCATGTCAATTGTTAGCGATGCATTAGAAGTGAGGGCAATATTTGTGTTTACTAAGTCTCGTGGCTTCATGTTGAGTAATTTTGTTTTAAAATTGATGCTGAAATCGAGTCAGGTCGTATTACACGTAATAATCAGCATTCTTACACGAAAATCGGATCCCGACGTGGAAAGAACCCAAAGGAAATTTACAACTCTTTCATAGAAGTGTGCGGGAATAGAGTAGTGTTTTCGTAGCACAATATCACGGTGGTCTGCTCGTGCTGTGAAAGTCGGCGAGGCACTCAGAAAAACCGAAGGATAGACAACATCTCCGAGGTTATTGTTAATGAAAAGTTGCTGCCAAATGGGAAAAATTGTTACAATGTTATCGATCAGAAGGACAACAGGATTGTTGCACTTCAGGGAAACTGGATACGAGACTTTGAGTCGTGCAGCCAACAAGCAAAGTAGGAGCTGATTGAATAATAGAAACAAAGAGAGCACCCAATTAGAAGTCTATAATAGGCGCGTACTACAAGCTGCTTCTAGAAAATGTTTAGCGCCCGACGTGCTTGCAGCTGGTGTCCTCATTTTTCACGAGAATGCAAGACAGCATATTACAATACCAATGAGAGATAGCTCGACAAATTTGGATGGAAAATAATTCTACACACACAATATAGTATTGACATGAGCCCACCACACTTTAAATTGTTTCCCAAACTGAAGAAACAACTCCGTGGAAAACATTTTGATACAATTGATGAAGCTTCCAGTTAAATGACCCGAGTAATCAAGACAGCTCAACAATGAAAGTGCACAGTCCAGAATACAGAAGTTGGAAAAAACGATGCGAAGCTCTTATAATCAAGATGGCCTGTAAAAGTACTATCTAAAATAAATTATTTTGTTAAATTCTGTCTTACAGCATGAAGAACTTCTGAATGACCCTCGTATTTAATACAATAACTGATTTGTTATTAGACGTTTGTAGCTGTTTTATACATGATAGTACGGTTTGTTAAAGAATGGGGTTTACTGTTGTCCATAGTTTACTGCTTTATGCATGCTAGTTAGATTTATTCGAGAATCAAGGGCAACTAAAAGGAGCGGAATAATTAATATGTTCAAAAAACTGGTAAAGAAGCAATAGTGTCGTGTTTCAGTGAGGAACGTTTATCTACGGAGGGGAACGTGTAAAAGATCTGTGTCTCAAGTTTAAAAATACACTTGACGGATGTCCACCTAATAGAACAGTTCATGATGGGAGGGACACTCAATTGTACATTGTCACTGTAAAGAAACTTATAAATAAACAGAGACTGCTCCATACTAAGCGAGAAACAAAGCATGTGACTATTGACATAGTCATACTGGAGGAAACATGACTGCCTTTTAAACGACAACTATGTAAAGCCTTCAACGACTACCACAGAACGGCATCGAAATATTTTCCCCAAAAGCCAAAGAAATTCAGTTAAAATGTAAAAAGCTGTCAGTGTTGTCAAAGTTAACGGAAAGACACTTATGAACAAGACAGTTACTGATATTTAGGATAGGAAAACCAATGAAGAAACGTTAAACGCCGTTTGCAGATGTTCTCTTACAACCGAAAATCTAGAGGTATTGCCTCAATTTAATTCTCATCTCACTGCTAATGTGCACATTCAGCAGCAGTCTGTTTTAGCCAAAAGTGCCTGATCAATATCCGACGCTCGACTTGCACTGCGTTGGGACAACTTAGAGGGACGACATGTTAGCTCAATCTGCAGGACTTTGTGATATTTTACGATGTTCAAAGAGCTAACGGCGCCCCCACGTGGACTGCAGCCTCAGCACAAATGAAGCCAGTTCCGTGGACACAGTAATAAAATTTGTACGGGGAAAGTTAATAAGATCTATTTATGAAGCCGCCGTAATTTCCGCAGCTACATTTGCCCAGAAACAGTCGTAGTTCAATCTGGACAGATGGCATTACTCTTGAGGAAATAAGCCTCGGGTTGTTCAATCCAACAGAAGGTAGAATTTTTTTTTTTTTTTTTTTTTTTTTAACTTTCCAATAGACGTAAATCTGAATGAATCGCTCTATCTTCCGCTGATTTGAAATTTCCTGGGATATTAAAAGTGCTTTTCATACCGGGCTCTAATCTAAATGCCTGACTTCTGCGAACAGTGCTCTCACAGAGTTATCCTATATACACTCCTGGAAATTGAAATAAGAACACCGTGAATTCGTTGTCCCAGGAAGGGGAAACTTTATTGACACATTCCTGGGGTCAGATACATCACATGATCACACTGACAGAACCACAGGCACATAGACACAGGCAACAGACCATGCACAATGTCGGCACTAGTACAGTGTATATCCACCTTTCGCAGCAATGCAGGCTGCTATTCTCCCATGGAGACGATCGTAGAGGTGCTGGATGTAGTCCTGTGGAACGGCTTGTCATGCCATTTCCACCTGGCGCCTCAGTTGGACCAGCGTTCGTGCTGGACGTGCAGACCGCGTGAGACGACGCTTCATCCAGTCCCAAACATGCTCGATGGGGGACAGATCCGGAGATCTTGCTGGCCAGGGTAGTTGACTTACACCTTCTAGAGCACGTTGGGTGGCACGGGATACATGCGGACGTGCATTGTCCTGTTGGAACAGCAAGTGCCCTTGCCGGTCTAGGAATGGTAGAACGATGGGTTCGATGACGGTTTTGATGTACCGTGCACTATTCAGTGTCCCCTCGACGATCACCAGTGGTGTACGGCCAGTGTAGGAGATCGCTCCCCACACCATGATGCCGGGTGTTGGCCCTGTGTGCCTCGGTCGTATGCAGTCCTGATTGTGGCGCTCACCTGCACGGCGCCAAACACGCATACGACCATCATTGGCACCAAGGCAGAAGCGACTCTCATCGCTGAAGACGACACGTCTCCATTCGTCCCTCCATTCACGCCTGTCGCAACACCACTGGAGGCGGGCTGCACGATGTTGGGGCGTGAGCGGAAGACGGCCTAACGCTGTGCGAGACCGTAGCCCAGCTTCATGGAGACGGTTGCGAATGGTCCTTGCCGATACCCCAGGAGCAACAGTGTCCCTAATTTGCTGGGAAGTGGCGGTGCGGTCCCCTACGGCACTGCGTAGGATCCTACGGTCTTGGCGTGCATCCGTGCGTCGCTGCGGTCCGGTCCCAGGTCGACAGGCACGTGCACCTTCCGCCGACCACTGGCGACAACATCGATGTACTGTGGAGACCTAACGCCCCACGTGTTGAGCAATTCGGCGGTACGTCCACCCGGCCTCCCGCATGCCCACTATACGCCCTCACTCAAAGTCCGTCAACTGCACATACGGTTCACGTCCACGCTGTCGCGGCATGCTAGCAGTGTTAAAGACTGCGATGGAGCTCCGTATGCCACGGCAAACTGGCTGACACTGACGGCGGCGGTGCACAAATGCTGCGCAGCTAGCGCCATTCGACGGCCAACACCGCGGTTCCTGGTGTGTCCGCTGTGCCGTGCGTGTGATCATTGCTTGTACAGCCCTCTCGCAGTGTCCGGAGCAAGTATGGTGGGTCTGACACACCGGTGTCAATGTGTTCTTTTTTCCATTTCCAGGAGTGTATTATCTCTCATCCGTTTTTCTCAATACATACTAATCGTACTGGGATGAATGAGGTATCGTTAGTACAGATTTTAACCCGTTTCTGACGCTTCATGCTTATTTTAGGCTAAAACTTACTATTTGCGGAAAATTTTAACATAAAAGAAATTTTGAACTACCACTGGCAAAAGGGAACTGTGGGCGCGCAGCTTAATGCATATTATATTTTACGAAGCTAACGTATTAGTTATGAATAAAAGACTCCCTTTTCATTTTATCTTATTACATATACTATATTATTTGTTTTAAAGTACTCATTAACTGAACTATTTGTCTACGGCATTGTCACAGATAACAACCATGACCACTACGGTGGTCCATTATCTATGACCGTCGTACAAGTTGACTTTTGTAAACAAATATACTTACAAATGGACAAACCTATTTGACACACTGAATTGTGATTTTCCTATTGCTGATATGATGTAATGTCCTTACTGTTATTGAAAATATTTATCGAATTAAAGTTATAGGTTGTGTGGCCCTACTAACAGTCCCTGATCTCAGCGCGTCTTACTAACATTCTGGACACATGGCAAAGTATACACAAGGTTACATCATAAATTTATGATTATTATTTCACTTTGTTCGGTTCATCTTTAAATCTTCATTCCCATAATTGCCCTTATACAAGAGAGCAGATAGTGTGTCCTATGGAAGACAGGTTTCCATGTCCGTGTTTCGATTGGACGAGAGATCTGTGACGTCTTGTCTTGTCGGTTCCTCCAATAACCCAGGTCAACAGTTTGGTGCTAAATCCTGTGTACACTTAAGTGGTGTTTTGCCATATATCGACATTAACCCATCCGTTGTTGTTGTGACAGAGGTAATTTTTTGTGGCTCATCTGCCGGCTGTAAGAGTTTCAGTCGAACGACACTTCTGGGACTTGCGTGTCACCAGTAATCTTGCCGGGGAAAGGTGACTTACAGCTTAATGTGGAATTCCTGACGAAACTCCGCACCATTGAGACGTGAATGCCATGTTAAAGGCAGGCAAAAGAAATCCATAACCATCCAAGATTCGCTGGAGCGAACTTTCGGTTTCCATGCAGGCGCTTTAGTGCTAGACCATCAGGACCGACTATGACACAGAATACTTACAACATACAGCAGGAAATGGTCCAAATTTGGTTTTGATAGCTTCATTTTAAAAAGAAGACGTTGATTCAGGTTTCTAACTTCATTAAATTACGCTCATTTGCTTTATATATTGTATTATATTGTTTCCTCTTTAATTCTGAAAATTGGGGATGCGAGCTGACAATTACTTGGTTCTGAGGAACTATTATTATTGTTTGTCTTCATTCGGCTGTTTATTGTTCTCTTTTTTAATGGCTTTCGAATTCCAGGGATGGATCGATGTGGTTAAGGGGATCAATCTACGAGTTCATCGGTCTCTTAATCTTTTCTGTGCAAGCCGAGAATAGTCCCCAGAGAGGAAGTACACGAAAATCAAATCCCAGAGGACTCAGCTGTGTCTGAGAATCAAGAAAGCCAAGAGACAGAAGCATGTAGAAGCGAAAGAGGGGTAAAAGGGCGAAGGTGGGAGAGTTTCCCTGACCAAAAAGCAACTGGAGGCCCATGGGACACATTATGCGATTGACACACCTTCTGCAACCGACTGGAACTTCCACACCCTCCACCACTACAAGAAAACCAGCTACAATGAAAAGATAAAACCCCAGGAAACAATACAACGACAACAAGTCTGTCAACCAACGACAGATGTAAAAGAATAAGATTAATTACAAAGGTGAGAATAGCCGGAGCCAGGGCAGACCACCGACCAAGAGGTGGTAGGGAATCCCTCCAATCTCTGAAGCGGGCGACGACGGTAACATGCCCTACGTCACAGAGAGAAGTACACTCACTTTCACGGGTAAAAAGAAAAACCAGTTCAGCCGCTTTGGCGTCGTCCGCCAGCACCAGGAGCAGCGTGTCAGCAAGTTTAAGGTTTCGCCGTGACGTGGCCACACTAGAGCAGTTGTGTAGGCTGTGGGCCACCGTAACACAGGCACCACACAGACAGAGGATGTGGCCGTGGGGCAGCCAAGTATGGCCACTGCGAAGCCGACAGAGGGCTGTAGATTCCTTGCTAGAAGACGAGGAGGAGGTCTCCTTTATGGTTTGCAGTTTATTCGCAGAAACCAGCACACCAATCTGCAGCTATCGAATTCGAAGCGACAGTGGCTTCGTCTTCAAGTACTTAGGTCTGTGATACACCTCGGCAACCGTATTCATTAAGGCATCCTCCACCGTCTTACATAAAAGGATTCTTGCTAACAGTTACCTTACCAGAGGACGTCGACATACTACAAGGAGATATACGTGCGGTAGTACATCATATCGATAACACAGCTAATTGCCTGACGATAGAGCCTAAATTGTCTATAAATCAGTAGAAAATGAAGAAAAACCAGTATCAAATCAGTAGAACAATAATTTTTTGTATCATGGAACAACACTGATTGTACTTGTAGTGACATCAATGATATGACGTACAGGGTGAGCAACAGTACTCGGTTGTTGGAGATAACGCTGTAGAGCCGGGCTGGGAAAAATACCGTTTCGTGAACGCGGGCACTCGCAGATGCGCGAAAGGCTTGCCCGCGGCTCTCCCCCCCTCTGCTAGCCAGCAGTACACGCACTCGCCTGACCACGCACGTCATTGCACGGCGCGGAGCCTCTCAGTCTGTTTAATTCTCATCGTTTCTACTGTCTGTCTAGACATGGCATTCGGTGGTTGCGATAAAACATATCTAGTAGGTGAAAAATGGCTCAGAAGGAGTTAAAATCGTTGAAACGGAAGTCCTTTGAACCCATACCCGTTAATCTACAGTGGGAAGAACAGTACTTTTTTGTTTGCACCCAAAGCGGATCTCAGTATTTGATATGCAGTGCAACATTGACTTCACGGAAGAAAAACAATGTGAAGAGAGAGACATTATCAACTGCTTCACGAGAATGATATAGTCGGTTTGAATGACGAAGAAAGCAAAGCCAAACTCAACGAAATGAAGCAGAAAGAGGAGAAAGACGTACGTATACATGTAGATAATTATGAGATTAATTTAAATTATTACTGTTATTAATAATATGTTATGTGCATTTTCCGGCACTTTCACCTTCTCCTGTACGTATTTACAGGACGAAAACCTCATCATCCACAACGATGCAGCGATGACAGTAAGCTATCATATAGATCTCAAAATAGCTAAAACAGCACGGCCCTTCGACGATGGAAAATTTGTGAAAGAATCTTTTGTTGCTGCCGCAACAATTTTGTCCCCAACAAGTCTTCCTATTTTTGAAACCGTTCCTCTTTCATGGAGAAAGGTTTGCATGGGCATTGAAGAAATGGCACAAGAATTGAGGAACAGGATCAACGATTTGTTTTCTTTCCATTAGCATTGGACGAAAGCACTGGTATATGTGATGTTGCTCAACTTGTAGTCTTTTTCCGAGTAGTTGATTGTTAGTTTAATGTGACCGACGAACTCCTCTATTTAGTGCCAATGGATCACACAACAACCGCCGATGATGTAGTTCCACGTGTTGAACATATAATAGAGAAATACGAGCTATGTTGGTGAAAACTTTCATCATTTGCAACAGATGGGACTCCTGCAATGTTTGGTCATAAGTCTGGTGTCGTGGCTTTGATACGGAAAACGTTGAAAGCCATCGGTGTCCAGCAGGAACCACCAGCAATACATTGCGTTTTTCTCCGTGCTAATTGCTTGAAAAATATGCCATATTAGTCGGCATCATGGACGTGGTTATAAAAACAGTTAACATTCTTAGATCGCACGGTTTGAGACACACAATTCAAATCTTTCCTGGCAGATCTCGAGTGTGAATACGGCGATGTTCGATGTTTTTGTGAAGTACGCTCGTTGAGTAGAGATGATTTAGAAAGATTTTTAATTTACGTTAAGATGTAGCGTTATTCGTTCATGCGAAAGGAAAACCAGTGAAAGAATTGGACGACCTATAATGGATTTTAGCCCTTACGTTTCTAACTGACATAACCTAGCATTTGAATATCCAGAATGCAGCTTTGCAAAGTAGAAATAAGGTAGTTAGCGAAGTGTTTTAGACTATTTTGGCATTCAAGACAAAACTGCTTTTGTAGGCAGAGCAACTGTCAAATATGTCGTGTGTTCACTTCCTGAGCGTTGCACCAGTTGATAGCGAAAACAATTTGGAACAGGAGACGTTCAAAGAACATTTTGATGGGTTTGTAACGGTGCTACAGTCCCTCGAAAGAATTTTTTACAGTAGATTTGAGGACTTAAATCGACTGGAACGCGATGTCAACCTTTTTGCGACTCCTTTTGCATTTAACGTTGAAAATGTGTCTTCCGAAATTCAGTTCGCTCTCATTGACTTTCAATGCAATACTGTGCTGGAAAGCTTCTACAAATATTTCCCACGTGAACAGTTTCCATTGCTATTTAAAACAGCTGCTCGTGTGTATAGTTTTTTGGAACAACATACTTGTGCGGAAGTGTTTTCTCCATAATGAAACTGACAAAATCGAAGCTTAGGGGTAGTCTTACTGATGTTCATCTGACTGGTGCAGTGCACCTAATGACCAGTAATTTCACACCAAATATCGAGATGCAAGTTCAGAGTCACTGTAGAAACATCCAAGATGATGTAAATTAATGCCTATGTCCTATTCGTTAGTAGTAACCCTTGGCTGAAGTACACACGTCTGTGTAAATATAACGTAACAATGACAATAGAAGTGTGTTAGTTTCTTACTCCTTTACGTCTGTATCCTATTTGTGGTCATGAAAGTAGAACGTGTTACAATGGTTCGAAATTGTGATTCAGCCGTACATGGCCACCCTTTGCATGGCACGGAATACACTAACTTCGGGTAAGCACGTTTTACACTTACGTCCAAGACACGCACGTTGTGACACACATGATTGGCTTCCCCATAACCGTGTACCAGTGCCGAGTTCATGAGCGTGAAACGACCTCCCGACGTATGTGTGTTCCACCTGCACTACGTACATTACATAGCTTTTTCGTACTCAGCTGTGTGTGCGAAGCGCTCTCGCAGTGACACGGTTAACCCCCCCCACCCTGTGCAGTGTGCATACCCAAGCGGCCAGGCACATCGCGCAGCTCTGCTACCCGCACTCCGTGCCCTCACATCTGCTCAGCGTTGCCGTCGCGGGAAACCATGCGGGCAGCTCTCGTGTCTACCCCTCAAATGTACAAATGCGTGTGAATTCCTAAGGGACAAAACTGCTGAGGTCATCGGTACCTAGACTTACACTCTACTTAAACTAACTTAACGCGGCCACTCCGCCCGACTGCCCATCCCTGCTGTATTGTGTGGAAGGCTGTTGTTGTTGTTAAGTGACTGCAGGAGGATACAAGACGACTTAGAGAGAATGTCTAGGTGCTGTGATGAATGGCTGCTTGCTCTAAATGTAGAAAAAGTATGTTTATGTAAATGAGTAGGGGAAACAACTTTGTGGCCTTTGATTACTGTGTAATACTTTGCTCCTCGGCACAGTCCTATCGATTAAATAGCTAGGCCTAACGCAAAGCGACATGAAAAGGAACGTGCACATCAGTTTGGTAATCGGGGAGGCCAATTTTCGATTTATTGGGAGAATTTTGGGGAAGTGTACCTGATCTACGAAGGAGACGTCATGTTGTTGTTGTTGTGGTCTTCAGTCCTGAGACTGGTTTGATGCAGCTCTCCATGCTACTCTATCCTGTGCAAGCTTTTTCATCTCCCAGTACCTACTGCAACCTACATCCTTCTGAATCTGCTTAGTGTATTCATCTCTTGGTCTCCCTCTACGATTTTTACCCTCCACGCTGCCCTCCAATACTAAATTGGTGATCCCTTGATGCCTCAGAACATGTCCTACCAACCGATCCCTTCTTCTGGTCAAGTTGTGCCACAAACTTCTCTTCTCCCCAATCCTATTCAATACTTCCTCATTAGTTATGTGATCTACCCATAGGGGACAATAATGCCACTCGGTCTTCAGTACTGCTTGAGGTTTTGGGATCTCCACCAGATCGGATTAAAGAAAGCCAACGAAGCAAAACAGAAGCATGATGCTAGATTTGTAGCTGGTATGTACCGTCAGTTTGGAACTATTACGGAAATACTTCATGAACTCAAATGGGAATGCCGGGAGGGAAGACAGCGTTCTTTTCGGGAGGAAATTTAGAGAACTGGCATTTGAGGCCGACTGCAGAACCAAGCCGTCAACGTACAAGTACATTTCGCGTAAAGACGACGAAGACAAGATGAGCGAAATTAGTATCTCGTGCGGAAGCCTAACAGAGTCGTTCTTTTCTCGCTCTGTTAGCGAGTGGGACAGGAAAGGAAATCATTACTAGTGGTAGATGCTAGTCGCCGCCATGCACAGATGCACTGCATGAGAGCGTACAGATTATGTACGTACGAGGAATATTATTTCTGCTTCTTATCGGTCACGAAATGTAAACCACAGTGGAAATCAAATAGTTTTTATCTCCAACTTTTAGCTACACCTTCCAGCTACTTCTACTCATAGTCGTCGTTTGGACTAGGATATCTAGGGTGGTACTAACCTCTCAATTCTCTCGTCATAGAAGCCTAGTTCCATAAGCTGGTCTGCAGCTCATTGTCTGTGCCCAAACGCTATCCTCAGAGATAGCGATTCACGTGAGTGAAGAGATGGACGGAGCCAATTCCGGGTTGTACGGTGGGCGATCACGCACATGCTATCGAATAAGCTGCATCGGCATCTTCAGTGCACCTGCAGTGTGGCACTGAGAGTTATCGTGAAGGAGGAAACGCATCATAGTTACGTTATGTGGTATGGAATCAAACGAAACCTATCACGAGGACTTCATTCTTGGCGGGAGAGACTAATTTCTGGGCATTTTCATGTGCTGACTGTGCGCATAGGACTGAAATGTACGGCGTAGAACAATAGAAGGGCATACTATAGACAATGTGCAATAAATCTGCCAAAAGCTTCACCTAAATATAACTTTGGTTTTACGAGGGTAATCCCAAAAGTAAGGTCACCTATTTTTTTATAAGTACATTGACCTGTTTACTTGTACAATGGTTTACATCAGTATACAGCTCGAACATTTAGCTATTTTTCGACATAATCACCATTTCTGTCAATGCAATTTTGTAGACACTGGCAGTTTTTGTATTCCCATGTCATACCAGCTCGCCGCCATGCTGTTCAGAAACTTATGAACCTCTTCTTTCACCTCTTCGTCGGAGCCGAATTGCTGGGACCACAATTGACGCTGACTAGTACTGCGAGAATCTGAAGAAACGCAAACGGACAATTCAGAACCGGAGAATAGGAATGTTGTGCAAGGGCGCACACATTCTCCATGACAACGCTCGCCCACACATCGCTCGCCAAACCGTTGCTCTCCTACAACAGTTTCAGTAGAACATAATCACCGACCCACCCTACAGTCCTAACTTGACGCCCAGTGACTATCACCTTTTCCCTAGATTGAAAGAACATTTGGCCGGAAAGCGAGTCAGCTCCGACGACGAGGTGAAAGGAGAGGTTCATAACTTTCTGAACAGCATGGCGGCGAGCTGGTATGACATGGGCATACAAAAACTGCCACAGCGTCTAAAAAAATACATCGACAGAAATGGTGATTATGTCGCTAAATAGCTAAATGTTCATACTGTAAACTGATAAAAACCACTGTAGAAATAAAGAAGTCTATGTAGGAGAATAGGAGACTTTACTTTTGGAATTACCCTCGTATTATGGCGACTGAGTGAAGGTTTAAAAGAATTACTCGTAGATGTAGACGTAAATACAGTTTTCATAAAAAGCAGCCCAAATCGCAATAAATTATTTATTTTTAGTGGTGGTAACTAGTTTTCGTACGTACGACCATCTTTAAAAAGGAGGCTTCAGTTTACATGAGAAGCTGGTAGACAGAGACTAAGTCTGATATCTACTGTTACGAGTCGTGATACTCACCAGTCAGAACTACACAGCAGCTGCGTGTACTGTCGTCTCAAGTAAGTTGGATCCTCTGGCCGGAATATGGTCTTGTAGACCGAAAAAAGGTTACCAAAATTACAAAGAAATAATTTATTGAGATTTCGATTGCTTTTTATTAATACATCAGTAAGCTTTTATCCCTTTTTACTGCATGTACGCTGTTCTACAGGTCTATTGCCATGAGATGACCACCTCCAATAACATAAATACATGAAAGTAAAAGATCCTAGGGTAACTCCTCTTGTAGGCCTAAAGTAGCGCACTGCCTCATTTGTCAACATAAACAAGTGTGTAGTCAAAAGTAGAGTATCGTAAATTCGATACCCACTAACGTTGATCTTTTAAATAAAGCGAAAAACTACAAAATTCTGCTGGTTGCTATTGCTTGTGATAAATATTCTGTTCGCTGGAGTACTTTAACATCAAAGGATTCGTAGGATTATAGCAGTGAGGATAGGGAATTTAACAGCTCTACGTAGGAAGTTCGCTTTTTACAAAGAAGTGAGCCAGGCGCAGAACTGGGAACTCGCCGCGACCCGCTCCGCTCCCGCAGCTGCGGGTCTGAGGGAAGGGGGCGGCTTCTTGCATTCTGCGCACGTGCGCGGCACAACCTCAGCCGGGGGCGGCAGCTGGCGGCAACGGATCGCTTGGCGGCCGCCTGCAAGAAACGGCGGAACACGTCTGCGGACCGAATGTCTGCCCCACTCCAGCCCCCAGCTGGTTGGCTCCGATTTTCCATCTCTCCGAGACGATACCTCGAGAGTGCTCTTTAATGAATAGCACTGTTGACTCCGATACCCGAAGTTCCGAGACATTTTGAAGAAATAGTCTCATAGTTAATATGTTTTAACTAAGAAGAATAGCACTTTGGCAGAATTATGGGATCCGGAACCGTAGACGCATCATTTGACCTTAACCAATAAACATTGGTAGTTCATCTTCATTCGCACCTGGAAGTAATTGTGAAATCCCTGTCTCTGTCAGAAGCTCTGATCATCCAAGACGTTACTACAACCTGATTAATAGCGTGACGGAACTAAATACTGAAGCGGTTCTACCTGATATGAGTAGGTAGGTTATCTGAAACATGTGGCCCTAGATGTCTAAGCACAGGTCACGCAAATCCCATACGTTACGGCCTGATGGTATGTGGGTGCGGAACTGGCATCAGATAGCGACGCAGATGTTTTCCGTTGGGTTCAGATCAGGCGAATTTGGTTACCAGACATCAACATTAGTTCACTATCATGCGTCTCAAACAACTACTGTTCTATTCTGGTCTTCCAGTTGGATCGTTTATCCTGCTGGAAGATATCAGCGCTATTGGAGATGACATCAGGCATGGATAGTAGAGCGTAATTCCATCTTGGAATTATAAAAAAACTAAAAAGAAAACTAAACTCCTTCCGAACAGTCCATGAAGGCCCAACGGTACCGACCGGCCGCCGCGTCATCATCAGCCCATAGGCGTCATTGGATGCGGATATGGGGGGACATGTGATCAGCACACCCCTCTCTCGGTCGTATGTCAATTTCCGAGACCCGAGCCGCTACCTCTCAATCAAGTAGCTCCTCAGTTTGTCTCACAAGGGCTGAGTGCACCCCGCTTGCCAACAGCGCTCGGCACACCGATGGTCACCCGTCCAAGTGCTAGCCCAGCCCGACAGCGCGTAACTTCAGTGATCTGACGGGAACCGGTGTTACCACTGCTGCAAGGCCGTTGGCATCTTGCAACTATGGAAGTCGAGATTGGGGCTGGTGAAAGAGCTGTGAGGATAATATTCCAGCAGCCGTTATTTTCATAGCTTTTTATTTAGGTTACTAGTTTCAACTCCTCAACAGTCATGCTGAGACCATTTACCATGAACGACTAAAAGCATCGTGTCGTACATGTTTGTAACAGGGAACCTATATTTGCTCCTGGTTTCCGCAGAACACGAGCACTATGGGCTCTTCACAAATTAAACATGTGTGACGAGCATACGTTTCTGATGAAATCTTCAGAAACCAGGCGCAAATATAGGTTCCTTGTCGTATATATGTACGACCGGATGCTTTCTGTCTGTCGTGCTACAGGGCCTGAATACGACTCTATTGAGAAGTCGAAATTAGTAGCCTAAATATAAAAGCTATAAAAATAAAAGCTGTTGGAATACAATTTTTACAATTCAAGCATGAATGTGTGCATGTGTCCGCAGTAATGTTCACGTAGTCCGTTGCTCTTATGTTGCCCTTGATTACTACCACAGGTCCTATGCAAACTTAGCTTAATGTTCCCCTTAACATAGTACCGCCCTGATCGACCTTTGTATTACGAGCAGTCGTTCGATTAGGTGATGGCATATTCGGACGCGACTATGGACGGGGTGGTTCGACGAGAAACGTTATTAAACCAGCTAGGTGACATATTTCCATTGATCGACGGTCCAGTCTCGCAGGCCCCGTGCTGAGTGCAACCGTTACTGACGATGTCGTCGGGTCAACATGGAGATATGGAGGGGTTGTCAGACGCTCAGCACGGTGTTCGAGTTCACGGTAGTGTCTACTATGACAGCGGTCACATATTAAAGTGACCGACGCACAGTTGTATACAACCACAAAGAGTGACGCTGTAAAGATACCACAGGAGCAACAGTAAAAATTTGACAGAGCCGAAACCAGCTAATCGTGCGGCATAAACGACACTGACCGTGTAACAGCCATGTTGGAAAATGGAATTATCACTTAACAACTTTTTTCTATAATTTAAAAACCTCCTTCCTTCTTGTGGACAATAATTTCGGCAGCGTTCCCTTGATAGTCAGACAAATGCAGGAACTGGCAATCAGTTCCAATTTATTCCCTGTTGGGGATGTTTCTGCCCCACAACCAGCGAAATGGTTGAAAAGAACCATGACTCTACATTGCGCCCAGTATCAAACAGACCACTCTGCTTCTTGAAACAGAGAATGAGAAACAATAAATTAAAAAATGAATAGCGGATGCACTAACTTTATTTGAAGGTACATTGATACTTCACTTGAATGAATAACGGATATTCTTTTGACTGATCATAAAAAAATTCGTATTGATTGTATTTAATGAAATTTTGTGTTTATTATACACTACTTTCACTTTTGATGTTTTTTCGACTAACGGAGGGCTTTGTGTGGTTATGCGCAATGATGATTTTCGACGATATTAATTCCCGGGAGTATCAGAAAGAGTAGCTAGAAGTTCATTTTGATTAGTGTGTTACATATCATATTTAACACATATCCAAGGTGATGGACCTCATGATCACACAAACATATAACAAAAATGTACTGTTAGATAAATCTTAGGAAAACACGTCTCGCTGCAGATGTTTAGGCTTTTTAGAAAGCGACCCCTTTATTTAACAGAGACAGAAGTTAGTTGTGTTTATTAATCGCATTTATATCTAGGACTGGCACTTTCCGCACCATCGCAATAATAATACATTCGTTTTATGGCAAGTATTATATTCATCTCTAAAAATGGCAGTCACAAAAGTTCGAAGGACAAATATAGATAGAAGAAAGATAAAGACGAGAAACCTTGGATAACTGAAGTAATCAACTGCTCGAGGAAGAAATCACGATATTTTTCAGGAAAAGATAGAAACACAGGAATATAAGTGAAGTGAACTAATTGGGAACCGCAGTAAACCAATGGCGAAATGACAGCAGGAGATATGTGAAGAAACTGATAAAGAACTGGTCGTCGGATGGAGTAATTCAGCATACAGCAAAGTCAAATTAGCTTCCATGAAATCATAAGAAAAGGCGCCGACATATAAAGTGCCAAGAGCAATGTAATTGTGGTGTTATCGAACAGTCGGAAGCGTTAAAGTCAAGGCCCCTACGTCAAGAAAGAACTGCCTGATGACAGAAGGAGAAATGGGATTCTATGCCGAACACAAAGGGAATCTAACAGTAGCGTAAAGTCTAACAAAATAATGCGAACACATTTCTAGATCTGTAGGGAAAGTGGCAATCATACGCCTAGTCCACTTGTTTCCTAGAATCTATGAGGCTAGAGACTCACCTTCAGACTTTCGGATAACTAGAATGCACACCACACGGAAAACAGGAAGGGCAATCAACTACCGGAGCTATCGTACAATCAGATATTGTAAAGACAGGTATTAGGTGGTATGTATAAGGACCAAGAAGATATAATAACAATGGAATAACAGGAACAATGTATGTACGACAGGAATGCTGTCTTTCTCCCCTATTGTTGAATCTGTACATCTAGGAACATTGACAGAAGTAACTGAAATGTTCAAAGTTGGCACTAAAATGCTGGATGAAAAGATTCGCTCACGATATTGCTATGCTCAGTGCAGGCGAGAAAGAATTAGAGGTCATAAGGAATCGAAAAACAATCTACTGAGCATAGAATGTGAACCGAGAATAACCGGAATACCAATATACGAAACAAAAACGCTGTTAACTTATGCACCAATCTAATATACCTCTCTAAATGTGCGTTTGTCAACCTAATTTTATCTCAGTACTTCTGCATGTGGTGACACAACCGTTTAACTTCATCATTGCTATATTCGTATGCTGTCCTTGTTGGTGTACAATGTAGAGAAAAAGATATTGATTAGAAAACTTCTGTGAAGGGTGCCTCACGTCCCAAATACAGGAAGCAAAAAAAACAAAATAACGAAGTATGTTGTCAGATCTTTTCGGCGTGTAACACCATAAATATAGCTTACGACGAGTGTAGATATAGGAACAATGTGGTTATTGACAGCGTGTCATAATTTAGTGTCCACCGAAGTCAGTAGTACACCGCAATTCCATGAATCAGAACTGCACCGCTGGGAAATCAGCTCACTCATTGAACCGATCGGACTACAGAAGACCAAAAATTAATATGGAGTACACAGCAGGGAAGTGTAAATTGACGTCTCTCCTCCACACACATCGTTCTCCCTCTTTCTCTTTCTTCTACTCGTTTCCGTGCTTTCTACCTCCATGTTTTATCCTCTTGCCCCCATACTCCTTTCGTATTTCAGTTGCAAACATACTCATCTATCGCCCATTCACCAAAGGCACTATTAAGACTCTCATTCCACCACAAAACGGGCACAGTAACATAATTTGGAGAGAACGTGGTGCGTGCTGAAATTGTGATACCATCGCTGTTAATATGAGACTCATCTGCTGGTCTAAACATCAGTCTGCTCAACTGAGCACCTCAGTATCAGCTTTGATAAATCCCGGCTGGTTCCTACGATAATTAACACACTGTGGGAAAAAATAATAGTACACTTGGAAAGACGACGTCGATTCTGATGCGATGAGGCCATATGCCATCTGTGGAATTGTAGATGTACTGATAATGGTCTCAACGCCGTCTGGGGGTCGGGGGAGGGTCGATTTGGGGGAAGAGACCAGACAGCGAGGTCATCGGTCCTCCCTGCTCTGTCCGTCACTGGTTATTTTGCTGCCTAGGTAGCAGAATTCCCTAACTTCATCTACTTCGTGACTGTTAAGTTTCTCGCTTTTGTCATCTCTGCTACTTCTCATTTTTCCTCTTTCTTCGATTTACTCTCAATCCATATTCTGTACTCATTAGATTTATCATCGCATTCAGCGTATCATGTAATTCTTATTCACTTTCACTCAGGATAACAACGTCATCAGGGAATCGTATCATTGATATTCTTTCTATTTGATTTTTAATTCCACTCCTGTACCTTTCTTCTATTTTCATTATTGCTCCTTCGATGTACAGATTGAATAGTAGGGGGTGGGGGGTGGGGAAAGGCTACATCACTGTCATACATCCTTTTTATTCCGAGGGCTCAGTACTTGATGGTCCAGTCTTATTATTTCCTCTTGCCTCTATTGCACATTGTACTTATATATTATCTGTCTCTCCCTATTTATCTCACAATCTGGAACATCTCGCACCATTTTGCTTTGTCGAACGCTTTTTCCAGGTAGACAAGTCTTACGGATGTGTCTTGATCATTCTATACTCTTGCTTTCATTATTAACCGCAACGTCAGAAGTGCCTTTACCTTTTCGAAAACCAAAGTGATCTTAGTATTTAAAATGGTTCAAAGGGCTCTGAGTGCCACGGGACTCAACATCTGAAGTCATCAGTCCCCTAGAACTTAGAACTACTTAAACCTAACTAGCCTAAGGACATCACACACATCCATGCCCGAGGCAGGATTCGAACCTGTGACCATAGCGGTCACGTGGTTCCAGACTGAAGCGCCAAGAACCGCTCGGCCCCCCAGTCTGGCGATCTTAGTATTACCCTCAAATAATAAAACTAAATGAGTTGCCGACTTCTATGGCACAGACCCAGTAACCTGTTTCTGTCGAGATATTTCTCTTTGTTGAACGTATCACTTATTCACATGGTAAGGAGAGATGTGGTTCATTAAACGAAGTGGAGATTTTGTCAAAAGCTTTTGCTGTTGTCTACAGGAAAGGGTCGTAGTTAGACTATTGCTAGGAAATGCAGAGTTGGGGAACGTTTTTTATAATTACTTGCTGGGTATTATTAGCCTAAGACAAATGGTGGCAATCACAAATCGACGATGGTACCCCAAACGATCGTATTTTGGTTATTTGTTAGTGACATCCTGTAATATCTAACACTTTTTGAGGAGCTGGGAAGACGGAATCTAGGCGTTCAACTGTGTCCTGTGTTTACAAGATGCCGGGTGTGAATAAATAAAGGAGTGTATCATATAAATGATTTTTTTAATCCGTAATGTTTCAATGAGGGAAGCAGAATTGACTAATTGAGGAAAGCTTCTTTTTCTTCATTACGCCAACATGTTTTAATTTAGAGAGTAGTGTAGGACTCATCATCTAATAAGATCAAATGGAACGCCATAAAGAACTAGGATGTTTGACGTAATTTCAACGCAGTAATAATATAATCTACGTATCGCTTATTTTAGCCTATGCAAACGTACCAGACAAACGGAGGCAAAATCCACTCAGTCGCTTGTGGTCGCTCTGCAACAGTGTGATGCATAGTAATCAGAGAGGCAGCTGTGAAAAGGAACGCCCTATCGTATGTGACTGCACTGCTATTCCACTTCTCTCTTTTTTGCAGATCATTCACTCTCTTTTCATTCCGGTCTGACTCTCCCTGTCGCCAGATACGCAAATGCTAACACGCTTCTATTTGGCGGTGTAAAGCTCGCTCTGCCGCCGACAATGGGACTCTGCACGAATTCATTTCAACAGGCTGGCCGTCCCCTGCCACGTAATTAAATAAGCCCCAACCGTAGAGCTCTGGATTTCATTTACGCTTCGTGTGGAGGGCATGATTGTCAGCCCTTTACAGAACTTTTGTCGAGGATTTTCATACAACAAGCTGTGTATGTCACCGTTGATATCCTCTTGAAGTTTCTTCATCTACGCGTTTATACATACGCTACGCTGGAATTCCATGTGAAGTAGTGGAAAGTGTTGCACGTTAAGGATAGTGTACCTAGGAACACCCGATGTTTCTTGGTCAGTACTGCAGACTAATGACTGACATTAGGGTCACGTGAAGGAATGCGTACTAGAGACCATCATAAATGGTTTCTGCCTTTCTCTATAGTTTAGATTTTGCTAGACGTGGGGTTGTGTTCCGTGTAGCCCAAATTTCGAGTTCTACACCTTTTAATGTAGCAGTTAGCAATATATTATTAAGTGTTCAGCCACAGAAATTCATGGCAAGTAGAATTCAATTTATTTCTTAAATTTCGATGTATCCCGTGTAGATGGTTGATCCACATTTCATCGGTCATGGATCATCATGTTCCTTGAAAGAAAGGAAGTCTTTTACCATGGGACTTGTGTGCAACGTTCTCTAAAAAATATAACTTTGTGTAATCCAAATTTATTGTGTAATACGTTGTTGAGCAAATGGTGTGCTTAATCAGTTTTACAGTAATCCAAATTAACATTAAAGAACTTAATCTGTAAAACTAGTATGTAATGCCTATAATGAAATCAATCCCTCTGAAATTTACTCTTGCAATAAACTGATAAAATTTCCTGTGCAAAGAAACAATGAAACACATTTTCCTTAGCTCCTGAGTCGCATCCGATGTAATTTTAGTATTCTGTTCTCTCCACAGTAGGCATACAAAATATTCGATCATGGCTCAGTGAAGTGCAATGCCGGCCGTAAAACAGCTTCATTCAAAGAATGTCACACGAGATAGTAGAGGATAAGGTACTGATAACAGGATATGCTAAGACAGAATTTTTCAGTTCGAAAATTGCATTCAAAATAAGGTTTCTACTTCACAAAATCTAATATGAAACATTTTACATTAACTTCGAAATCAGTGAATTTCTCAATTGTTCTACAATTCTCACTTACTGACACAGTTAAAAACACTTGGATTGTTACATGAGAGAAGGTCTAACACCGTTTGACAAAATAGATTCCAAAATTTAACTTGTCTGTATTAGGATTACAAAACACACAGAGTATTACAAATCGGGTATATCTAATCAATCTATAAATTAAACCTGTTGCCCCAGTACTTGGTTCCTACATTCAAGGGACTGCACTGCTAGAATTAGCAAAATCCACATTGCGTTGCTACGTACTTAAAACTAAATTACGTTACGAAACTGCATTATACTGCGTCCATAGGCCAACAGCTAGATTATCACAGCTAGCCACTAGCTTAATCTTACATCCTACCTTTAACAGAGTAATACGGCAACTGCTACTGCGCTCTGCGCGCCCATACTTGCAATCGATTCTGCCACTCAGGCAACATCTTTGGTTCAGTGGTATCAAAGACACAATCTCTTCTACAGGTTATAACCATTTCATCTAATTTTTCATGAAACATTACAAAATCTGGCTCCAAGTACAAGTAGACCATTCACATGTGATATTCGAAAGTTAACTGAGTTTCGTCAATGTCTTAACATTTAACTGTCTTCAGAATAGAAATTTGACTTAGTGTACAACAGTTTTACTTTCAAAACATATCTAACTTGTAACTGTCTTTTGATAACAGTCCTGCTTAATTTGATTTCACTTACGTTTAAGGGATTAATAATGTAACAAACAGACTATTAATCTAAATACTTACGAGGTCTTCAGTACAACAAAGCTTTTAAATTTCAATAGGATATTTGTTCCTAGGTACACGACGATGATGTACCTTGGAATTTGTTTTCACACTAGGAAAAACCTTAATTTTTCGAAGTAGTTTTTGCAATTTCAGAAAAAGACTGTAGCACATACACAGTGTATGCCAACATTTAAAAATACAATAAGAAAATATATTAAACTTCTGTTACAGGGCTGACTAGAGCCTAGCCGAGCGGTTCTAGGCGCTACAGTTTGGAACCGCGCGACCGCCACGGTCGCAGGATCGAATCCTGCTTCTGGCATAGATGTGTGTGATGTCCTTGGGTTAGTTAGGTCTAAGTAGTTGTAAGTTCTAGGGGACTGATGACCTCAGAAGTTAAGTCCCATAGTGCTCAGAGCCATTTTTTTGACTAGAGCCGAAAGTCTCAACATGTACAGCACTTTCTCCTAGCTGGCAGAAGGTACTTAACACTGCAATATCTATTAAGGCTACTTCGTATGACAATCACATGTGGAGAGTGGGAAGAATGATTGCTTCGATGCCTCAATGTGCGCTGTAATTAGTCTATTCTTGAAAAGCGAACATTTTTACGTAGGCTTTATTATGACTGTTTATAATATCGAATGAAACAAGTTTACTGTTTTCGGTCACTGATTATTTTATCGACAAAGCGTTTCAAAGCTTTATACCTCTATCATCAGTTGAATTTATATCTGTTAGTATGACGTGTGTTTTGTGTTGCTACTTTGGGGTAACCTATGGAACTTTTTCCATTGGTCACGGGCTCCTTTCTCTGTCGTAATACATCACTTACAGGGTGAACATTAATAAAATATCCATTAATAAAATATCCTGTAAAATCTCGCCCTCCACATCTGGTATACGCGCAGTTCGTCGCCTCCATGCACGTTCGTCTGTCTGAAACGACCCTTGATCATCCAAACACCCAAAGAAGGCTTGAAACGATGTGTGATGTGGTTGGTGTCTGCCTGCCGACCGTTTACATCTCCTTGAGCGTACACAAACAGCATTTCGACTTGCTACTGACATGAATACCGGACAATTCTGCTGCTTGCAGAACGCTTCGTCAATCACACAACCTGCAAAACACCGGGAACACATGGCAGGTGGTCAGAGAAACTGTCATTCGTCAGCGCCGTCTAACGTGGTAACGATGCAGTTCCGGACAGATATTCATAAGTTCTTTTTCCTCCATTTCAAATCAGAAATCTGTCCCTCCAGTTTGTTGGTTTTATTAATGCTCACCTTGTATAACTGTCACGCTTTGTAAACGATCATGGTGTATGAAAACTGACACGTGCGAAAAAATAAAATAAAGTAAAAACTGTTACTTTCTAGTCACCATATATGTTTACAAAGATTGACATTGAAATGTGATGTATTACTGTAGATCACCCCTAAATCGTAATACGACACATACACTATGTTGTCAAAAGTATCCGGACACCTGGCTGAAAATGACATACAAGTTCGTGGTGCCCTCCGTCGGTAATACTGGAATTCAATATGGTGTTAATCTACCCTTAGCCTTGATGACCACTTACACTTTTTCAAACATACGTTCAGTCAGGTGCTGGAAAATTTCTTAGGGAATGGAAGCCGTCTGCTTCGCATTTCCTGTGCAGCAAGCTACGTAAATTTAAGTATCAACTGTGTTTTCTTACTCGTCACTCCTTTTTCCGTTTGTTTTTGCTTGCAGGAAGCTTTAATTTTCGGGTACTAGGGGAAAGGTCGGGGAAGAAGACCAGTGTCCACTCTGTCTGCTTCCCGGGGGGTCTCATCCGAGATGTGGAGGAGGCCCTGCGGCGATAGAGAGCACTGGGTGCACCCGACTGCAAATTGTTGCACATGTCGGCACCAATGACTCCTGCCGTCTGGGTTCAGAGGTCATCCTCAGCTCATACAGGCGGTTGGCGGAGTTGGTGAATGCGGAAAGCCTCGCTCGTGGGGTGGAATCTGACATAACTATTTGTAGTTTCGTTCCCAGAACCGATCGCGGTCCTCTGGTTTGGAGCCGAGTGAAAGGCTTCAACCAGAGGCTTACACAATTCTGCGGAGTTCTGGGGTGAAAATTTCTCGACCTCCGCTATCGGGTGGAGAAATGTAGGGTCCGCTGAATAGGTCAGGCTTGCACTACACGCAGGAAGCGGCTACAAGGGTGGTGAAGTACGTGTGGAGTGCACATGTGGGTTTTTTAGGTTAGACAATTCCCTCCCTAGGCCCGGCCTGACGCCTCCTCAGACGCGACAAGGTAGCAGTAGGCAAAAAGCAACAGAGAATGACAATCTTAATGTGGTAATAGTAAACTGCAGGAGCGTCTATAGAAAGGTATCAGAACTACTCTCGTTAATAAACAGTCACAATGCTCACATAGTAGTAGGGACGGAAAGTTGGCTGAAACCAGATGTAAACAGTAATGAAATTCTAAAGTCAGATTGGAATGTATACCGCAGAGACAGGCTGGACAGTGAAGGGGGAGGCGTGTTTATAGCGATAAAAAGTGCAATAGTATCGAAGGAAATTGACGGAGATCCGAAATGTGAAATAATTTGGGTGAAGGTCACGGTTAAAGCAGGCTAAAACATTGTAACTGGATGTCTCTACAGCCCCTTGGCTCAGCAGCTGTTGTGGCAGAACACCTGAAGGAAAATTTGGAAAATATTTCGAGTAGATTTACGACCATGTTATAGTTTTTGGTGGAGATTTTAAGTTACCAGATATAGACTGGGAGACTCAAATGTTTATACCGAATGGTAGGGACAAAGAATCCAGAGAAATTTTTTTCAGTGCATTATCTGAAAAGTACCCTGTGCAGTTAAACAAAGAACCGACTCGTAGCTATAACATATTAGACCTTCTGGTGACAAACTGACCCGAATTATTTGAAACAGTTAACGCAGAACAGGGAATCAGCGATCAAAAAGCGGTTACAGTATCGGTTATTTCAGCTGTAAATAGAAATATTGAAAAAGGTAAGAAGAATTTTCTGTTTAGCGAAAGTGACAAAAAGCAGTTTTCAGAGTACTTGACGGCTCAACACAAAAGGTTTATCTCAAGTACAGATAGTGCTGAGGGTCAGTGGACAAAGTTCAAAACCATCGAACAATATGCATTAGATGAGTATGTGCCAAGCGAGATCGTAAGAGATGGAATAGAGCCATCCTGGTACAACAACCGAGTTAGAAAACTGCTATGGAAACAAAGGAAACTTCACAGCAAACATAAACATAGCCAAAGCCTTGCAGACAAACAAAAATTACACGACGCGAAAAATAGTGTGAAGATGGCTATGCGAGACGCGTTCAACGAATTCGAAAGTAAAGTTCTATGTACCGACTTGGCCGAAAATACTTAGGAAGTTTGGTCTTACGTCAAAGCGGTAGGTGGATCGAAACAAAATGTCCAGACATTCTGTGACAAAAATGGTACTGAAACAGAGGATGGCAGACTAAAGGCCGAAATACTAAATGTCTTTTCGCAAAGCTGTTTCATAGAGCAAGACTGCACTGTAGCTCCTTCTCTAGATTGTCGCACAGATGAAAAAATGGTAGATATCGAAATAGATGACAGAGGGATAGATAAACAAATTAAAATCGCTCAAAAGAGGAAAGGCCGCTGGACCTGATAGGATACCAGTTCGATTTTAGACAGAGTACGCGAAGGAACTTACCCCCTTTCTTGCAGCGGTGTACCGTAGGTCTCTAGAAGAGCATAGCGTTCCAAGAGATTGGAAAAGGCCACATTTAATCCCCGTTTTCAAGAAGGGACGTCGAACAGATGTGCAGAACTATAGACCTATATCTCTAACGTGTTATGTTCGAGTATAGAAACTTTTCTGGAGACTAGAAATCTACTCTGTAGGATTCAGCACGGGTTTCAAAAAAGACGATCGTGTGAAACCCAGCTCGAACTATTCGCCCACGAGCCTCAGAGGCCGTAGACACGGGGTCCCAGGTAGATGCCATGTTTCTTGACTTCCGCAAGGCGTTTGATACAGTTCCCCACAGTCGTTTAATGAACAAAGTGAGGGCGTATGGACTATCAGACCAATTGTGTGATTGGATTGAAGAGTTCCCAGATAACATAACGCAGCATGTCATTCTCAATGGAGAGAAGTCTTCCGAAGTAAGAGTGATTTCAGGTGTGTCGCACGGGAGTGTCGTAGGACCGTTGCTATTCACAATATGAAAAACGGCCTTGGGGATAACATCGGAAGTTCACTGAGACTTTTGCGAATGATGCTGTAGTATATCGAGATAACGCGTTTTGTTGGATTCAGGTAAGGACTCTGTGCAGGCCAAGACACAACAAATACATCAGTGTGTTGGTTGTTTTCTCTGTGTCGAACAATCTCCCCACAAAAACGTCACCTAATCTATAACCTTATGTTTTCTGCACGCTTGTAACTGCACCACTAACTGGACTACGACAGTCGGTATACACTAACCGTTTTGCGACCACGCGCTGCTCTTCAACATCTGACCTGCATTAAAGGTTAACGCTTCCCACATGTACTTGGAGACACTAACCAAATTACAAACATACTACTCGTAATAGCTATAATTATTAGTCTCCAAATGAAGTAAATACTGATGTAATGTTGTTCAGTACACTGTCGTCAGTCACCAACAGGAAGACCTGTCATTGTACTCGTTACTTTCTGTACAATCGTATGTACATAAAGTAATAACAACTCTAACGTATTTTTATTATATGAGGAACATGGAGAAACTGTCCAGCCTTTACGTATTACTCTCGTAGGGACAGCGAGGAAAATATTAGACTGTCGAATGAGACAACAATTTTATTGTTGTCAGTCACTATTTATTTGTATACACTATGGGCGTCAAAAGCTTAAACGCCCACCATCAGGTGGGTTTATGTGTGATCAAAGGTATCCCGACACCCCCAAAAACAAACGTTTTTCACATTAGGTGCATTGTGCCGTCACCTACTGCCAGGTACTGCATATCCGTGACCTCAGTAGTCATTAGACATCGTGAGAGAACGCAATGGGACGCTCCGCGGAAGTCACGGGCTTCGAACGTGGTCAGGTAATTGGGTGTCACTTGTGTCATACGTCTTTACGCGAGATTTCCACACTCCTAAACATTTCTATGTCCACTGTTTCAGATGTGGTATTGGAGTGTAAATGTGAATGGACACGTATAGCACAAAAGCGTACGAATCGACCTCGTCTGCTGACTGACAGAGACCGCCGAAAACTGAAGAGGGTCGTAATGCGTAATAGGCACAAATGTATCCACACCATCACATAGGAATTTTGAATTGCATCAGGATCCATTGCAAGTACTATGCGGGACGTGAGAAAACTTGGATTTCATGGTTGAGCGGCTGCTCATAAACCACACAACGCGGGGGTAAATGCCAAACGACGCCTCGCTTGGTGTAAGGAGCGTAAACATTGGACGATTGAACAGTGGGAAAACGTTGTGTGGAGTGACGCATCACGGTACACACTCTGGCGATCCGGTGGCAGGGTGTCGGTATGGCGAATGCCCGGTGAACGTCATGTGCCAGCGTGTGTAGTGCCAGTAGTAAAATTCGGAGGATGTGGTGTTATGGTGTGGTCTTGTTTCTCATGGAGGGGGCTTGCTCCCCTTATTATTTTTCTTGGTACTATCACAGCACAGGCTTACATTGACGTATTAAGCACCCTCTTGCTTCCCACTGTAGAAGAGCAATTCGGTGATGGCGATTGCATCTTTCAACACGAACGAGCACCTGTTCATAATGCACAACCCATGGCGGAGAATATGCACGACTATAACATCCCTATAATTGAGTGGCCTTTATAGGGTCCTAAACTGAATCCTACAGAACACCGTTGGAAAGTTTCGGCACGCCGACTTTGTGCCAGGCCTCACCGACCAACATCGATTCCTCTCCTCAGTGTAGCACTCCGTGAAGAATGGACTGCCATTCCCCAAGAAACCTTCCATCACCTGACTGAACGTATGCCTGCGAGAATGGAAACTGTCATCAAGGATAAGTTTGCGCCAACGCCGCATTGAATTCCTGCATTACCGATGGGCGCCACGAATTTGTAAGTCATTTCAGCCAGGTCTCCGGATACTTTTGATCACACAGTGTAGCATTTGTAAGCGTCCGTAAATGATGAAAAATAACACATTTGTCACACAGATACGTAATGAAATTAGAAGGAAAGATAGTTTTGTAGGAAGATGCTATAAAAGGAAAAATGTTTATGATCAGCAAATGAAGAACGGAAATCGGAAATGTAAGTGCCACGTTTTCACAGAATGCGTTTGCAGTGTTATTGCGTTCTCGGTGCATTGTTGTAAATCCCTAGAGTCGATGGTGGTGCCAAACCAGGGGAAATCCTTCAAATATGCGTTTGTAGATGGTGTGTGGTTTTTGTGCAAAGCTCTGCTTCCCTTAAGATTTCCAGAATTCAAAATATATGAAAAGTGGTTTTCTTGACTACATTTCTTATAGTTAAAACCCTAAGGCTCTGTCTGTGTACTTGTAACACTACAAATACACTGAAGAGCGAAAGAAACTGGATCACCTGTCTAACATCGTTTAGGGACCCGGCAAGCACGCATAAAAGCCGCAACACGAGGTGGCATGGACTCGACTAATGTTTTAACTAGTGCTGGAGAGAACTGACACCATGAATCCTGCTGGGCTGTCCATAATTTCGTAAGAGTACAAGTGGTTGGAGATCCCTTCCGAACAGCACGTTGCAAGGCATCCCGGATATGTTCAATAAAGTTTATGTCTGGGGAGTTGGTGGCCAGCGGAAGTGTTTAATCTCAGAAGAGTGTTCCTGGAGCCACTCCGTAGAATTCTGGACGTTTGGAGTGTCGCATTGTCCTGCTGAAATTGCGCAAGTCCGTCGGAATGAATAATGGAAATGAATGGATGCTTACGTACATGTCAACTGTCAGAGTCGTACCTAGATGTACCAGGGGTCCCATATCACTCATACTGCATTCACCCCATACCATTACAGAACCTCCACCAGCATTAATAATCCCTTGCCAATATGCAGCCTCCATTGGTTCATTAGCTTTTTCTCTACACCCGTACACGACCGTCCGCACGATGCAAGTTGAAACGAGACTCGTCCAACCAGGCAAAATGTTTGCAGTCATCGACAGTCCAATGTCGATGCTAATGGGCCCAGATGAGACGTACACCTTTGTGCTGTGCAGTCATCAGGGGTACACGAGTTTTGGGTTTCGGCTCCCAAAGTACATTTCAGTGATGTTTCTTTGAAACGTTCGAATGCTGACATTTGTTGGTGGCCCAGCATTGAAATCTCTAGAAATTTGCGGATGGCTCGCACGTCTGTCACGTTGAACGATTCTCTTCAGTCATCGTTGGTCCCGTTCTTGGAGGATCTTTCTCCGGTCGCAGCAATGTCGGAGATTTGATGTTTTATCGGATTCCTGATATTTACGGTACACTCGTGAAATGATCATATGGGAGAATCCCCATTGCACTGCTACGTCGGAAATGATGTGTCCCACCACTCGTACGCCGACTGCAACACCGCGTTCAAACTCACTTAGATCTTGATAACCTGCCATTGTAGCAGCAGTAGCCGATCTGACAGCTGCGCCATACAAATGTGGTCTTATGTAGCGTTGCCGACCGCAACGCCGTTTACCATCTTCTTTGTCGCTTCAGTGTCTCAGCAGTAATGGAACATTTTTTTTTAGTATTGTGGCGAAAAGTGACATTTTTGAGACTGTGCGTGTTTACAATATATTTTTCTTGCGGAGACAAAAACACCAATCAGCCACTTTCGGTATTGGTACTTATTTACACAAATGGCAGCTTTACTACTTTCGAAACGACAGGTTTATCTTCAGACCGCTCATCACGTTTACCATTACTGCTGTTCATGTTTACATTAATTGTTGAAATAAAGACAACAACAAATGTAAAGATACAAAATATAACATAAACGAGAAAAGTCGTCTGCAGATGAACATATTGGTTCGAAATCGGAACAGCGCTATTTTTGGTGTGATAGAACGTTCTTAATGACGTACTTATTTTCTAATATGTCTCACTATCTTTTGGCGTTGATGCGGTGAGCAACATAGCTCTGTGGTACCAGAATACGTTCTCAAGTACCTGAACACCAATCAGTTCTGTACATACAGCGAAATGAAACATTTTGCTCTATGTGGTGAACCTTTAGTTCCCCTGCTACTTACAGAATCGAGGTGGAACCACCAAAATCTCTTTGCCCAGCCTGTAGCGAGGTGGATGTACCCACAAAAAGTCTCGTGCAATGAGTCCTCCTCAAAAAGGGTTGTATAACGTACGTGACGTAACAGTAACAGAACACGTTCTTCCATGCCAAAGTGCGTTTTAAGTCATTCAGAGGAAAGAGGATTGTTTGAAGAAAGTATCACCTTTCTATATCGTGAAGTGTCTATGGGGTACAGTTGGCATTTTAAAACTTGTAAAGTGGTTAAGAATCGGATCCAGTTGTTTGAAGCATTCTGTTCCCACAACAAACGAGCCTCCAGGCAGCTAACTGCCTGAGGGAATATGCCACGGAAACTAAGCTGTATAACACGTTAAATTATACCAAAATGTGCCGCGTGGAGAAATTATAGAAGTTTCAAACGAACAGAAAGATGAGAGGGATCAAGAATTGGGATTGTTGTGCAAAATATATTGAAAAATCTAGATAGAGAACCCGTAAAACGGATGCTTTCGTTCTGACTTTCAGTAGAATGATACTTCAAGAACACCTCAGGGGAGGATTACATCTTTCAAACGTGAGGCGCTGTTTCAAACGAGAACACATTTGACACACCACTGTAGCGTGCAAAAAATAACCGCCAACCGCCCTGAGAGAAAATATGGTATGTCTGCAGGAGATGGAGTTCATCTGTTCGGAAGTGTGTTAGTTGCTCTGGCGTCTAGACTGCACTCTATAGGTGGAAGAAAAGAAAAGTACAGGACCTCTAAACGACAAAGCGAACTCCGTAAAGAGGACCAGAAAAGCATTGCAACCGGAAGCTACGCATCCCTTCCTTCCCCTACTTACTTTGCTTCATCTCACCAAACGCCGATTCAGAAACTCCCTCGTCAAGTAAGGACGATGACATTTTAGTCCGCCATCGGGAATCGATTCTGTTTTGAATACTTTTAGACTAGCAGGAGGAAGCGTCCGCTGCACACTATACGTTTGGCGTAGTTTTACGGTAGCATACAGAGTGATCACGCATGCCTTACCAGAAGCAACGCATAGGGCATATGCTGCTTCTGGGTGTGAGAGGTCCCTCCAATGCACCAGCTGGTAGACAATGTAGAAACCTGTACACCGGGATCGCAATAAGAAATTGGCCCTTGGGCACAGAAGGTGCCATGTTGTCGATTCCCCGTTTCACGACTTCGTAGTGAGGTTGATGTAACAACAGCAGTTTGGTTCCGTACTGAACATATTCTCAGGCTCCCTGTTCACACGCAGTATCGAGTAAGATGATAAGTGCCCGACCACCTCCGTATGCAATTTCACTGCTAGCCGTTATATATTCTGCTTATTCTACAGGAAAAGAAATCCGCGTCATAGAGAGACATATCACAAAAGTGTAGATGCATGCCACAAATGTCGTCCGCAAGTGATGATTATCACCGACACCTCAGGTAGAGCAGCGGTATAACAATGGAAAGCAGGAAAGGCGATACAAAACTGATACTCTGATCGGTTGTTGCTATCGTAACATTGCGGAAAAGTCATGGTTAGAACATAACAGTCGTCTTAATTCACAGCTACAAGTATTCCTGAATGTGGCATCACAGTTAATTTGGATAAGTCACAGTTTCGCAAATCTCAAATTAAGTTTCTTGGTCACGTCCTATCTAAGGAAGTAATTTAACCTGACCCAGATAAGTTGGAAGCTATCACAAAAATGCCTGTATCAAAAACTAAACATCATCTCAAGAGGATTTTTGGGGATCACTAGTTTCTGCCAGCACTTAATTCATTTGGAAAACTTGACCACTCCCAGGTTGTATGAGTTGACTTGTAAGAATATTGTGTGGAATTGGAATGTGGGTGTTCAGGATGAGTTTCGAAGTTTGAAGGATACACTACTGGCTGCATTTATATTACATCATTCAGATCTGTCACGTGACTGTTGTATTTCTACTGACAGTTCCAAATTTGAAACTGGTGTTCAAACTTTTGAAGAATTTGAGGAAAATGGTATCTTTATAAAGAAAACTATTGCATTTGCCTGTCAAAGTTTATCTAAATTAGAACGCAACTGCTATGTGACCGAAATGAAAGCACTGGCTGTGGTTTGGGCTTTCGGAAATTCCACTAATTCTTGTCTGGCAGGCATGTCAAGGTATATACTGACTACCGTGCCCTTCAGTTTGTGATGGCTACTAAGTTAAATCATGATCGCGTTAAGCGTTGGATCTTAAATTTGCAGGAGTTCCTTTTTACCATTGCTTGTATTCCTGGAAGAGAAAATACAGTAGCCGACACTTTGATTCGTTCACCTGTCGGTCTTCGCAAAGCTACTGAGTAACGTGGTCACAAAATTAAGTTTATCTCTTATACATTCAGAAGGTTGCATTTGAGAATTACATTTAATTAACTCTTGCTGGCGCCACTAATGAACATAATAAAGATCACACTTGGAAGGAAATCAAAGAGAATAGAATGACAGGGACAAAGTAGCTGGTAGCTGTGAGACAATTTTAGCTGATGTGCAGCAATGTTGTTGTTGTTGTTGTTGTTGATGTGATCTTCAGTCCTGAGACTGGTTTGATGCAGCTCTCCATGCTACTCTATCCTGTGCAAGCTTCTTCATCTCCCAGTACCTACTGCAACCTACTTCCTTCTGAATCTGCTTAGTGTTATCATCTCTTGGTCTCCCTCTACGATTTTTACCCTCCACGCTGCCCTCCAATGCTAAATTTGTGATCCCTTGATGCCTCAAAACATGTCCTACCAACCAATCCCTTCTTCTAGTCAAGTTGTGCCACAAACTTCTCTTCTCCCCAATCCTATTCAATACCTCCTCATTAGTTATGTGATCTACCCACCTTATCTTCAGCATTCTTCTGTAGCACCACATTTCGAAAGCTTCTATTCTCTTCTTGTCCATACTAGTTATCGTCCATGTTTCACTTCCATACCTGGCTACACTCCATACAAATACTTTTAGAAACGACTTCCTGACACTTAAATCTATACTCGATGTTAACCAATTTCTCTTCTTCAGTAACGCTTTCCTTGCCATTGCCAGTCTACATTTTATATCCTCTCTACTTCGACCATCATCAGTTATTTTACTCTCTAAATAGCAAAACTCCTTTACTACTTTAAGTGTCTCATTTCCTAATCTAATTCCCTCAGCATCACCCGATTTAATTTGGCTACATTCCATTATCCTCGTTTTGCTTTTGTTGATGTTCATCTTATATCCTCCTTTCAAGACACTGTCCATTCCGTTCAACTGCTCTTCCAAGTCCTTTGCTGTCTCTGACAGAATTACAATGTCATCGGCGAACCTCAAAGTTTTTACTTCTTCTCCATGAATTTTAAAACCTACTCCGAATTTTTCTTTTGTTTCCTTTACTGCTTGCTCAATATACAGATTGAATAACATCAGGGAGAGGCTACAACCCTGTCTCACTCCTATCCCAACCACTGCTTCCCTTTCATGCCCCTCGACTCTTATAACTGCCATCTGGTTTCTGTACAAAGTGTAAATAGCCTTTCGCTTCCTGTATTTTACCCCTGTCACCTTTAGAATGTGAAAGAGAGTTTCCAGTCAACATTGTCAAAAGCTTTCTCTAAGTCTACAAATGCTAGAAACGTAGGTTTGCCTTTTCTTAATCTTTCTTCTAAGATAAGTCGTAAGGTTAGTATTGCCTCACGTGATCCAACACTTCTACGGAATCCAAACTGATCTTCCCCGAGGTCCGCTTCTACCAGTTTTTCAATCCGTCTGTAAAGAATTCGCGATAGTATTTTGCAATGTGCAGCAATATTCCTTTCAAATGTGGGAGTCATAATAGTGAACTATGAGTGGTATCTATCCCTCATGATTCTTCAAATTGTGAGGTACATACACCCTACTGACACCCATTTTGGGGTCTGAAAATGTTTTTACAAGTTATGTGACACATGTTATCTTCAGAATACGGAGAAAAGTATTCTTATGATACTTTCGAAGTGTAAACTGTGACAAAAGGCAAAATCTCCTACTATATCCCACTCTGCTCCACTGTTTCCACAATCCCTCCTAAATTAAGGCAACTCGCAGGCGTCGATGTATTTGGACCCCTTCCCCGAAAACAAAGGTAATTTTTTTGTCCTTGTGACAGTAGAACTGACGTCGAAATTTCTGTCATTTACCACACTAAGCAACAGCAAACTCTGTATCTGAAGCATTTGTTAAACATCTTTTGAAGGAAGTTAGTCATACAGACAAAATAATATCCAACACTTCACTTCCGGTCCCAGCATTGGTTGAGTACATTACGCCGTAGGTACAATAAACTTGTCCTTATCTCCTTCTGCCATGCATCTTGAAATACTTGTGAACGCCTAATGAAGGAGCTTGGGAAACTCTTCAGGTTGTATTGTCACCACAAACACAACGCGTGGGATGGTCATCTTCATTTGTTTCAGCATGGACTGAATGAATTACGAAATGATTCTACATCTTTTCCCCATTCTGGTGTTAAATAATAAGCAGCCACCTTACCATGTCAGAGAAACTGTACCATTACCCAAACAGAGACGCTACATCATCATGTAGTGTTTGATTTAGCCTCATCCAACATAAAGAGATCTGCTGAAAAAAGGAATAAGTTACAATGATGTGTAAATATCAGACAGTTTTCTTTAGCCCAAAAGGTCTTGTTGAAGTATTATCATCTTTCTCACAAGGTAAATCAATCATAAGTTCTTTCTTGTATACAATGGACCATTTCTCAAACATTGCATTGTAAACGAAAATGCTGCGGATGTCGAAACGTTGAGGACATGTAAATCACTTTTGTTCATCATTTATCTAATGTCAAGATATTTAATGAGTAACGTGTAGGTAGAGAACAGATCCCTCTGTGATGATCAGATCAGCTGGTGGATGATGCACCCTCGAGCTAGATTTTACTATTAATTCTTTTAACTCATGGTACACTCGATTTGTTCTACTGCTCGGTTTAGGCAATAAGTGTAAATACCTCTCCCATTATCCTAGTGAAGTAAGATTTCAGACTGGTTGACCTTCCGCAACAATAAACTATTTTCCCAACTGATGATAAATCCAATTTCCTATGAACATTTGTTTATCAGTGAATAGTGTCTCATAAGTCAACAGTACTGGTATGACATTGTGCTTTGTCAGCCTAATAATCCTTAGCTATTGACTACTGCTAACACAGAGATATTGACTAACGGTTTCAGCTAAATATGTATATTGTGAGAAACTGGATACTGTGTAAAGAATGACAGAGAAAAGGTATAGTATGAAATTTATGTAGAAAAATACTGCGATGAAAAGGGAAGGGATGATGTGCTTATGATGGAGCTGTATTTGTGTGATGAAATAAGATGTTGGTATGCAGTACTGTAGATGGTACTTAAGCTGAGCAGTAGTGAAGGAATAATATGTATTCAGTTACGACATATATTTAAATGAAGACATGTTTTTAATAATAAATATTTCAGGAAGCTAGTGAGGAATAGAAGGGGACGTTATTTCAATAGTGATAATGTATGTGGATGTTTTTACGGATTATTATTTCAAATATTCAATGAAGGGTAAAAGAAGATTTTCTTCTCAGTAATGATGCTATATATGGATCGTTATTAACTTTACAGGTAGACTGTGTAGCAGTGGTAACAACAACCAAAATACTAATAACCTGAACGTTTTCTTTCAGAACTTTACTCTGTATGTCTTTATGAGGAATTAACACAAAAGATAAGAGAGCTACTTTTTGGCTGACATCTGATCTCTGATTCTTCAGGAATTTGCAGCTTGTCAATGAATGTTACTCTTTTATCAAGATAAGTGACGATAGTTTTTTAGCTGTAATGATTCCAGTGAATTTTACAAATGTTAACATGATGTTACACCTAAGATTTTTGTTCCAATTGTAAAAGATAATAACTGACACAATGCTTACATTAATGTGCACTAATAGGTTTTTCAGTCCTAAGATTCTATCTGCTTTTAGTGATCACCATAGCTATTCCTAATGTTATAATTTGTGGTATATGCGGTAGTTATCATTCTAGTCAGACAGATACGTGGATGTAACTACAAATCTGGAGCCAAATCTTTTATTCGTGTTATGTACTTTAAGAAAAGACGTGAATACTGAGCATTGACAATTGATAGCAAAATGAAGATCAACTGTATACCTTATTAAGCAATGTGGTTAAAGCATATTCAGCATTTTACTGACTGGTCATGCAAACGATTCCCCAGACACCAAGATTATAAGATATTCATTTCTGTTGTGTATACTACATAAGGATTTTGAATAAGTCACAGCTGCAGAGAATTACATGTTTTTCAGGATAATTCATTACGGTACTAAGATGGACAATTCCTTCGTACTGTAGTTTCATGTATTCTTGACATATATGAGAGCAACTTGGTTAATGCAGACACATAAAGCTTACTGGAAGTAATGATAGTGGATGAGTGTATACAATTTCCTGTGTCACTAGCCTGAGTGTCATATCATGTCTCAGCTTACAAAAGATGGACCAACAATAGAAACACTGCTGATGATAATCCTGTTTTGCAGTGAATGTAACTCTTCAGATTTTATCTTGTCACAGGAGGCTGTGGTAAGACATTTCATTCTACCTGAGTCTGTCTGGATAACACACTTACTTTGAGCCCTGTGGTTTGTCAGTGGAGAAACTGAAGGCAAATTACTATGCTCCCTGTGACTGCCCTAGGAATGTGTTCCTGCTACCATGTTGCTGCAACTGTGATAAGTGTGTGTGACAAAATGATGATGCATGTGACATTTTGCTGTGGTATATTCTTTACACCCATTGTGTGACCTTGTCCTCATAGGTTTCCTCAACAATATCGAACAGACAAAAGTACACATTTTGGTAGGATACTGTAAATGTGAATATATTTCTTGCTTTATTTGAACTGAAAAGAATATTCACTTGCCTTCATAAGATTTTCTTCAATATTTGGACGAACTATGTAGCGGATTAATAAAATTTTGTACCATGTTGCGTGAAAAGTGTGAATATTTCCTACTTCATCTGATCTGATAAGAAATCTACTTGTCCTTGTAACTTTCTTTGAAATATTTCTACTGCTAATTATAAAGACTGTGTAATGCTTTGTACTCTATTGTAAAACTGTGGTTGTTTATGCCATTGTCTTTGACTGAACTAGATCTACACAGCAAGCATCTTGTTGCGCCACGTCTCCTGTATCATGACAAATATGTAAAATGACGTGGTACTGGAAACATCTTATATCTGTTTGAATTCTGTAGTGTTACTTGCATTTCAACAAATGTACCATATTAGTATCACTTTGTACCCATTCATTGATATTTTGTGTGCAATGTCACCCACCCTATGTATCTGTAATCACACATTTAGTACCATTATTTTGAGATTGTTTCATTTGGGGATATGTTTGAGTGCGTCCTACAATTGTATCAGCAGAAACCACTCTGGAAAAGGGGTAATGAAATGGGGCTTTTCTATTTGCCATGACGTTTTTAGGAAGTTTTGACCATAAATGTGATTGAAGCTACGAATCTGATAAATGGATTCCTCCTCTGTAATGTTATATTTTTTGTAAGAGACTGGAGATTTTGGTCGGAGAGTTTACTTCATTTTCAAGAGTAGTAGTGTCTGTTCGTCAGTCTGGCTATGTAATTGGTTTGAAAGGGATGGAAGCTGGTCTCCTGTATAGAGGAGGCAGCGTTATTTGAAAAGGATTTTCTATTAACTCGTTTTTAGGAAATAAAATGAGATTATATTAAAGGTACATTGTGAAAAGCCAACTTTAACGTAATTCAGTATTTTATATTTTTTGTAGCCGTATAGCTCCTTATCGTTATAACATTGCGCATGGTTTAAGTTTACTGTAGAAATCTTATAATGTAACATATGGTTTTGCCTTATGGCTCAAACAAGTGTCAGGGAAAGTAATTGCACACAGGAAAGTTATTAAGAAATATTTTTCTAACTTGTGAGAACTTAATAAGAAGTTATATTATTGTCAAGACTTAATGAAGCGCGCTTAAACTTGGGGTGTTGTTCTCATTTACCAGTCCTTAAGTTAGTTACCCGTTTTCACTAACTTTCATGACTGTGTTTGCATACTCACACTGCACATCGTGAATTGTGTACTGAGAAGCACTTTTATGAAAATTGGTAAGATGCTGTCATGCATTGCACATCGCCAGTACGACAAATGAAGTTTGATTTTTGTCAGTCTCAACAAATTTATTATCGAAGTTCCTGTCCAATATAAAGTACAGCGATTGTCAGAGTGAGTTGTGAAAATAATATCATATCAGTTCAGAGGCTTAATACCAATAAAAGATTTCAGCAAAGTGCTATCTTGTGAATTTCCAAGTAATTTTATCAGAAAGTCAGATGCGTTAATTTTTATGTTCAGTTGTTCTGGTATTACAATAACAGTTTTAGTACAGTGATTGTTTACAAGATTAAGATAAAGGTTAGTCATATTCAGGACCAATATTTTAATCTGAGCAATTTCATCTCTAGTCAGATAGGACTTGTAAATTTAATAGAAAACGCTTTACTTTCTAAAGACGAATTGTTTTATGTACCGGCTAATCTGGAATTCGCATAGTGTAGCGTGTGCTCCACATATTTCCGTTGAAACTTAAACTTCCGCATAGTTATGTTGCCCTGTACTGAAATTACCACATTTTGGTGCAAAATGGTTCAAATGGCTCTGAGCACTATGCGACTTAACATCTGTGGTCATCAGGCCCCTAGTACTTAGAACTACTTAAACCTAACTAACCTAAGGACATCACACACATCCATGCCCGAGGCAGGATTCGAACCTGCGACCGTAGCGGGCACGCGGTTCCAGACTGGAGCGCCTTTAACCGCACGGCCACACCGGCCGGCCCACATTTTGGCATATACCTTTAACGCACAAGTGTGCTGCCGGTACACGTCTAATAGCTGCAGTCCTGACGTAGAATTTTTTGACAAAAACATGGGAACACCACGTGGAATGCAGGTGCTGGACAAGATTACATGTATCGCTCTTGAATTTGACCTCGAACAGCACCTGCGGTTCATCCTTAATACGTTGCAAGTGTCATTCGTCGTCTGAACAGTGGTCTGTGTACTTCTTAGTGCTTTATGTAGAGTCCTAGTTTTTTCGAACCAGGGCAAATTGTTGTTGCCCGTATGGTAATTGCTTCCTTGACCAAGCTATCTGCAGTACTTGGTGTTTCAAGAGGCACCGTATCGAAGATTCACACCATATACAGGAACAGCGGAATACATCATCCGCTAAGTCACAAGGCAGACGAATGTTTGTGTTGGATGATGGAGACAGAGTGGTCATTGAAGATGTTTGTGAAGAAAAATAAGAGGGTGTTAGCTGGAAAATCACTGCAGAGGTGAATGTCACACGTGAGTACCAAAACAACAGCAAGGGGCCTGATTAGCATGGAATGATAGGGCGTTCTGGAACTCCAAAACAACTTATTAATGATGCAAATACAATTAAAAGGATGATGTGGTTCCAAAGCTGTAAGATCTGGAGTGTAGCATAATGAAAGAAGGTCATTAATCCAACTTATGGCCGAGTTTAAGTCCCGAGAGTGCCACACAGCAGGGTTTCGGTGAAAATTTGGGCAGCCATGTCGTGATATTCAGTGGAATCTACGGATACGCTCCCATGTCACGTTACTGCCAGGGACAATGTGGCCATTTTGGCTAATCGATTCCATCTCATGGAACAATGATTATTCCACAATAGTGACAGGGCCCCTCCTGTTCACCAGCTCGTATCGTCCAAAAGTCGTTTCGTTAGGACGTGGATGAATTGCCGCATCTTCCGTCACCTCCATAGTCACCACATCTCAGTATTATTGAGCCTTTCTGGTCTACCTTGGAAAGAAGGGTGTGTGATCGCTATACACCTTCATCACCGTTATTTGAACCTGACAGTATATTTCAGCAATAATGGGAACTATACAGGACCTTTGTTTATCCACATCGAGACGACTGTAAGCTGTTTTGACAGGCAACGGTTTTCCTTAAGCATGTTAGGCATGGGAATACGTAACTGTTAACATTGTATTTATGTTTCCACGACAGACAAGGAACTTTATCATAGTGCCTGTTGCCCAGAAAGACAGCCTGAAACCTTATCGTAACACGTTGCAGGGGTGACGCACTACAAACAAACATGTCAATTATTTTCCTGTTAGTATTAATACTTGTACCGCTGGCGAAAATAAGTTCATATTCTCGTAGTGAATTAAAAGAGAGACACACTGCACGTATGTGAGTCCTACGAAACCTAGGGTACTTCGAAAGCGTTTTATTCGCTTATCAGAAAAATGACGAGCACTCGACCAGTTCCGTCGTAACATCAAGCGCCGGCAACTCGGCCTGGAACGTAACAGCAGAGAACGCAGTGAGACGATGTCAGCCAACAGTATGCTGACTAGGACCGGACCACGACAGGAGCGGCCCCTGTACAAAGAGAATATAAACGCCTCTCCAGCTAGCCTCGGCTCCATCTCCTTGCCATCCAACACAAAGCTCACAACAGACTCCGCCTCCTGAAACTCCTGTCCAGCCGGACATGGGATCTGCATCCTTCCACCATCCTTCACACATACAGATCCTTGATCCACCCCATCATCTGTTATGCCAGTGTGGCCTGGATTTTCGCCCCTCCCCGATTCTATAAATATCTCTAAATCCCGGAACGCCATGTGCTCCGCCCCGCCTTCCGCATCCGACTTCCGTCCCCCATGCGCATCCTCTACAACCTCTTCCCCTTCCCCCGCTTTCTCCGTTTCCTTGAACACATCCGCCGGCCTGTGTGGCCGTGCGGTTCTAGGCGCAACAGTCTGGAACCGCGTGACCGCTACGGTCGCAGGTTCGAATCCTGCCTCGGGCGTGGGAGTGTGTGATGTCCTTAGGTTGGTTAGGTTTAAGTAGTTCTACGTTCTAGGGGACTGATGACCACAGATGTTGAGTCCCATAGTGCTCAGAGCCATTTGAACTATTTTTTTGAACAGAGCCGCACACTATATATTGTCCGCCGCACTGATCACCTTCACCCCCTGGAGTCTTCCTTCCTCTCCACCCCCAGCCCATTGCCGCGCCTTTACCGTTGTGTCCCACCCTCTTTCCATCTCCACACACTCCGCCTCCTTTCCCAACTATACTTACACCATCTAACCCTCCCGGATGATGAGCTTCGCCCTGACATATACCCTTCCTGCCAACTCTAACCCCATTTTCCTCCTGCCTCCTCCTCAGGACTCCCTCTCCACCCCATCCCTTCTCCTGAGCAACTTCCCCTCCTGTTCCCCATCCCTCCCATATGCTCCCCTTCAGTGTCTCTGCACTTCCTTCTGCCTTGTCTTCCCTCTTCATCTCCTGCCCCATCGGTCCCCTGTCCCTTGGTGCACCTGCTAAAGCCCCTACTCTTTTCATCCCGCCCCCTCTCCTGGTGTACCTTGCTCTCCCCTCCTTTTCCATCCTCTCAGGTCTCTCCCTCGGCAGATTCCACCCGGCAGTTTTATTCTTCATTGTGTGTGCTCCAAGTGGGTTTTAGGTGTGTTGTTCTGGAGTGTTTTTAATACTGTGGCTGACTTTTAACCTGTGTGTGTGCCTTCAGTGTCTTCTTTGTGTTTTAAGAATCTCCAACTGTGTTTTTTAACTTTATGTCGACTTTTTAAATTGTCCCCCCATGAACGGCTCCATGTCAGTCTATTTTTACCTCCATTATCTTCTCTTACTCTGTTTTATGACCCCCTACTTTATTGCCCTATATGTAATATTTTATTCTCATATTAGTAGTCATGTCACTCGCCTGAAGAGCGGCAGATAGTGCCGCTCGCTGACAGCCCCACCCTGCCCATATAGGGCAGGGGCATGAAATCACAATAAAGAAAAAAAAAAAAAAAAACAGCCTGGGCCCCACTAGAAGATGAGCCGTGATCAAATTATTTAACTGTGAGTAGTGATTTGTATTAATTGTTTGCATGGAAATTATATATCCGAGGGTGTTGCTTATTTGCATGTTATGATTTATTTCAATTGTTGTCTAGCTATCTGAAAAAACAGCTTCCTAGGCTCACTATATTAGACGAGTGGACCGCACACGACACAACTCACTCCAGTCCATCTTGCTTACTTACATAATAAGGAGCATATATTGGCTGTCTCACATGGTTAAGGCACGCCCTTCAAGTCAGTGCACAGACACGCTCATGAAGAGCTTTTTTTTTCTTTTACGGCAAACACGTTTACACTGTGCAGAATACAGAGTCAGCTGAGGCAAAATAGACAGTATGTTAAAAAGAGGCTATAAGAGGAACGTCAAGTAACACAAGCGTAATGCAATGTTGTCAGACTAAATGAGGCTATGCTGAGGGAATTAGAATAGGGAAAGAGACTCTGAAAGTAGCACATGGATTTTGCTATTGCGCAGCATAACAGGTGATGAGGACCAAAGTAGTGATAATCTAAAACTAGGACTGGTTTTAAAAGGAAATGTACTTACCAAAAAGAGCAAGTCTTAACATCATATATAAACTGAAGTATTAGAGAGGAGTCTATTCTGAAACTGTTGGTGTAGAGTGTGGTCTCACGTAGAAGTGAAATGTGGACATTATGCAGTTTAGACAATAAGAAATGGTTCAAATTGCTCTGAGCACTATGGGACTTAACATGTGAGGTCATCAGTCCTATAGAACTTAGAACTACTTAAACCTAACTAACCTAAGGACAGCACACACATCCATGCCCATGACTGTAGCGGTAGCGCGGTTCCAGACTGAAGCGCCTAGAACCTCTCGGCCACTCCGGCCGGCTTAGACAACAAGAGATTAGAAGCTTCTGATACGTGGTACTACAGAAAAATGCTAGAGATAAGGTGGGTGTGTCAACTATTGAGGATCTACTAAATCGAATTGGGGGAATAAGAAATTTATGACATAACTTGAGTAAATGAAGGGATTGGTTGATTGGACAATTCCTGAGGCATCAAAAAATCGTCAGTTTTATAACGGAAGAAAGTGTCTGGGAGGGGAGGGGGGGGGGGTTGGGTGAGGTGAGAATTATCGGAGGAGCCGAAGGGATCACCATAGGGAAGGAGTTGTGTATGGTTGTACTTTACAATGGTTATGTAGAAACAGAAAGGCTTACACGGGACAGATAAGTGTACAGAAATGCATCTAAGCAGTCTTCTGACCGAAGAGTACAACAAACAATGTCAATTATGACTTTCTGCAGTCAAGGTGGAGGGGAGAGGGGTCAAGGATGACGCCCACAGTATTTCCTGATTCCTATGCACTATTCCCTCTTAAAAAATGTAAGAACTATACTCTGTAAGAAAGAATGAGGAAATATTTGTGTCTGGTGACCTCAGCCAGAAACAGGTTTCCAGCCTATACTCTTACAGAATAATGTCGCACCACATTTTTAAGATTCGCTAAATTAATTATGATGGGATTCATTAAAAGTCGCATTGTTAATTTACGAAACAGGTAATGTAGCCGAAAAGTGCTATTTTGTAGTTTAGCGCTTGTAAAGACTTCGAAGTAAAAGTACAATTGCCATTATCAGTTGACGAAAGTCAGTCTCTAATCGGTTAAGGATTCTTTTAAAATTTTATTTAAAGCGTCACGTTATACTTGTCAAAATTCGTTGAACATGACTATAAATGTCACTGTCTTTGATGTGATTTCTGCGAAAGCCCGGTCCCATCTTCAAATGATACTTGAGGTAATTTGGCCGGTTAAAGTGCTGCCGTTCTGCCGCGCTCTGCGAGATAATTTCAGCGAAATTCGCGAAGTTGTCTCAAGTAAACAGTGTTATCTAAACAAAGGAGTCGCTGTGGCAATAACGGCAAGAGCACCGTGAACGGTGTTTGTGTTGCACGGCGCGTCGGCGTGCAGTGGGGGCAACTTGCGGAAAGAAAGGCGGGGGCGGTTCCCGCCCACGGCGAAGCGCTGCCGGGAAAAGTTGGTTCTGTGCACACCGAGCAGAGCGGCGCGGCGCGGCGCGGAAGCCCCGGGCGTCAAGTTTGTCCTCTCGTCAGCGGCGGCACGCCTCCGCGCCAGGAAGCCGTCCGCTCCGCCGACAGCCGAGTTAGCGGCACCACGTCACATTAAGCACGGGAGGCACGGCGGTTTTCTGCCGCGGAAGTGACACCACCAAGAGAACTAAACAGAGAATGCACTATTTAGATGTCTACAATGAGGGTAGGGACGCTGCTGTCTCCCTGTTGTCTCCCTAGCTCTCATGGAAGATGACTCTCTAAAGTTCAGTGAATATTATGATACAACAAAGTACTATTTTTCATCTTATCACTTGACAGACACAAGTTACATTAGGATTGTCTTAAAATTGTGTTTTATTTTACTGCCAAGACTAATACACGAGGGCAGGAACTTAAGTAGTGGCAACTATTTATTCACAACCGACACAAAAAAAAGGTTCAAATGGATCTGAGCACTATGGGACTTAACATTGGAGGTCATCAGTCTCCTAGAACATATAATTACATAAACCTAAGGACAACACACACATCCATGCCCGAAGCAGGAGTCGAACCTGTGACCGTAGCAGTTGTGTGGTTCCGGACTGAAGCGCCTAGAACCGCTCGGTCACAGCGGTCGGCCGATACAAAAGAGTTACAAGTTTTCTCCTGTTACTGCGCTTCAATGTGGTCACCAGCGTTGTGTAGAACGAGTTGTCAGCAATGTGGAATGCCTAGTATACCGTTAACAGAGCCTGTTCTGCTGATGGTGCGAATGAGGCGGTCTACTGTTTGTCGAATCTCTGGAACAGTTCTGAAGCGAATGCCACGAAGTGGTTCCTCCATCTTCGGAATCAAATCAGAGTCACAAGGACTTAATTCCGGGGAGTATGGTCGATGGTACATTACTTCTTAGTCCCATCGACCGAACACCACAGGTTGCGCTGTATGCGCCCGCGCATTGCCGTGCAAAATGATGGGTGGGGTTGCGCAGAGAGAGTGGCCGCTTCTTTCGCAAAGCATTATGGGTCGCCGCGAAAGTGGAAAATGCATCAGAGTCCCAGTATGGTAAAAGTTATGGTGATTCTTGTGTACTACTGTGACGCTGTTACCCTAACAGTTTACCTTCCTAGTGCACAATACACTTTTGGACAATCACCTGCGACCAGATTTGCGAAAAAGTTAGTGTTGGACATTTCGTCTGCAATATAGAATATATTCGACATTTAACTCTATGGTGCGCAACAGTTTTATTTAGACACAAGGAAATTAAAGACATTAGCTGGCAATGGGCATTGATCTATATTAATGTGGAAAGTCAAATTTTGTGCAACACCAGGGTTTGAACCCCAGTTTCGTTCTTACTAGGCAGATACGCTGACCAGTACGCCATCCGGAAGCAACCGTCAGCACAACATCACAGACTACCCCACTATGCATCGTGTCATACCGACTTTTCCAAATTATACCACACACTGTTGATGGTTCAAATGGCTCTAAGCACTATGGGACTTAACATTTGAGGTCATCAGTCCCCTAGACTTAGAGCTACTTAAACCTAACTAACATAAGAGCATCACACACATTCATGCCCGAGGCAGGATTCGAACATGCGACCGTAGCAGCAGCGTGGTTCCGGACTGAAGCGCCTAGAACCGATCGGTCACAGCGGCCGGCTCACACACTGTTGACGTAGTGCCCCTACCTATTAGTCTCATTACTCGCGATATCTCGTCGACTCCCGCAAGAGTTATAGATAGGTTTGCATCTGCGCTGAAGGGATTGTTGACTGTCATCACCTCAATTACGCATACAGGGTGTTTCACAACTCATGTTATACACTTCTACAAGTTATAGAGGCAATATAATAGATCAAATTTTACGTACGAACCCATGTCCGTAATCGTCATCCAACGACGCTACATTGCGTCAAAGTTATAGGCGCTTGTGCCTTTGCATGTGGGTACATACAGGACGATTCCGTGATGATGTTACAAACTTTCAAGTATAATGGAGAAGGCTAAATGTGTCAATTTGACGTAAGGGTCCCAGTACCGGAAACGAACTGGTCGAAAGTTCTGATACCTCAGACAGTGGAACATATGTAACAGTACTGCTGTTGCCAAGATTGCAGGATAGGCAATATTCTGAGGTGGTAGTTTGGACCAAGAAAAGAGAAAATGTCTACCAAACATGAGCTCTAACATGGGCTATAAGCAATCGTTCAATAAAGGAGATGTGTTTAAACCGGCGAAAATGAACTATTGCTCATAGCTCCTCAGGTATGCATTTTGGAGCCCATGTTTACTAGATATTTCTTCTTGACTCAGTCGATACTTCTATATCTGGAAGTTACATACCCTACGTACTTAGTAAGAACAACACCGGTACATATTTTCCACTGTCAGAGGTATCAGAATGAACTTCGCTTGTAACTGTCAACTCATCCAGCTCCGAACCACGGACCCTTACTTCGAACTGATACATTTACGCATCTCTACCATCCTTGACAATTTGTATCATCATCACGGAATCAACCTATACACGCAAACACTTATAGGCGCCAGCTCCTATAACATTGGTGCTGTAGAGCGTTGTTGAATGAGTTTCCGCACATGGGTTCCTATGTAAAACTTGGTCCCTTCTACAACCTCTATAAGTGTGTAACATGAATTGTGAAACACCCTGTTTATGTGGTGTCTGCTCTTTTGGACATTTCTAAAAGAACAGACAACGTTTTGATCCTGGAGCCACTTTCAATCAAGACACATGGAATCAGAGCCATTAACTCTCAGTGGGCACTGATTTTTATCAAATGGGGAAGATGAAAATTCGTGCTAGATCCGAATTCGAACCCGGGAGTCCTGCTTACTATACAGATGCGCTGACCGCTATGGCATCCAGTCACGGTCGTAGCATTGCAATGCCTGCTATAACAGGCCAGAGTGGATTAGGTTGTGGAAAGGTGCCGAAATGAGGTCGCTGTTTGTTGCGCTCAACATAAAAACTATATTTTGTCCACACACAATGTTACACAAGAATGCAAAATATGCAAACCTTTAATCTACCTCCTTGATAACTTTAGATCGGCTGAAGGCCACACTCAAAATCCAAGACGCAAGGCCTAAGTAAGGAACTGACGTAGAAGGCTCTTCTGGAGGTGTCACCCTAAAATATTCTCTAAATCTTCAGTCTAAACAGTCTGAAGGCCTTAGCACTTTAATTTTAATGAAACTCGGCTGGAGGGCCAAGCAAACAGCTAGAACTCAAACAGGGTAGTTATTATGCAACAGACACAGAAAGGCGCTCAGAAGGGTCGGCCTGGAATTGAAACTCTAACGCCTTTTCGGCTAGATAGGCAGCCTGACCAACAATCTCTTAATCGGAAGACAGCTGACCGACCAGTCAACCAAATCAGTTACACGCGATGTAACCAGCAAAACGACCACAAAATTTCAATACAGCGACATTCAGAATACTGGTGCCGTAAACAGTTGAAGCTCGATAGTAAGTTAAGTGAGGACTAAACTTTCAAGTCCAAGATCGGTGGGCGACAAACTTCGTAGCACTCGCTACAGGCACCTCAAACTGCGACCACGCGTGCAAGCCGCCAGCGGCTCCAACCCAACTCCGCATGACAGACGCTTGCTAGCTGCTCCATGCCAACTGACCGACTGGACTGCTGATCCGTCCGCGACTGCTGCTCCGTCGCGACTGCACTGTTGGTGCATCTCCAACTGACTTTCTTTCTTCAGACGGATGACATCCCTGAGACACTGACTCCGACTCAACCATGCAGAGGTAACACAACCGATGTCTCTGCACAGGATGGAACCGACCCAAACACACGTCGTCGATGAGGCGACTGACCGAACGACCAACCAGTGGTCGTCCCTGCTTGTAGTGGCTGTGTCGACCTCAATGGGGCTCCTTCCCCGACTGCACTGCTGTTCCGTCTCGAACTCACTTTCCCCTTAGGACGAACGACGTCCTGGAGACACTGGCTCCGACCCAACCATGCAGAGATAACACAACGGACGTCTCTGCACAGGAAGGAACAGACCCAAACATACGTCTTCGATGAGATGACCGACCGAACGACCAACCAACGGTGCCCACCAATGGTACTGACTGTGTAGACCGCACTGGGTATACGTGCCCGACTGCACTGGTGCTGCGTCGCGATCGCCCAGCTGGTCCTTCCCCAACTGTGCTGCTGGCCCATCTCCAAATGAACTGACTTCCTTCAGAAGGGCGACATCACAGAGACACTGGCTCAGACTCATCGATACAGAGGGAACACAACCGACATCTCTGCACAGGAAGGAACCGACCCAATTACACGTCGCTGATGATACGACCGACTGAACGACCAACCAACAGTCGTACCCACTGGTACAGGCTATGTGGACCTCACTGGGGCTCCATCCCTGACTGCACTGCTGCTGGGTCCCGACCGCCCTCCTGGTTCGTCTCCTACTGAACTAACTTCCTTCAGATGGACGATGTTCCAGAGACACTGACTCGGACCCAACCATGCAGAGGAAACACAACCAACATCTCTGCACAGGAAGGAACCGACCCAACGCGGCAAGCGGCTACACGGGTAGCAGGGGTTGTGTGGCGTGGACTGGGCGGTTTTTTAGGTTAGATGGCCTCGGGCAAGTACAGAATGGGCAACAGCCTCAAATGGTGCGGGGCAAAGTCAGGACATGCGGGGACCAAGCAGCAATCGGTATTGTAATTGTAAACTGTCGAAGCTGCATTGGTAAAGTACCAGAACTTCAAGCACTGATAGAAAGCACCGAAGCTGAAATCGTTATAGGTACAGAAAGCTGGCTGAAGCCAGAGATAAATTGTGCCGAAATTTTTACAAAGGCACAGACAGTGTTTAGAAAGGATAGATTGCATGCAACCGGTGGTGGTGTGTTTGTCGCTGTTAGTCGTAGTTTATCCTGTAGTGAAGTAGTAGTGGATAGTTCCTGTGAATTATTATGGGTGGAGGTTCCACTCAACAACCGAGCTAGGTTAATAATTGGCTCCTTTTACCGACCTCCCAACTCAGCAGCATTAGTGGCAGAACAACTGAGAGAAAATTTGGAATCCATTTCACATACATTTTCTCAGCATGTTATGGTCTTAGGTGGAGATTTCAATTTACCAGATATAGACTGGGACACTCAGATGTTTAGGACGGGTGGTAGGGACAGAGCATCGAGTGACATTATACTGAGTGCACTATCCGAAAATTACCTCGAGCAATTAAACAGAGAACCGATTCGTGGAGATAACATCTTGGACCTACTGATAACAAAAAGACCCGAACTTTTTGACTCTGTAAGTGCAGAACAGGGAATCAGTGATCACAAGGCCGTTGCAGCATCCCTGAATATGGAAGTTAATAGGAATATAAAAGAAGGGAGGAAGGTTTATCTGTTTAGCAAGAGCAATAGAAGGCAGATTTCAGTCTACCTAACAGATCAAAACGAAAATTCCTGTTCCGACACTGACAATGTTGATTGTTAATGGAAAAAGTTCAAGGCAATCGTAAAATGCGTTTTAGACAGGTACGTGCCGAGTAAAACTGTGAGGGACTGGAAAAACCCACCGTGGTTCAACAACGAAGTTAGGAAACTACTGCGAAAGCAAAGAGAGCTTCACTCCAAGTTTAAACGCAGCCAAAACTTCTCAGACAAACAGAAGCTAAAGGATGTGAAAGTTAGCGTAAGGAGGGCTACGCGTGAAGCGTTCAGTGAATTCGAAAGTAAAATTCTATGTACCGACTTGACAAAATATCCTAGGAAGTTCTGGTCTTACGTTAAATCAGTAAGTGGCTCGAAACAGCGTATCCAGACACTCTGGGATGATGATGGCATTGAAACAGAGGATGACACGCGCAAAGCTGAAATGCTGAACACCTTTTTCCAAAGCAGTTTCACAGAGGAAGACCGCACTGCAGTTCCTTCTCTAAATCCTCACACAAACGAAAAAATGGCTGACATCGAAACAAGTGTCCAAGGAACAGAAAAGCAACTGGAATCACTCAACAGAGGAAAGTCCACTGGACCTGACGGGATACCAATTCGATTCTACACAGAGTACGCGAAAGGTCTTGCCCCCTTCTAACAGCCGTGTACCGCAAGTCTCTAGAGGAACGGAAGGTTCCAAATGATCGGGAAAGAGCATAGGTAGTCCCAGTCTTCAAGAAGGGTCGTCGAGCAGATGCGCAAAACTATAGACCTATATCTCTGACGTCGATCTGTTGTAGAATTTTAGAACATGTTTTTTGCTCGAGTATCATGTCGTTTTTGGAAACCCAGAATCTACTCTGTAGGAATCAACATGGATTCCGGAAACAGCAATCGTGTGAGACCCAACTCGCTTGATTTGTTCATGAGATCCAGAAAATATTAGATACAGGCTCCCAGGTAGATGCTATTTTCCTTGACTTCCGGAAGGCGTTCGATACAGTTCCGCACTGTCGCCTGATAAACAAAGTAAGAGCCTACGGAATATCAGACCAGCTGTGTGGCTGGATTGAAGATTTTTTAGCAAACGGAACACAGCATTTTGTTCTCAATGGAGAGACGTCTACAGACGGTAAAGTAACCTCTGGCGTGCCACAGGCGAGTGTTATGGGGCCATTGCTTTTCACAATATATATAAATGACCTAGTAGATAGTGTCGGAAGTTCCATGCGGCTTTTCGCGGATGATGCTGTAGTATACAGAGAAGTAGCAGCATTAGAAAATTGTAGCGAAATGCAGGAAGATCTGCAGTGGATAGGCACTTGGTGCAGGGAGTGGCAACTGACCCTTAACTTAGACAAATGTAATGTATTGCGAATACATATTGTATGATTATATGATAGCGGAACAAACACTGGTAGCAGTTACTTCTGTCAAATATCTGGGAGTATGCGTGCGGAACGATTTGAAGTGGAATGATCATATAAAACTAATTGTCGGTAAGGCGGGTACCAGGTTGAGATTCATTGGGAGAGTCCTTAGAAAATGTAGTCAATCAACAAAGGAGGTGGCTTACAAAACACTCGTTTGACCTATACTTGAGTATTGCTCATAAGTCTGGGTTCTGTACCAGATCGGGTTGACGGAGGAGACAGAGAAGATCCAAAGAAGAGCGGTGCGTTTCGTCACAGGGTTATTTGGTAACGGTAAAAGCGTTACGGAGATGTTTAGCAAAATCAAGTGGCAGACTCTGTAAGAGAGGCGCTCTGCATCGCGGTGTAGCTTGCTCGCCAGGTTTCGAGAGGGTGGGTTTCTGGATGAGGTATCGAATATATTGCTTCCCCCTACTTATACCTCCCGAGAATATCGCGAATGTAAAATTAGATTCGAGCGCGCACGGAGGCTTTCAGACAGTCGTTCTTCTCGCGAACCATACGCGACTGGAACAGAAAAGGGAGGTACTGTCAGAGGCACGTAAAGTGCCCTCCGCCACACACCGTTGGGTGCCTTGAGGAGTATAAATGTAGATGTAGATGTAGAAATACGCGTCGGCGATTAGACGACTAACCTAACTACCAACCAATGGTCGTCCCCGCTGGTACTGGCTGTGCGGACCTCACTGGGGCTCCGTCCCCGACTGTACCGCTGGCCCATCTCCAACAGGCTGTCAGACACACAATGACCCAGAAATACTATTGGTCGCTGTAGAGATGGTACAACAGTGCACTTATCGATATGCATTGCTGCTGCCACTCACGGACAGGTTAGGCTGGAAGTTAGTGATGCCAGTAAATGGAATAATAAAACGAGGGGACCATACTGTAATAGAAGGTGACAAACAATAAATGGCATGAACACGAGCCGTGCATGGCATGGAGTGCTCCAGCACTTCTCCCGTCAGACAATAAAATCTCAGCTTATACCAAATTTTTTGAAATTAGCAAAGCAGCCTGCTGACTCGCCTTGCTGCAGATGGAGGAGGTGGTGGCACAACACTTGAAGACTAAAGCATGTATGTTCGAGAGATTGAAATGTCTGAGGCTGTGAGCAAAGGAAATTAGATTTGTTTGCAAGACACCCAAATTAATAATATTATACCTCCATATTGTTCAAATACGGATGTTCTCAATGGATTCTGAGCGATTTTCTGCCATGGGTGGCCACATATACATACTACAACAACCCATCCATGACGATATTAACTGAAGTATGTGTAAGGATAAACATGCGCTAAATTAGCACAGTTCCAAATTCTAGATGCCTATTCGATTCACGTTTTAACCTAAAAATGTGCTACTATACTTTTCTTCTAATACTGGGAAATGTATGGAACACAGCACATGTGTGTTGCGTAATATTTTGCGCGAATATTTGCAGCTAATCGAAAAAATGTAGCCAACATGTGGGCGGATATTTCACTGAAAACATCGTTTTCCATCATAAACGAAGGGAATTAATTTTTGTTTAAGCTAAGGCAGAACATTTGTCAGTAAATGCACCAGGTCTTTTAATAGAAACTTGTAAGCTGTCTGATGGTGAATGTTGAAATTCTAAACCGATAATGATGACTTTTTTTAAAAAAAGAGAACCAAAACCAATGGTGGCTCGTTAATGAACTGTGTTGTGAAAATATTGTACAACTAAACAGACTTGGTTCTCCACGAATATCGTTATTTGACAGAATAGCAGAATCTGGAGCACTTTATTGCCAAATGTGGTGCGAGATATTGCCAGTCCCTTCGTCTCTTCAAGACGTCTGAGCGTAAATATACCAATTTTTTCACAATTGGAGAAATTAATGGGTAATTAATAACAAACCAAGTGAAACCATTAAGTAAAAATTGCTTATCATTCCAGTATCAGAACAGGTAGTCACTTCACAAACTTGATCCTTACCCTTACTTTCATTCGATTACATGACACATTTATGGAACATTTACTTACGTCAGCAGTTACGTTGTAAGAATTTGCAGTAGAGACGTTTATAAAATCTTAGTGCATCAAAAATAGAGCCAAATTTGGCCGTTAGTTAGGGGGATGTCAGGATTCACGGTAGCCTGGGGTCAAGGCGCGTCCGGAGGGCAAGGACATCAGCCCTGAACGTACCGTCGACAACGAAGTCATTAGGAGTGGAGCACAAACTCGGGCTGGGAATGATATGGAAGGAAATCGGCCATGCCCATTCTAAGGAATCATCCCGAAATTGTCTTAAGTGGTTCAGGGAACACTAAATCAAGATGCCTGATGCGGGTGAAACAAGTGTGTCGAGATCAGTGTGCTATCCACTGCTCTAACTTGCTCGGTAGGTGCGTCCAATTCTTTTGGCACAATGTAGCTTCGTCTTGCGACCCACGCGATGTGCTTTCCCTAGGATTCAGGTGGGTATGCCCCCACATCCCACCCCCACCCCAGTGAGGTTGGTTCCTTCAGGACATCCCTACTTGAGTTGGTATCCTCAACCATTGCTGCTCAATGGCTCAGGCTAACTGCGAAGCTAAAAATCGTCCAGATTCTTAAAAAGGTCAGATCATCAGTCGGTCTCAACCCGCGCCAGAGTAATATCGTTTCAGTCCCACTCCGTCGTTCCGTCACTTTCTCGAAGTCCTTCTCAGTAACAGGAATCCGAGTCGACAATAATCTCCCGTGTTATATTGATTGCAGCCTCGAGCTTCAGAAGACAGTTTGTCACATATCTGCTAAAGCAACAATAACGATTACCATTTTATCTCCACACACTTTTTATCCTTCTAAGTATTTCTTTCCAAACCGATCTTTCTCAGTAGTAGGGAGATGCAGTTGCTGGTGCCAAGCGCATTTTTGCCAGATGTGTCCAAGATAGCGGCTATGATGTCATCCAAGATGGTGGCCCGTAGACTTGGCAACAGGGCATGGGGTCATACAAGATGGCGGCCCTGAAGTCAGCTCATGATGTCAGTACTGTTATGCAAGATGACGCCTTTTGGCGAGAAAGTGCCAGGCCCCTGAAACGACCCCCCCTCCCCCCCCCCCCCCCCCCCCACCCGTTGGAAGTTTGACTTTCGGCAGGAAATTGAATTATGTGCTTCTACAGGTCACCTGATAGTCCCCTACGCCCCCCCCCCCTTTCAAATTTTTGCATAATACGCTTTATTGTCCTGAAAAATGGGTGGTAATATCGAATTTTGGAGGGAATTTTGCTCCAATACTCCTGCAGCTGAGGTGAATTAGTATGGTGTTGCACCCACTAGAGACTCCTCATGATTTCATTAAATTCAATTATAATTTGTTTAAATTTGCTTGAATTTGTTTGTATTTGTTAAAATTTGTTTAAATTTAGTATCTACCTACAGCAGTAGCGGCTTAGTGTGGTGTTACCACCACAACAGGCTGGGATATTAGTGCTTGTTGAGCTGAGGAAGGGGCATGTGTTCAATTAGTGAGATGTTGGTGCCAGACAGGTGGAGTTTTAATAGCCATATTACATGCACTCATTCAGCCGAGGTGTGCATCCGCAGGTCACTGCATGAAGAATGAAAGTGAACATTAAGGCTTGAATATATGAAGATGAAGAATACTTCCTGCAAATAAGTGCTTTGCCTCGAGATACATTAAAGATGCATTACACAATGCACCAAAACATATATCTCTACTGGAACTGTCTGTAATTTCTAAAACCTATGTATAAGTTCACACCCGACAAGAAACTACGGCATCCACTCCAGCAGACCAAGAACTGAGCTAGTTCACGAGTTCACTGCCAGAGGGAGCTGCGATAGGTCAAGTGATCATGCAGTTCGGTCTATAGGAGCACAGCATCATGATGACATCACGTGTTTTTCTCAGCTGCACGTGCGCCCCAGCCTCCTCATCCCCCCCCCCCCCCTGCCCCCCACCCCAAAGGTCTGGAAGGTAAAAATGGTGGGAAAAGGTCCCAGCATGTTCTGTGTTGCTAGAGAGAGGAGGAAGCGTACTATATTTATTTTTGAACAATTTATTTAGCGACTGATTTCACATAATTTATTTATTATACTGATACAAAACACTCATCCTGACGTACTTGGAGTCACAATATACAGTTCAGAGACCTAGAAACTACTCATAAATAATGCAGTACACTGATGTACAGAGACGCAAACAACTAGTCAGTTACCAAGATAATCCAGTAAACAGCATACAGACGTGCAAACAACTCGTAGACCACCGAACTTACGATAGCATACAACTGGTGTTATCGTGCTGGGAAAAGAAGTTCGCAACGCCACTCTAAACCAGCGACAGGAACACTGAAACTCTACCCTGCAACTACAAGCTGGCCGGAAAAAGGCTGGAGTGTAAGGTACTATCTTTATTCTGTTTGTTGGGAAATATGTTCAACTGACAAGATGCTGGTGTTGGACAAAGAGGACTTCAAAAAGTATATTACCTCTAAGTATACAGCATCTATCACTGTTCGGCATTGGAGTTCGCTACAGACGCCCACTAAAAGTCACCCTATAACCCAGCTAACCGAAGCCAATACACCCAATTACGGCTGATGGAAAAAATGCGTTACAGTTCTAGCTACACACCGAAATTGTCATGAGAAAACCAGTACTCGTAAAGAATGGGATATAATGCAACACATGTACTCGGGAAAATCGTCGTCTAAGAAGACTGCTGAGGGGATGGTAGTTTAACATGCATACAATTACAAACTGCCGAAAGTCGTGGCCTCCAACCGCCCACGGGGTCGATGGATGGAGGGAGGGAGGGAGCTACTCCACCAGCAGCCTTGGTGCATGTGCTGTCAGCTGTCCGCCTTGAGACGATGGTCCTTTGCCAACACAAAATCTGGTATAGTTAACTAAACAATAGGAGATAAAAGAACAGCTTTCCCGAAAGCATCTTTGTCATCTAAGGTATAGTGACACAGCTGCCCCTAATGGTTAAGGGCGTCAGCTGCGGCGACAAGATGTAACAGACTAGACAGGTCCTCAAAGCCCCCAACAGGCCTCTCGTTCTGGGATGTTAAACATTTTTTTTAACGTCACAAAGGACGCTCCAGCTGGGATTGGGAGAAAGCCACAGTCTTGTGAAGAACTTCGTATTCCCTCCATGGAATCCCATTTGGCCTTCATGGTGAGTGTAATCCGACTACAGAAAAAAATTACTCTCCATGCAAAGTGACTCGCATGATCAATTTAATTTCGAAATAAGGAGGACATTCTGCGGTGATCGGTAGTTTTCGCATCAAAATAGTTGCAGTTTTTCTTTCCTCATTTTACACAGACTGCGTAAGTCTCTGATGATCATTTGAGATCGGCGGCAGTACACTTCACTGGACGTCCCAAAATAATGAGCCACGAGTGTAGTCGAACGTAAAGAACTATACTGATTTGCTCATAAAACTAAATGAAAATGGACTTCGTCTATTTTCATGGAGAGAGAACATTTATTACCGTGGCGAGTGTTTTGTTTTGTTTTACTTTTTTTAATAGTTGCTCTATTATAGGAGTCGAGTTGATGTTAAATAGTCCAGCTCAGAAAGGAGAGCAATGCGCTGTACCATCCCACTAAAACCACGTCCGGGTACAGTGCTGTAGCTGGACGGAGTAGTGTAGCGTAGTATCCGAGCGTGATAGCGGTATTGTGCGGCGCGGGATAGGGTGGTACCTGGGACGGGCAGTCGCCTTCCCTCTCACGGGCAAATGGTTCAAATGGCTCTGAGCACTATGGGACTCGACTGCTGACGTCATTAGTCCCCTAGAACTTAGAACTAGTTAAACCTAACTAACCTAAGGACATCACATACATCCATGCCCGAGGCAGGATTCGAACCAGCGACCGTAGCGGTCTTGCGGTTCCAGACTGCAGCGCCTAGAACGGCACGGCCACTTCGGCCGGCTCTCACGGGCACCTTGCAGTCACAATAGTGCAGTTCAGCTAGGACGGATATATGACTGGAAATCACATGAGCAAGAGTGGATATTTAGAGTATAAAAGGATGCATGACAGCAGCAACCGATAAGTCTTTTGTGGTAGTTGAAAGTGTCAACATGGATTCGTCCAAAGTTCTTGACATGCCTCAACTATTATGGAGGACGATGAGACCGACGGACGAAATCTTTGGCTTATAGTTACTACTGGAGAACCTGGACAATATTGTTTCTGACACTGGCAAAATAAATTACACCGAAAACAGTACGCTTCTTAGCAAGAATGATTTAAATGTGCTGACTCCTAATACAGACCCGATTTGTGATAACACTATGGTAGTTGAAATCTGTAATCAAGGGAACTGTCAGGAGCAGTTAGAGAAGGGACGATGTGTAATGTTAAAGAAGGAGATTTTTGACTCATATAACTATTATCTACGTAGAAAATTCTCCAAGTTCGTCACTGCAAGACATCTTGTTAAGTCGAAGCTACCATTTCTCCTACATGGAAGCTATAGTGTGACAGCAAGAGGAATATTGAATAACATCGGCAAGGAAGCACTGGAAATCATTGCGAAGGAATAAAAGATCCTGTGGCTTTACCATATGAAGTGGAATTAGCTGACGTTCAATTGGAAGTTCTAAATGAAGAGTTGCCTGGAATATTGCAGCAGCTGGTTGTAGACGATTATTACCTTTCAAATTTAGACACAGCGCAAGACTTTGCCGGAATGTTTAATAAAATGGAGATGTACGACTACCTAATATCTACCCACGAAGTCTGACTGCGAAGGTGGAATACTAAATATTGTCATTTACAATAAACAGCCATGGAAACTGGTCACTTGTTGGTGAACTGGCCGAAATCAGTGGAATCGAGAACGTTTGCTATATTAAGGGATACACGGAAAATGATTTTATTAAACTCGGTTTCTATTTAGATCGGCTTAAAAATTATGGTTATATTGTATCTAAGTGTGGTGAGCCGGATGTTAGCCACCTACCAACAGAACAGCCATTTGCCGAGTTTAAAACTGGTGGAATAACTACATTTAATGGCCACTCGTTTTCGAAACTTGTAAACTTAAAGTTCTGTACAGAAATCCCGCAAAAATGTGGAGCAGAAGAGTTGCCGACATACACACAGGAAGATGTGGAACTCTTTAACAATAGCGTCATGGAGAAGATATGAGTAAAAATTAAAATCCCAGATTGCTCTCGCCTAGAAGAACTGAAGGAGGGAACGGAGCTAATATTTAAAGCCGTAAAACAAGTATTTTACAGGACGAAAATTAGATATGTATTAGAATTTGAGAATATACCTTCTCTGTATTTGTCAAATTACTGGTTGGAGAAAGAAACAGATGAATCAGATGTGGATTTAAGTTATTAGTTAAAAATTAAATTGGGCATTGTTAAATCTACACCTAACAAAAATAAGGAAGAGTTGTTTTCTGTGTGTAAATGTATATGCAAAAGTTAATGAATATTTTGTAAGAGGATATTTACCTGCCTTATTCGCTAACCTACCAAAAAACCAAAGACGCTTCCTACATACATCGATCTATATGTGGGAGTGAGTGGTTGGATGACCTTGAAAAATAGTTGAAACTAGGTGGTTGAAAACGTAGCGAAACCCTATTCTTACCTATGTGATTTATACCGTGCGACGTCTAGTTTCCTGCGAGAAGCAATGGATCAGAACGTGTTAATGTCAGCTTAGAGCCTGTAACATACCCCGAAGTCATGGCGGAAAAAACCAAAATGTAAGATAGTGTATAAAGCGTGTTACAGCAGAAAAATCAATGTTTCAAACCGCGACACAGGGTCACAGGGAGCGTCTCCTGCAACTTATTGTATAGCTTGTGGGATATGGTCATCCTCAACAGTACAGGCGATGCAACTTTACACTTGTCTGTGTAATGGATCAATTCCTCTATATTTAATAGAATTGTTGCATGTGCTCTATGCCGGCACGCAGATAGTTCGTAATTTTGCTCTGCTGGGTGGTACAGAATAACACGGGTGGTGGAGCTACGAGAACACATTCTCACTTCTTCCAAGTGGTCAAAACACTTGGCTCACTCTGTTTCTAAGCAGAAACTATGTTTCTAAACAGGTTGTAGACTGTGGTGGGTATTGCTCTCTCCGCCTTCTGGGTAAAATTGCTAAAATTTATCTCGCTATAAATTGCAGTGTGTAGTACAGTACATCGCTCCATATGAATGGCGTCTTTCCAATCCCGACGGGCGCTGATAACCTCGTTGTTGTGCGTCCTAAAACACTAATCATCATCCAGTCCCGACCGTCTACTGGTACGCTGTTGATTAGTGCATGATGATTTAGTGACACCACTCTGTTGAGATGGAGGGAACCTTGCCGGAATACTGGATATCTGCTACTTGTCGCTGTGAAACATGAGATTAAATGTAGAGGTCATAACCTTAATATAGCTGATTGGAAGCGTCCCTCATTCCTACAGACTCGTTCTATTTACATACGCTGCCACACTGTACACATGTTTTTATTTTTATTTTTATTTTTTTACCAATAAGATAAGAGTACATTTTTTTATTTGTGCTACCTCACCCGTTTTGTGAACCGCAGCTTCTGGCGATGATCAAGACCGGAACAATAATCACATAGGTGACTGCAAAACGAAGGAACAAAGCTTTTCAAAACGGAGAACAGAGACTTCAGCTACCCTTTCGATGGGAAGATGATATTAACTGTACAGTTGGAATAGTTGTCGAGAGCGCTCTACAATGCCGCAAACTCTTCCCGTTTCCATATGTTGCGATGTCTTCCACATTTTTGTCAATGAGAAACATCGCATCCTTGTTATATTTCTACCAGCCTGTAGCGTGGTAGCTGTACAGTTAATGCCATGTGATGTTCAGTCTTCTGTGAGAGCCGGGGGACTGAAGTGTGTTAATGTCGGTTTAACAGCAGATGACACGGCTCTCTCATTCAAGGTAGAAAGAAACTAAGTGTATGGCGATGTACACTGACTGGATGTTTTACAACGAAAAATAAACAATGTACTAAACTACTTATGAATGAGCAATACAGGAACCCTCTCGTGTGATTGATAGCTGTTGGATATGGTCATCCTACAGTACAGGTGATGAAACTTTACACCAGTCTCTGGAAGCGACTTCGATCACGAACGACGTGCTCCAATGAACCAATACCTGTATATTTAATAGGATCACCTCATATGTTTGGGTGATAGATATGAATGCCCCCTGAGAGACAAAAACTGACTCACCCCGACGTATGAGAGGGGCCACGAATATGATTCACCAGTGGCAGTAATCATTAAAAGATGCCTCTACAGGATCCAGCTCAAGTAAGTGGTTGAATAGATAGACTTGATTCCAAATCGCTGACTGCATTTATGCCAAAAGCAGCTCGTGTGTGAACCTATAGATTCAAGAGCGCCATTTATGCATGGTGACGGTAACATTGTTGTGACGATCGTGTCTTTAATAGCTTGGTTCTTACACGAAATGTATGTTGTGGGCTGTAGAATCCCTCTGTGGTCAGCTTCAGATGTCATTTGTCAAAAGTGTTCCTTGACAAGAACATCGTGTTCCCTCAACGGATTCCCATTTGACCTATCTGGTGAGTATAATACGACTACAGAAGAAACAAAAACAAAAATTACTCGCCATGCAAAGTGACTCTCATGATCAATTTAATTTCAAAATAACGAGGACATTTTACAGTGATCGATAGTTTCCGCATCAGAATTGTCTAAGTTTTTCTTTCCTGATTTTACACAGGGTGGGTAAGTCTCTCCTGATCATTTGTGATCGGTGGCGTTACACTTCGCTGGGTGTCACAAAATAATGAGATGCGAGTGCAGTCAAACGTAAGAAAATATAACGATTTTGCTCATAAAACTGAATGAAAATCGATTTTGCCTGTTTTCGTGGGAAGAGGACATTTCTAACAGTGCAAATGCTTTTTATTTCTTTTTTTAGTAGTTGCTTTATTATAGGAGTTGAGCTGATGTTAAATAGTGCAGCGCAGAAGGGGGAACGAGTTCTCTATGAGGCCTTGGCTCTCCCCCAGTCCCAGCTGGAGCATACTACTTGACGTTTAACACAAGTGTTGTCCATACCAGAACGAGAGGCCTATTGGGGACAATGTGGACCTGTCTAGTCTGTGACAGCTCGTCACTGCAACTGCGCCCCCTGACCATTAGGGGCGGCTGTGTCACTACACTTTAGACGACAAAGATGCATTCCTGACAGTCATTCTTTTATCTCTTATTCTTTAGTTAATTATACTCGCTTTTGTGTTGGCGAAGGACCATCATCTTAAGGTGGACAGCGGCCAGAACATGTTGCGAGGCTGCAGGTGGAGTAGTTCCCTCCCTCCCTCCATCCATCCATCCCGTAGGTGGTTGTGTGGCCTCGATTTTTGGCAGTTTGTGACTGTACATCGAGAAGAACGCACGTTGAACTACCACCCCCTCTGCAGGTTTTAAGGACGATGATGTGTTGCATTACGACATGTTTGTTGCAAGTGATGGTTTTTTCATAATATTTTCGAAATGTAATTACAAATGTGACGCATTTTTTCCATCACCTGTGAATGAGTGTATTTGCTTCGATTAGCTGGGTAGTAGGTTGACTTTTAGTATGTATCTGTAGCGAACCCCGATGTCAAACACCTTAGAGATAATATACTTTTTAAACTCCTCTCTGCCCAACACCAGCATTTTGTCAGTTGAACATATTTCCTGCCAAAAAGAATAAAGTTGGTTCCTTACACCTCAGCATTTTTATCGACAGCTGGTAGGTGTAGGGTAGAGTACAAGAGTTTCTGTCACTGGTTTTGAGTGGTATTGCGAAATTTTTTCCCAGCAGGATGACACCAGTTGTATGGTATCATCAGTTTTTGTGCTGTATTGCAATTTTATTTCGTCCTTGTGCGGCGCTAATAATATAGTTCTGCAACTAGAACTGATCTTTGTGACTAATTACTTAATTATGATCGTCATTTGCATCAGTTTCTTGACCAAAATAAATAAGGTACACTAACCTATCCTTTCTATCCCGTATATTGATGTTTCCATGTGCTAGGGGGTACACTTGGGCTTTCCATCCAGGAGCACCAGTGTTCCAGTCTCAAAAAGGCCACCGCCATTTTTAATTTACCGTCAATTCAAAGTGCTTTTGGTGGTTTAATTTGGTGAGCGGGGCGCACTTCGGCTTCCGCCGAGGAGAAGCATGGTTGAAGTCACTGATACATAGCATTTTTTACATGCATTGAGTGTTTCTGCATTGCATTATTTTCGGATGTTTAAGCATTGTGAGCGTGTTTGTATAGGGTTACATATACATTATTTCGGTTATCTACTAGTAGTTGCACGTCTGTATGCTGTGTACTGGATTATTTCGGAAATCTACAAATTGTTCGCATCTCTGTACATCAGTGTACTGCATTATTTACGAGTACTTGAGTCTATAATCTGTATATTGTGACCCTAAGCCCTGCATGGAGACTGTTTTGTATCAGTGTAATAAATAAACTATGTGAAATCCGTCGCTAAATAAATTATTCAATAAATAAATAAAGTACACTTCCTCCTCTCTCTAGCAACACAGAACAGGCTGAGTCTTCTTCCCACAATTTTTCCCTTCCAGACCACCTATGGGATGAGGAGGCTGGAGTACACATGTAGGTGAGAAAAACATGTGGCATCATCATGATGCTGTGCTCCTATTGATGAACTGCACTATCACTTGACCCATCATGGAACCTTTTATGTAGGCAGAAGAGCCAAAACCGTGTTAAGAGTGGAGGCTGAAATGCACTCGTTGTAGCTCACGCAGGCTGGCGTGTGGAGGGAAGAATTATACTGCCTGGGGTCTGGAACATGACGAGGAATGAGAATTGAGGAAATGGACGAAATTAGTTTGATACTTAACTTTAATCCATTAATGATGAACGTCGCTCTCGACGGTACATGATTCACAATATTATCCGTTCCAAAGACATTCTTGAAGATATGACGTATAGTAACTGAATATGGCGCCTTGCTAGGTCGTAGAAAATGATGTAGCTGAAGGCTATGCTAAACTGTTGTCTCTGCAAAGGACAGCATATGTATACAGTGAACCATCGCTAACAAAGTCGGCTGTATAACTGGGGCGAGTGCTAGGGAGTCTCTGTAGACTAGACCTGCCGTGTGGCAGTGCTTGGTCTGCAATCACTGATGGTGGCGACACGCGGGTCCGACGTATACTAACGGACCGCGGCCGATTTAAAGGCTACCACCTAGCAAGTGTGGTGTCTGGCGGTGGCACCACACTCCTTCCCCGCAAGTCGGCAGACGGTTGTGGTATAAGGCCTCTGCCCGCCGTGGGGAGGACCCCATGTTGACGTATGCGACGAGATGGGGATCCTAACAATAGGCGAGGCTGTGCCACCCACACCCTGCCATTCGGACCGCGCGGAGCTAGGGAATGCCTGAAAACCTACTCCAGGGTGCACTCCAACAGGCGGTGTATGCGCCCGTAGAGGAACCGGAGGGGCCCCAAGGGTCGACCTCCATCGGGCCAGGGCACCCGACGGGCGAAGGCGATATATGGTCCGGAGCGGGCAAGAGTTCTTTGTCGGAGGACAACTGGTCACAGGAAGCGATCGGCGGCACGTGACCCAGGGAGTCTCCTGACAGCTGCAGCGATGCATCCATCCACTGTCGGCGTCGCCGGCGGGAGAACAGGCTGCAGCGGCTGCGGCGCATCGCCATCCGGCAAAATGGAAGGCAGCGACAGTAACACCAGGGGCTGAGGCGAGGCAGTAGACGGGTCCCCAGATGGCACCGTCGCTAAAAGTAGATGGCGAACGGCAGACCCCATTCGACGACAGAGGCGCAGTTGGTTGAGATGCTGGCGCACCTCACCAGATGCCCCCAAAACCAGATAAATAGCGCGTCCGAGGCAGTGAAGAATGCACCCTTCGAGCCAACGCCGTGAACCTCGATAGTGGCGGTAGTAGACAATGTCGCCTGGGGAAAAAGCAGGTGTCTGCTGCTGCACAGGAACCGGATTCGACGGATGTAGCAAAGACATCAAGGTTCAATGATGGCGACCATGGAGCAACTCAGCCGGCGAGCGACAATCACGGGGCTGAGAGCGATACGAGGACAAAAAGAGCAATAACGCGCCCTCCCGAGAATGCGACTCTTTCAACTTCAACATCTGTGACTTGAAAGTCCTGTACAATCGTTCAGCGGCACCGTTTGACTGTGGCGAAAACAGCGTGGACGTCAGATGTTGAATACCATTGGCCTTGCAGAATGACTAAAATTCTGCGGACATGAATTAAGGGCCATTGTCGGAAACAATTGTCTGTGGAAGACCTTGAAATATGGCATCCCGGTTAAGACACAAGTTGAAAATATGGTCACTATTTTTTATAAACTTAAATTTGCCATATTTCGTGACAGTACCTTTTCCATTAGACGTTTGCAAGCAATTATAAGTCTTGGCTTCAGTTGTCTAAGTATGATTCCACAATGCATCGTTGTCGGCTGCAGAAAATGACGTGGTTCAGCGTGTTTCTCTCATTTTGGTGTTTCAAATACAGTTTCTTCAAATGTAGTTTCTTCTTTTCAGATAATACAAAAATAATACTAACATAATTCATAATTGTTTATGACTTCAACCTTCACATTGTTCTTCCGTGAACACACACCAAGAGTTAGCTTCCGACTTGGACTGACTATAGTCAAAGACTACTCCAACGTCAAAGATATTTTACACAATCAGTTTCCTTGCTATTCTTCGATACATTTTCTAATAGTAATCAATATGCTTTTACTCTCAAAAACAGAAGTAAATTAACATATAATAAGACAAATTATAATAAATTCTGACAAAAATATAAGAAAACATTTTCAATTCAGTATCGAGAAATACGGTAAAAAAATAACATCTCCCAGATCCATTACAACTGCTCCCCATGGCTTTTGTTGTTATGGACATATACAACAAAATCACGACAACGCTCAGTGATGGATCTGTATTACACAATTAGTACATTAATGATGCAGTCTGATAACCTCTTCCAAATTTGGACTCTTTGAATCTGTGGAGTTGTTACTGGCTGTTGTTGCAATGATACTTCCCCATCAATCCCATACACAAAAAAAATTCAAGTAAAGAAATTATTTGACATGACAAATATACATGGTATAAAACATACATGAGATATATTCTAACATACAGCAAACAGACTGAAAATAATAGAAAGGTAAAACTCATTTCCTAGAATAAGATTTAATTAATTTTTTTTATATTAATGTTAATTTCATTATGCTTACATATTGTACAGTAAAAATGATACTGGACATATATAGTGTAATGTGTTTTTCTCTGTATTTGCCTTTTATAGATATATATTTTTTAACTTCTGATTTTTTTTAATTTTTTATATTTTTTATTAGTCATGTTTTTTTTTTGTTTTTTTGTATATTTTTTTGCTTCTGATTTTCTTTTTAAATTTTTTTACTCATGGTTTTTTTTCTTTTTTTATGATTTTCTTCTTTTAGTACAGCTAAAGATACATCAGTATTATCTAATTTTTTTGCAATTATTTATGTACACTTTCCTCTCTACTACAATATTACTACAAGTCACATTCTTGTGAAGAGTACTTTTGCTCCCCACAACATCAGTATAAACAACAATAAACTGCTCATATATCATGAGGCTTTACCTAAAATTGGTTTTGAAACTTATACCTTTGCATGCATGTCCTCACAAGCATGCCTTCACCCACAGGGAAGACTTAGCTTCCAAAATTAGAAGAATTCAGAAATGCTCACTAGGGAGACTTTTTTTTGTAAAAAAGTAAAAATAAATCTTTCTCTCATTCTTTGTTATATCAGTGTTTTTACATCAATTTCAATTAACATGTGACTTCAAATTATTAATTTATACATGCAAATATACACACTTGGTTGTACAGGTAGTTTTGTTCTAACAACCATATTCCAGTGGAGGACTTTTGTTTTAGATGATAATAGGTTATTTAAATTTTGAAATTATGATTTCTGTCTATACAGTTTTAAAGAGACAACATTCCTAAGACTAAATAATTTCTTTGACTTAGGATACACCAAACGATAAGCATTAGGGTGTGGATTTTCTATGACTTTTCTCATGCTTGAGCAACATTCTGCTTGCAAATGCTATGGTACAATGTATCTTAACTCCATTCTCCACTCTTTCTTGAAATAACTCTGCTCCAAGCCCATAATTACTGCTATCAGTGTTCAAACAAAATGGTAAATTAAAATCAGATCTGTGTAATAAGTGTTGCTTCCCCAACTCTTGCTTAATTTTATCAAACTCTTCTTGACAACTTTTATCCCAAACCCAAACAGCGTTTTTCTTAAGTAACTGACTTAAACATGGTGCATTCAGACTCTGATCACTTATATGTTTTCGGTAATAACCGCATAACCCAAAGAACGACTTTAATTGTTTTTTAGTCTTAGGAATAGGAATTTCTGAAATTGCTTTAATTTTTTCTGGATCTGCCAAAATTCCCTTGTCTGTGACAACAAGACCCAAAAATTTTAATTCAGAAACTGCAAATTTACATTTCTCTAATTTCAATGTCATCCCCCCTTTTCTAAGTTTTTCACAAACTGACTTCAAAATCAAAAAATGTTCCTCCCAATTTTTCCCTGTAACCAAAATGTCATCTACATAGATTATCAGTTTAGACGCAAGTTCTTGCCCCAGTACATGATCCAAAGCTCTTATAAATTCGGAAACAGAAGAATTTAACCCAAATGGCACAACACAATATTGGTAACTCTTACCATTATACAAGAAAGCAGTATATTTTCTAGAATTAACCTAAAGTGGTACTTGATGAAAACCCGAAGTTAGATCCAAACTTGACATATATTTTATATCTGTAAATTTATAGAGTAACTCATCAATTTTTTCAGGATGGTCTGCCTGTCTGAACAAAATTTTATTTAAGTGTCTAGAGTCCAAAACCAATCTTACTCCACCATCTTTTTTCGAAACTACTACTAGAGGATTATTATATGCACTGATACTCCTTTCTATTATATTACATCCTTCCATCTTTTTCAGCTTTTTCTCAACACCAGGTCTTTTTGATATTGCAATAGTGTATGGTTTTATGAAAAATGGTTCATGAGGTTTTACCTGAAGCTCACACTGGTAACCCTTTACCCTACCAGGTATGTCACTAAAAACATCACTGTATTCCCACAGCAGATTTTCTAACTGTTGTTTTTGCTCCCCAGATAAATTTTGTGTTTCTGAAATTTTCAAATTTACTAAATTCCCAAATTCAACTTCATCAGTATCAAATCTAAGAATTTCAATATTCTCCAATCTATTTTCTTTTAGTAAATTAATACTGTCAAAATTTCCATTACTCTGATCACCAAGTGTGTTCACAAAATTTGTCTGAATGTATTCCCTTTCACTAGTTTCTATCAAAAGTTTTCTTCCAACCCAATCAAATGCTGTATTTACTTTTACTATCCAATTCATACCCAAAAGAAAATCCTCATTAAATTCCTGAATCACAAAACATCCATGTGTGAACAACTTGCCTTCAAATAAAAATGTCACTAAAGCCTGGCTTTTTACCAATTTACTGCTCTTCCCAGTAGCACCTTTTATCTTTACCCCAACAACTGGCAGTTCAACATAATCATTCCCCACTTTCAATTTCTTGCTTAACCTTTCAGATATTCCCGAGATCTCACTTCCTGTATTGATTAAACATTTACCAATCCATGACCCAATTTGAACTTTTATATAAGGACTGCAAAATTGATCACTTTTCTCAGAACCTGTATCCTCATGTAATAAATCACTTTCAATTTCCCCAAACGTATACTTATCAGAATCATATGGCATATCATTACATGTATTATTTGTCACAGTTATAAAATTTGCACAAGATACAAAATTGTCATTAGTACTCTCTATTATCTCAAATAGCCAAGAATTTTCATCCAAATCACATTGTATACTATTGAAGTACTTATCCTTCAGCTTTTCAAAAATAAAATATCTCATCTTTTTCCACCACTCAGGACATACAGTTTCACATACATTAATAAGCATCTTTGTAAAGTTCTTGTCAAAAGAAATAGTTTCACTGTTCAGCCATATATACATAAGAAATGTGTGTGTATCATTAGTATCTATAAAAGTTTCACTTAGGTAAGAAGTTATACATGTGTCATCGTTATTTGTGTAGTCAGATTCTTTACCAGCAACATCTAAATTCACACTTTTACATACACCCAGATTGCGAGTATTATTCATCCTGGTAACATCCCTGGGAATTTCTATAATATTCTCACTATTTAATCCATTTTCAACCATGTGTATACCCAACTCCCTATTTAAACTAATGAAATACCTTTCCTCAACATCATCATCAATACCATTACCATCATTATCAACTTTATCAACAACATCATTATCATTACACATATTCAGGTCATACACATTCAAATTATCCCCCAAAATATTATTTCCCCTTTCTAAAGTTACCAGATCCCTTTCACCAACATTTTCATTCTCACAGCATGCATTCTCTCTTTCATTCATACACATCTCTGAACTACTGCAAATTACATCATCCAACAAAGTGTTTTTCTTTTCTGCCCAAGTGTAAAACTCTGTTAAATTAAATGAATCACAATTACTTTTATGTACTGTATGTTCTTGTGTATTGAAAATGTTATCTTTATCATTATTATTTTCCTCTTGAAATTTCTTCAATAAGTAACAACTAATAACCTCATGTGATAGCTTAGGTTTGGAACTGACCTGTTTGGGTTTATGATAGTCACATCCATTGGTCCTTTCATCATGCTCACCTTCCGCCTCAACCTTGCGGACCTTCAAGGGGGCGTCTACTCGTTTTTTATTTCCGGTTCCTGTTTGAACTGCTGATTATGGTTCTGCCAATGTCTCTGATCAACATTTCTGCTCCCATTCCTATGCCATCCATCACCTGATTGTTGGTAGTTTCTATTGTACTGACCTCTATCAAAATTTCTATGATTTTGATCCCTAAAGTGTTCTCTATTTTGTTGATTATTAACGCGAAAATGTTGTTCTTGTTCTGGATAAAAATTATGGTCCTTCTTTACAAAATTATTATATCCCCCTGAATTTTGACTGACACCATGATAATTGTTTTGTTCCCTTTTTTGAAAGTTGTCATTTCCCCAATTTTGACCATTACCTTTCTGAGTAAACCCACTGTGTGTTCTTGTTGTTACCCTATCCAACTTTTCAATATAATTGAGAAACTGCTCTACATTACTATCAGGACAATGAACTAAACTCAACTGCATTGCTGATGGCAATCTTGTCTTTAAGGTATCAATTTTGATCAAGTCATCCAAAGGTTTTGTTAAATGAATAAGTTTTTGAAGTTCACTTTTGCAAAATTGTTTCATGTTCCCATCTGATTCCCTATAGTTTCTCCCATTCAAAAATTCACTTTTGATTCTAGTTTGTTTAAGATCATCCCAAAATTTTTCCAAAAATTTTGATTCAAATTCTGAAAAGGTCATCCCCAAAGTTACAATCTGGTTTGCCCAAGTCAAAGCTTCCCCTTCCAAGAATTTTTTCACAAATTTAATTTTTATTTCATCTGTTGAGTGAGGTAAAAAACAATCCTTACAATACTGCATAAAATCAATGGGATGTAAGGGTCTATCTACCGAAAAGTGCTTCACTGGAATATTAGATATAAGATTACACGTGTTGACATTGTAATTTTTGCTTTGAAATTCAATGTCAAAACTTTCAATTTTTTCGCTAAGTCCTTTGACAGATTTTTTGTTTTCCAAATCATAGCATTCTACTTTTTCTTCTAGAGTAACCAAACGATTGTCAGTTTCTTGTTGTACATTTTTAACTAAAACTTTTGTATTCTCATGCAAATTTTTAATTTCCCCTTTCATCTCATTAAAATCAATTAAATTTCTTTCCTATCTACCAGTAACTCAGTTTTTACAGTATTAATTTCACCGCTCAATTTAACATCAATTTCATTTACTTTTGCTTCCACAGATTCAATTTTTTCCTCAACACTGCCAACTCTGTTCGAAAGCTCACCCACTTGGGTATTGACTGCTTGGACTTGCAACAAAATGTTATCAATTTTTTCATCCCAGTAAGTCATATTGTCGTCAACTGATTGTTTAATATCTTTCGTGAAATTTACAAGAAAACTTTTTAAATCAAATTGATCGGTTCTTTCTCTTTCATTTGACCTGTCCTGATGTTCGAAGTCTATTAAATTACTACTTTCTACTTTAGGCACAATACTCTCGAAAATCTCATAAGTCATTGTGAAGAACAAAAATTTATACACAACAATACAAAACAAGATAAAAATATTGTTTTAACAAAATACGAGGGTTTCGTGACTTATCTGGAACACTCTTCTACTGTTGCAAAACCACGTTTTCCATCCATGTGATTGCTGACCCTGTCGAAAATTATATTTTTTGCCGAAACATTTCTTCTCCCAAACTTTTACTTCCCGATGAACACAAACACTGTAACACACATTCTGAAGAAACTGGTATTAACACACAAAAATTTTCTTCCTCGTAGCACTGTTGAAGATCTCGTGAACACAATATCCCGGCTACAGTCCCCAGTTGAAATATGGCATCCCGGTTAAGACACAAGTTGAAAATATGGTCACTATTTTTTATAAACTTAAATTTGCCATATTTCGTGACAGTACCTTTTCCATTAGACGTTTGCAAGCAATTATAAGTCTTGGCTTCAGTTGTCTAAGTATGATTCCACAATGCATCGTTGTCGGCTGCAGAAAATGACGTGGTTCAGCGTGTTTCTCTCATTTTGGTGTTTCAAATACAGTTTCTTCAAATGTAGTTTCTTCTTTTCAGATAATACAAAAATAATACTAACATAATTCATAATTGTTTATGACTTCGACCTTCACATTGTTCTTCCGTCAACACACACCAAGAGTTAGCTTCCGACTCGGACTGACTATAGTCAAAGACTACTCCAACGTCAAAGATATTTTACACAATCAGTTTCTTTGCTATTCTCAGATACATTTTCTAATAGTAATCAATATGCTTTTACTCTCAAAAACAGAAGTAAATTAACATATAATAGGACAAATTATAATAAATTGTGACAAAAATATAAGAAAACATTTTCAATTCAGTATCGACAAATACGGTAAAAAAATAACATCTCCCAGATCCATTACAACCTTCAATGCAAAAGATAGCAGATAACGCTTGGATGGGGGCAGATGATGTTTTGGAAGACATCTGGACAAGAAAAGGAAATTTACTGAATGAATCTATCACAACCAACCATCGAGCATTCCAGAATGGACTAGCAAAATCGATGTGTAAGCGTAGCCAAGGGAAAGTGGCTTTTGGCCATGCAAAGAATTTATACGATGGTGCTGATTGTTGTTCGGCACACACCATGCAAGAAGAGCACATAGTCGTAATCGCGGCATCGATTCCGAACCAAGTACAGTGCTGACGAGCAAGTTGTTTCGTTCTCACTATACCCCAATGTTCTTGGTGGATCTTTAAGACAGACGACTGTAACGAACGTGGGGCCACGACCCTGGACTGATCATTTTCAGAACGCAAGAGCAAAACACCAAATCGAACTAAAAGTCTCTCCTTGTGAGGAAAAAATCGGCGAACCAACGGGTCCCCGATCCATGACTTTGACAAGGGCCATTGCGTAGCAACAAAATGCAGTACGGTAGCAAGGACAGGGTCGGCAGTTGTAGCTGTAGCTACACGACGAAAATCAATCGGAAACTGTTAGACCACGTTATCGGTTTCGGAATCAATGAACATGCAAGCAAATTCGGAGGAATCGAATGCCCTATCCTCAGCAACAGGCAAGCGGGACAACGCATCGGCGTTTCCGAGTGTAGCAGTGGACCGATAGAAGATATCGTAGCGGTACTGCGAGAGGAAAATAGACCAGCGAATGAATTTCTGCGCTGCACGTGGAGGTACAGGCTTGTTCGGATGAAAAAGCGATGTCAGAGGTTTGTGGTCTGTGGTTATAGCAAAGTGACGACCATACAAGTAGTCATGAAACTTTGTAACCCCAAATACGAGAGCCAATGCTTCTTCCTCGCTCGGTGAATAATTTCTTTGCGCAGACGAGAACAATTTGGACGCAAAGGCAATAGGGCGATCGTCGGGCCATCTTTGTGTGCAAGCACAGCACCGATCCCGAAATCCGATGCATCCACCATCAACAAAAGGGTCTTCTGGGTATCGAATGGCGTAAGGCAAGTATTGGAAAGCTGCACGTATCTCTGATAATAGTTCATTTTTCCCAGCACACTCTGTAGCTGCTTGAAATTCTGCGGCGAAGGCAAGTCTTGTATGGCACGGAGGTGCGTGGGACTGGGATGTATGCCTCGGGCATTGAGTACATGTCCCAGGTACAGCAAGTCGCAAGCAAAAAACTCACATTTGTCCTTTCGTAAGCGAAGACCATTTTGTCGCAAGACCTGAATAATGTGCGGAGATTGGCTAAATTTTCCGTCTTTCCGGAGATCACAATATTGTCCAGATATTTTGCTGCAGTAGGGGCCGACGCACAAACAGTTTCTAGATATTACTGAAACAATGCAGGGGCGGATGCACACCCGAATGGCAGTCGTTTGAATTGATAAAACCAAGATGCGTGTTAACCACAGAAACGCGCTGGGATTCTTCGTCCATTGGTATTTGCAAGTACGCATCTGCTAGGTCCAACTTCGAAAAGTATTTGCCCGGGCACAGTTTGTCAAAAAGATCTTCTGGCGGGGTAAAGGAAAAGTTGCAATCATTAGTTGTGGATTCACTGTTGCCTTGAAGTCCACACAAAGTCTCAAACTTCACGAAGGTTTTGGCAAAATTACTAAGGGTGATGCCCAGAGAGATGCCTGCACACGTTCAATTACACCTTGTGATTCCAAATCGTGTAATGTTTTTGCGACCTCATCACGCAATGCGTGGGGAACATTGTACGCTCTGAAAAATTTCGGTTGCCCGTTTACTTTCAGTTCTAAATGTGCTTTATAGTTCTTAGTGCAACCGAGGCCCAGTGCAAAAATGTTTGCAAATTCTTCACATAGATGAGAAACACTGTCTGAAGGCACAGTCTGGTTCACTGATAGGACCTGATTTACTATAGACTAGTTAGACAACTGAAATAAATCGAAACCAAACAAGTTCACTGCCGAAGAAGATCGAAGGATGTAAAATAACACAAGTTTCGTTCGTCCTTTGTATGTTACAAGAAGGCAGCATTGTCCTAACACAGGGATCTCTTGACCTGAATAGCAAGTTAACATTTGCAGCATGCTACAGTGGTGTGACCAGCAGTTTGTAAGTGTCCTGATTGATCAGTGAAACTACAGCTCCAGTATTGAGCTGGAATGGTATCACTTTGCTGTTAGTGTCCAAGTCTACAAAAAGTTTATTTTCCTGCTGACGACAAGAGCGACTGTCTCGTGCAACACGAACTGACACTGGTACAAAATCACTTGCGACTTGACGGGAGTTCCGGCGATGTCAATGCACACTATTTGTGGGGCGAACACAGTCACTGTTAGAGAGAGTGGCACAGGGTGGAGTGGAATTAATGACATGAATTGCCATGGGCGAAGTTTCCCGAGCCTGAGTATCTTTGGATCGATTCCGATTCCGGTGCGAAGCAAAGGACCAGGAACGGTTTTGAGTTTCCAATCTGAGCGTTTTCTGGCAAACACTCTGAACATGTCCTTTTTTATTACAGTAAAAGCAAATAGCTTGACGTGACACGCAGTTCTCACGCGAATGTTTAGTAGCGCACCGTGGGCATGATTTGAGCACTGCGTTTGCTTGCCAGCATGGCACATGTGGCTGAGAGCCTGGCGGCAGCGGCGCTGCTGGGCGCGAGGGCTGTTTACCGCTCCGTGCAGCTCGGCCGGCGGGCCGGTTAACCTGACACACGGCTGGCGAAGTTTCAAATGATTCCTGAGCAAAGTCAAGTGTGTCCAGCCGATACAATATGTCCACCACTTGTTGAAGGGAGGGATTGACTAGTTTCAAAATCTGTTCCCTTATACGAACATCAGAAACGTTCTGTGCAACTGCATCACGTACCATAGTATCTGAATATGGGAGTCCACATTGACACTCAAAAGAACAATCCCTAGTAAAGCCTTGCAAGATTGCGACCCACTCACGATTAGTCTGACCTGCCATACGTTTTGTACAAAAGAAGGCATAACGTTTCGCAACTACATTGACTGATTGTCTGAAATATGCATGTAATGCAGACGAAATTTCGTCATATGACAGAGTTGCTATGTCGCGTCAGGGAAATAATTTGACTATCACATGGTAGGGTGGCACACTAACAGATGTCAAAAGAAAGGGCTGCCGCTCATTACCTTGAATTCTGTAGGCGGCGAGACGGAATCCTAATTGGCGTGACCACTCCGTCCAGCTCTCCAGTGCAGCATCAAAAGGCCGGAAGGTCGGTGCAACTGCGTGTTGTGGCTGCATTAGCGGTGGAGCTGCGGCTGCCGCATCGTTTTACATTGCGCGTTGACCCTGAACAAGCTGTCCAAAGGCGTCCACTAATGCCTGCGTCTGCTGATTCTGTAAGCGATAAAAATCGGACAGTACATCTGGAGATTGTGGTGAAGACATTACACAATGAAATCAGGGCACTTGCAACGACACATGTCAGTATAGTTAAGTACACCGTTTTTACTTCTCGTCGCCAATGTTGTGTTGGTAGAAGAGCCAACACCGTGTTACGAGTTGAGGCCAAAATGCACACGTTTTAGCTCACGCAGGCTGGCGTGTGGAGGGAAGAACTATACTGACGTGAGGTCTGGAACATGACGAGGAATGAGCATTGAGAAAGCGGACGAAATTAGTTTGGTACTTAACTTTAATCCATTAATGATGAACGTCGCTCTTGACGGTACATGATTCACAATATTATCTGTTCCAAAGACATTCTTGAAGATATGACATATAGTAACTGAATATGGCGCCTTGCTAGGTCATAGTAATTGACGTAGCTGAAGGCTATGCTAAACTGTCGTCTCTGCAAAGGAGAGCGTATGTATACAGTGAACCATCGCTAGCAAAGTCAGCTGTATAACTGGGGCGAGTGCTAGGGAGTCTCTGTAGACTAGACCTGCCTTGTGGCGGTGCTCGGTCTGCAATCACTGATAGTGGCGACACGTGGGTCCGACATATACCAACGGACCGCGGCCGATTTAAAGGCTACCACCTAGCAAGTGTGGTGTCAGGCGGTGACACCACAGAACCCTTTAGTGGTGAACTTGTAAACTAGCTCAGTTCTTTGGTCTGCTGGAATGGAGGCAGGTGTCTCTTGTGGGATGGGAGCTTACACATAGGTTATAGAAACGACAGATAGTTCCACCAGAGACAGATGTTTCCATGCATTGTGTAATGCATCCTTAATGTATCTCGATGCAAAGTATTTATTTGCAGGATCGTATTGTCCCTCTTCATATGTCCAAGCATTTATGCTCGCTTCCATTCTTCATGCAGTGAGCTGTGGATGCACCCCTCAGCTGAATGAGTACATGTAATACTCCGTATGTCTGCCACCAACATCTCACCAATTGAACACAGGCTCCTTCCGCACTGACAACTCAACAAGCACTTATATCTCAGCCTCTTGTGGTGGTAACACCACACTTAGCCACTACTACTTTTATTTATTTATTGTTCTGTGCGACCACATTAAGGAGAAGTCTCCATGGCCATGAAACGAGTCAATACAAGAAATTATAACACAATAGTGGAAACAGATAAAATTAAATTTAAGAAACATATTCAGGCCACAATTTGTAAGTTTAAATAAAGGAAATCAACAATGTAACACTGGAATTTGCTTTATTTTTCAGCTCTTCCAGGAGCTCCTCGACAGAATAAAAGGAATGAGCCATGAGGAAACTCTTGAGTTTAGACTTAAAAGTGTTTTGGCTACTGCTAAGATTTTTTAGTTCTTGTGGTAGCTTATTGAAAATTGATGCAGCAGAATACTGCACTCCTTTCTGCACAAGAGTCAAGGTAGTGCATTCCACATGCAGATTTGATTTCTGCCTAGTAGATAGATAATAAATTTAAACAAATTATATTCGAATTGAATGACATTATGGCCAATCTGCAGTGGGAGTAACGCCATACTAACTCACCTTAGCTGCAGGAGGTTTTGAGCAAAATTCCCCCCAAAATTCTAAATTGCCACCCATTTTTCAAGAGAATAACGCGCAATTATGCAAAAATCCGGAAAGGGTTGAAGGGGGCAGGGGACTGCCAGGTTACCCATAGAAGCATGTAATTCAATTTCCTGCCACAATTCAAACTTCCAACAAGGGGGGCATGGGAGGTGAATGGCATTTTCCCTTCATAAAGCCGTCATCTTGGATAACGGTACTTGCGTTATCAGCGGACGTCAGGGCCACCATCTTGGATGACCTCATGCGCTGTTGCCAATCTTAGATGACATCATCGTCACCATCTTGGATACATCTGGCAACATTGCACTCTTCACCAGCAACCCCATCTGCCTACTACTTTCTTCATGCCCCCGTATTCTTAACTGGTGTCGCTATATACAATCATTTTAATAACATCTGTCATATTAAAATTGGTATTTCTGGGGTAACCATGATGTAAAAGATGTTCTGTATGTGTGAAACCCTGGTCTATGTGGAAGATGTCTTTATGACTCTAATTAGAGAAAGTTAAGAAAATAAATAAAATAAAAGTTTTATATCCCTCTAGACATTAGAGTTCCTGAGCTCCCCTAAGCTGTCATGTGCTACTGGATGTACCACTTACGGCAGCAATAATTGTTCCTACACAGCACTTAATTTTAAGTATACTAAATTTATTCTTGGTTACGATAGACAATAACGACAGTGAATAGTTGTGCCGGATCGGAACTTAAAGCCAATCTTCCCACTTTATCCAATGTTCCTTTGATTATGCACGCATGTCCAAAGGAAAATTGCACCATTCTTCTCAAAAACACAGGCTCTGCAATATTGTGCTTAGTTAAATGTTTCTTCACGTGTCTTTCAGGAAAAGTGAAATTTGTCTGACTGTTTCTCTATCGTGATTAGTGTCTGTCAACTTACTAAAAGTGTTTAAGTATTTTGTAACGTTTACATTGTGTGAGCTTCCTTTCTAGTGTATCTAGACGTTGTCAAATGCAGTATTGTCCCCTGATTCAGTGTAGATTTACCGACTGTTGCAAATGGTGGTCGAACAGCCAGTAGAGCTCTTGCTGGGAAGTTGAGTTGCGAGACTGCGGTTCGAATGGTTCATATGGCTTTGAGCACTACGGAACATAACATCTGAGGTCATCGGTCCCCTAGAAATTAGAACTACCTAAACCTAACTAACACAAGGACATCACACACATCCATGCCCGAGACAGGATTCGAACCTGTGACCGTAGCGGTCGCGCTGTTCCAGACTGAAGCACCTAGAACCGCTCGCCCACAGTGGCTGGCGAGACTGCGGTGGCAGTATGTGTTTCTACACAGCTTTCACCTCAGTGTCTTCTCATGAGCTTCTCTGAAGAAGTGTGAAATACAAGTGTCTTTACGTCGTGTCTATTTTTTCCTCACTGTTTAACTAAACCAGAGCTTTTGATTGCTTGATCTGACTTTGTTGCGTAGTGAAAACAGGAAGGAGCATAGCGGTAATAGGATAGTGTTGTACTTGGAGTATAGTGTACCTAGGACCACTTGATGTCTCCCAGTCGGTGTCTCTAGTGAAAAATTTTAGGATCACAGGTAGGAACGCACTCTAGAAAGCACAATAATTAGTTTGTGGCCTTTTCTACTGTTTCCGTTGTTCAGAGACATGCGTTTTCTCCAGCGCTTGTAAATTTCATAAGGGCTACATTTTCAAGTGTCATATCATACTAAAGCCATTTGGAGGATATTGTTAACTCTTCAGTTACTGACTTCCATGGTGAATAAAATTCGGTATGGAACACGGGATATTTGCAACTAAACTGAGCTTCTATAATATCTTAACAATTTTCCCTGTCTTTAAAATGCGAATTTATGTTAGTTGCCAATAGCTTCTACCTCAAAATATTTTAACTTGTAATTGATTTTAATAATATCTTTCACTATCGTGATTGGAGATACTGATTATTGGACTGTAGTACCGTAGTAATACAACACATAGACTACTAAGTACAGTATTGACAATATTTTCTCGACTGCAGACTTTTAAATTTCATTCGAATATTTGTTCCTAGGCATAAGACCAGGTTGTATCTTGGAACAATTTTTCACATTTGGGAAAACCTTGCTTCTGCGGAGTAACGTAGGTAATTTCAGGAAAATCTGCAGCACACGCGGAGTGAGTGCCACCATTTCAAAACAGAGCTAGAAAAAACTTTATGCTTCTATTGGTGAGCTAGCTAGAGGCGAAGATCTGTAAAGTACTCTAAGGTGCAATGTTACCTCCTACTCTGTAGGAATATGACGACTGCTTGGTTTAGATTTGCATTTCGTGTTACATAGATGGATGTGGGCGAAGACGGATAAGTACTGCCTCAGTTATGTACGGATGCAGGAGTAATTGGCAACAAACGTCAAACATTTGGAAGCTACGTTGGCCGCAGGCGACAGACTTGATGCTGCTGCTCAGAGCTGGAGTGACATTTTGGCCCCTGCTGCAAATAATGTGATCTCACGGGTGCCTATGCCATCAGCTGAGATCCCTGATTTCACCACACTTTCGTATGCGCTCGATATGTCCAGTTTACAGAAACCTGACTGGGAACTGGGAACAATAGGCGGGTTGATGGAAGGCAATATGGGGTACTACTTACACGGTTGGCCCCTACACCTTAAATATACGTTGAGGTCTTGCCTGCGGTGAAAAATATGAGACAATGCGGAATGCTTTGTCTGTTCGTACTGGGGATGACCTTCCTGGAGTGCCGAGATAACTATTGAGTGTGGGTCTTCGGGCCACTGGAAACTCCCAACTTAGGCGGGAATCGGAGTCCATATGGGAAACTGGGAAGTCGAGAAGAAAGGCCACTGTCCACCCTATTTGGTTCCCGAGGGGTAACATCCGAGTTCTGCAGGAGACTCTGCCAGCAGCTGGGTGATCCCGGCTGCCAAGTCGAGAATACTGACGCCTCTCGTTTGGTTTCAAAGGCTATCATCGGTTAATACAGCTGGTTTCCTGCATTGACCAAGCCTCTTGCGCAGGGTGGATGCGAAGCTATCGTTCTACAATATTAATCCCAGAGTCGATTGCGCCCATCTGCTTTGAAGTCGACTGAAAGGCTTAAATTGTGCCACGGTTGTTTAAAATCCGCTACCGTCGCAGGTTCGAATTCTGCCTCGGGCATGGATGTGTGTGATGTCCTTAGGTTAGTTGGGTTTAAGTAGTTCTAAGTTCTAGGCGACTGATGACCTCAGAAGTTAAGTCCCCTAGTGCTCAGAGCCATGTGTTTTAAGACGCAGTGTGGTTAGAGCTGTCTGGCTGGTCGTGTCCCATGCAGAAACTGGAGAGAACAAGTATTCGTGTTTGAATGTGTTGTAAGACATGGCTGTTTATTGCTGGTTCTATGTCTGCAAGCAAATGTAGTAAGTTGGTGTGGGCTGCTGTATGTACTGTGTGTAATTCAGCCTCATCAGCACACAATATATTACCAACATTCGCTTTGTGATTTCGATTCGCATCTCTGAATATCTTATGTAAATTGGTTAAGGTTGTCAGATCCCTGTTAGTTTGGCCACTTTCAGTTTGACATTATGTGAGCTTCATTTATGTTTCTGTAACCAACCTGCTCCTTATTTAGTATGTACTTCTTTACAGGCGCTGCAGTCATGGACTGTGCGGCTGGTCCCAGCGGAGGTTCGAGTCCTCCCTCGGGCATGGATGTGTGTGTTTGTCCTTAGGATAATTCAGGTTAAGTTGTGCGTAAGCTTAGGGACTGATGACCTTAGCAGTGAAGTCCCATAAGATTTCACATACATTTGAACATTTGAACTTTTTTACAAGATTTGAAGTCGAATTTGTTCCTTCACATGGCAGTTATAGTGTCTGATAAAAATTACTGACAATTATGAGCAAGTTAATGACTTATTGGGCGAAACTAATTAATTCCTCACAGTGCACATAGTCGTAATTGATTTTAATTGCGAAGGGACACTAGTGTCACATGCACGGTGTTTTCCAGTGTAAGTGGTTTTAGCGCTATTTGTTGGGTATCTTGTTATTTCTGTAAAGTTTTTTCTCTTCACCTGTTATTTCGCGTTGTACGAATTGTTCTTCTGGAAGATAAAACTGCTTACTATGCTTTAAGTTGTACTGTACATATGAGTGAATAAATATTCAACGCTTGTTTTAATTAAATAAAAATAATTCTAGCAAGGGGCAAGAACCACTCACATTTCAACCCTGTCCTTCCACTACCTCTAACGACACATAAAGTAAAGCTTTAGACGAATCTTTAAGAGCACATAGAACCGTTACTAGCCCTCCTCCCGATAAGTTAGTTCCTTACCTCTGAGAAGATTTTGGATCTGCATTTTCGGCCTCATCCATCGGGTAGAGACTTATAAAATTGTTCCTAATACCTTATGCTTGTGCCACACGCAGTCGGGGGCTACTAGTGTAGCTGTGGACATGGGGCATAACCATGTGCTTTTTTTAGGGTGGAGAAATCGTTCCACAGGCCCGACAGTCTACTTTCGGGCTCAAGAGAAACAAAAATATCGCACTTAATAATTCCAGTGAGTGGTAGATCGCAGAACGAAAATATTACTGTTAAACAGGTCTTAACTATTAGCGACTCTGAAATTAAAACGAAAGAGTTGGAATAAAAGTACGTTAAATGTATTGGCATTTGCAAATATGGACAACCATCGGCTACGGAATGGAATGATGACAGTGAAAATTTGTGCCAGGCCGCGACTCTAAACTTGATTTCCCACTAAGTCCGAGCGGTCGCCTTACCATTTGGCTATCCGTGCACAACTCACGGCCAGACCCAAACTTCTCCATGTCGTCAAGCATGTGTCAACACCCGGTACTCGTATGGAAAGGAAAGGAAACAGACTACTTATTATTTCACAAGTAGTCGCCGTAACTGTTATTATATTTAACCCGTTGTGAGACAAGATGGTCAACGTCTTCATGGAAGAAAGACTGGGGTTACCTAAGGAACCACTATTGAGCCCAGGCGTGGACCTCTTAATCTGAAGGAAACGTACGGTCATAACCGTCTGTCTTCAAGGCTCAAAACCTATGAAAGTAGTATGAGAAGAGATCGTTAATGTATGGAGGATACATATGGACTTTTGCAGCTCATTGACTTTCTGGAACACGACACCACAGCTAACGCACAGCAATTCGTAGGCATTATGCAAAAACTGAAGCGCCATCAAGTCCAGGCATGCAGGTATGTTGACGGACGTTCCAGGGTAATGACCGGCTGCATGTCACGGAGGTTGGTTCGACTACCCTGCAGAAGTTTAGCTAAGAAGCCCTCCCCAAGAGATTTCCGTATTTCTGGAGCCCTGAAAGAAGACATTATTGGCCGTCGATTTGCTTCGGATGAAGAGGTGATCGCCTAGGTACAATTATGTCTCCGTGCGCAACCACAAACATTTTGGTATGAAGGCAATGACCGTCTTGCCTCATAATGGAATGAATGTATTAACAGTTACCACAATTCCTTTTGAAATAATAAACAGTTTACTTACTTTTTTCCATCCGCCTCGTTTTCATTTGACTGCCCCTTATAATTGCAGCCGCGTCCTTACAGAGCTTCCAAAACTATTTTCCCTTATAAGCAGTATGTCGAAGTAATACGAGGGGTAGAAAGCTGGCCGAAAACAGATGTATACAGTAGGGAATTCTAATTTCCGATTGAAAATTATATCCGATAGATACGCAGGACGCTAAGGTCGCAGGTTCCAATCCTGCCTCGGGCATGGATATGTGTATTGTCCTTAGGTTAGTTAGGTTTAAGTAGTCCTAAGTTCCAGGGGACTGATGACCTCAGATGTTGAGTCCCATAGTGCTCAGAGCCATTTTTAGATACGCAGGACTCCAGTGACCGAGGCGTTTTATCAATGACAACACCTTAATAGCTAGGGAAGTGAGTACAAAGAACAATGTGTCGTAATTTGGTTGAAGATCGGTAAAAAACATCAGATAGTGGAGTGTTTTTATGTGGAGTTGCATTAGGAGCAGTAGTGGGGAGACATTTCATGGAAGATTTGGAGAGGATTGCGCATAAATTTCTTTATCATTTTACAATACTAATGTGATATTCTCAGTTACCAGCTATATACTGAAAAACTCAAGTGATTGGGGTGGGTAGAAGAGCCAAAAAATTGCTTTAAATTAGTATGCCTTGACCTAAAGGAATTAATCTGCGACCTGACCTCGACTGGTGAAAATCACAGATTCCCTTGTTAGAAACAGCACTGAAGTTTTCGACTCACGTAATATGGCGTACGGATTCAGAGATCATAACGGCGTTATAGCATCACGAGTGCGGCTGTGAATATCTTGGAACGTAAAGAAAGTTGGGAAGATATGTTTACTTAGTAAGCGCGTCAGGAAACCGATTTTCTATTACGTAAAAGATCGAAGTTACCGATTTACCTCTGAAAATCTCGAGTATGTATGGACAAGTCACGGAGTATTAAAATTGTGAAGGGAGAACGTGGCTTGACATAGGGGTTAGAGAGCTTTTCCGAAAGCACAGGAGGCATCTCAACAAATTTACAAGTGGCCAAAGCTGTAGACAAAAGAAATTGAGTCAATTATATCAATTATACTTTCAGGATTGCCATCCATGAAGCGTCGGCGGTTTAGAAAGTATAGATCTGTCTACTTACTTGCCAGAAAGTCTTATATATTCTGATGTTATGTTAACTCAGTAAAAGGGTAAAGGCATCTGTCTTGATAGTAAAAATCTGTATACTGACGTGCGAGAATATCTAATCCGTTCTGGTGTTATTGTTAAGTAAGTAAACGGATAAAGCTCTCTTCCCGGCCACTCTATTACCATTATGGCATCGAACAAAATTCTTTTCCTTTTTCGAAACTGTTTCACTGATGTAGATCGTACTGCGATTCTTTCTTTCAATCGTTGCGTGAACGTCAAACTGACAGTTACAGCATGGTGGAAAAATAACCGAAGTCGCTCAGTGATTGAAAGGAGGCTAGAGCTGAAAATATACATGTACGTTTCTGCACTGAATATACGATAGTACTTGCTCCTTTTCTATAAACATTTTACAGGTCTTTGGAGGAGCGATGCTATCCTCGTCACTGGTAAAACACGCAGGTATATCGATGACATCAGTTCATTACTGATTTTTGGGACACATTCTATGTTCTGGAGACCAAATACCTCCTCTGTAGGCGTCGACACTTATTTCACCATCAACGACCATAAGAAATTCAGTTGCTTTTGTTTGTCCATGTGACCCAGAAGGTAGTAGACACCGGCGTCCAGATTGATGATACGTTCCTGGACTCTTTCAATACAGTTCCACGATGTCACATAATGAATAAAATGCTTGCATACGTAATATCAACTATGTGAGTAGACTGACAGTCCTGATATTTGGATTGGATTGTTTTGGGGGGAAGAGACCAAACAGTGAGGTCATCGGTCTCATCGGGTTAGCCGGCCGGTGTGGCCGAGCGCTTCTAGGCGCTTCAGTTTGGAACCACGTGACCGCTACGGTCGCAGGTTCGAATCCTACCTGGGGAATGGATGTGTGTGATGTCATTAGGTTAGTTAGGTTTAAGTAGTTCTGAGTTCTAGGGGACTGATGACCTCTGTAGTTAAGTGCCATAGTGCTCAGAGCCATTTGAACCATTGATCATCGGGTTAGGGAAGACGGGGAAGGAAGTCGGCCGTGACCTTTCAAAGGAACCATCCCGGCATTTTCCTGGAGCGATTTAGGGGAATCACGGAAAACCTAAATCAGGATGGCCGGATGCGGGATTGAACCGTCGTCCTCCCGAATGACAGTCCTGAGAAATAGACAGCAATACATCTTCACTGAAAGAAATCTCTATACATGAAAAGTAGCTTAAATCGTGCCCCAAAAGGGTATGTTGTAGGACCATTACTGTTTGTAATATAAACGACGCAGTGGATAACTGTATTGTCCCTCACTCATCTGACCAGAAATCCTTGAACAGGTCAGTGACTGGGCTGTTCCCATCTGAATCGACAGCAAACCTACACCGACAACGATACTTGAGACATACATGACGAGATCGCAAGCAGACGATGAAGAGTGGGGACACTGAACAATCTGAACGGTTAATTCAGTACATAAAGAATGATGAAAGTCTAATGGTCATGGGGGATTTGAATGCCTTTGTAGGGGAAGGAACAAAGGGAAGGATGACAGGAGAATATGAATTTGCTAATAGGAATGAGAGGAGAGAAAGAATAGTTGCGTTCTGCAATATATTTCAGGTAATAGTGGCAAATGCTCTGTTCAACATTCACAAGAGGATAAAGTATATTTGGAAAACTGCGGCAGATATTGGAAGATTTCAGTAGCATTAAATCATGACCAAGCACAGATTCCAAAATCAGATACTGGATTGTAAGGCGTATGCAGGCCAGATACAGATTCAGATCACATTTAGTAGTGATGAAGAATAGGCTGATACTTACGGGAGTAGCCAGGAAGAGTCAGTGCGCTAAGAAGTAGGGTACGCAAGCACTAAGGAATGAAGAGATATCCTTGAAGTTCTGTGAGGCCATAGACACTGCTACAAGAAATACATCAGTAGGCAGTTCAGTTGAAGTGGAATGCACAACTCTAAAAAGGGCGATCACAGAAGATGGAAAGAAAAAAAAATTGACACAGAGAAGGTAACTGCGAAGAAACAATGGGTAACAAAAAAAAAAAATGTATTTAAGTTGATCGAGCAAAGGAGGAAGTACAAAAATGTTCATGGAACATCAAAGATACAAAAATACAAGCCACTAAGGAATCAAATAAATAGGAAGTGCAAGGAAGCTAAGTGCAGGGAAGCTAAAGCAAAAGGCTGCAAGAAACATTTGAAGAATTCGAAAAAGATATGATTCTCGGACTGACTGACTCAGCATTTTTTTCTCCTCCTCCTGTGATTTTAGAACAGAATATTCTGTTTTCCTTTTCTTCTTTTTTTTTTCTTTTTTTGCTTTGATTCATCAGATTTCTAATTGATTTGATGTGCCCATTTGCGAACTTTTCTGCTGTGTCAAACTGTTCATCTCAAAGTGGCACTTGCAACATAGTCCTGAATTATTTGTCGGATGTATCACAGTCCCTGTATTCCTCTACAATTTTGATGCTCTACAGCTCCCTCTAGTACCATGGAAGTTATTCCCTGATGTCATTAGAGATGTCCTAACGTCCTGTCCCTTCGTCTTGTCTGTGGTTTCCAGTATTCTTTTCATTCGGGAGGACGACGGTTCAATCCCGTCTCCGGCCATCCTGATTTAGGTTTTCCGTGATTTCCCTAAATCGCTTCAGGCAAATGCCGGGATGGTTCCTTTGAAAGGGCACGGCCGATTTCCTTCCCCATCCTTCCCTCACCCGAGCTTGCGCTCCGTCTCTAGTGACCTAGTTGTCGACGGGACGTTAAACACTAATATCCTCCTCCTCCTCCAGTATTCTTTTCCTCACTGATTCTGGGGAGAACCTCCTCTTACCTTACCTTATCAGTTCACTTTTTTTTCAGTATTCTTCTTTAGCACCACATTTCAAATGTTTTTGTTCTCCTCTTTACCAGTTTTCCCACAGTCCATGTTTCACTACCATACAATGTTGCGTTTCAAACGTACATTCTCAGAATTTCTTCCTCAAATTAAGGCTTATGTACGACACCAGTAGGCTTCTCTTGGCCAGGAATGTCCTATTTTACACTGATTGTCTGCTTTTTATGTCCTCCTGGCTCCGTCCGCCATGGGTTATTTTGCTGCCTAGGTAGCAGAATTCCTTAACGTCATCTACTTCGTGATCGCCAATCCTGATGTAAAGTTTCTCGCTGTTCTCATTTCTGATATTTCTAATTGCTTTAGCCTTTCTTCGATTTAATCTCAATGCGTATTCTGTAGTCATTAGAGTGTTCATTTCATTCAGCAAGTCCCTTATTTCTTCAATTTCAATGAGGTTAGCAATGTCATCAGCAAATCTTATCGCTGATATCCTTTCTCCTCGCTTTATAATTGCACACTTGAAACTTTCTTTCATTTCCGTCATCGCTTTTTCTATGAATAGCCTGATCCGAGCACTTCGTTAGTGATATTCCCTCTTGACTATCGTACATATTGTATATTACCCGACTTTCCCTTTAGCTCTTCCCTATTTACCTCAGACTTTCGGACGTCTTGCACCATAGACATAGTCTAACGCTTTTTTCATGTCGGCAGATCCTGTGAACGTGTCTTGATTTTTCTTTACTCTTCCATCCATTTTCAATCGCAAGGTCTGAACAGCCTTTCCAGTACTTTTACCTTTCCTATAGTCAAACTTATCCGCATGTAATATATTCTCAGTTATCTTTTCCATTCTTCTGTATATCGTTCTTTTCAATTACTTGGATGCATGAGCTATATAGCTTATTGTCCGACAATTCGCGCACTTTTCGGCATTAGTTACCTTCGAACTGTGTGAACGATGTGTTTCTGAGAGTGAGATGATACGTCGCCAGATTCATACATTCTTCAGCCCAATGTGAACAGTCATTTTGTTGCCACTTCCTCAACGTTCATAGAAAACCTGATGGAATGTTATCTACCTCCAGCCCCGTTTGGTTTTAAATCCTCCAAAACTCTTCTAAATTCCGTTTCTAATACTGTATCCAATATTTCTTCCCTATCGACTCCTGTTTCTTCTTCTATCAATTCATCAGACATGTTTTCCCTCTCATAGAGACCTTCAATGCACTTTTTCCTCTACATTTAACAGTGGAAATCCCATTACACTCTTAATCTTACCACCCTCGCTTTTCATTTCACCAAAGATTGGATATTCCTGAACATTTTTGTACTTCCTTGTTTCATCAATTAAGTGAAGCATTTCATCAGTTACCACGGGTTTCTTTGCAGTTATCTTCTGAATACTTATGGTTTTCTTATTTTTGTGGTTGCCCTTTTTAAAGATATTCATTCTTCTTCAACTGAACAGCCTACGGAGCTGTTCCTTAACGCATAGACAAAAGTGAAAACAGTGTTAAAAAGGAAGGGAGGAATTTCTGAGAATGTGCGTTTGGATCACAGCATTGGATGGCAGTGAGATATGGACTGGAGAAAAATCGGGAGATGTGCTGTTACAGAAGAATGTTGAAACTTAGGTAGACTGTTAAGGAATGAAGTGGTACTCCAGAGAATCAGCAAGAAAAGGAATATACGGAAAACAGTGATAGGAAGAAGGGACAATATGCTTGGACATCTGTTAAGAGGTCAGGGAATAACTTCCATCGTACTAGAGGGGATAAGAACTATAGAAGAAGACACACGTTGGAATACATCCGGCAGGTAATTGAGGACCTTGTGTGCAAATATTACTCTGAATGAAGAGATGCACAGGAGAGGAATTCGTGACACACCGCATCAAACCAGTCTGAAGACTGATAACACAATAGAAGTGGATAACCTCGAGAGTATCATCATTCTGTTTGCAGATGACACTGTCTTCTACAGAGAAATCACAACGTTAGAAAATTGCAGTGATGTGCAAGGAGTCTTGTAGGAGATCGGTGTTTGGTCATAAGATTGATAGTTAATCCTCAACATATACAAATATATCGTATTTGGCTTGAAGATCCGTTATTGTATGATTACACAGTTCCAGAACAAGCACTGGGAAGAGAATAATTATTATCTGTAGGTATAAAGACGGAACGACGCAAAGTGTAACGAACTCATAAAATTAGTTGTGGCTACGCCTGATGTCAAACAGATTAATAAGAGACTTCTCAGGAACTGAAATCAATCTACGAAAGAGGTAACACTCAAAAGTTTCATTCGATAGATGCTGGCATATTGTTCGTCTTTCTAGAGGCCATGTGGCAACGGACAATTGGAGGTAATACGTTCAGTCTTGGGTTCGTTTGATAATAGCAAACGTGTCACGTAAGTGCTCTTACAACTCCACTGGTAGATATTGCAAGAAAGGTTTCGGTCATCCTTTTTTCGTTAATGTTAATATTAAGTGAGCATTAATTCCTTTAAGAGTTAACCAATACATTGCTCATCCTACTTGTATCTAGCGAAAAGAACGTGAGGGTACAAGTATGGAGGTTGCAGCTCACATCTAGGCTTAACATTGCTACTGAGCAGAAACTAGAAAAGTGACATTGGTACAGAAATTGCTCACCACCTCACACAGTAAGTTAGCTTACAGAGTATGGACCTAGGTGAGTAACACTTTCTTCGTCGCTGATATATCCACTTGCTATGATATCCAAAACAGGCAAAATGAGGTTCTCCCACGTGTTGTGTGAGAATAGCACCACTTGGGGAACAGAGTTGATGGAGGACAATGGCTTACGCTGAAACAAGATTTTATAATTCACGCAATGCATTAGTGGGAAATATTTACTGTGCGACCACCCGAATTAATTCACTATTCTAGACATTACTAAATATGCATCACGAGCTCCGCTTTGAACCGCGAGACAGGGTGGTTATACACTATGTTCTCCACCAATTGGTCCCCAACAATTCCCGTCGGTATTCTCTGCACAACATAACAAGAAAACGACAGACTCACACTTACACAAAACCAAGTAGAATTTATCTGTCTCAATAAACCCCCGATGAGACTGCCTCGTTCACAAAAACAACACCGACCAGTTAGCTAATTGGCTCCACCACCTAAGTAAAGATTCTGGTGAAGATTAGCATTCTCTCTAAACTGCCAAGTCAGCCAAAGAATTAGAACTTAACAGTAATAGTAAATGGCATATTACCTAAACAGATATACGAAAATTTGTGCTGCATCGGGACTCGAACCCCGATTTACTGCATTTTGCCAGATGTCTTATCACTGACAGTGACAGTCTACGAAATCTCGTTTTGATGACTATAAAAACCTGCATGGTAATCATGAGATGCGCGAATGTGGATAAATGAATTAATAATCTGCGAGAAGAACTAGATAGGTGTGAGACATATGCAAGTCAGGGTCGGTCGGTGCAGCGTGCTCAGGTAACCTAAGTGGTAAGATGACCGGTCGCGATATGCGAAAAATCTGCGTTCGAGTCCAGGTACGAAATAAATTTTTATATGTAGCAGCTTACACTGCGCTGGTTTGTCCTGTTCTGGATTATTCCTATGCGGTTTGGGATCCTTATCACACTAGACTCGAAAAACTTAAGAAGGGCAGCTCATTATGTATTGTCACGAAATAGGGGAGACAGAGCCACGGATACGATACGCATATTTGTGTGCCAAACATTTAAGGAAAGGCGATTTTCGTTGCAGCACGATCTTGTCATGAAATTTGCATCACCAGCTTTCTTCCGAGAGTGGGAAAATATTTTGTTTGTGCTCACCTGCATAAGGGGAAGTGATAATCATAATAGAATAAGAGAAATTAGAGATCACACGGAAAAATGGAAGCGTTCGTCTTTCCCACGCGCTGTTCGTGAATGGAACTGTAGAGAAATACAGAAATAGCTTGGAGGTGGTTCGATGAACCATCTTCCAGGCACTTAACTGTGAATTCCAGAGTATTCATTAGCTGCAGATGTAGATGTAGCTAATATATGCCTTTTGTCGTTACAGTGAATTTCAGAAAGAACTTTCAATATTTGTAACTTTACTTCGTCATCAGATATAAAAATTTTACAAAGTTTCTGTAACGGGTGTAGAAAAATGGCAGCCATCGTGTGAAACCGCAAACTAGGTCAGCTAAACAGGTTCCTGCCACAACCCTTTTAGGGGTGTTAGGGAAAGGCTGAGCGATCAGCCCAAGAACGTAGAACACCTCCTCCGCCAATACACTGGCCCTGGCAGATACAGCATCCACAATATCCATAGGAAATGATATGATGCAAATGTCCACAGAAATTGCAGTTTCATCTCGTTTCAGATTTGTCACCAACTGAGATCTGACTGTTGTGTTTGGTGGAAATTGGACAGCGAATGCACATACCTACACTCACACACACACACATACACACACATACACACACACACACAGTGGCGTGCTGTTGCAGCGTGCTTGGGCAGGTGTTGGCACGTACGCCGTCCCGCACGCGCGCGTTCACGTTAGCCGCCCACTGGGAAGGAATCTGCAACTGCTAATTTGCTACGCGGCATGAATGGGGACCGTGACGGTCGAGTCGGCGGCCGGTGCCGTCGCTGCTATCATTGGCAGGCGCGCGTGCGGCGGCGTGATTGATGCGCGCTCGTAACACAATATGTTGCGCCCGCGTGATGGATCGCGCGCCCGGCCGGCCATCTGCATATCGCCGCGGACAGCGCGCCGCTATCGCGCGCGGGCTTTTGTGTCCTCAAAGAACGCCGATGGCGCTGTCCGCGCTCTAGTCCCCCGGGGACGTATCTGCATTAGCGTCCGTGATGAATATTGGAAGCGATCCCCGGGCCGCAAGTGAACGTCCGCGGACAATGCGTCCAACGGGACGAGCCAAAGCACTCCACCAGGGAGGCCATCTTCTTCTCTTTTTACACGCATTTTTCTCGGGGCTTTAAAATATACACGGTGAGTCGCGTAAAGTCGATATCAGACGAGACACCCAAAGTGTTCATGTCAGGTGTAGACAGCCTGCCACCTAACGCGGGAACGGGTGAAGCTGTAATCTCAGCAGTCGGTTTATGCGCCAAGGAGAAATAGCAAGCGTTCTACTCCACTGTGAATCCGCACTTGCGCAGTGGAGGAGATGTAAGCGTGTATGGGGAGAACGGAGCAATTCGAGAGGGTTTCCTGCTTGTTATTGTTTTCACTCACGGTCAGCAGGCGAGAAATGCGTTACCTGTTTAGTTCTGGCTATTGCGTGGTATATTCTACACATTTTTTAGCGAGAAATTTTTTATTAATACAGTAATAAAATAAATGCATTGTCGTTGACGAGAGCTGTATTCTGATGGTAGCTTCCTATTGTGCAGATAGAGTGAAACAAAGAAAGTATAATTGTGTTTATTGAGGCATACAGCAAGAAAAGGCGTCTGTATGATCCCACAGATACGCTGTACCATAATAATCGTCCGGTAGCGTTCTCGCTTCCCACGCCCAGTTCCCGGGTTCGATTCCGGGCGGGGTCAGGGATTTTCTCTGCCTCGTGATGACTGGGTGTTGTGTGATGTCCTTAGGTTACTTAGGTCTAAGTAGTTCTAAGTTCTAGGGGACTGATGACCATAGCTGTTAAGTCCCATAGTGTTCAGAGCCATTTTTTGAACCATAATAAGCTAAGCCTACAAACGTTTACGTCTGAGTTCATATGTTCTACGTAAACGTGCGCATGTGTGTACTTATCACCTTAATCGGCAAAAGTCTCACACGTGTTTCATTTAATTCAGAGCAGTTGTGCCGGCCGAGACCAGCGAGGGCTGTAAATGCCGTTTTACATCTTAGCAGTCGCACTGCCGTCCCGAGGTGAAAATGAGACGCAGAGGAGTGAGACAGGCAAGGATGATAGTGCACAACCCGAATGTGTGGTGGTTCCGTAATTACTGTGTCATTTGCGCAACTCCAGTCTTGCAAATCGGGAGCAGCTTGTGAAAAAAAGACACATCCACTCTGACAAAGTTCCTAGAATCCTGTGGATCTTCCGGCCTCACCTCCTACAGTAACAGGGGATACATGCCCTGCTTTCCCCCCTTCTCCCGGAACTACGTCGTCGTTCTCCCTTCTCCTACGGCGGCCCGTGTCACTGTAAGTGCTGCACAGATAATTGCGCCCCCCATGTCCAAAATGATAAAACAAACACTTTAGACCATAATTATATATAATCGTAAAGTAATTTCGTTCTACGAGTAGTTGCACAAGATAATAACTGCTTACTATATGCGAATCTAGACCTCATCGAAGTTTAAATATGAGTACGCAGCGGCTTTAAAAAATATCGTCTTCCACATTCAACGATGTAAACAAGCTTGCACTTCCGAATATGTACCCATGGGGCACTGGCGCAGACTTAGACGTTAGGGTGTATCGTGTAATGGCGCTGACGAAAATGTTCTGGACGTGTACGCTCAGAGCGCTGGTAAGACATGTGTATGGTAGCTGTGTCGCATAACACCAGCTGAAGACGTAATTGTCTTTTAATTCGGGAACGAATACTTTGGCTCCCCAATAGTGTGCACAATGTACACCGTTGCTGGCTTTAAGAGATCTCTTCCTAGCTGGCTACCTTTTAGTCTGTGTTCCTCATGCCCCTATCACTCCAACACTGCACTAAAAAGTTGGCACAAAGATGACACACCACAACCAAGTGCAGATGGGGTGGACCTGGACAGATGAGGGGAAAAGAAAGGGGGGTAGCAGAGGCAAAACGAAGTGGGGGGGGGGAGGAGCCAACGGAAGGAGAGGACTCATGGGAGGGCAGACGCGAGAGGGAGTGGGGAAAGGCTGAGGAGGGGAATGCAAAAGGTCTGGGGGGAGGGAAGGGAGGCTGAGAGAGGGTAGGCATGGGAGAAACAGGATGGAAGGGGACGAGAGGGAGCCCAGAAAAAGGACAGAGGAAGATAGGCGGAGGTGAGGATGGGAGTTGAAAGGAGGGATAAATGGAGGGAGAGAGAGTATCATCCGGAAAGGGGAGTCGACGGAAGCCACATTGGGAAAGGAGATGAAGGGTGTAGAGGTGGAGAGTAGGAGGGACAGAACGGTGAAGGGGCGACAGAGGGCGGGGCTTGGAGTAGGGAGGAAAAACCAGGGGTTTTGGGGATCAAGGAGGCGGTAGGTGTAGAGGACGCAGATATGTTCGAGGAAAAGGAGCAGATGGGGCAAAGGAATGAAGTCACAGAGGATCCGCATGTGGGGTGGGAGGCGCATACGGACGGCGAGGCAGAGTGCATGGTGTACGAGGTTCTGGAGGGACTTACAGAATTTGGGGGAGGGGATATTCAGGTGGGACTGGCATAACAGAGGATGGGACAGATTAAGGATTTGTAGGTGTGGAGGATGGTAGAGAGTTTCCACCCATATGTCCGGCCAGAGAGGAGTTTGAGGAGTTGGAGGTGTTTGTGGACTTTAGATTGGATAGAGCGGAGATTAGGGATGTAGGTGACGTGACCGTCAATTGTGAGGCCAAGGTAGGTGAGGGTGCGGGAGAGGGGGACAGGACGGGTGCAGATGGTAAGGGAGAAATCAAGGAGCCGGAAGGAGCGAGTGGTACGACCTACGATGGTTGCTTGCGTCTTGGAACGGTTGATTTTCAGTAGCCACTGGTTACACCATGTGGCAAAAAGGCAAGGTGATTCTGGAGAAGGCGTTGGGTCCGTTGAAGGGTAGGAGCGAGGGCAAGGAAGGCGGTGTCATCAGCGTACTGCAGGAGGTGTACTGGAAGGGGGAAAGGGAGTTTGGGGCATATCTGCCATGTAAAGGAGGTATTTTATCTCTGTTCCCTTCCACATTTTTATTGTATTTTTCCTTCATCTATCTTCAGCCTCAATAACTTTAATCTCTTGTATAACATGAACTAGCCACTTAACTTTCACACTTGCTTCTAACAGGGATACAGAGCTATTATGAACATTATTGACATCTGATAGGTCACTGCGAATGTAACGATTCATTAAATATTTGTCACAATTTACGTAGCGCAAACAGAACGCCACTGTGCAAATGGCAGCTTCAAAACGGGAGCTGGTGTCAGAAAGCAGCCTAGTTAGTTTCATATTAGGCGCCTTTGTTGTTAAGAAGAATTACGCACGGTTCCGCCGGACATGGCACTCACATACAACAGTCAGTGATTTCTGGACTTATTTGTTTGCAAGACGTTTAAGCAAGTTTTAGGTAACTTGCCTGGCTTCTTCGATTTCAGTATCGTGTCGCAGCAGTCTGCCTTAGGGTGTGTTCTCATGATTATTGATCCTCTGCCAAAGTGTTGAAAAGGTTTGTGAATCACTGCTACGGTCGCAGGTTCGAATCCTACCTCGGGCATGAATGTGTGTCATGTCCTTAGGTTGGTTAGGTTTAACTAGTTCTAAGTTCTAGGGGACTGATGACCTCAGATGTTAAGTCCCATAGTGCTCACAGTCATTTGAACCATTTTTTTATTCATTTCCGTGTTTAATGACAACTGCTTTCTACTTACTGTAGTTACCAAATGTGGCCAGTTTACAGCATGAAATTGTGAAGTGCGGCAGACGGAGACAGTCTTCGTGGGGGACGCCAGCTTCTGACTGTAAACTGCATGCGTCAAAACATGTCGTTATAAATTATTGAAGTTCCGGAGCGCCACTTCATTAATTCTTAGCATTAATTGCTAAGCCTCATGGATAAAAATTTGTGTCGATTTCGTTGTTTTCGTGCGGTACTGGCTTTAAAAAAATAAAATAATATATTTCCATATACCAAAATATATTTTTTTTGTCGCGGCACTTCCACTCCCACCTAGTCTCTGTCTACCTTTCACTTGTACAATGGGTATTATGGAAGTTTTTCTATACAGCTTTATTTATTTAATTCTTTGAAGTAATTTCCGCCGTACTGAATCCACCTCTCCATCCTCCGAAACAAGTTCTCCCAAGTTCCTGTATAGATTAAGACACACTGGTGGCCCCGAGGCCTCAAGATGTCATCATCACTTTAAAACTGCACTCTTTTCAGCTCCATTTTCACATGCGGGAACAGTACAAAGTCACAAGGAGCAAGATCAGGACTGTAAGGAGGATGCTCAAGAGGTTCCAGTCCTGTACCCTGAAAATATTCAATGCTTTGTCATGGTGAGCTCGAACGTTGTCGTGATGGATGAACCAAATGTCTTTTCGTGACTTCAGTTGCAGTTTCTTCAAAGACTGGATGACTTTAGGCAGGCACTGGTCAGTGTACCACTTAGTTGTGACTGTCTTCTGTGTGTCCAAAACAACACGCTCCACAATTCAACTCGATATGAAAAAAAGGGTATCATTTTCTTCTTTAATGATCGGGATTTTCTGGCAGCTACGGGTGTGTCGTCATCTTCAAAGAGCCAAACTTTGTTTTGAGTCTTAGTTGGCACGTCATAGTAATACAGCCAAGTCTCGTCACCTGTTACGATGTTATTCACTTACTGAGATTGTCTCTTAGAAAATTTCTTTAACATCTCTTGGCACCAAGTCACATGTCATGTCATCTTCTCTTTGGTAACATGTCGTGTCATCTGCTCTTCGGTCAATCTATGCAGCAGTTTCCTCCCAGCATCAATGTTTTCATCCGTAACAGATAATGGTGGCCTTCCCGTCCTCTCAGAGTCCGGCAGAGTGAAATTTCCTTTTTGTAATTCTCTCTACCACCTGAATATAATTATACGATGTGGGAACACATCATCGAGAGCAAGCAACATTTCTTCAAAGCACTGGTCTACGGTTACATCACTCGCGAAGTTGTACCGCAAAACTATCCGATTCTTAATTCACGACCACGATGCCATAGTAAGCACTTCACACCAACCCTGCTATAAAAAGCTATATATTGAACGACTACGCCAACAGATTTGGCGCAGAGGCTACAATGCAGCTAGGAAGTATTCTCAGAACACAGCAACAATCAGCCTCCAGCCACTTAGTCTTGCGTCGTATTGCAAAACTTTCCTAGAACCCTTTCTATTAACAGAGGTACGCCGGCCGGGGTGGCCGAGCGGTTCTAGGCTCTACAGTCTGGAACCCCACGACCGCTACGATCGCAGGTTCGAATCCTGCCTCGGACATGGATGTGTGTGATGTCCTTAGGTAGTTAGGTTTAAGTAATTCTGAGTTCTAGGGGACTGATGACCTCAAAAGTTAAGTCCCATAGTGCTCAGAGCCATTTGAATCATTTGAGCCATTAACCTAGGTACAGAAAGCAACACTTCTTTAATAAAGTCAAGTAACGATGTTAAAAGTGGTTCAAATGGCTCTGAGCACTGTGGGACATCACTTCTGAGGTCATCAGTCCCATAGAACTTAGAACTACTTAAACCCAACTGACCTAAGGACATCAGACACATCCATGCCCAAGGCAGGATTCAAACCTGCGACCTTAGCGGTCGCGCGGTTCCAGACTGTGGCGCCTAGAACCGCTCGGCCACCCTTAACGATGTTAACAGCATTCGAAAGCTGACGAGACGAAAATAATACAAAAGGCTCGTTAATACTTCCAAGCGACAACTTTTTATACAGCAAGAACATAGGCATACTCTTGGTCCTACTTTATACGACGTGAACGCTGGGTTAGCTACGATCGTTGTAGATTCAATTACACTACTTGACAAAAGGAGGAAATAACCCAGAAGTGACGGTCAATGTCAGTGTAACTTTGTACACGTACACGCCACCCCTGTCTATAAGTAAATAATTACAGTTTGTACTATTATTCTCTGTGACACCTACAACGCCAACCAAAATAGATTAGTGTTTTTCGCATTTAACATTTTTACCAGACCTGTCCACCACAAGACACGTTCGTCGTATTGTGTACGAAACACATCGTAACCCATTCACATGAAAACCTGTGCCGGACCAGGACTCTAAACGTGGATCTCCTGCTTACTAAGCAGTTGTGTTGGCCACTACGTCAACCGATCACAGTATATATCGCAATTTCACATACTGTCTTGGCTCGACCGACCCACATTCCCACCTAGTGCCGCCTGTCCTCAGTCCCCATGCATGCCCTCCTTGCTCGCTACTTCGAGCCCACAGAAGATCGAACGTAATTGTGCAACCCCACTGATCGTGGTGGATTAATGGAGAGATACAGCAATTTCATGTAAGTAATGGATAGCGCACAACTTGCTGTAGCTCCCTATATCATTGGTCGCAGACTAGAAGCAACTGGAGTAGGGAATCGTGTAGCCTGCCATCTTTACAGTGTCTGTATGTGACAGTGTCTGTAAAGAACGATGCAATCCACACGCTGCTGTCGATTGATAACTGTATGACGTCATGGAATGCACTTGCAAACTGCGAATATGGTACCACCCCAGTTGTACAACTTACTGGAAAAAATGAAAATTGGCGTTGGATAGGGCTCGAACCCGGATTACGCGAATTACGCTGGCAGTCGCCTTAAATGCTTCTATTTCCATATGTCCCAGTGTCTCCTACTCATAACCTTCACAGAATGTGCAATTCCCGCACAGGTAGAGACTAACTTTGTTTTACCGTCAGACTGCAACGACTTCAGCATGAAATGCATTTGTGCAGTATTCATTCGGACATGCATGCATGGGGAAAAACTGGTCTTCTCGGGGAGAGAACCAACCCACCCTCAACACAGAAACAAAAAAAAATTGTTTTGGCGTCCTTCCAAGAAGAATCCACCCCCAGAAATGTTTTCCCCCATAAAAACACATTAGCTATTGCATGTATGCTCTTCAGCCACACGGGTTTATGTATTGTTTACTATGGCTGGCGAATCTTCTGAATTTTGGGCACAGGATCAAGAACGTTATCCTACAAAAATGCAAGGTGCAGATGTGCGAACACCATGCAACCAAGAGAGCTCACTGCGCTGGTTCAGAAGGGTTAATTTGTAAAAAAGCGCGAATTCGTCAAGATGTTTTGATTTAAATGGCTTTGACGCTGCCAGATAAGCCTAAAAGCTAGATCACTTTTCAAACAAATTTCGGGCTTGCAGCCGGTCGTCGTTCAATACTTCACCACGATATTTCAACTGGGCACCCGCCAGTCATCTTCAGGTGAGCCGCAGACTGCGACGGCTCACCTGAAGATGACTGGCAGCTGCCCAGTTGAAATATCGTGGTGAAGTATTGAACGACGACCGGCTGCAAGTCCGAAATTTGTTTGAACAGTCAATTCACCGGGAAAGTTTTAAAATTCACAGCTAGATCACTTCTTTAACATTACTTATTCTACCTAGGACATATTCGTATTTTTTGTGCTATGTTAGATAGTAGCATTTTTCATTCCGGTTCACAACTTTTATTCTACAATAATTTTGATATCAGACCACCACAGCTTGGCAACCGAAGCAGATATTTGCTAAGGCAACGATTAATCCGGTATTGGTTCCTTGGTTGCCTTTCGAACGACGTTTCTAAAATAGGTCACTGTTATTGTGGCTTCTCTACTCCTACCTGCCTGGTATGGTTCAACCTGCCCACTATAGCCTACGGCGTCCTTAGAGCACACAAGCCTCACCACAATGTCAAAGTCACATGCCCACAGGAGGCTTTTTTGTTTTAGATTTTAATTTTTCAGATACATGTATTTTCTTCTGTTATTATTATGTTGTTTTACATTTTTAAAATTTTGTTTATTTTTATATATTTTTAAAAATTTTGTTGTTTTACAGTTCCATGCATTTTATTCATACACCGGTACGCATTTAGCTGTATACGCAAGCATATGATGAATAACCATACATACTTAATATAGTTCACAAAATCACAGCAATCGCAATTACGATCCTGAAAGAAATATTAAATGTCGTGAGAAGTTTCTTGTAGTAATGTACGTAAATAGTTTATTTTACGCAGACAAACTTAGGTACAACCATAATACATAGATAAACTTATTTTAAAGCTCACCACATCGTAAACTGAACGATTCGTGATACAAACAATAAGCTGATGAAAAGCATTCATCTTCATATTATCTCTTATTTTGAAATCCCCGTTGTTGTTTAAGAAAGAAACTGAAAATTAAGAAACCGTCGCTAGAAACCTAACTTGTCTCATTTTGGTGTGAATTGTTGCAACAACAAAACCGAATGAAGTATATGATTTTCTGAAATAAGCGGAAAACTGAGAAGCAATGAATCCACGACAAAATACTATCTACTTTTCAACCGTGTACAGAAATCTGAGGATCTTTTGTTTGTTTTTCCGAAAATAAATAGTGGAACTTTTTCTAAAGGTTAGAAGTGAGGTGACCTTTTTTATCGCAACTTGTGTGCTAATTTCATTTTCTGCCTGACCATCGATAAAGCTTTAAGTGCTCGATCAAACAGTATACCATTTTCTACAGGGCTAGAAATAATTCTGGTTACATAAAACCGTTGTTTTGCACGGTATTTCGATGATGATAAGTCACTGGTGAACAAAATCCTAAACCTGTAAATAATGGAAAGATAACGAATTGCAATAACCAATTTTTTAAAATTATTTCCAAACCACATTCTTATAATTCCCGTAAGAATATATTTTTTGTTATAATTTGTACCATTTTACACCGTCCCAGCACATACGAATCGCCTAAAAACAGATTTTACGTGCATTTTATATGTTCACCACATCGTAAGCTGAACGATTCGCGAAACGAGTAATAAGCTGTTGAAAAGTGTACATCTTGATATTATCTTTTAACTTAAAATCCCTGTTGTTGTTTAAAAAAGAATATAACAATAGAACTGAAAATTAAGAAACCGCCACTGGAAAACTACCTTATAGGTAGTTCGCACGGTAGAGGCGTGGGCCAGTAGTTTCAGTAAGTGTTGGACATTGAGTACCACGTCACCAGCATCGTGAAACCTAGTGCAATGTTGACTCAGGTGACTGACAGAATAGGGGAGTTATGTAGGAATTTTACGAAGGAGGGTCAGGCAGTAATTGTGGGTAGAGCAGGGAACAGTCTTGATAGGGATGAGGAATGTGATGTAGGTGGCGACCTGGTAAACATACGTACTCAAACTGGTGGCACTAATGCGCATTTCGTGCAACTGTTCCAGCGTCATAATAGGTCTCTTCTTAAAGCGGCTGTTAGGCGCGTTAACAAGGGTATGGAGAGGCCGCTGATGGTAGAGGGCATGGGCCACATTTCAGTGGTGCCAGTTCGGTCTATATGTAGGTCGTGTTTCACCAGGCATGGCCTGCTCCTCAATAGGTTTGGGAAGGGGACGCTGGCTAAGATTACAGGTGACAGTATAATGGGTGGTGGTGGGAAAACTCATGGAAAAATTCCTGTAGTAGTTGGTGTTAGAGCTGCACGTTTTTTAGTTTGAAATCAGCTGATAGGTATACCTGCTTAAAGGGAGTCCCTCTAACTAAGGGATTACCTTCAGAGGATGTTATGTTTCCAGGTAAAGAGGGAATTAGCACATTTCATCTAAATATAAGAGGTATTATAGATAAAGTTAGTGAACCGCTTATAGATTTTGACTCTGAAATTGTTGGTACATCGGAGCACCACTCAAATAATTTAACAGTTCAAAGGTTTCCTTCACCAGGATACAGATTAGCTGGTGGATTTTTCAGGGAGTTCTTTGTGGGGTGGGGGAGTGGCTACCTACATAAAAAAACTGTATTCCATTTGAGTCCATAGACCTATCACAGCACTGCACTGAACAGATATTTGAATGTTCTTCAGGGGCAGTTGAATTTAGTGAAACTAAACTAATTGTTGTTGTTTGCAGGTCCCTAAACTCCGACTTCAGAGCATTTTTCCTCAAGGAGGAGGGGGTGATTCACTTTGTAGGAAGTACCAGAACTTAGTTAATGTGGTGACTTCATTGTAAGCTATCTTTCTTCCAATTAGGGTTCGGGGAACAGTAGCACAGCCATAGATAATATTTTTATTCATTCTTCATTACTAGATGGGCATTCTGTTAGTAAAAACGTGAATGGCCTTTCAGACCATGATGCACAAATTTTAACACTAAAAGGCTTTTGTACTCAAACGAATGTCATATTTAATTACAAACTATGTAGGAAAGTTAATCCAACAGCAATAGAGAGTTTTTCAAACCTTGTCAATGAAACAGAGTGGCAGGATGTTTATAGTACTGGTAGCATAGATGACAAATACACTCCTGGAAATTGAAATAAGAACACCGTGAATTCATTGTCCCAGGAAGGGGAAACTTTATTGACACATTCCTGGGGTCAGATACATCACATGATCACACTGACAGAACCACAAGCACATAGACACAGGCAACAGAGCATGCACAATGTCGGCACTAGTACTGTGTATATCCACCTTTCGCAGCAATGAAGGCTGCTATTCTACCATGGAGACGATCGTAGAGATGGTGGATGTAGTCCTGTGGAACGGCTTGCCATGCCATTTCCAGCTGGCGCCTCAGTTGGACCAGCGTTCGTGCTGGACGTGCAGACCGCGTGAGACGACGCTTCATCCAGTCCCAAACATGCTCAATGGGGGACGGATCCGGAGATCTTGCTGGCCAGGGTAGTTGACTTACACCTTCTAGAGCACGTTGGGTGGCACGGGATACATGCGGACGTGCATTGTCCTGTTGGAACAGCAAGTTCCCTTGCCGGTCTAGGAATGGTAGAACGATGGGTTCGATGACGGTTTGGATGTACCGTGCACTATTCAGTGTTCCCTCGACGATTACCAGTGGTGTACGGCCAGTGTAGGAGATCGCTCCCCACACCATGATGCCGGGTGTTGGCCCTGTGTGCCTCGGTCGTATGCAGTCCTGATTGTGGCGCTCACCTGCACGGCGCCAAACACGCATACGACCATCATTGGCACCAAGGCAGAAGCGACTCTCATCGCTGAAGATGACGCGTCTCCATTCGTCCCTCCATTCACGCCTGTCGCGACACCACTGGAGGCGGGCTGCACGATGTTGGGGCGTGAGCGGAAGACGGCCTAACGGTGTGCGGGACCGTAGCCCAGCTTCATGGAGACGGTTGCGAATGGTCCTCGCCGATACCCCAGGAGCAACAGTGTCCCTAATTTGCTGGGAAGTGGCGGTGCGGTCCCCTACGGCACTGCGTAGGATCCTACGGTCTTGGCGTGCATCCGTGCGTCGCTGCGGTCCGGTCCCAGGTCGACGGGCACGTGCACCTTCCGCCGACCACTGGCGACAACATCGATGTACTGTGGATACCTCACGCCCCACGTGTTGAGCAATTCGGCGGTATGTCCACCCGGCCTCCAGCATGCCCACTACACGCCCTCGCTCAAAGTCCGTCAACTGCACATACGGTTCACGTCCACGCTGTCGCGGCATGCTACCAGTGTTAAAGACTGCGATGGAGCTCCGCATGCCACGGCAAACTGGCTGACACTGACGGCGGCGGTGCACAAATGCTGCGCAGCTAGCGCCATTCGACGGCCAACACCGCGGTTCCTGGTGTGTCCGCTGTGCCGTGCGTGTGATCGTTGCTTGTACAGCCCTCTCGCAGTGTCCGGAGCAAGTATGGTGGGTCTGACACACCGGTGTCAATGTGTTCATTTTTCCATTTCCAGGAGTGTATAATGATTTTCTTAACACATTTCTCATGCTCTTTAAGAGTTGCTTTCGATTAGAACGTTCTGAAAGTGGTACTAGCAATAACATGCAATCCATGAGGCTGGCAGGTTGGATAATGATATCATGTGGATGAAAGTGGGAATTATATGAAATTGTTAGAAGTAGTCTCAATCAAGATGCAGTAGCCCAATACAAACAGTATTGTAAGATGCTTAAAATGTTATTAGGGAGGCAAAGAGTATGTGATATGCAAATAGAGTAGCTAATTCACAGGTTAAAATTAAAACCATTTGGCCAGTTGCGAAGAAAGTGTTTGGTGAGCAGCACAAAGTCTACCTTATAAAGGCAGTTAGTAGCAAAAATATTCTCTTACTGATATATAAGATGCATGTACAGTATTTACCAATCATTTTCTGAGCATTACTGGTGAATTAAATAAAAATTTAATTTCTACAGGGAATCATGTAACTTTCTTGGCAAATGCCTTTTGGAGATTAATGTCTGAAATACTCCTCTGTGATACAGACACAGGGGAGATTGAGTCAATAATTGAATCACTGAACACTAAGGACTCTCATGGATATCATGGAGAGCCTAGCAGAACATTAAAGTACTGTGCTACACATGTTAGCCCTGTATTTAGCCATATTTTTAATTTTTCCTTAAGGAACGGTAAGTTTCCTGAACTATTAAAGTACTCGGTAGTAAAGCCACTTTATAAAAAAGGAGAAAGGGATAATGCAGATAATTTTAGACCTATTTCTACGCCATCGTTGTTTCCTAAAGTTATTGAAAAGGCTGTGTATGTATGGATACTTGATCATTGTGTATCACACAGTTTGCTATTAAATGTACAGTTCAGCTTTAGAAGTCGTTTAACAACGGGAAAGGCTATATTCTCGTTTCTCTATGAGGCACTGGAAGGATTAAACAAAAGGTTTCCACCGGTAGGTATCTTTTTATTTAACTAAGGTGTTTCATTGTGTTGATCACTAAATACAGCTATATCAGTTGGACCATTACAGAATGTGGGGAGCAGTTCACATTTGGTTCACCTCTTACTTCAGCAACAGACATCAATAGATCATTATTTACAGTGTTGAGAATGGCTGTGATGTGGTGTCTGGGTGAGGTACAGTCAAGTGGGGGTAGCCCCAGGGATCAGTGTAGCGGCCACTCCTGTTCCATATTTATATAAATGATGTGCCCTCTAGTATTATGGCTAACCTTAAAATATTTCTGTTCTGCTTGCTTGGAAGTAAGGATGCTGAGTTCAACATTGGCTCTGTTTCAAATTGTGCAGTTCATGACCTAAGTTCATGGCTTTTAGAAAATAAACTAACGCTAAATCACAATAAGACTCAGTTTTTACAGTTTCTAACACACAATTCAACAAAACCTGACGTTTTAATTTCACAGAATGGATACATATGGCTAGTAAAACTGAACACTTCAAATTTCTAGGTGTTCAGATAGATAGTAAACTGTCGTGGAAAGCTGACGTTCAGGTTCATGTTCAAAGACTTAATGTTACCATTTTTACTATTCGATTGGTATTCGAAATGACTGATCATTCGAGACGAAAATTAGACTGCTTTGCTTATTTTAATTCGCTTATGTCGTTTGGTATTATATTTTGGTTTAACTCTTCCCATTCTACAAGGATATTTTTCGCTGACAAACGGGCGGTTCGGGCAATAAGACGACCCTGTTCACGAGTCTGGGTATTTAGTCACTGGCCTCTCAATATACATATTCCTTAGTGTAATTTCTTGTTAACAATATTCGCTTATTCCCAAGAATAAGGAGCTTTCACTCAGTTAATACTCGTCAGGAATCAAACCTGCATTTGGAGCGGACTTCCTTAACTCTTATGCAGAAAGATGTGCAGCATACTGTTGCATCCATTTTCAATAAGCTACCACTCGAATTCAAAAATCTAAGCAGTAATCCACGTGCTTTCAAATCGAAACTGAACAGTTTCCTCATGGGTCACTCCTTCTATTCCCTCGAGGAGTTCCTTGAAAAATTAATCTGATTCTTGATGTATTGTTGATTGCGTTTCTTAAACTTATGGATTGAATTTTTTTCGGGTTCATACAGATTTTAGTTTATCTGTTATTACTTTTATGTTGTAATTTCATGTACTGACATGTTCCATGACCTTCGGGATTTGCTCCTCAATTTGGTCCTACGGTTCTTGACGTGTGATGAAATAAATAAATTAATAAATAAACTCCGGGCCGCTATATCGTGGCAGCGGATAATCCTTTCATGAAAGAACAGGGCGCCCATTAATTACGTGTTTTTGTCTACCTTCTTACGAAATATGAACCAACCCGCACAGATCTGAAACATAGAAGAGGTGCGCTTAAAAAGACTCACAAGAAAGCGTTATTTTCAAGTGAAATCCGAATGAAAGTGAGTTTTCAATTTTATCGTAAAATGCGTTACTTTATTTATTTGATTCTCTTTATACCGTTTGCGCGCATTCAGTTCATGTAAGAGCTAAATGTATCTGATATATTTGGTTCTATTTTAAACCATCGTATTTCGACAACGGATGAAGATTATGAGCTAAGAACGTTTCCTTTTCACTTTATCCATATATCTACATTCGTGCAAAATTTGAACCTATTCGTACAAGTTGAAAGTACAGATGTGGTGCGCTTCATATAACCTCCCACAAAAACGTGTTTTTGCACATAAAATCAAAACGAGGCTAGATTTTTTCAAACGGTTAAAATTTATCTTAGACTAAAGTCCGATATACCGATGGAACAAATTTGAACAATAAGTCTCCCTCCAGTCCGGAGTGATTTAAGAGTGACTTTTTTGCCTGTAAAATACGAACGGCGCACATACAAATGGTGTCATTAGCTGAACATTAATGTCAGCCCAATTTCATCATTTTGTAAACTGAATTAATCGATTCGCATAATTTTCCTGTGTGCTAGCTCTTCCTCGACGTTTAAACCCTGTTTAACATACTGTAACATAGCTAAAGTAAGACAGATGTTCGAAAGACTTACAAACTGCCGATAGGCCGGGTTAAACCAAAAACTATTTACCGCATGACTCTAGATCAAATAACAACCGAGCACCAAAGGTGCCCCCCCCCCCCCCCGCCCCCAAATCGCAATACTGTATGCGGTTTTTTGCATACGTATTTGCTACGCCGTTCCCATGCTATGTCAAAATACAGTATGTAAATCTGTGCTACACCCGATGGCTAGATGTAGCGTCTTTCATTAGTCAAAACGTCTTTGGTCCCTAATTTCCGTCACAAATCATCGCCAATGACGGCCGACGACTTTCGACATAAGAAGTCACCCCCATTCAGCCAACAGCCTTATCAAAGATGGAGGAGGAGCGGAGAGGTTTTTCGAAATAAATTTATATTTCTCCACAGGAAGGTTATAACGTCAGAAGACTGCACTAAAATGCAGGAATTACGAAGTACCAATAATTGTTTCAGGGGCACGCAGTAGGCCCTGAACGTAAGTAAACGTATTAGGTATCAATAGTCGCAGAGGTCCATTACATCTTGTTCAAGCTTTGACAATAGCTCACTGAACACAGTGAAAAATTAAAACTGCCTAAGAGTCTGGAGTAATATGAAGTGGTATGAACTTATTAATTCACTTGCAGGTAAAGCAGTATGAACATATACATTCACTTGCAGGTAAAGCAGAAATCAGAGCCATACACATTAAAAGAATCTAAGTCAAATACAATTAATCCGCGAAGGAAGTGGATTACAAATCTCTCGTTCGATAGAGTATCGAATGTCTCTCCTCAGTCTCGGGCCGTTATAAGGGTTCATTAATAGATGAAAAAGAGAATATCGAATGTGGAGCGGAAGGTTTCGTCATGGGAGGTTTAATAAGCGGAAAACGTAACGGACATGCTCAGAGGTCATTGAGAGGTTTGCTGTTTAAATTCCGACACAGTACATTCTAGGAAGAGTCGAGCATAGTATTACGTTCTCCATAATACGTTTCGCCCAATTATCACGACGAGAAAATCAGAAGAATTAGCTCTCTTACAACGGCTCATCTACAGAAGTTCTTCCTATGAACTATTCGCGAATGTAGCTGGAAATCAACTGAAGACATAAAGTCCGAAAATGAGTCCGTGATCATAATTTGGCACTTTATTTTACAGGTCAGTCTTGATCACACAATCTTTTACACTTCATAGCCGAAACCGATAATAGTGGAGTGTAAATGTTTGTGTGATCAAGACGGACCTGTAAAATAAAGGAATAGGAAATGGTGGAAATAATACTCGTAATACAGCTATTCTTCGCCACACACTCTAACGTGGCTTGCAGACTGTACATATAGACACCGTTGTAGCGCGAATAAGAAATCGAAACTGAATATCCCTTCAACGAACAATTTTTCAACTCAGTCATTATTTACTACACATTTACCACGTTCCCGCAGCCTCTCTGTAGGCCAACGATAATTACAATACGTGCTCTAATGTACCTCGCATCTGTCGTTTATAAAGTAAAACTTGTCTTGTAAGTTTGACACTTCAGGTTTCCTATCTATGAGAAAGTCAAGTGTAACTTTTCAAACGAGAGTTTTTACATCTTCATCCCCTCAGTGATATCTTTCGATTATAATCTGAATGTGTACGTGATGTAACTATTCTAACTAGAAGTTATAACGTTAATTGTACTACATACGAAGCTTCTGATTTTAAAGTAACTACACACATTATTACGTACGTTATGCGTAATCCTCAAAAACAATACGCATCTGGCCTACCGCATGTGACGACACTATTACTGTACAGATTTTCTTCTTAATCTCAGTTCTTAGCTTTCCAATGAGAACATTTGCACTGCCACTGAACAAGGTAACATTAGAATGTATGTCAAAGCAGTTATTTCCCCACTGAAAGTAATCTGAAAAGGCAATCAGTGTTTCTTAGGGCCACAAGACAATGTTCACTTCTGGCCCTAATAATGACTGGATGAGTAAAGGGGACTCTTCGATACGAGTCGATGGCTTTGGCGAGTGACGTAAAAGACATGCGACAAACGTCGTAAAGATTCTGTCCAATGTGACCTCATATCATTGTGGATTTCTTCAACATAACAGACAGAAACAGTGAGTAAAGGAAACTTAACATTGTCTCGAAAATAAACACTTCGGATTACGAAGAAAGAATTCTTAGAAAGAAAACGGTATCGACTACCCCTTCATAAAAACACACACTACCTCTATAATGGACGTGAGAGCGTAAAATATAAGGCAGGAGAAAATGGTTCTGGTAAAAACGGAAACTATATGAAAATGCACTTCAGCTTTTATATCTATAATGCAAAAGATCATTTCATTACGCATTTACAAATACAGGTAATGAAATGTTGGACACTCTATCGTAAATCCTATCAAAAACGAGAACTGCAACTAGCGGTATCCGTTGAAAACGCCAGAAATTGCCAAAGTAAGAAATATACTTTAATTTCTCAAAATGCAGCCCATGTAGCTGAACAAAACATGCTACTAAACGAAAGAGTCAAAAATCATACAAAAAAGTAAACTAGAAATACACTTACAGACTCCGCTACTTTTCCAAAGTATAATACTGTCGATGATGATTCCCATGAATCTCGGAAATAGTACTTGCCTCGCGAAAAACCGTAGTTCATAGCATATTCGGAAACAACGAAATATTTCTAATAAATAATTTCGCATAAATCGTCTCATATTCGAACTAAGCCAAACAAGCATCACAACAAACGAACTGCTCATTCTACAGATATTTCTACTATGTGATATTGGTCACAGGTAACACTTTTTCTTCCTGCACTACCTGGAGGTAAAAAAAGACTGGAGGTGTCATAACATCACGAACTCGAAGCCGATTTCCGCCATCTTGACTAGCTCAACCACCAGGTTCACTATGGTGATACTTCCCCGTGTCGTCGCTCTTACGTATCCGTGTTCAGTTTCCATAGTGTTGGGTGTTTTGATTGTTTGGAGACGTAGTTGTTTCATCAAAAACGCGAGCCTGCTTTGTTTATGGGTGTATTAATCGATCCGATCGTCATCCAAAGTTTAATGGAATCACATTTCATTCGCAAATGAAGCAATTCAAGCAATATTTTCTTATGTGCACATGAATTATTGTTGCACTGTTTACTTTAATTGTAATGGTGTTACTTCTGTCATTTCACTTAATATTTAGCTTACTTGACTCAATGTTCGTTCTCTCTCTTCTTCTATGAGTTTTCGTTGCCTTCCAAGTCGCAGACGCTCTGACATTCGAGGCACACTGCATCACCGGTGTCGTCCCCTCACAACACGCGATTACTAAACCGCGGTGTTTCTCGGGATAAATGTATTGACGCTATCGTCATCTGCTAACATCATAAGTTAATGTATTTTCTCCCAGCTAACTCGTGTCTCAGTTGTGCATCTTGTGCTTTAATGACTTCGTAGGCTTTTTGTTATTATTATGATTTAGTTCTGTGGTAAACTGCAAATGTTTCGTAACGACTCGGTTTTTTTTCTGTAGAGTGTTTTTAAAGAAGCGTGATTAGACATCGGAAAGGGAAAAGTTTTTAGGCTTTCGTATAACAGACCAGGGCTGACACCTATAGTGTTTACAAATAAGATCATAAGGTGACGAAATAATTTCCATTGGATGACAATTTAAAGTCAGCTTTAATTATGGAGGAAGTGCAGTTGTCTACGATGTGATTAGTTACGTAAAGAAAAAGAGAAACAAAATCGATGAGGTGAGCAGGCTCCATTTATTTATTTAGAGATATTGTTTTATGTGTTTGTACATATATATTTACCCCTAGGCGCGCAGTCCGGAACCGCGCGACTGCTACGGTCGCAGGTTCGAATCCTGCCTCGGGCATGGATGTGTGTGATGTCCTTAGGTTAGTTAGGTTTAAGTAGTTCTAAGTTCTAGGGGACTGATGACCACAGCTGTTAAGTCCCATAGTGCTCAGAGCCATTTGAACCATTATATTTTCCCTAGCAAATAGATGTAGATGTTCTGAAATGTTGTTTCACATCTCATCACTTAACCAAACAAAACTGATCAAGATCATATGTTATAAAGTGGTTAGGCTTTTAATAAACTTTGTCGTTCTTAGTACGTAATTCCAAAGCTATACTGTGACACTTTGTATCACGGATGGGGCTTCATAACCTCAATTTCGGCGTTCTGTACTGGGATAAGCAAATTATCCTAAGGCACGGCTTCCCAACGTGTGGTCCGCGGACCCTTTGGGGGTCCGCCGACTCTTTCTAGGGGGTCCGCGGCCACCTTTCACCAAATCGTGTAAAATATTGAGTAAAACTATTGAATAAAAATGTGAAAATAAAATTCATCGCTATTTTTTTCATATGAAAAACGTACTTTTACTTCAGGTCGTATTCCCTAGCCACCTAAGCAGGATTAGCGATTTTATTGGCTTTTGTCCGTTATGAATATTCTGGACGTTTAGAGGAGGACCGCTTATTGTGCAGACCACTACCTGCCAACACAACAGGTGCTGAAATATTCCATCTGTTGCATGATTTTTTAAGGACTAACGAAGTTTCATAGTCTAATTGCATAGATGTGTGCACAGATGGTGCAAAAGAGCTATGACGGATCCTACATTCGGAGCAATAACGAAAATAAAAGAAAACGCCAAGAATTACACCAGTAGTCATTGTGCTCTCCACAGATACACTTTAGCTACGAAATAAATGCCTGTTTCGTTCAAGAAAGTTTTAGACGAATCCATTCAAATCATTAACTACATAAAATCAAGGCCGTTGAAGTCAAGACTTTTCGCAATATGTGTGAAGATATGGGAAGGCTACATCATTCCCTGCTTTTCGACACAGGAGTGAGGTGGCTCTCACATGGGAATGCACATTCTCGGTTGTACGAATTAAGATTAGAAGTCTTAGCTTTCCTTTTGGAGCATAACACCAAATTAGCACACCTAATTAATGAGGAAAATTGGCAGCGTATACTTGCCTATTTGTCAGATATTTTCTCCAAAATGAACGAAATGAATATTTCACTCCAAGGGGAACGAAGCACTGGGAACATGGCACTTTCATTAGGAAGCTTTCAGTTCCCATGACTTTCAATCTGAAATTTAAAGTTACTGTGCTCTTGACTAATTAGGGGCCCGCCACGGATTTTCGACTGAAGAAGGTGTCCGCCAGCTGAAAAGGTTGGGAAGCCCTGACCTAAGGTGATGTGGTGTACAGCACAAAGACACACTGATGTGATGGTGTCATCACACGATGTCCGTTCATTTTTCTCTTCAAAGATGAACATTTTGATAAATAGTGAATTAGTAAGGACGCAACCTATTACCATTAAAGGCTGTGGAGTTCACAAGAACCCCACTAGGATAAAATAAATTACAGTGGTAAATTACTTACTGAAGGCTTTTTAGAAAATTTCATGGCTGTTACTAAGTGATTTCTTTCCATTCCGTTGTCATTTGTCTTTTAAGAAACTCACTAGATGAAGTTTATATCATTAACGATGTTTCCAGCTAACATGTGCACAGAAAAAAGAGCTTGACACTGTCAAATTGTTGGGATTAGAATGTAGCAGTAAACTCAGATGTAATAATGTGGCCATCGAATTTCTGAATGGCTGCAGAAATCTTTGCTTGTAGTGTGAGTGTTGTCAGATACAGACACAAGAAAAGAAAAATCTGATGTGGTATGCCGATTTTCATTTTATGATGTGTTAAGATAATCTATTTTTGAGGAACCCATTAAAAAAACTAACGTATTCCAAATCTAAAACAATGTCATACTAATAGTTTGTGAATCAAAGATAGTTCTACAAAATGTTTCTGGACAATTTGGGTGTACCAATGACCATTTTTTGCTACATTTATGCAACAGTGAACTTTATCAGAAGACTTATATCCGTGTTCCAAACTAACAGTTTAGTTAAAGAGATCAGTGCCATACTTCATAAAAATTTAAAGACACTCGTATTGACAGTGACATGTGTACATTATTCAGGCACTGAATGTACCAGTTACTAGCAAGGAACTTTAACAATTTTAGAAATTTGAATGATTTAGTGTTAGTTAACATCATCTAACAGATTGATGAATTTCTGTGCACAATAAATTTGTGTATGTTTTCTTTACATCACACAACACTAATGGTATTTAATCCCTGACTTGCACAGCTTCAGGTGCGATAATTCTACCTGTGTAAGTAAGCTTAATACACATATTTTTTATGTGACATGTCCACAACAGCCTATTCATGTTTTTTTCCTATTATATTTCATAATTGTTTAGCAAATTTCGCCAAATTATAAGTAATAATGACGGCATATCATGTACAAATGATGGTCTTCGTCATACTCACTGCCATAAGTAGCTGGATTTACTGTTCTCTTACGCAGACTCTACCGCAAGATTTCTCTTTGTAGCTGACATCTCGTTATATGGCTTTCACATCATATCTTGAACCTTTCAGGTCTAGGTTTCCTGATTGTCACAGGAAGACCAAAGTCACAATGTTCTGATCTGTATCGCAAAGAGTCTAGAAAGGCGCCTAACACATCACTAGACAACCTGAACCATGGGGGAGTAGCCCATTTCTTTTCCATTTAGAATTTCGTGTAACAGATACAAAGCATTTGCACGTCTTAGACATCACCCTTGTTTAAACTTCGATTTAGGGGAAAGTGATATGACGAAGTTAACACTTCTACACTGCTATGTAAAACCCTTATTAAATTGAACATTTCATGGCTTTTCAACCTAGAATGTACCTACCAATGATAAGCTGCTCTTCAGGTACAATCATGATTCTTATTAATAGTTTTTAATCTTGTCAGATCCCCCCCCCCTTATATACCTTTCACTAAATAGGGCACTAAATGTGATATCTACTCACATAACCTAAGAGTGCTTGGTTATTCATTGGGAAAGACTTGATGTAAAATTGCTATTTACACAAGTCTACACACCTTCACTTCTACTTCACTGATTTGAGATTCTCACAATTGGCGTGGTCCACTTGACGATCGCCTTCACTAAAAATTATTAGTTACGTATGCACAGAGACACATAATGGAAGTTCATGTCGATGCAAACGAATATTTTTCATTCTGCTGGTATCACGTTAGATGAACACTGCTTCTCTCTGGAGCAAAACTGGTGTGATGGCTCGTTTTAACAAAACGAGTTTTTGTGATCAGATGAAAGAGCACAACTTCGGAGATATGTGCACATAATAGTCTTTGCTGCAAGAAATCTTAAATCAGAAACAGCTAATCTAGTAGCTGCTTGCTGTAAGAAGAACACAGTCCTAATGCTTATACAACTGTAAAGACAACACAACATATAATTTATGATCGTCATAATGAAAAGCTTGTAGACAAAACGTGACGACACAATATCAGGAAAGTGCACTTCAGCGTTCATTCATACATATCACCAGTTTATAACTAAGACCTTTTTTTTTGAAGGTAATTTCCTGAAAAACCTTTTTATTGGGCACAAAAATCGCCATTCGCTGTAAAAGTTATTTATTTGTGAAACATATTATTATATTCTTAGCTTTGCGGCTATTACCAAGTGTAGCACTGTGAAATTGTGCTTTAGCAGATATTCCTGTTGGGATGTTAAACTCTAATCTTCCTTCGTTGCTTCCTTCAGTAGAGATGAGAATGTAAAAAATTATCTAACATGTAAATTCGTCATCACCACAACTATATGTTGGATGTTTGATGCTGTTATCTTTTACATAAATCACATCAAATAACTACCCATGTACACGTCATGAACAACAGAGGCATTAATGCGGCTGAGTTTTCAATAAAAGGTGTTACAAAGAAAACCAATTTGCACACATGTATAACAACGCCTTAAAAAAAGCATGAGGTAGCATATGAAAGAAAGAAAGCTTCGGATTACGTGCTCCTGTAGACTGTTTACATGTGAACTGAACTCACATGGAAACATGATACAAGTACAGTAGTTTATTAGGATTTATGTTTAAGATAAAAACATAGTTTTGATATGTGTAAATGTTTGAGGATTTTAAAACTTGACATGTGTGGAAACAGCCGTGTGTAGCATACCACTTGATAATGACCTTAATTCTAAAATTGCAGTTCTGAATATAAACACTTCCTACAGTCAATGGCGAAAACAATGCCCTTCAAGGAATTTTACTATGAGAAGTCGAAAAGAGTAAAAACTCTCAAATTAAACTGTGATAAGAGAAATTTTATTTTATTAAAGTGTGCTCATGATGTGAAAGTGCGACTGTAATAAGAAACTTCAGCGCATTTTGGCGTTGTATCTCATTGTAAGTCTATGCACAAACTTCTCAAAATTGTAGCTGTTACACAGCTATTCCACTTGGCAAAGACGACAACTCTTTTGATGATATAGCAAAATAACGTTATAACAAATCATGGCACAGAAACACGTACTGATTGGGCAAGCAAATGTATTCAGTACACTGTCATGGGAGAAGGTGGCATCCAGCAGTTTTTAAAAGCAAAGTTGTGTCACAGTGCAGTACCAACAGAGTTTACGGAGACACCGACATTACGGTGAAGATAGGGAAAATGATGTCACGGTACGCCATTGATGACACCTGGCACCTGTTATGACTTAACACCCATGACTGCCACGGTTTCAGATATGCTAGCTGGATTATTTTGCACATATACTGCCAGAATAGAGACATACGTTCTCGCTTACCCAGCCAGCCTCAGCCTCTAGACATGTAGCTAGGTCAACATCCTTCTGCCACTGGAGCTGGACCAACACGTTACTACCGTCAGTCTCTGCCATCAATAACTTCAGTCCATTGCTAGTACTGAGTCCAAACGCTGCCGACTTTGTGGCTACACATTATCCAGCTATCCTCCAGTTGACTACCACGTGCTGACGGTCACCTTCCTCTCTGGGGCATCCAGCTGTCCAGCCGTCACTAACTGAGCGGGGCGAACAATGATGTTCATCATCCCATTTGTGGTATACACTGTCACTGCTGATCATCGCCCAGGGCACGTAAATAAAATTGACTCGGAAGTACTAGTTGGATACCACCTGCCCCAGTACACATTGAGCTGACCAGAGGGGCCAGGCCAGGCCATGCGCTGTCAGACTGCCATGTTCCTCTGGAACAGTGCCAGAGTCCTACTGTCTTCATCGTGAGAGCAGCACCTTGCCAGTAGGCACTATCGCCCAAATGTGGAAACAGCATACTGTGGTTCTGGATTTCTATTTACTGATGCCCAAACTTTTCACTAGCCATGGCCATTTACATCATGGAGGCATTCGCTGGCTCTTCAACCCTTTCTCTGTTACTGTATATGTGATAAAAGACTTACACTACCAATATTGTTTCCACAAGGGATCACTACCTACCACATGCCACAACGCGGCTTCAGCCATACTCTGTAAGGTGAACTGTCATACTTACATACCTACCACACCCGTTTTCTCCTCCCACCGTAGAGCCTTTAAACTCCGGCCTCAATGAAGCTAAAATATCAATGGCTTTAAGCTTTTCTTGCAGAAACGAGGCAATTAGCAAGATATTAAGCAATTCCAGTTACGAATCTCATATCCAGTCCCTAAATTTGTCATGACAAGTGAGATATGCAATGTTTGTACATGGACTGAGTGTCACGACGTTTCTGCGACATGCAAAGACTACGAAGTCTGCAACAAATGAGCAGTATTAACTATGAAGTGTCCACTAGCAGAGAGTGCCACCAAGGCTCTGCTATAGCACCGTTTCTTATTGTTATAATTTTCAACAATACCCCTAGAGGTTGAACGTTTTGCATTACACGCTCCACGATATGTAAAATCAAATTATGAAACAAAATAGGTAAATAAAAGGAAAGTTGCTCCGCCCACCATTGGCTGCTTTTCTCGAAAAGTGATGAGGGCTTGAATAGTACAAGGAACCTCTAGTACTCTCATATTTCTAATGTTTTAAATATCTGATCATGAACAGTGTTGTAATCTAGCACCGTACGACTGGTCTGCAGCTTGTGGTCTAGTGGCTAGCGTTGCTCCCTTTGATCACGTGATCTCGGGTTCGATTCCCGGCCGGGTTGGAGATTTTCTGAGCCTGGGGACTGGGCGTTTGTGTTGTCCTCATCATTTCATCATCACACTGACTCGATTGGACTGTGTAGTAATTAGTACTTTGTACTGGCGCAGATGACCCCACAATTGAGCGCCCCATAAACCAAATATCGTCACCATCATACTACTGTTCGGGCTTTACGAATAGCCATTGCTGAAGGGTGAAAACTAAGGTTGGAGAATTCTGTTTTTCACGTTGTCTGTTTTCGAGGACTACAAGCAGATGAAGGCCTAATATGGCAGTGCGAACAGATCAACTCCTTTGTATTTTAACTGTAAACTGTGATTGACTTGTCTCAACAACATAATACGAGGTTTGAGCGAGCCTTGTACACTGCAATGTAGACCTACAATGCGCACGTCGTACTGGCCAGGCCACACAGCAACAGCCACATTGTTGGCTCAGCAGTGCTGTACCGATTCTTACGCCAAATGTTCATTGCTCGTTTCTAAGTGTCGGCACTGTTATTAAAATTGCAGTGACTGCATGTCCCATTTTCTGTAATAAGCCAATATTTCAAAGCAATGAACATTATACGAATAAACATTACTCGTTTAAAAAGAAGTCGTATTTAAAAACGAAAAGCTTTAGCACCACAGTTATGGCACATTGATACACTGTCTTTTTAAACAGTAATTAGAAAGAAATAAGAAACCTGTTGTAAGGGAGACTAAACAAGTACTGAAAAACGCTTGCTATTCAGTACTAAAATATCGGTATCTGTTTCAACCGGCCGGTTCTCCCATCTCTAGAATAAGCTGCGACCTTCATACGCAACACAGGCAACCAAGGAAGTACGACATATGTGTTCTGCAAAAGCAGAGGTGGCACAGAGACCTTAGGATCGCGTCGAACTTTGTTGTCACTTGCACATTGTGTCTACTACTTGCGTTTTATTAGAAAGTACCACATTTGAAGATGATTGTCTCAATAATCTGCATTCAAGAACCCGTTACTTGCGCGTGTAATTTTCGTAATAGTAATTTTCGCCATTGTCAGCAATGGAACACAGAACAACAAACCTCTCCCCCTGTCGCGTCCTGGCACCCCGCAAAGGCCACGCCACTTCGCCGCTGCATCCCGCACTCCCATGGGTAACAAATCAACCTTTCGCCGCTACCTTAAGACAGGGAACAACACAGGGCCAGCGATTCTCGTTTTGTCGGTATAACGGATCGGTGTTGCGAAGTAGAAATAAACTTATTTATTCTTTGTAATTCGTAAGATTTGTAACCTTTCAGCATTACCGACAGAATACTGAAAATCCATTCAAGATGTTACCTTATCGTGGAAATAATGGGGTGGAGGAGAGGGGAAAATGAGGATTAGTGGAAGTGGGGGGCGATGAAAATTATGACTGTAGGTTGGGTTACTAATGCTCAAAGGTCAAGAAATCACCCCCTAGGAACTGTATTATTGCAATATTATTTATTTATTTGCTATTTCATTTATCCTGTTATCTAGATACGAGAACAAACCAAATATTGCCAATTATTTATCATGAATGTGGCACTGGATATTTTAAGATAATTTGAAATTCAGACTTCAAGAAGAATATAGTAATCCCAGTTCCATAGAAAGCAAGTGCTAACAGATGTGGAAATTGGCGATCTATCAGTTTAATATGTCACGGTTGCAAAATACTAACACGAATTCTTTACACACGAATGGAAAAAGTGGTAGAAGCCGACCTCGGGGGAGATCAGCTTGGATTCCGTAGAAATGTTGGAACACGCGAGCTAATACTGACCTTAGACTTATCTAAGAAGATATATAAGGAAAGGCAAACCTACGAATTTAGCATTTGTAGACACCGAGAAAGCTTTTGACAATGTTGACGAAAACACTCTCTTTCAAATTCTGAAGGTGGCAGGGATAAAATACAAAGAGCGAAAGGCTATTTACAATTTGACAGAAACCAGATGGCTGTTGTAAGAGTCGAGGGGCATGAAAGAGAAGCTGTGGTTGAAAATGGAATGAGACAGGGTTGTAGCCTATCTCCGACGTTATTCAGTTTGTATATTGAGCAAAGGAAACAAAAGGAAAATTTGGAGTAGGAATTAAAATCCATGCAGAAGAAATAAATACTTTGAGGTTTGCCGACGACATTGTAATTCTGTCAGAGACAGCAAGGACGCTGGAGGAACAACTGAGAGGAATGGGACGTGTCTTGAAAAGAGGATATAAGATTAACATCAAAAAAAGCAAAACGAGGATAATGGAATGTAGTCAAATTAAATCGGGTGATGCTGAGGGAATTAGATTAGGAAATGAGACACTTAAAGTAGTAAAGGAGTTTTGCTATTTAGGGAGTAAAATAACTGATGACACTCGGAGTAAGGAGGATATAAGAAGTAGATTGGCTAAGGCAAGGAAAGCGTTTTTGAAGAAAGAAATTTCTTAACATGGAGTATAGATTTAAGCGTCAGGAAGTTTTTTCAGAAAGTATTTTCATGAAGTGTAGCCATGTATGCAAATGAATCACAGATGATGAGTAGTTTAGAGAAGAAGAGAACATGGTGTGGGTTCCTGTAGTCATGTCCTAGTTTATGAACCACGGGCAACGTATGAGTGGCCGAGTAAGTGGTCCCGACAGTCGGGATACCAGTCAGTTTGGAATAAGGCTGGGCATCTCGGACACATTCTGAGTCGTGGTCACCTTTGTGCTCATACGGCAAAGACTACCAAATCCACCGGTCAGTCCCTCAGCCGTTAGGGGTAAAACCCTATGGGACTCGGGGCAAGTAAGGCTAGCAACCTGCTTCCCTGGTACTTTAAATATGATGCTGGCAACAATCAGAGCAAAATACCTCGGACCTTTGGAGGTGACGGAGTACCACCTCTAACTGACAAACCAGGGATACCAAAGATACAAAGGCTTATCGAAAAATCGCGATCAGCAGTTATTATTGCTTAATGATTTTTGATGGAGTTTTTTTTGCAGATAAAAGCTTTCTTTCGCAACTGATACTTGTTTTTGTAGCCCAAAACATGTTTTCACCTGGTGGTGTTAAACATCAACCACGTAAATTTCTTGTCAAATTATGCAACACATTTTATGCTCTCTTATTATTTCTTGGACAGGTCAGCAAAACTGCTGGTGAATCCTGTTGATGCCTTGGGCAGATGGAGGGAATATTTTGAAGAGTTACTCAATGTAGGTGAAAATACGATCAGTAAAGTTTCAGATTTCGATGTACAATGGGATAGGAATGATGATGGAAATAGGATCACATTTGAGGAAGTGGAGAAAATGGTCAATATATTGCAGTCCAATAAAGCGGCTTGGGTGGATGAAATTAAGTCGGAACTCATCAAATACAGTGGAATGTCAGGTCTTAAATGGCTACACAGGATAACTGAAATGGCGTGGGAGTCGGGACAGGTTCCATTAGACTGGACGAAAGCAGTAATTACACCAATCTTTAAACATGGAAACAGAAAAGATTGTAACAACTACAGAGGTATCTCTTTAATCAGCGTTGTGGGTAAAACCTTCTCAGGTATTGTTGAAAGGAAAGTGCGAGTATTAGTTGAGGACAAATTGAATGAAAATCAGTGTGGGTTTAGGCCTCTTGAGGTTGGCAGGGCCAGATCTTTAGCTTACGGCAAATAATGGAAAGTGTTAAGAGTGGAACAGGGAATTGTATCTATGTTTTATAGATCTAGAAAAGGCATATGACCGGGTTCCTAGGAGGAAGTTATTGTCTGTTCTACGAGATTATGGAATAGGAGGCAAACTTTTGCAAGCAATTAAAGGTCTTTACATAGATAGTCAGGCAGCAGTTAGAGTTGACGGTAAATTGAGTTCATGGTTCAGAGTAGTTTCAGGGGTAAGACAAGGCAGCAACCTGTCTCCACTGTTGTTCATATTATTTATGGATCATATGTTGAAAACAATAGACTGGCTGGGTGAGATTAAGATATGTGAACACAAAATAAGCAGTCTTAGTTGTAATGGCAGATTCGATTGAAAGTTTGCAAAGTAATATTTCAGAGCTAGATCAGAAATGTAAGGACTATGGTACGAAGATTAACATCTCCAAAACGAAATAATGTCAGTGGGAAAGAGATATAAACGGATTGAGTGCCAAATAGGAGGAACAAAGTTAGAACAGGTGGACGGTTTCAAATACTTAGGATGCATCACAGGATGGCAACATAGTGAAAGAACTGGAAGCAAGGTGTAGCAAAGCTAATGCTGTGAGCGCTCAGCTACGACCTACTTTCTTCTGCAAGAAGGAAGTTAGTACCAAGACTATGTTATATGTCCACCGTTCAAACTTTCGACCAACTTTGTTGTATGGGAGCGAAAGCTGGGTGGATTCAGGTTACCTTATCAATAAGGTTGAAGTTACGGGTATGAAAGTAGCTAGAATGATTGCAGGTACTAGTAGATGGGAACAATGGCAGGAGGGTGTCCACAATGAGGAAATCAAAGAAAAGCTGGGAATGAACTCTATAGATGTAGCAGTCAGGGCGAACAGTCTTAGATGGTGGGGTCATGTTACACGCATGGGAGAAGCAAGGTTACCTAAGAGACTCATGGGTTCAGCAGTAGAGGGTAGGAGGAGACGGGGTAGCCCAACGAGAAGGTACCTGGATTCGGTTAAGAATGATTTTGAAGTAATAGGCCTAACATCAAAAGAGGCATCGATGTTAGCACTGAATAGGGGATCACGGAGGAATTTTATAAGGGGGACTATGCTCTAGACTGAACGCTGAAAGGCATAATCAGTCTTAAATGATGATGATGATGATGATGATGATCACATAACTTTTGAGGAGGTACGAAACAGAAATGGGGAGAAGAGTAATTTATGGCACAACTTGACAGGAAGAAGGGATAGGTTGGTAGGTCACGTTCTGACGCATCAAAGGATCACCAACTTATAATTGGAGGAAAGCGTGGAGGGCAAAAGTGGTAGAGGGAGACCAAGAGATGAATACACTAAGCAGATTCAGAAGGTTGTAGGTTGCAGTGGTAATTCGGAAATGAGAAGGCTAGAACAGGATGGAGTAGCATGGAGAGCTACATCAAAACAGTCTTTGGAGTGAATCCCACAGCAACAACAACAATTTCAAATGCGTTTGTCTAACTAAGCTTTATGGCGTTAGAAGGAGTCGGGGTAGGGGAAAGTCACACAATTTTTTTAAAAAAACAAAAAACAATTCTACGTACCAGCCTTTGGCCATCAGTGCCACAGCTATATGTTGATACGGAACTGTACTTTTCTGTGCAATGCTGGACCGCAAATTTCGGAAGTTATAATCCTGGACTACACTACTATATGGCACTACACCACACAGCACTGCACTACTGTACTTGGTATTTGAACGAAGCTGGATTCCCTATTTGTCTAGATAGTTAGCCCCAGCCAATATGGGTTTCGCTGTATGATGTATGGCATCTTCTTGCTTGTCTTTCCGCCATGCAGGCTTGAAGTACTTAAGGTGATACTCTAGCTTTAAGGGAGCTGTTGCCGCAGTTCCTCCTTTCTTATATGTTGTAGACTGTTACATTACCACAGACGTTCCTGCCCTGTTCTGTAACACCTTGTCTAATGGCACTCTCCCAAACAATGTGGTGTGGGTTGCCGATTGCTGCACATTTACTACGTTGTAGCGTTTTTAGTACGTATCTGGAATATGGGACCGTCACGGCAGGTAGTGTATAGCTCCCTTGGTCGGAAGCGGGTACGACATTCCTTTCGTGTTATGAAGGAGTTGGTAAGGTCTGCTCCCTGTTTCTGCCCTGTTCCAGTTTTATCGCTGTCCTCTATCAATGCATTACTTTATCTCGTTATTCAAAGTGGCTCTTGTGCCCAGTAACTCCTTAACCTTATCATATTCTCTCTATTTTTCACGGTATGAATTTTTTCGTCATTAGTAAGTTTTCTACATGAACGTGTATACAATGTTAATTGCGTATTACTATATACTCTACTTTGGGTCTTCGGGTCAACACCACAATGCCAAGTCTTGTAGGCGATGACATCTCGGTCGGCGAATGATTCCAATCCAGGAAAGGAAGCGTTCTCACAACGAACAATGGCCAGGGTAAATCAATTACTACCAGAATTTCCAGTAGCGACGTCCAGAGTAAAATTAACCCTACAGCCACGAAAGAATATGGGACCATTCAACATAACAGCTTGTGCTGTTCCATTTCCTCCAAGTTTATTCTCGAGGCTAATGACGTGTTTGTAGACGGGCATGCGATGGCGACGTTGACGATATACACGTCGACGAGGCATAGTGCTTCAATGCTGTTGCAGAGAGAGCTCACAGCGGAACGGTTCCGCTGGCGTGCACTGTCCGCTTATATGTAGACCGAACGACCCTGGTTACGTAACGCAGCTGGTAATGGACTGAGTCTATTTGACGAATATTGTGCACCTGTTTTTCTTAGAGATAGGTCCAAGGGTAGCAAGCACAGTATCTTCAGTAGGGCCTGTCAGGTGCAGAAGTACACACTTGCGTGCTCGCCGTTGAGTCTATGCTCGACTAGTGTCCCACAACAGCGATTAAGATGGAGTTATGGTACGCTCTAATTGCAGTTAGTGGCAGCTGAAAACTTTTGACCTGGTTTTGATATTTTGTTCAGAACTGCAATGCCTCTCTGGCAAGTGATTACAACATGCAGATTGAAGTTCTGCTTCTCGTAGATATTAATTCCAAGGTACCTTTATAATTCTTTTCTTTTCACAGGTCTGATATTTTTTCGGAATGTGCAATTTCTTTTTATTGATAATGTTCTTTTTTGTAACACATAAAGTGCAATACACACTGAGGTGAGAGAAGTTATGGGATAGCAACATACAGGTGGTGGTCGTATCGAGTACACAAACGTTTCAAGGACAGTACAATGGGGGAGTTTTCATTTGTACTCAGGTGGTGCATGTGAAAATGTTTCCGACGTGGTTGTGGCCACACTATGGGAATTAACTGACTGTGAACGCAGACGGATAGTACTTGGAACTGGACGCATGGAATATTTCATCTCGGAAACAGAGAATTCAGTATCCCGAGACCCACAGCGTCATTAGTGTGCCGAGAATCGCAAATTAGAGGCATTAGTACTCACCATCGAGAACGCAGTGAGCAACGGCCTTCACTTTACGACCGAGATCAGCGGCGTTTGCGTATAAGTGTCAGAGCTAACACAGAAGCAACAGTGTGCCAAATAACCGCAGAAATCAATGTAAGGTGAACGAAGAACATATCCGTTAGGATAGCGAGGCGGACGTTTGCGTTACTGGGCTATTTCAGCAGCTAGTGCCTTTGCTAATATCATGACGACATTGCCTGCAGCGCCTCTCCTTGGCTCTTGACCGTTTTGGTTGGTCCCTACATAGCTGGAAAACAGTGGCCTCGCCAGACGAATCGCGATTTCAGTTGGCAAGAGCTTATCGTAGGATTCGAGTGTGAGCGCAGACCCCAAGAAGCCATGGACCTAATTGTCAACAGGGCGGTTTGGTAGCTCCATAATAATGTGGGCTGTGTTTACATGAAATGGACTGTGTCCTCTCGGCCAACTGAACTATCATTGGCTGGTAATGGTTATGTTCGGCTACGTGGACACCATTTGCTACCATTGCTTTCATGTTTCCCAACAACAATGGTTCTTATGGATGTTCATGTGCCATGTCACAAGGCCATAGCTGTTCACAGTCCGTTTGATGAACGTTCTGGACAAATGGAGTGAATGATTTGACCACTGCTATCTTCCGACACTAACCACACTGAATATTTATGGGGCATAATCGTGCACAAAATTCTGCAACGGTAACACTTTCGGAATAATGGAGTATAGAGGCAGAATGTCATTCTGCAGGCGACTTCCAATTACTTCTTGTTGAGTCCATGCCACGTTGATTTGTTGCACTAAGCCGAGGAAAAGGAGGTCGTACACGATATTAGGAGGGCTCTTAAGACCTCTGTCACGTCGGTGTACGCCGGATGAGATGACACACATGGCTTGGAACGAAACTTAAACAACTAGTGTCCGGCCTCACAAGCAGTACACCAGACCGGTGAGGTGTGCGACTTACGGCGGACGGATCGGTTAAATTGGCTGTCGGCGCCCAGAACTGCAGCGCTCGCAAGCGTAGCGAGGCTGCAGATGTGGATGTAAATGAGTGGGGCGTGCGTGCGCGCGACAGGCGACGCGCCGCTGATGTATGGCCGAGGGTTATTTTGGCCGGCGGCGGCGGCTGCAGCGGCGGGTCAGCAGCGGCGGCGGCAGCGGCGCTCCGGCATAAATCACGGCCTGTCCGCCGCCCCATCGCCGCCCACCGCTGCCGGCCACAGCCGTCCCGGGGCAGAAACCAGCGCCGCCTGTCCAGCCGCCGCTTCCGGGCTTTGATTAAGTCGACAGCCGCACTTCCTCTCCGCGTTTCTTTACTGCACATGTACACTGTTCGTGCTTGTACTTCCCACTGCCTCTAATGTTTAAACGTCGGTCAGATACGCGCTATAAATCTCTAACACTACCAACCAGTAGGGAATGCGCTTTTATTTCAGGGTTATCAGTGTGCTACTATTATTTCCATTGCTGTCTCAAAGTTCTCGTCTTCCATTAGTTCCCCTCTTCCGATATATTCTCTTCCACACCAATTTTGCGGAAAACCTCCCATTTTATTTTATGAGCCAAGCTGATTTTCAGCGTCACTCTGTGTCGCATCCGAAACGTAAGTGTTGCTTCGGACTTGGGGGATAGGGTTCGAGGAGAAAGGGAAACAATTGGTTGGCCTAAGTGAGAGGGAGTATTCACCAATGATGCTAAAACAACCTATTTCAAAAGGTGAGAGTTGGAATCAGTACTGAATGACGAACGCTATAGCTGTTTTACATCTCCTGACTTTATTCAGACCTGCCGCCCGCAGTGGCCGAGCGGTTCTAGGCGCTACAGTCTGGACCGCTACGGTCGCAGGTTAGAATCCTGCTTCGGGCATGGATGTGTGTGATGTCCTTAGGTTAGTAAGGTTTAAGTAGTTCTAAGTTCTAGGGGACTGATGACCTCAGAAGTTAAGTCCCACAGTGCTGAGAACCATTTGAGGCAGACTATACTCTCAAACTAGTATACATTTGTTCTAAATCAGTTATATCCATGAAAAACCAACTCTTTATACAGAGACAGTCACTAACTAGAACCGTTCTGTTTATTAAAACCTGCTATCAGTACTAATTTTGCCTGCACCCAAGATACGCAGGAGTCGTAAGCTACCGAGCTAGAACTCCTTCCACTGTTCTTGACTACTACAGATAAATCTGCTCAGCCCTGCTCGTCTAATAACTACGGCTGTTACTGCCAATACCCTCCTGAAATTCCCAGGAATAGGACAAGGATTGCAACTCCTCGTGAAACGCTACGCCCCAGTTGTGACGTCATTTACCATTTATCATAATTTGAAGTAATTTTTAAGAAGATAATCTAAAACTGAAAAAGGGCTAATTTGTCCCAAGGAATTCTAACAATTGTAAAACCGTTAATAACGTTAAGAGTTGAAACATTCTTAGTTGAGGAGGTAGTGAATGACACTTAGAACAACTACAGAATTGACATATAAAGTTCTGGAAAAATATTCAGTACTGAACAACTTCTGCATTTAACAAAGCCAGACAGGTAAAAAACCTTGGAATTGTATTTAGAACAGTACAAAGTTAGCAGTGGGCCCTGAAACAATTTCAGAACAACAATCTTTGAGAAAGATCCCTTCTAAGAGAATGAATTAATTAGCAAAAATATAATGAACAAGAAGTGTTCGATTCAAGGGTAGTAGGTCCTTAATATCACATGATTGCACTGGCACTACCAATCAAGGAGCCAGACAGAATCTCAGCACTGAGGAACAGGCGGTTAAAGGTTACGGAAGGAAAGGCAAACTCAACTTACGGAGCTGACGACGGGGTAGGTAAGTGAAGCGGTCAGACGTCGCTCTCTCCGACAAACAGCATGCCGGAGTCGCGCCGCGCATAGCGTGAATACACAGTCACTCCCGTAACGGGTTCCTTCTCCCCCCCCCCCCCCCCCTCTCCATGCAACAACCACCTCCACCACAACGAGGGCGGGAACTATTGCTAGTTAGAAAACGACGCAGCGAAGGAATCGCCTAATCAAGACAGGTCCAAACCAGACAGTAATACACCCAAATCAAACAGTAATACACGTACAACAGCCTTTCACCAAAGTCCAATATAAGCCTCTTCGAGTAGGTGCAATTGAATAACAAATTTGTAAAAACAAACTAAATCAACATACTACCCACTGAGTTACAATTTGACTATCCATTAAATAACGTGTTAAACAAATTCATTCAGCAAAAGTTGTACAAGAGATAAACCAGACTGAATGGAATTTACAATACCAATTAATGGAATTGAAAATAGTTATAATTACTTGCCCTGAGCTACAGTGAGAAAGGTCAAATTGAACCTCGAACATTTTTTGGGTGTTGAGGCTGAACGTAAGGCCCGAGACGGATGTAGTCACATAAGGAAAGCCAAACAAGGGCTTACCTGAAAATTAGAAAGGGCAATGGCGAACAACTAACCGATTTCTTGTTATTAACGGCCTCAATGAACACCTGGAGGACCTGGCCAGGCCACGCATCTAAACCACAACTAAAATCAATAAATATTAAAGCATGAACATACATTAAATGAATAACAATATTTAAGCACAAATGAGCAGAAACTCATATGACACTAGGACCCCGCTAGGAGAGAATACGAAATAATAGTTACGTGCTACGAAGCCCTTAGTTGAGTACAATTATCTTCAACACGCTATGATGTCACTACAAAGAGCACTGATTACAACTTGCAGATTAACTTTTAAAAATCATCACGTTAGTGACAAAGACCTTAACAGCGGAACAATTACAGAAGGAAATTCTTAGTGCTATGTTGAAACAAATACACTCACAGTAACACTAATCAAATGCCGGAGAGGAAAACGGGCAAGAGGAAGGCAGAAGCGACCCGCCCCAAAACGACTCGCGGCATCAGCATCCATGCGACGGAGTGTCTCGCCAAATACACGAGAAAACTGTGGACTCTCGCAGCAGGCACACCGTGTCCAAGTTAAGGCAGCTCAAACCGCGAGGAATGCGGTGGGCTGCTCTACTTAGCCTTGGACTGGAATGCTCCAGAGTAACACCTTTCCAAACACCGAGCTTGCCATGTTGATAACATTCCACCGCAACAGTTCCCGCGGACAAGGCAACGCATTAATATAACACGAACTCTGGGTTGTGCCTCAATGGCCGTCGCACCCACAGCTCCTCTCATCCTCTACCCCTGTCTCCTCAAATTCCCTTGAATTTTTCTTAAGAGCGCCTGCATCCCAGTTTTAATCAATTTATCTGTCGCCTTCACCAGTCCCTGACTTGGAGTAATGTTGAAAGGGCACTCGCCATGTCCTCGGCTTCATTGATGCACTGTTTTTCAGAATCTGTGTGCCAGGAGGGAGCGTCTGTTTTAAATTCATGCCGTTGACCTACTACAGGCTCCTGATAATGTATATTTGCCCCTTCCAGACCTTCCCATCTTCCTCTCCAGCTCTCGTCTAGAAACTGTTTCTTGGTCTCTTTTCAACAGTTGAAAAGATTTGAAATACGTGGATAAAAAAATCCGTGGTCAAAATCCCTAAAACTGATTTGCTTAATAAATACTTCAAGCTCATTGACGACCCATCTTCAGATCAACAAAAAAATTATTATTTGATTCCCTGTATACAATGCAACAGGTATTGCACATCCTCATAGCCTTTTCTGCTGAATGGGTCTTATTTTCATTTCAAAAAACTAAAGTAGGTCATCATTCTTACGCAGAGTCTATTACTGACTTTGACTGGTATACACGAAGTAAAATAATAAAATTTGTATTGATCTAAAGTTTGCTCATGAATGAACTGAAACTAGTAACCAAATACAAGAGTTTTACCCGTCTTGACCTAGAATATTTATCCACATATTTTATGATAACACATCGCATACCGTCGGATTTCACATTCTCGTCTGTTGTTCTTGTGGTCTTCAGTCCGAGACTGGTCTGATGCAACTCTCCATGCTACTACATCCTGTGCAGGCCTCTTCAGCTCCAAGTAACTACTGCAACATGCACCGTTCTGAATTTCCTTAGTGTATTCATCTCTTTGTTTCCCTCTACGATTTTTACCCTTCACGCTTCCCTCCTATATTAAACTGGTTATCCCTTGATGCCTCAGAGTGTGTCCTACAAACCGACCCCTTATCTAGTCAGGTTGTGCCACAAATTCCTCTTCTCCCCAATTCTGTTCAGTACCTCCTTCTTAGTTACGCGATCTACCCATCTAATCCTTAGTATTTTTCTGTAGCATCACATTTCGAAAGCTTCTATTCTTTTCTTGTCTAAACTACTTATCACTCATGTTTCATTTCCATAAATGGCTACACTCCATACAAATACTTTGAGAAAAAACTTCCTGACACTTAATTCTATACTGGATGTTAGCAAATTTCTCTTCTTCAAAAGCATATTCCTTGCCTGTGACAGTCCAGATTTTATATCCTCTCTTCTTCAACCACAATCAGTTATTTTACTCCCCAAATAGCAAAATTCATCTACTACTTTAAGGATCTCATTTACTAAGCTAATTCTCTCAGCATAATTTGACTAAATTCCATTATAATCGTTTCTCTTTTGTTGATGTTCATCTTATATCCTCCTTTCTAGGAACAGTCGATCCCGTTCAACAGCACTTCCAGGTCCTTTGCTGTCTATGATTGAATTACCATATCATCGGTAATCCTCAAAGTTTTTATTTCTTCTCCATGGATTTTAACTCCTACTCAAAATTTTTCTTTTGTTTCCTTGACATATACAGACTGAATAACATTGGGGATAGGCTATAACCCTATTTCACTCCATATCCAACCACTGCTTCCCTTTCATGCTCCTGGACTCTTATAACTGCCATCTGGTTTCTGTAAAAATTGTAAATAGCCTATCACTCCCTGTGTTTGACCTCTGCCACCTTCAGAAATTGAAAGAGAGTATTCCAGCCAACAATGAGAAAAACTTTGTCTAAGTCTACAAATGCTAGGAACATAGGTTTGCCTTTCCTTAATCTATCTTGTAAGATAAGTCGTAGTCTCTAATTCTCTCTCTGAAACTCCCTACCATTTCCGGTTCTTTCAGTTTTCCAGGTCCCATCTCCTTAAATTCCCAACATTATGCAGTTTCTTCAGTTTAATCTACTGTTTATAACCATTTAATTGTGGTCAGAGTCCACACCTGCCGCTGGAAATGTCATACATTTTGAAATCAGGTTGCTAAATCTATGTCTTACCATTATATAATCCATCTCAAAGCTTCCAGTGTCTCCAGGCCCACTACACATATACAATCTTCTTTCATGATTCTTAATCGAAGTAATTAAGTTATGCTCTGTGCCGAATTCTTTCATTCCTTACCCCCATTCCAGTTGCATTACTACTTCTCCTTCTCTTCCTTTTCCTACCATTGAATTTTAGTCCCCCATGAGAATTAAATTTTCGCCTCGCTTCACCATCTGAATAATTTATTTTATAGCATCATACATCTATTGAATCTCTTCATCATCTGCGGAGATAATTGGCATATAAACTTGTACTATTGTGGCAAGTGATGACTTCATATCTATCTTGTCTACAATAATGCGTTCACTATGCTGTTCGTAGTAGCCAACATGCACTCTTATTCTTTTTCTTCATTATTAAACTTACTCCAGCAATACCCCTATTTGAATATGTACTTATAACGCTTATTCACTTGACCAGAAGTCATGCCATCAAACTTCACAAATGCCACTACATCTAACTTTAACCTATCCATTTCCCATTTTATATTTTCTAACCTATCTGCCCTATTAAGAGATCAGACCCTCAATGCAACGATCCATAGAACGCGAGTTCCTTTCTCCTGATAGTAGTCAGGCAATAAGGACATCAGCACAATTTTTTCGTGTGGTGCCTACATCAGAGGCAGGTATGCATGCAGGGGCAAACCTATTGTTCTCCTTAGATTGATAGATCCTTAACCTGTTGCTCTTGAGTGACAAGTCCTTAACCTATTGTTCCCCCAACCCCTCCACTCTCGCCCCCAACCCCTCAGGAAACCTCCAACCCATCCCGTCCCCCTCGCTGCTACAAGTGCACATTCAGGTTTGACTTATTGGAGTAGCCCCTCTCAGTCTTATTAGTTTGACTGACTATATACTTATATTGATTAATTAATTAACGCCTCCCCTCCAGAAAACCGAGTCCTCTCCCACCTTTCCTCTTGGCAGGAAAAAAACTCAGTTAATCGGTCATTTGGAGGGAATTCGATTTCAGTGTACAGAATAATGTTTCAACAATTTAGATGATGTACGGAATATTGTTTAATTATTTTTGCGAGTGTATGGAATATAGCTTATCTATTCAGTTCAAGAATTTGTCCAGAAATCGATTTCTGTGTATGGAATACTGCTTAAACAGTTTAGACAATGTGTAGAATATTGTTTAATTAACAATTTATGGGATTCAAGGCAGTGTATGGAATATAGTTTATTTATTTATTTAAAGAATTTCTCAGGAAATTGATCCCTTCCCCTTCCCCACCACCCCATTCCAACCACCCGTCCCCTTCTCCTCTCTCTCACACCCCTTCTCTACCAGGGAATTGGCGGCTCTGTGGCTCAGTGGTGGAGAGGATGGAATTCGCTAAGGGAAAATCAAGGGCGTATTGTTAATTTATAAAAAAAAATCCGTTTGCAGGGGTTCGATTTCTCCCACTCCTCAGTCTGTGCCGTTTGAAAAATGCAGGTCTTGTAAGAAGTAATTAAACCGATTGCCTTTCTTTTTATTCGACTAGCGCAAGGAATAATGTCACGAAACACACATCATGTGTAATTGCACAGTTAAAAATGTTTCGATCGCCAAGCACGCACCGCCCGCCGTCCCATGTCTACTCTCTCTCTAGTCATGTGACTATGGCCTCCCGTCGGGCAGACCTTTCGCCGGATACAAGTCTTTCGAATTAATGCCACTTCGGCGACTTGCGCATCGATTGGGATGAAATGATGATGATAAGGACAACACAACCCCCAATCCCTCAGTGGAGAAAATCACCGACCCAGCCGGGAATCGAACCAGGGCCCTTAGGATTGACATTCTATCGCGCTGTCCACTCAGCTACTTTTGGCGGATCCCTGTATACTGGACCGCATAGGACGCCACAGTATGTGCTCCCAGAAGTCAGGAAGCACCGGAGGCCACCCGCGAAGTGACGACGCGGCCGTCAGCTGCCAAACCACGTGCAGGTGTCAGTTCGGGTCCCGCAACGATGAGGCGGCGGCATGTCTTTCAGACACGACACCTGAGAAACTCCTGTCGATATACGTATTCACCCAGACGCTGTTGCTGGCACAATGATGTATTGCTGTGGGTCAGGCACTGAGAGAGATGTTTGCGTTGTGCATCATGCTCAGCGAGATATATGCATAGCTGCTCACACTCGCTGGCGCTACTAAAAGGTTGTCAGTGTTACACTAACGTCATATGTCTATGTAAATAAGAGCCAATTCTTCCTCTTGGAAATCTTAAAGTGTCGCAGAAATAGATAACGGTCGCTTTTGCTGTTGGTGTAGGAACTTTATTGATGTCTCAGCTTGTCTACATTGGAAATTCTTGTCCTAAGAGGACCTATTTACGAAAATAGCGCAGAATAACACCGACGCATTCTTCCTGATGGTCCTAACGAGACATTACGTGCTCCCTTCCTGGAGATTGCGACGTCCTGCATTCAGCATACGTCTCAAAAACGGTAAAGGTACTTACCAATGAAAACCTTCACCACGTCTGCGTACACTCGCAAAAACACCGTTAAACATAAAAGAATTATTGTGCTTTGGAACGAGAGCACTGTCCATGCACAGACACAGGACATCAGAAATTTGATGCAAACAGAATTCGAAGCACTGTGGTACAGAAGAGAAAAATTGCAGGTATTTTCGGTGTCCTACAGCTACTGGTTTGGACATGTCCTAATGCCACAGTGGCGGATGAGTGACATCATTCCCGCCAGAGATAGATGGTCTGCTTCAACTTGTCTCTGAACACTTGCTTTCTCTGATCTTTTCATATATACCTTGCTTCCATCTTGTTGGAATCTGTTTGTAAAGGCTCCTATGTCCCAGTAACAAGAACGACTTGTGAATGAATGAAGCACAGTGAATGGCACTTACTGAATATAGCTGCCTAATTACAGGTGCTGCCGGTGCGGGAGCACTGTCCGCCACTTTTTTCTGCAGACGGGACTTTAGCGACTAAATTATTATGTTCAGATCACCATACTCCACTGACAGTCACACGTCGCAAAAGTGGTCTACAAATCGTCAAATAAATTTGATGCACTCACCGTGCAACTGTGCAGCGCCAACGGAGGAAACTGCCGCCATAAACGCGGCCCATGGCGGCAGCAGCGGAAGAGCGCGTGAGCCATGGAGAGGCAAGGTGGCCATGGACGTCCTCACACACCAGGAGCACATCAGTGGTAGGAGTTTGAGCGCTGTCAGTAATCCCAGCGCTAACACTCATGATATTGAATCTGCTCAAATTTCTGCTGAGCATACACGCAACACACGCGGTCCCCATGGCGACTCAAAGCAGACTTGTTATTAGTTCACTGTTCACCCATCGAGGGGAGCCACGAGACAAATTGTCTTAAGCCGTAAGCTTTCGCAGAGTCTTTGAACCGGTGTACAAAGGATGAGCAAGCCGCAGCTCGGAACAAAGACATACGCTGAGATGCTGGTTCCAGGCTTGACCTGCTTGCATGCTGCTGTGCTTCCTACGGCCATCTCCAGACTCACAGGAATATTGGGAACTAGGTACATATTTATCAGTGTAAATACAATTAAATATTGGGATTGCTGCCACAGTCTGACACCCAGAAATGTACTGGGCATGTCACCTCTTAATGGCCATGGTTTTGGGACGAATCTCAATATCTACAGCGCACATAATTTTCCACATAAATAAAATCCGTTATTCACCTTACGGCTATCAGTATGCTCCCTCGTGATAGGAAACACAGTAGCGACCACCAGAGACTCTTTTATATACCGCGAAAACAGTTATATAAAGGCTGGTTTGGTTCCCCTCGGCACAAAGCCGTCACTGTTGCTCCCCTCAACCTGCTTGCTTGCTTTCTTTCTACACCCATCTCCAGACTCTGGGATTAGACGAACACATGTATTTTCACACGGTTTGCCAGAATATTATACCATTTACTCGTTACTTCTCAATATCAAGCACGTAGCAATATCGCTTGCATAGCAATATCGCTTGCACCTCATAATTCTGTGGATATAGACTGGAGATTATTTCTTAGAAACACGAAACTTTAGCGAGGTGCGGCGTGCTGTAAGCCACTGAGTAACTTGAAATTTATCCGATCTGTGAAGTTCTTCATGTAAAAACTCGGAAAAAAATTAGGAAACTGATATTTCCACTCGCAAATACCGATTTTGGTGATACAGCAGATCCGAAATCATCCTTATAATTTACAAAGTGAACTAAGGAGTTACTCATGTCTAGAAAATCAGAAACATGTCTTCCAGTCGTCTTTCACCTGCTAGATGCCCACACCACAGTCGATGGTCTCTCACCCAAATAAAGGAGGGAAATGTGCAGAAGCATTCAATCGCACAATTTACATGGGAAGGAATGATGGTCCAGCTCAAAGACATGTCCAAATTGAATCTCCTCAAATTTCCACGGAGAACATACGCGATCACGAAGACAATACAACACATACTGACTAATAGTTAACTATTCGGCCGTCTTGAGGATGACACCGTTAGGTCAGGTACATTCCTGTACCCCAACTAGTCCTTCCACTCGGACGCCTCCTTCTGTTAGCGGAAAACGTGAATCATTCCTGATACAGGCCACCGCCGCCACGCACCCCCAGGCAGAGTCATCCTAGGAAGCGGACTGCATATATATTTGATCACTACACTTACAATTAAACATTGCGATTACAGTCTCCTGTATTACATTCGACAATGAGGGACGTATCGGAAATACCCCCTGCTGATGGCAGTGACTTTGGAAATAGAGACATCTGTACCAATCTTATGACTTGACATACTTTCCCCTTTGCTATCACAGAATTCCGCATCAAATCCATACCATCGTTATGACTGGACATAGTCATTTCCTGTGAATATGTCGGAATACACAGACACATACTTTAAAAGCCTGTTACTATAGGTATACCTAGCACGCATTTCCTACTACTAAGTTTAATACTTCGCCAATATCTGATTGCTGGCAATACGAAACAATACTGAGCGAAAATCAGCGATGGGAGTACATGTCTCATACGTTTTTTTTCTGCAAGTGTTACCAGTGTGTCTTAGACACAGAGCTGTATACGTCTTACATGCCTCCAAATGTTAAGAAAACAAGATCTCAACGGCTATGTTACTGTCACAAGCGGACTTGGTTCTACAGATACTCACAAGTATCCATGTTAAAAGCTATACTGGCTCTATAAATTGAGGTATTGCATTACGCCGAAATGGAGTTTCCGGACAAATACCGTGACACTGAATATAGACGGTGATCGCCGGAGTGTATTTGATCAGACCGACAGTGCTGGTACACGTCGCCAACGTTTCGACCTCGTAACAAAATTACCGTATTTTGAAAGTGATTTGGATAAAGAACGTGATATGAAACCGGTATTTACGACTCCCTCACTCTGCCACCAGATATTTCTCCAGTAATTGTAACGCATTCTGTCTTTATACCACGTCAGAGGTTCGGTGATATATCCACTGGGTTACAGTCGATGGCTGGTTGAGAAGGATCAGAAACAGTAGATGGTGTGCTAACTGAGGTAGTAAGAAATATCCACTAGCTCATCAGATGTCTAGTGCTATGCTGTCCTGTAGAGATGATGACTGTGATTTGGAATACAGTCTTTCCATTCGACCACATACCTGTATTGAACCCTGTGGGGAAGTCTTTTAATCATTACAGCCACTGGTGAATCATATTCCTGGCACTCTCTTATCTCGAAAAGAGTCACCTTTTTCGAACATATCTGCTACAGCAAAATTTTAGATAGTCCCTATGCCTCTTGTAACTGCCACCATTTCTGCTGTTTTGCACATGTGATCGTTCCAATTAAATTCGGAACTGAGCAGAAGTCGGAGACAGCTATATCTACCACCTTCTGCAGACCGTGTAGAAACAGAGTGACCTGAATTACTGTGACAGGACTGTGTTCTGAGCATTTGGTGGATATGGGAACATGTAGTCGTAGCTCCACCAACAGTATACGACGTGTCATGTCAGTGTCAAAGGAAGCCTGGTCCTGCAACATGAGGTAGTATAAAAGATAGTACAGAAACTGGGAGGACGGGAATTTTGCTACTGCAATGTGGTGCGTCCCCAAACTACATACAGGTACTGCAGTCCGAAGCAGATCCACGTCCCTCATGGCCCATTCACATCAACATGCTATCATACAACACAGAAATCTTACGAACTGTAAAAGCTCCACTAACTTCATCTGATAGACAACTCGATAAGAGTTTTACTGCATCTCTCTCCACCCATTTACCGAAAACAAATACCGTCTGCATGCTGGCATCCAGCACATATGACGATCCATTCCACACACCAGTGTAAAGTTGCATCGCCTGTACTGTACTGTACTATAACTCACAAGAGACGCTCCCGGTGACAATGTGTCGTTATTTGAAACTTTTTTTCTACTGTAACATTTTGTTTTTTTGCGCCACATCTTCGAGGCCTGTATCAGGTTCTAAACTGACATTAATGTGTTCTGATCCACTGCTTCTCACAGAAAACTAGACTTCGCATGGTTTAAATAATATTGGTGCTGCTGCTATCATAACACACCACACACACTGGATGATTTTAAATAAAAAACAGTTACAACATAAGGAAACTGGAAGAGTTTGGCGACATCGTGGAGCGTTTCCAAACTGCAGCCCGAAGGTGATTGACGACCTCTACATTGAAACTCATCTATCACAGTAACGGAGTAGCTGATGACCCTGCGTTCCATTTCGACTGATTCCTCATACAGCAATCATGTAGCCGATCACTGTTTCGGTGCTTGCCGTCCCCAGAAGGGAAACGCTTTCCCCATCTCAAACAACCGATGTCAGTCAGTCATAATGAGGTAACCAACAGCGTACCAGGGCATGGATGGGATGGAAAAGACACCGTCGATCTATTGTAATAATAAGGATCACAGTTAATAGTGTTAACAATTTTAGCAATTTTACAGTAATTTCAACACTGACCAATGATGCAACACCATGATTCTCAATTTCAGTATCATAGCTAAACTGCCCCTTCTCTACTTTTCGAGTATCATTGCGAATGTGGATAGAGGACTGTGTAGTACGTCCATTTATTGTTAATTCTCGAACACATACATCATGAAAGTATACCAGACAGCGATCTACATATTTCTAACACCTCGAGCATTAATTACGATCTGTCTGGAGGAGTCACAGGGCATTCTCGCAGTCTTGGGAAAAAATTAGAGACTGAAAGATTCCATCTCACCATCTTTGACCAATCCGTGCTGCATCACTGTTACCGATTTAATCTACTGCTGGCCAGAAATAAACCGCTACATTCTGTGTCTCGTGAATGAATGGTGCATACTGAGTCCTTGCCCAAGTGACTGCACACGATTACTCCAGATGCACCCATGAAGAAAAGGGTAGCACCCCCTAACGGTGTATAGTAGTAGATTTGAATGTATCGTGATGTAATAGCAGACGGTTAAGACGAACAAGAAACGAGTTGTTTTTATGCATGATGGAGCTCCAGATGGATGGAGTTCGAAGAATTTTACATAAATCAACTACGCTATAAATTTTAAAGTATTATTCTAGTGTCTGGGATCAGTACCAGAAGCGTATTGGTAAGAGACGACATAACACATACATTCACAAGGCTACGCGGTTCTGTACTTAAAACGGTCTATAATGTTAGATCGATTCAGTTTCCGACCTATTAGTCTTGTGGAATGCTGCGCTGTTAATATTCCAATGTAAGAAATATATTTCCAGAGCATGACATACATCCTTCTTCCAGGTTTGTCTATGATAAACTGTGGTAACAAACTGTAAAATGAAAAAACTGCTTCCTTAAAATATCGATTCCACGTGATACATGCACAACGTATTTTTCCAGAGATGTATAGCGGCCACTACTCACATGCGATCACGGTTCGCTGATTTTCGCTCAGAATTGTTTCGTACTGGCAGCAATCAGTTATTGGCGAAGTATTATACTTACTAGTAGGGAATGCGTGATAGGTACGACTTGAGCATCAGGCTTATAAACTTGTGTGGGTGTATTCCGACAAATGCCAAGAAATGACTATGTCCTGTTGTAACGAAGGAATGGATTTGACGTGGAATACTGTCATAGGAATGGGGAAAAGTATGTCAAGTCGTAAGAAAGGTATCACTATCTCTATTTCCAGTCACTGACATCAGCAGCGGGTGCATCTGATACGTCCCTCATTGTCGAATGTAATATAAGAGACGACGATCATAATATTTAATTGTAAGTGTATTGGTTCAAATGGCTCTGAGCACTATGGGACTTAACATCTGAGGTCATCAGTCCCCTACAACCTAGAACTTCTTAAACCTAACCTAAGGACATCACACACATCCATGCCCGAGCCAGGATTCGAACCTGCGACAGTGGTGGTCGCGCGATTCCAGTCTGTAGCGCCTAGAACCACTCGGCCACTCCGCCCGGCTGTAAGTGTATTGATCAAATATACACTCCTGGAAATGGAAAAATGAACACATTGACACCGGTGTGTCAGACCCACCATACTTGCTCCGGACACTGCGAGAGGGCTGTACAAGCAATGATCACACGCACGGCACAGCGGACACACCAGGAACCGCGGTGTTGGCCGTCGAATGGCGCTAGCTGCGCAGCATTTGTGCACCGCCGCCGTCAGTGTCAGCCAGTTTGCCGTGGCATACGGAGCTCCATCGCAGTCTTTAACACTGGTAGCATGCCGCGACAGCGTGGACGTGAACCGTATGTGCAGTTGACGGACTTTGAGCGAGGGCGTATAGTGGGCATGCGGGAGGCCGGGTGGACGTACCGCCGAATTGCTCAACACGTGGGGCGTGAGGTCTCCACAGTACATCGATGTTGTCGCCAGTGGTCGACGGAAGGTGCACGTGCCCGTCGACCTGGGACCGGACCGCAGCGACGCACGGATGCACGCCAAGACCGTAGGATCCTACGCAGTGCCGTAGGGGACCGCACCGCCACTTCCCAGCAAATTAGGGACACTGTTGCTCCTGGGGTATCGGCGAGGACCATTCGCAACCGTCTCCATGAAGCTGGGCTACGGTCCCGCACACCGTTAGGCCGTCTTCAGCTCACGCCCCAACATCGTGCAGCCCGCCTCCAGTGGTGTCACGACAGGCGTGAATGGAGGGACGAATGGAGACGTGTCGTCTTCAGCGAAGAGAGTCGCTTCTGCCTTGGTGCCAATGATGGTCGTATGCGTGTTTGGCGCCGTGCAGGTGAGCGCCACAATCAGGACTGCATACGACCGAGGCACACAGGGCCAACACCCGGCATCATGGTGTGGGGAGCGATCTCCTACACTGGCCGTACACCACTGGTGATCGTCGAGAGGACACTGAATAGTGCACGGTACATCCAAACCGTCATCGAACCCATCGTTCTACCATTCCTAGACCGGCAAGAGAACTTGCTGTTCCAACAGGACAATGCACGTCCGCATGTACCCCGTGCCACCCAACGTGCTCTAGAAGGTGTAAGTCAACTACCCTGGCCAGCAAGATCTCCGGATCTGTCCCCCATTGAGCATGTTTGGGACTGGATGAAGCGTCGTCTCACGCGGTCTGCACGTCCAGCACGAACGTAGGTCCAACTGAGGCGCCAGGTGGAAATGGCATGGCAAGCCGTTCCACAGGACTACATCCAGCATCTCTACGATCGTCTCCATGGGAGAATAGCAGCCTGCATTGCTGCGAAAGATGGATATACACTGTACTAGTGCCGACATTGTGCATGCTCTGTTGCCTGTGTCTATGTGCCTGTGGTTCTGTCAATGTGATCATGTGATGCATCTGACCCCAGGAATGTGTCAATAAAGTTTCCCCTTCCTGGGACAATGAATTCACGGTGTTCTTATTTCAATTTCCAGGAGTGTATATGTAGCCCATTGCATAGGACGACTCTGTCTGAGGGCGCGTGACACGCGGTGGTGGTGGCCTGTGTTGGGAATGATTCACGTTTCCCGCAGAGGCGTCCTAGTGGAACGACTGGTTGGAGTACAGAATTGTACCTGACATAACGGTGTTGTCCTCTAGACGGCTGATTAGCGAACTATTACTCACTACCATTTGTACAGTCTTCGTGTTCACATGTGTTCTCTGTGGAAATTTGAGAAGATTCAATCTGGACATGTCTTTGAGCGGGACCATTATTTCTTCCCATGTAAATTGTGCGATTGACTGCTTCTCCACATTTCCCGCCTTTATATGGTTGAGAAAAAAACGTTTGTAGTATGTGCATCTAGCAGGTAAAAGAAGAATGAAAGACACGTTACTGATTTTCTAGACATGAGGAACTCCTTAGTTCACTTTGTAAATTATAGGGATGATTTGTAATCTGCTTAACACCAACATCGGTATTCAGGACTGTAAATATCAGTCTCCTCTAGTTCTTTCGAGTTTTTACATAAAGATCTTCACAGACGGAATATGTTTCTAGTTACTCAGTTTCGGGTTTTTAAGAAATAGTTTCCTCTCTATATCTTCGGAATATACGTTGCAAGCCATACTGCTATGCAGGCGATGTTGCTATGTGTTTGATATAGAGAAGTATCGAGTAAATGGTATAATATTCTGGCAAATAGTGTGAAAATACACGTGTTCTTTTTATCGGAGAGTCTGAGGATGGGTGTAGAAAGCTAGCAAGCAAGCAGGCGGGGGCGAGAAACGGCGACGCCTTCGTGCTGAGGGGAACCGAACCAGCCTTTGTACAACTCTCTTCGCGGTATATGTTCGAGCGTGTTGTGGTCGCTACTGTGTGTCCTACCGTGAGGGAGGTGTAGATTCAGCAATTGATAACAGTAAGGGGAATGAAAGCTGTTTTTTAAGTGGAAAATTATCGGCACTATACATACTGAGATTCGTTCCAGAACCACGGCCGTCAAGAGGAGACATTTCCAGTACATTTCTCGATGTCAGGCTACGGCTCCAATATTAATATTTAATTGTAGTTATACTGATAAATATGTGCCTGGTTCCCAATATTCCTGCGAGTCTCGTTATGGCCGTAGAAAGCACAGCAGCAATCAAGCAGGTGAGGGCCAAACACAGCATCTCAGCGTACATCTTTCTTCCGAGCTGGGACTTTCCCATCCTTTGTGCACCGGTCAGAGAATCTGAGGAAGCTTATGGCTCATGACAATTTCTCTCATGGCTCCCCCTGGATGAGTGAATAGTGAACTAATACCAAGTCTGCGTTGATTCGCCATGGGGATCATGTGTGTTGTGTGTATACTTTGCAGAAATTTGCGAAGATTCAATACGACGAGTGTTTGCGCTGTGATTACTGTGATTACTGACAGCGTTCGAACTCCAACCACTCAGGTCCTCTTGGGCCGTGGGGTCGTCAACGGCCGGCTGGCCTCTCTCTGCCTGGCACACCCTTCCGCTGCTGTGGTCATGGGCCGTGTTTATGACAGCAGTTTCCTCTGTCGTCGCTGCACAGTGGTACGGTGAGTACGTAAGATTTATTTGACAATCTTTCGACCACTTTTGCGGGTTTTGACTGTCAGTGCAATATGGTGGTCTGTACAAAATAATTTTGTGGCTGAAAGTCTCGTCTGCAGAATAACGTCGCGGATAGTGCTCCCACACCGGTAGCATCAGTAATTTGGTGGGTAAATTCAGTTGGAGTCAATCACAATACTCCATTCATTCAAAAGACGTCCTTCTTGCTGGGACACAGAAGCCTCTACAATCTGGTTCGAACAAGATGGAAGCAAGGTATTTATGGAAATATCTGAGAAAGCAAGTGTTCAAACACAAGTTGTAGAAGACCATCCATCTACAGCGGGGATGGTGTCACTCATCCGTCACTGTGACTTTAGGACACCTCCAGACCGCTAGCTGTAGGACACCGAAAATTGACGCCATTTCTCTCTTCTGTAGGACCGTGTTTCGAATTCTGTTGGCGTAATTGTTCTAATGTCCCCCATCTGTGCGTAGACAGCGCTCTTTTTCCAAACAACAAGAATGCTTTTGTGATTAAAGATAATTTCGCGAGTGTACATAGACATGGTGAAGGCTTTTAGCTATCAGAACGTTTACCATTTCTGGAACGTATTTTGAAAGCAGGACGTCACAATGTCTAGGAAGGAAACACATAGTGTCTCGTTAGGACCATCAGGAAGTATGCAGTCACTGTTAGTCTGGGCTATTTCCGTAAACGGGTCCTGTTAGGATAAGAATATCCGTGCAGACAAGCTGAGACATCACGAAGACTACTACACCAACAACGAAAGTGACCATTCACTGTTTCTGCGACACTTTAAGATTCATCAGAGGAAGACTTGTGTCGTACTTACATAGACATATGACGTTAGTATAACACTGGCAACATTTTAGCTGCATCTGCGAGGGTGAGCCGCTGTGCACACATCTCGCTGAGGGTGATTTGCTATGCAAACATCTCGCTCAGAGCTGGACCTACAGCTATGAGTCACTGCGCCAGCAACAGTGCCTGAGTTTACACGTATTTTGATAGACATTTGTCAGGTGTCATTTATGAAAGAGATGCCGCCGCCTCATCGTTGCGGGACCCGAACTGAAACACGCACGTGGTTTGGCAGCTGACGACCGCATCGTCACTTCGCGGGGGCCCGCCGGTGCATACCAACGCCTGGGAGCATGTGCGGTGGCGTCCTATGCGGTCCACTGGACAGGAGACGGCGGGTGTTGCGTGCTTCGCGATCTAAGCGTTATTAACTGTGTAATTAGGTGTGAAGTGTGTGTCATGATGGGATTCCTTGAGCAATTGGAATAAAAAGAAAGGCGATCCATTTAATGACTTCTTACAAGAACTGTTGTTGTGTCTAGACAAGACAGCCTAGACACAATGAGAGGAAGCCGAAAGGCACGCGCTAAGCTAAAGCAGGATGGCGTGAGGTCTGAAACAGGATACGTAATGAATACTATAAAGAAAAGTATGTAGCTTCTGGAATACTTAACTTTGATCCATCCTTTTGGTACATCTGGAGAGTGTGGCGATACAAGTGAGACTCTTTAGATACATGCAATGTTACTAATGGCGCCTTGCTAGGTCGTAGCCATTGACTTAGCTGAAGGCTATTCTAACGATCGGCTCGGCAAATGAGCGAGGCTTCGTCAGTGTGCATCGCTAGCTACGTCGTCCGTACAACTGAGTCGAGTCCTAGTCAGTCTCTCGAGACCTGCCTTGTGGTGGCGCTCGGTCTGCGATCACACAGTGGCGACACGCGGGTCCGACATGTACTAATGGACCGCGGCCGATTTAAAGCTACCACCTAGCAAGTGTGGTATCTGGCGGTGACACCACACTGTATCTTTTCAAGCAGCAGATAAGGATGAGTGGGAGAAATCCCACCCCCATAAACTGATTTTTTTATAAATAAACAATATATCCTTGAATTCCCTTCATGAGTTCCTTCCTCTCCACTACATTGCCACCAATTTTCAGGTAGAGGAGGGGCGGCGGAAAGGGGTTGGGGAGAGGGGGGCGGGAATTGGGTGATGAGGAGGGGGGAGGGATCGATTTCCTGAAAAGTTCTTTAAAGAATAAACAAACTATATTCCATATACTGCCTTGAATCCCATAAAATGTTTAAATAAACAATATTCTCCACATTCTCTAAATTGTTTAAATAATGTTTCATACACTGGAATCGACTTCTGGACATTTTCTTTAACTAAATAAATGAGTGATATTCCATACAGTGCTAAAAGTAATTAAATAATATTCTATACATCGTCTAAATTGCTTAAACAGTATTCCATACACTGAACTCGAATTCCCTCCAAACAGCAGATCAACAGTTTTTTTCCTGCCAATGTCCAGGAGGGAGGGCTGGATGGGAGTGGGTTTTTTCGGAGGGGAGGAGTTAATTAATTGATCAATTTAATTATGTATTCAATCAAAATGATAAAAGAGTGAGAGGGGCTATTCCAATAACTCAGACCTGGAAGTGTACGTGGAGCTGATGGGTTGGAGGTTTCCTGAGGTGTGGGGGAATGAGGGTGGAGTGGTGGAGGAATAATAGGTTTACAACCTCTCAATCAAAGGAGAACAATAGGTTAATGACCTGTCAATCAAAGGAAAATATGGGTTTTCCACTGCATGCCTACCAACCCTTGATGTTGGCAACTTGCTGATGTCTTCGTTGTCCCATTACTCCTGATATCGATGTCCTTCTCAGTAGCCCTTACCTGGAGATGCGTATGGGGGACCATTTTACCTCCGGAATATATTGCCCAAGAGGACGTCATCATCATCTAACCATAATATAGTAAACTTGGATGACTTCCAGAAGAAATATGGCTGTAGTTTCCCGTTCCTTTCAGCTGTTCACAGTACCAGCAGAGCAGGGCCGTTTTGGCTAATGTTACAAGGCCAGATCAGTCAATCATCCAGAATGCTGCCCCTGCAACTGTGAAAAGGCTGCTACCCCTCTTCAGGAACCACGCATTTGCCTGGCCTCTCAACAGTTCCCCCTCTGTTGTACTTGTACCTACAGTACGGGGTTCTGTATCGCTGAGACGCGCAAGCTTACTCACGAACCGAAAGGTCCACGGTTCATGTGGGAGGGGAGGTGAGGGTCTACTATGCTTGACTTCCAGTAGACTTTTTTAATCGAGGAATGTTCTGTCCATCGGCGCAGCACATTTTTATACTCTCCTTGCTTCATACTACACCGTTCCGTAACATCGTTCACTAGCGGATCCCTCATTTTGATATTAAGGTCACAAGCTACTCTCATTCCTATTGTTGGTCATTATTCACGTATTCTTTTGGTTTGTTCTCACTTCATGTCCTGTACTATTTATTCAATTCACTCCACTATACAGATCTCTAATGCCTTCTCATTTTCACTAAGGTTATCACTGTCACAAATAAATATTCTCAGTGAACTTCTCTCAGTCTGCAATCCTGTAAATTCAGCATCCAATAATCGGACACCTACATCTTCCATACAGACACTATTTTTTTCTACATTAGTAGACATATTCTCACACACTTATCTTTGATTTTCCTGCTCTTGATTCCACTAAATTTATTTCAACTTTGCACTAAGCTGAATCTGTACTTTTTCCGAGCATTTTCCTTCCGATGTCTTCACTTTTTAATGCAGGCATTTCGCATTAGCTTTCTGATCCTTCCATTAATTTCATTCTTAAGTGACTCAACCCGCTTTTTTCCTACCTTCCAACGATCAGGTTTGGATTTTCAGGTTTGGACTGTGGGCTTTTGTCGTCAATTAAATTATTTCTTCCATTACCCTACCTTTCATCACATTTATGTTTTTTGTGCCTTAATTTGTCTGTACAGTTTCTGTGAAGTCCATTCCCCTTCAGCTGAATTGTCTACTGTGTTACTCGTTGTTACAGTATCTACTGCGTAAGTGAACTTCAAATGCACATCATTCCGCGGTATTTCAGTAGCCCGTTCCTTTACACAGTGACTCCTCCTCAGATGTTCTTCAGACCACTCTATATCTATTCTTGTTGCAGTTTTGGAACACTGTATTCATTACTGCTACCTGGAATGTGTTACAGAATTGAGTCTTCCTCCTTGTCATTCCTACTACCAAGTCCCAACAATCCCATAACTTGTGTTCAGTTTCTCTCACACCCCTTTGTACACTTTTTCTTTCCATCTCACCGTATGTTCTCTCTATCTCTTCGTCTTGCGCTTATAACCTCGACATATAGCCCTGTACCTGAATTGTTGTGCTGGTGACGATTTGTGTTTATTCTAGTAACGATACTCCTATCACTGAACTCTTCACAATAACGCCACTACGTCCACCTTTTGCACGGACAACAGTGGCGACGCATCGAAGCTTGGAAGCAACGAGGCCTTGGTAGGTGGCTGGAGGGAGTTGGCTCCACATCTGCTCGCGCAAGTCAGCTAATTCCTGTACATTCCCTGAGGAAAGCGATGATCTCTGACCCCATATTCAGTGACATCCCAGATGCGTTCGATTGTGTTCAGATCTGGCGAGTTACGGACCAGCACATCAACTGGAACTCGCCACTGTGTTCCTCGAACCACTCCATCACAACCATGACTCTGTGATATGACGCATTACCTTGTTGAAGAATGCTACTGCTGTCGCGAAACATGATTGTCATGGAAGGGTGTTCGTGGTGCGCAATCAGTGTACGATACTCCTTGGCCGTCATGGTGCCTTGCAGGAGCTTCAATGTACACGTGGATGCCCACGTGAATTTACACCAGAGCATAATGTAGCCGCAGCCCGCTTGTCTCTGTCCCTCAGTGCAGGTATCATGAAGCTGTTTCGCTGGAAGACGACGGATTGATGCTACCCCTTCGGGATGATGAAGAAGCTATCGGGATTCATCAGACCATGCAACGCTGCGCCGCTGCGCAAACGTCCAGTTCTGAGGGTCACATGCACATTTCAGTCATAGTTGCCGATGTCATGGTGTTAACATTGAAACATTCATCGGACGTTGGCTGCGGAGGCACACTGTTAGGAATGTTCGGTGCAGTGCGTGCTCAGACACACTTGTACTCTACTCAGCATTAAAGTCTGGTGTTAGTTCCGCTACAGTTGCCGCCTGTCTGGCTTTACTAGTTTGCCCAGTCTGCGACGTCCGACTTCTGTAATGAGGGATGCCGCCCAACCCCACGACGCCTGGTCGCAGTTTCGCCGCGAGTTGAAGACACTCACCAAAGCACTCTTGAAACACCAGATAGGTCGTTCAGTCTCCGAAATGCTAGGGCTGAGCCTCTGGGCCATCATAATCTGCCCTGGCTCTTCTCAGATAGATCGCGCGCCTTCCCCTTTCTGCACAAGGACAGTATGCTCGTAGTACATATGTTATAGCGGAAGTGGAAGCTTAGAGAAGGTAAACGTTCCGTAGTGGAATTACACCATCACTAAAGTGATCAGTGAGACCTTACCGTAAACTGAAAAAAAAACACATCCACTAGATAAGGTGAAATATCACTCTACCCGGCTAGATAAAGTGTACAGTAGCATATTATCCACTAGAGAACGTGTACCATCACTGATCCCGGGTTATTAACGGTGTGTCCAAGATGCTACCACACATCAGCATGAATGTAACTGTCGTCAGCTCATTACCAATATGTAATACAGCGGTGCGGTTATGGTTGACGGTACTGCAGTCACAGTTTACAGTAGTGTAGCTGTGGTTGACAATGCTGCAGTTACGGTTCACATCAGTGCAGGTGGCTATGGTTGAATCAGTGAAGTTCTCCGAACATCGTAGAGTAAGACGGGGAAATCTCAGTTATAATTCTGTCTTCATCGACAGAGAAAAGTACGACTTACTTATTAGCAACTCCTAATCACTAAAATCTGGAAGAAAGAGGAACACCAGCGAGAAAAAGTTTTTGAAGAGATATGAAGTGCTGGAAGTAAATGGAGCAACGAAATTAATACAACCTGTAACTGAAGAAGATAAGATTAAATACTAGTTTATGATGAATAACTGCATGGTATTGTGCACGATGCTCATGTAATGACTGGCCACGATGGATGCGACCGAATGATGAAATGCTTGAAGTCAAAGTTCTCTAATATAAAATACAGAGATACCAAATTTATCTTAGTTTGTGTGAGACTTGTTTACAAAAGCAAAAAGACAAGAAAAAAGGAATAGTAGTGAAGCCAATGCTGTTCAATGTCTACAAGCCGCCAAAAATAAGTTCAATGAGTTCCTTTCAGTCTGAATTACAATGACTTCAGTGTCAATACGAACATGTCATCGTAATGGGCGACATCTACATCTACATCTACATGATTACTCTGCTATTCACAATAAAGTGTCTGGCAGAGGGTTCAATGAAGCACCTTCAGCTGTCTCTCCATCTTTCCACTCTCGAACGGGGCGCAGCAAAAACAAGCACTTAGATTTTTCTGTGCGAGTCCTGATATCTCTTATTTTATCGTGATGATCATTTCTCCCTATGTAGGTGGGTGCTAGCAGAATGTTTTCGCAATCGGAGGAGAAAACTGGTGACTGAAATTTCGTTAGAAAAGCGCCTTTGTTTCAATGACTGCCACTCCAATTCAATACCATTTCTGTGGCACTATCTCCCCTATGACATGAACATAGACCTGCTAAGAGACACTCCCTCCGCAATATACCTAAGAAGACTGTTTAGTTGCAATAGCATGAACATACTTCCATTACAACCTACATACCATAAGGCGCACAGTCATGTTCTTATAGCCTTAATCGCAACGTAAGAGGCTGACAAAGTAAGAGATTCTGGTCAAACCTCGGCCTCACACTTCTCAGCACATGATGTAGTATTCCTGGCCTACTCTGTGCAGCCCCCAAAGATCAAATCGCGCTACATAACTTGTAGGAACAATAAACGTATTGATCTTGACGCTCTAACAGCCAATTGGAGAGAAATCTCATGGCATCAAATAATCAGAGAACCTACACTCGACGGGAAAATTAATGAACTTGTTGGTAAACTCACTGCCCTCTATGACAAACATGCACCCGTACGCACAGTCCGTGTAAGAAATTACGTCAAATGATGAATAATAGGGATGCTGCCCACAGGCGTTTCAAGGCAGATCCAAAACCCGAGCGTTCCGAAGAACATAGAAAGCTACGAAACAATGCATTCGCTGCCTTGTATGCAGCGATCTGACTCCCACGACTCTGCGGAAGAATATCCGTAGCTTTGGGGTCAGAGAGGCAATGTCAGAAACGGCTTTTCATGTCTCAGCCAACGAATTAAATGAATTCTTCTTAGCACCTCTGAATACCCATACGGCTGATAATTAGCGTACACAAGAATCTCCTAACTGGATAACTAACCACGATACCTTCCATCTATAACACGTAACAACAAATATGGCAAGAAAATCAATAATGAGAATCTCTTGTGATGCGATAGGCAATGATATCTCAACAACATTAAGAAAGTCGCTGAAGTGTTAGTACTTGTTTTAACCGACATACTTAATTTTTCCCTTGTGAACGGAATATACTCCACCGCATGGAAAAGAAGCATAATTCGACTCATCCCTAAGGTCGAAAATGCGCAACTGCCTAGTGATTACCGATCATTTAGCATACTGCCTGCTGTTTCCAAAGCACTTGAATCTATTGTTCATGATCAAATTACTGAACACTTGCATGTATTCAACCTATATAACAAATTGCAATCCAGTTTCTGCAAACACCACAGCGCAGACATTGCTCTAATTAAAGTAACTGGTGACCTGAAATATGCCATCGACAGCCGAAAGGCAAGAAAAGTAATGCTACTAGACTTCAGCAAAGCTTTTTACACTGTTAACTTTGACATATTGCTCAGAAAAATGGGACAGCTTAATTTCTCAGATACTGCAGTGAGGTGGTTTGAAAGCTACTTAAAAGACAGACAGGAATGTGTAGTCTGAATAAATGAAAAGTCTTCGTGGAAACATGTCCCCTTGGGAGTGCCACAGTGATCAGTCCTAGGACCACTTTTGTTTTCCTTATATGTCAATGATGTTTCGGCGGTTCTTTACCTAAGCGTCAGACCTGAAGAAATACACACTACAATGGCTCAGATAAACGATGATCTGCCTTAGGTGGTGACATGGGTGAAAAACCTGGGGCTTAAACTAAATGCAAAAAAGCCACAAGCATTTTAATAGTTCAATAGAAATTAGTAAGTTCAGATTTCCTCGACCGGCTGCCTCCTATTATGCTCGACGGTATTCCAATACCATATCAGAAAACACTTAAGAACTTGTGTGTAACTTTGGATGAGCATCTCAACTGGTCAAAGAATACAGTCACGGTGTGCTGGAAGACGCCCGTTTGTCTCTATGTGCTCAAAAAGTTGCGGAACGTCTTTACACAGGACGTGCAACGCTAGCTTGTGCAAGCACTCGTTTTACCGAACCTAATTCAACAAGGCATGAGTAGTGTAAACAAAAGACAGAAATGACAGTGAATGCCTATGTGCGTTACACCAGCAACATTCGCCGATATGATCATGTTAGTACTTCATACCCCACAGTTTGCGTGATTACCACACTCTTTATCTACTTTACCGGCTCCTCGTCGCGCAAGCACCCCAGTACCTTACTTCAGAGTTTAAACACCTTTCATGTCACCATAATCGAAACACGAGGTCACTTTTATTTGGTATCCTAAAAGTGCCCATTCACATAACAAAAACATTTGAAAACTCCTTATCTGTTGCCGCTGTCCGTCTCTGGAACAAACTGCCCCTTACCTTGCGCAAAGTTCAATCCCTTGCAGCTTTCAAGAAGAAGCATTTCTTACTGTCATCCTCATAACGTTTTCCACAAAATTAATGTACAAGGCCAATCCTCCCATCTGTCAAATAGCAGAGCTACTGTCTCCTATCTTGCTTCTTTCTCTTCATCTGTCTCCATTAGCCGCGCAATCTTCTTTTCCTTTCTATTTTCTTAAATATTATTATCATGTCAATATTCTTCTCCACCCTTCACCTTCATTTTCCCTCATAACCCCTGCTGCTAGCACACATATCTAATATCTATCTCTGTGATAATGTCTGATTATAGGAGTACTTCTCACCTACGAATATTAACAGTACGTGTATGTATTTTTCCACGTGTACTTTTGTAATTGTTTATTTCACTTTTTGTGCTAGATGTAGTTTAACATGCCTACTAAAACATATGAAAGTAAAATAAGTAGAGTGACTGGTTAGATGTAAGAGAGGATCTGATGGCCCTAAACTTGCCAGGTTATATAAATAAATAAATAAAATAATTCTAGATGTTAAGTTGGTCTCATCGACCTCCGATCGCAACCAGATGGAGATTGTAAATCCGTAATGGTTTATCAGGACCACCTCACTAAATTCGTTGTTCTCAGGCCCCTAAAGTCCGAAACAGCTGAAGAGGTATGCAATAACATTATTGACATTTTTACGTTGTTAGGCACTTCCTCAGTATTGCAGTCTGACAAAGGCAGAGAGTTCGTTAACAAAAGAACAACTTAACTGAGCTATGGCCCAAATTTAAGATTTTCCTCGGTAAACCTAGACACAGCCAGAGCCAAGATAGAGTAGAACGAGCAAATCGGGACATAAATAAAGTATGCTTACTACATGGATGCAGGAGCACAACACTGCGGTGTTCAGCAGTGCAATAAGATTTGCGCAGCTAATGAAGAATAGTGCTGTACATTTGGGAATCAAAAGACCTCCATACGAAGCGATGTTTGGCTGACCTCCTCCGCAAGGTTTGTCTTCAACAAGTTTACCTCCTGAATCATTGATTAACTTTCCCTCTGGGGATGACCTTGAAGATAAAATTAATCAAGCGAGTGTTAGTAGTGAGACAAATACTGAAACGTTGCAGAATAATGATCTCAGTAAATCTCCATTGCAAGAGGATAACTTACCAACAGGAACAGAGGTGGAGAACAGAGAGAATAAAGTGTTCTTAACAATAATGACTCCCGCGTGACTGATTAAACGTGTCAACCCGTGCTGTTAAAAGACACAGAACTGAAGCGTACAGGTGCTTAGAAGAACAAGTGCAAAGAATGTGGCACTGTTCAGATCACTGCTTTCAAACAGTGGAAGAGAGCTGTACTGTGAGAGTTCCAGTTCCCGACTTCGACGAAGGAAGAGGAGATGCCAAGCCTATCTAGGTGTCGTCCTCGAGACACCGGTCGATGGCTTCTACCGAATCGGGACGAGAGGTGGTGTGCTGGCCAACTTTACGCACGGTAATAACCTGTTTGTCTTTAAATAATTATGGTAGCGACGATATCTTATGCCACTTCAGTTACAACTACAACATTTTGTTCCAGGTTCCAGTTCAGTACTTTCCCTCCAAGAATAATCTGAAAGGACGAAGTTCCAGCAGAGAAAACTGTGCCCCTAAAGGACAGTTGCAACGTCTCAGTCGATGGGAAGTGGCCAGGGATCTCTCAAATGCAACTGCCAGCGAAAATGTTAGATGCTGAGATGCTTTTGCAAAATCAAAAATGTTTTGTACAACTCAAAGTGTCACGGGGCTGACCTTGCTGCTATAAATGAATTTTACATAATATGACTATGTTTTTTAACTATAGGTGATACATGCCAGTTTTGAAGTATCACCGTTTTGTTATTAGAGCCATGGTTCACATTCCTTACCTGTTGGCAGTGAGGATATACGGTACATTCACTGCTGATAGCGCGCTATCCCTAGCCAGTGTGTATTGTTTGACACAACTGGAATCAGTGATTCACTTTCACTTAATGGCCCAGTGAAACTACACTATCACCAGAGATGGTATATGTTCCCTGAAACTTCCACTTCTTCTGTAACACATGCACCGTGCCCGTTTCTATCAGTCGTTCTTCACCAGATGAGCCGCTATCACCTGGACGGGTTTATATCGATAGCAGGTCGGTGTTCATAATGTTCTGGCCGATCAATGTATGAGAGACACAGAGTTAAAACATGTGAAACAAAAATTAACTTTACAGCGCAGTAAAACCTATCAAAGAGTTACAAGTTACAAATTGCAACTTGGGAAACATGCATGACACTAAGAAACGAGTCATGTGACACAAAAGTTTCCCTCACACGATGGTAGTGTTAATCAGTGTGCTCTACAGAATGAACTCAAAATTTATGCCAGTTCAAACTCTGGGTCACGTAAACCAGTAACGTTTTGATGACACACGTTATTGAACTGCCATGGGCCAAGCCAGATACGTGTGTCGACAGAATGAGCCCCGTTAACGGACTCGAATGGCAATATATATATATATATATATATATATATATATATATATATATATATATATATATATATATATATATATGTAGGGTGTTACAAAAATGTACGGCCAAACTTTCAGGAAACATTCCTCACACACAAATAAAGAAAAGGTGTTATGTGGACACGTGTCCGGAAACGTTAACTTTCCATTTTAGAGCTCATTTTATTAGTTCTCTTCAAATCACATTAACCATGGAATGGAAACACACAGCAACAGAACGTACCAGTGTGACTTCAAACACTTTGTTACAGGAAATGTTCAAAATGTCCGCCATTAGCGAGGATACATGCATCCACCCTCCGTCGCATGGAATCCCTGTTGCGCTGATGCAGCCCTGGAGAATGGCGTATTGTATCACAGCCGTCCACAATACGAGCACAAAGAGTCTCTACATTTGGTACCTGGGTTGCGTAGACAAGAGCTTTCAACTGCCCCCATAAATGAAAGTCAAGATGGTTGAGGTCAGGAGAGTGTGGAGGCCATGGAATTCGTCCACCTCTACCAATCCATCGGTCACCGAATCTGTTGTTGAGAAGCGTACGAACACTTCGACTGAAATGTGCTGGAGCTCCATCGTGCATGAACCACATGTTGTGTCGTACTTGTAAAGGCACATGTTCTAGCAGCACAGGTAGAGTATCCCGTATGAAATCATGATAACGTGCTCCATTGAGCGTAGGTGGAAGAACATGAGGCCCAATCAAGACATCACCAACAATGCCTGCCCAAACGATCACAGAAAATCTGTGTTGATGATGTGATTGCTCAATTGCGTGCGGATTCTCGTCAGCGCACACATGTTGATTGTGAAAATTTACAATTTGATCTCGTTGGAATGAAGCTTCAACCGTAAGGAGAACATTTGCACTGAAATGAGGATTGACACCTTGTTGGATGAACCATTCGCAGAAGTGTAACCGTGGAGGCCAATCAGCTGCTGATAGTGCCTACACACGCTGTACATGGTACGGAAACAACTGGTTCTCCCGTAGCAGTCTCCATACAGTAGCGTGGTCAACGTTACCTTGTACAGCAGCAACTTCTCTGACGCTGACATTAGGGTTATCGTCAACTGCACGAAGAATTACCTCGTCCATTGCAGGTGTCCTCGTCGTTCTAGGTCTTCCCCAGTCGCGAGTCATAGACTGGAATGTTCCGTGCTCCCGAAGACGCCGATCAATTGCTTCGAACGTCTTCCTGTAGGGACACCTATGTTCTGGAAGTCTGTCTCGATACAAACGTACCGCGCCACGGCTATTGCCCCTGTGCTAACCCATACATCAAATGGGCATCTGCCACCTCCGCATTTGTAAACATTGCACTGACTGCAAAACCACGTTCGTGATGAACACTAACCTGTTGATGCTACGTACTGACTTGCTTGATGCTAGTACTGTAGAGCAATGAGTAGCACTAACGCCCGAAATCTCCTCCATTCTCCTGTTGGCTTTCATATCCAACGATCTCCCAGACCTGAGCTGCGTAGAATATACGTAATCGCAAAAACAAAGTACTGCACAAAACGAATTGACACAAATAAAACGACACTGATGACAACTCTGGTATCCACAAACGTAAGAGTCGAAAATGGAACAGAGTATCCACAACAGCAAACTACACGCTCTAAAATTACTTCACAAAACACGGGGGAGGCTGTACGAACCGAAGCTCAGCACACTAACTACAGGTATGTCTACTTCGTTCTGCGGATATGCGACACTTTCAGCACACAAAAAGACGCTATCCGTGTGCCTGAAATGACACAGAAAGAGATTATCATATTCCAGTGAACAATGAGACCATAAATTTTCCTGAATCGTGAAGTTCTGACACTAATGAAAATATGAGAATCAAATCAATTCAAAGTCGCACGTTGGGAGCTAAAATGTAGTGAATCCTTGAAAACGTTGTGAAATGAAATAGTGTGCCAGTAACTAATGAGATCCCTCTGCCCCCCCTCCCCCTCCACACCGTTGGCAACCAATATTTAACTGAGATCAATAATTAAGTGAAATCCTACACCAATGGTTTTGACTGTAAGGGATTGACAAGCGAATGTGAAAGCTACGTTTTGCAGGATAGAGCAGAGCAGGTTATAGTTGCGGAGGGGGCCTTAATCAGTTAGTGTTAGTTGCACAAAAAACACAAGATTTATTATCCTAAGAACTACTTAATTACACATTGCCTTAACAGGATCAAATGAAAACAATACGGATGAAGGCCTAGTTAAGAAAACTTACAATACCTCTGTGGTTGAAGGCCCAAAACCACACCAAAAACAAGAACGGCTGAAGGCCTGAACATAAGTTATAAAAATTACTTTAAAGAATAAACGCGGCTTAAGGCCTTACCCCCCAAAAGAGTCATGCAAATATTCGGCTGAAGGCCACACACAAGACATTGAACAACTCGGGGCTCAGGACCTGAATAACAAGAATTTCAGATAGAGCAATTTTTTTCTAAAAATTACGTTTAAAGAAATTAATTTTCAAAATTCTAATTTAAGACCAATGAAGGCCTTATCTTAAAAATATTTCACGTAGAAGCTCAGCTGAAGGCCACACACTGGACATTGAACAACTCAGGGCTTCAGGCCTGGATAACAAGAATTTCAGATAGAGCAAACTTTCAAAATTTAGTTTTTAAACAAATCAATCTTCAAATTTTAATTTAAGTCGTCTGATGGCCTTCTATATTTAAAACAAACTAAATTAATTGTTGGCTGAACGTCTCGCACAGTATAACAGACTAAAATGAAAATCGCAATCTAAAACCAACACAACAGTGGTGCTCCGAAGTGTTCCAAGGGTCAGCCTGAGGAGATAGCTCTAACGTTAGGTCAGGTGAGACAGGCAGCCAAGTATAAGGTTAAATAATCGGATGGCAACCCGACCCAGGGACGGCTGAAGGACAGACCAACAACCTAATCAATTCCCTTCCACCCAACGAACGGTACGACAACGGGAAATGTCAGCCGAAGACGAAGATATTAGTCACACTCCGTCTTCAAAATTGGCATCTAAAAATGCCAAGGCACAATAACCACTCATAAGAAAATAATATGAACAGACAACTAAAAGGCTGTCGAACTACATGCCATGCCAGACAGCATCAACACAGCGAGGAAAACACACTGCCGGAAAACTACACTAACGACCAGGGCAGGTAACTGGGACATTAGCGGCCACAAGGCAGAAAATACCGCTGGTGCACTTCACTGAATTTAATATTTAAAGAAAATACAGGAGGACAGCTGCAAAATTTTGGCGACTCCAACACACCATACGTTGCTGTTAGCCAGAATGGCCCAGAAAGCAACTGGCAAAGAATGAAGAGATGTCACAGCAGTTGATGTTTCATAACAGGTTAAGTGATCACTCAACTTCAGTGTCCAGGTTCGGTGGGCAACGAACTTCGTAGCTCTCGCAGTTAGCGCCTCACAATCCGGCAGCGCGTGCTCGCCGCCAGTGGTCCCGGTGTGAACACGCACTGCGGAGACTTCCTTGCTGCTCTGTCCCAACCGATCGACTCCACAGACGCCACAACACGGAAATATAGCGGTCACGCCAAAGATGGTACAGCAGTCTAATATCGATAAGCGCTGCTGCTGCCACTGATGGAGGCAAGTCAGTAACTCGTTATGGCAGTAACTCAGGGAGAAATAACACGCCACTCGCTCGCGACCAAATGCCAAAGAACAAACAGCATGATCACGGACTGCCCACGGCTCAGAATGGGACAGATTATTAAGATGATAAAACATAAAATGACTACATTTCTTTCGTTACCCTTTACAAAGAAACAAAACAAAGTTACAAACCTCAGAGCCGATTTGTTTGGGTATGGAAGTGAACCAGTTATTAAGGGAAGGGGCGACATAATAATTAGGGCAAATGAGGGGGTCTGAATGAACTCACCATTTTTCGTAGTCATTTGTGGATGGTGATGATGGCGGCAGGCGCTGTGTCGGAGCGGCGTGTCGCCTCCTAGCTGTGCGGCTCGAGTCGGCAACTCTCGTACGCGTGCGACGCCTCTGCAGCGTGGTCCTGGAGCGGTCTCCTCATTGACATGTCGCTGTGGGTTGCCGTAGCCGAAACAGCGTTATCGCCGTGTGGGAAGGTGGATGTCAGTGGTAGATGGAAGAGTCCTAATGTCCTCTCGTTTCCGCGCTGTCTCACCGAGTCTCTCTCCACATCGATCGCTCAGCTGAAGGACTTCTCGAAATATTCTTCCTCTCAGTGGTGTCATCGGCGGACTATATTTGCGTTGCCGCCCAGTGAATCATCACCGTTTCATGACCACACCTTCCCATGCAGGTTGCAAATTTCGTATCTTGCGCTCGATGGCGCATGCCTCGGGAATCTGTGTCGGGCCTCAGGATTTCACAGCCAAAACAGTTCCCAGCGTTGGTCGCAAAGTGTTCCAATGTGTGTCTACGTTCCAAAGTTCTTGTCAAAGCAACCACATAACACTTCTTAGAAACAGAAGTCTCTGCATTAGCCCTGAACTGTCTGGTGTTTGTGCTTGGTCTCAGAATTTGATGACGTTCGTGAATTATAAAAACGTCCTTACATTCCAGAAAAAATATTTTTAAGCAGTTTGACTCCTTCCGCAGTCCTTCAGTTTGACACGCCTCACTTTGTGAATGCTACGATCTTTGTGTTCACTCCTTTCTAGTGCCAGGGAATGCTGGAATATTCGGCACGGTTTTGCCTTCTGAAGTATGTAAAAACGCCTTCACGTGTGCATTCTTGTTGCTTTGTCAAGCGGCTGCAAGCGTCAACCAGTTTTCGTCGTACTTCGCATTGTCGCCAGGCTCTTCACGAGGTGTCTATTATTAAGCGAGGAGAGGGCATCCGCCTGGCAACACCCTACGTGTTTGCAGAATGGCTCCAATCTCCGCGTCTTCGGCTCTCGCTGCATGGGTTCCAGCTTTTTCCTGGGCTGCTGACACTGTGAGTCGGCGAAGGTGGCACCAAGAAGAGGTATAACAATGTTTTTCTTTCTTTTTTCCCCATTTCGAAAGATCTAGAACTGCAGCTTTTCGATTTTGGAGAGCAGAGCTAGATTGTTCTTTGTGTCTTCTTAAAGCTTTCTGCTTTATTTTATGTGATCTGAAAATGGCTATTATTCTCTGTATCCCTCCTTGTGATATCGGCAAATAAAAGGTTTTCAAAAAATACTGCAGCACTGCACTGATAAGCCTGAACATTATAACCACCTACTTAATAGCCGGTATGTCCACCTTTGACACGGGCTACAGCGGCGAAGTGTCGGGTCATGGAAGCGATAAGGCCTTGGTAGGTCACTGGAGGAAGATGGCACCACATCGGCACACACAAGTCACCCTGAAGGGGTCACATGAGCTCTACTCTATGTTTAATTATTTCCCAAGTGTATTCAATCTGGATCAGATTTGGTGAGTTGGGGGACCAGCACTTCAACTAGAACTCGCCACCGTGTTCCTCGAATCATTCCATTACACCCCTGTCCCTGTAACATGGCGCATTACCTTGTCGAGATATGCCACTGCCGTCGGGAAACATGATGGTCGTGAAGGAGTGTACGTCGTCCGCAACCGTGTACGATATTCCTTGGCCGTCATGGTGCATTGCACGAGCTCCACTGGACCAATGGATTCTCACGTGAATGATTGCCAGAGCACAATGGAGCCACCGCCATCTTTTCTCAGTCCTCCAGTGAAGGTGTCAAGGATCTGTTCCCCTGGAAGACGTCGGATTCACGCCCTGCAATCGGCATGGTGAGGAAGCTATCGGGATTTATCAGTCTATGCAACGCTGTGCCACTGCAACGATGATCACGTGACTATTTCGTTCGGAGTAGCATATGTCTTGTTAACACTGGCACATGCATAGTTCGTTGGCTACGGAGGCCCATCGTTAGAAGTTTTCAGTGGACAGTGTATTCAGACACGCTTGTACTTTGAAGTCTGGTGTCGCCGCCTGTCCTGTTTTACCAGCCTAGGACGTCCACATCTGTAATGATAGGTGACCACCCAACCCCAAGACGTCTGGGCGTGGTTTTACTTTCGTTTCACCACATGTTGAAGACACTCGCCACACCACTTCCAGAATACCCGTCAACTCGCACAGTTTCAGAAACGCTCGTGTCATGCTTCTGAGCCATTATAATCTGCCCTCGGTCAAACTGAAAAAGACTGCGCGCCATTCGCATTCTAAATGCAGACTCGGGTCTCGCTGATACCATATACACCGTGCGTGTGTCTGACTAGCAGTCATTCCTCGCCAAGTGACGCTGCTATCGTCTGGACTGGTTTATATCGATAGCAGGTCGGTGGTCATAATGCTTTGGCTGGTCAGTATATATTTAAAAAGCGCCTGCTAGAACACTGACAATGTCAGGTAATTATAATGAACTCAGAACAAGTTTCCAGAACGAACATTACTCTTTGAAGTCAAACCCACACCGTCACGGGAGTTTAAAACTGCATTCATGGCTCACACTCGATATCCAAGACCTTGGCTTTGGTTGCCATTTCTTGACTAGTCACGACCAGTTCTCACCACTGCACTCAGGGCAGTACTACTCTTGTTACATACAACTCTCTGAGAATATCTGCTGAATGTTCTCCCGGATGAGCACCTTTTGAAGAGTGGATGGATCGTAAAAATGAGGTTTTAATACAACGCCACGACAGAGGAAAAGATTGATTTTGGAAACAACTTAACATTTGATTTTCATGTACATAGTAAGACAGTGTTTCCTTGTCGGTGATTAATTTCGAAGCTTTGCTGTATAACAGTGGATTTCCTTATGACCTTGTTGCTCTGCTTTTGCAGGTTGAACGGAAAGACACAATGACCGAGTATACGGAAACTCCCCTATGTTCGGAACCCTGGAATATGCTTAACTCAACCTATAAAGTTGGTCATTTATTGCTGTATTAGCGTTAATTGTGGGTTGATGACTAGTCTCGTAGTGCGTTGATAACTTCTCTCGTATGGATGTTCATGATGTATTCCCTCTGAACACTATTTATAACAAATTTTTCTAGTCAGAAGAAAACAGTTTCAACTGTCGAAGTCGGGAGTCAGTATTAAATATTAATTAACGCATTATCGGGTGTAAAAAGTTTTTCACGTTAAATACACATCGCTCCTTTCATTTCCTCAATATGAGAAACTTCAATCAAGGAGTGGGACGAGGTGGCATGCCCAGTAGGAACATTGTTTTTAACAGTTGACTCATTTGATAAATCATAAAAAAACTACCTGGTGTGCCGGCCTTGTGGGCGAGCGGTTCTAGGCGCTTCAGTCTAGAACCGCGTGACATCTACGGTCGTGGGTTCGAATCCTGCCTCGGGCACGGATGTGTGTGATATCCTTAAGTTAGTTAGGTTTAAGTAGTTCTACGTTCTAGGGACTCATGACCTCAGATATTAAATCCCATAGTGTCCAGAGCCATTTCAACCATTTGAAACAACCTGGTGTGGCAGGACAGTTCTATTAGGCAATAGCCTAAAAGATTGGTTTTAACTAATAGAAGTCCAACATGCTGTTACCGAACACGCACTTCTTACACTAACGAGCCAAAACTTTTGTCGACCTGCTTAATAGTTCGTTTATCCATCTGATTTCACTTCGCCAGGTGTCCGACAGTTTTCTGGTACGTTGTGGATGTATGTGGCACTAGATTTCTACATCCGCATTATGTAATTTACGAAAATAGCAGGTCGCTGATTTGATTACGCGACAATGGCGCCCGAAAGTGTAGCAGATGGGTTCCATGGGATTAAAATTAGGCGAATTTGGTCTCCGACATGTCAACGTAAGTTCACTATAACGCTCCTCAAACTACTGTAACGCGGTTCTGGCTCTGAGAGAGGGACAATTGGCAAGACGAAATGAAGAGAGACAGGAAGAACAAGAAGAGTCGGTAAAGGCAACCTCTCGCGCTAAGCAGAAGATTCGGTTTGGAGTCCAGGTCTGGCAGATAATTTCGACTTTCACTGCTTTCCTTCAATGCCAGATGTGACTGGTTTCTTGATTTTTCTTATCTCCTAAAGTAGATTAACATATCGATCCCCTGCTATTACGGGATAACATCAGCGAAATGAAGAAAAGATCCTATGTTAAATATTTCCTTAAGTTTTACAGATCAGGTAAAGCAAAATTTTTGGAGCCATCTACGTATTAGATTAAAACTGTGTGCCGGCCGAGAGTGGAGCTCGGGACCTTTGCCTTTCGCGAGCAAGAAGAGTTTCTGTTAGGTTTGGAAAGTAGGAGACGAGGTACTGGCAGAATTGAAGCAGTGCAGACGGGTCGTGAGTCGTGCTTGGGTAGCTCAGATGGTAGAGCACTTGCCCGTGAAAGGCAAAGGTCCCGAGTTTGAGTCTCGGTTCTTGCACACAGTTTTAATCTTCTACGAAGTTTCACATCAGCGCACACTCCGCTTCAGAGTAAAAATCTCATTCTATCTACGTCTTACTGTAAAGGAGAACTCAGAACTGAGATAGAATTAAACAGCTGCCTCAGGATCATATAAGCAACACTCTGCCATGTTACACAAGAATATAACTGGAAGAACTCCTAATAGACATTTCAAAAGGTGCACTTAACCTTTTCGGTGTACTGAGCAGCAGAGTGACTAATGCTCTAATTAGGAAACCATCAACTCCTCTGCAATTAATTTTTGGAATAGAGGGATAAAAGGAAAGAATTAATTTTCTCGTTGTGAGATACGTTACGGGGATCATATTTGTTCATGGAACCAGGTGAGAGAGCTGTGTTATAGATATTTACTACTTTTGTTCGATACTGAACTATACTCTAGCGCTGGCCACAAGTAAATATGGAAAATATTTTCAGTTTAGATTATATTTATTCACCGAATATGACCGCAACGAATTCATAAAAACGTGTCATTCAACCACGACTCCAGTGACGTAGGAAAGGGACGCCTAAAATTGCATTGTTTCCAGCTGAAGATTTTTCCGCTACCACAAAACAAAAATAATTAAATGAAGTTACAATTATTCCATTAAGTCCTACACAGGTGCATTAGCATGTAATCTGAATTTCAATGGAAATAATAACAGCAATGCCATGTGGCTTTCATCAGTGGTTTTGTGAAACGCTTTAACAATAAACTGGGAGCCATTTCGATTATGCAAGCCTGTTGTATTAAATGAATCCTACCTAATTCGGTCTGCATTACGTCAAGCGTACTCGTTTCCCAGATTTCATTTTCCGTGCGCTTCCCCAGGCACTGTATATTCGTAAGTATGTCCTGCTCTGCAAGAGTTGTTATCGCATGTATAATCCATTCCATGGTGAATACCTTGCGACACATACGAAAACTGAAAAGTACTATCAGCTGAAAGAAGTTTTATAGGCGTTGATCCTACATCTGTTTAATGATTACTGATCTGTCGTAACATTTTTATAATGTCTGCTACGCTACAAACAATGAAATGCAAACTGATGCATTGTTGTGGGAGATATTTTCTTATAGAGGCCTTTATTATTAACAATCTGATAACTTCCTGTTATCAGAACATCAACAAGATGAGTATATCACAACCTGGAAGTGAAATATTATGTTTTATAGTGTATGATGCTGTCATCTTTCGTTATCCTCGTAATGTCCTTTTATGTCAAAGAAACTTACTCCAACACTTTCCCAGAGACTGTATGATATCCTAATCCTACGAATTCTATAGTGAATCCATCTACGGAAGTAATGATCTGATCATCGGTTGGAAAACTTGTTGCTGTTACAAATTTCTTTAGACGTCCGAAGAGGTGGGTATGTGAACCTGTCGAAACTGGTGAACGGGATATGCGTTTCTAGAACTCCTGCTAGAAATACCTGTGTTTCCCTAGTGACAAAGCACCTTTCTTTAATAAATGAAAATCAGTATACTGTTAGTATTCTGCATGTTTAATTTATTGAGTTTCTCGGTTTATGGCCTACAAGACCATCATCATACTTAACTGAATGTCGCCCCCAACAATGGTAAATGATGTTTCTTGTCTAGATTGAGCCGCATACACTCAATAAACGGCATCGTTGATAGTGTGGTGGAATGTAATTTAAGAGGTAAAATATTGAACAATAAATAAATATCAAGGGAACAAACAGGAAAAAGCACAAACATTAAACTCGAAAACTGTACCCCCTTTACGTCTTCTTTCTTCACATTTTTAATTCATTCTGTCCTGACTTAACTATTCATCCAGTTGACCATGATGTAGAAATGACCAGTTATGGTTTTGTGGTTAATAAGAATCCTTTTTGCCTAGTAGAATGGAATGATGATTACTCTTCCGTCAGACAACTTCGCCTTTTTTGGTGAAACTGCTTTGGTAGCATTTGGTTCAAAATGGAAACATGTAAACTCAAGTAGCAACAGTGAACTACAAATAAAAATGACAACCTATAGTTAAACCCATGGTAACCGGAATGCTAACATGCAAAACAAAAACACAACGAACTTCAGCATCAACGTTTTCGATTCTCGAAAATTATCCAGGTAAGGATCCTACACAGTTGAAACAAACGGCGAAAACCTGCGTGCTTTTATACCATGTCATATTAAATGTGAAAAACTATCTGTCGCAAGATATAATAATATGACGATTTATCTTTGAGAAAGCGACGTAAGAAGTTCCATGTTTGATGGGTGCTATGCTGAAATAAATCCTCTAATGTGGTTCCCGCTTAGAAACCAATTGCTATCGCTGGCCGTTGTGACCGTGTGGTTCTAGGCGCTTCAGTCGGGAACCGCGCGACCGCTACGGTCGCAGGTTCGAATCTTGCCTCGGGCATGGACGTGTATGATGTCTTTAGGTTAGTTAGGTTTAACTAGTTCTACGTTCTAGGGGACTGATGACCACAGATGTTAAGTCCCATAGTGCTCAGAGCCATTTGAACCATTTGAAAAGTTACCTCAGCATTGGCAGACCGTTGTTAATAGTGTAAGATAACATATTATTCGCGACTAAAACTTCTGTTATGTGTACTGATATGTCTATTAAATTAATGGAAGAAAGCTACGTATTTATGCACCAGCCCACGATCAGAATTTGATTTCAAATGTTCGTATCTTAAAGGTGGAATGTAAGGGAGAAATTTACATGCAAAGCTTCTTCAACATTGGCTGTATACAGGTACGTCGAATACTGCGTAATGTGACGTCAATACGCTCACGTTCTCATCAATACAATGGGTGTTCTGACTGGTTCTATGTGGCCCACCGTTAGATTAGATTAGATTAATACTTGTTCCATAGATCATGAATACGACACTTGGTAATGATGTGGAAGGTGTCAGGTTAATAAAAGATGTCTGTACAAGATATTACATTACACAAAATATTGCATGACACTAATGTTAAGGTTGTTGTCGCTTTTTTTCCCTTAATTTATATCCAAAAATTCAGCCAGTGAGTAGAAGGAGTTGTCAACTAGAAATTCTTTTAATTTATCTTTAAAAGTTAGTTGGCTATCTATCAGGCTTTTGATGCTGTTTGGTAGTGACCAAAAACGTTTGTGGCAACATAATTTACCCCTTTCCGTGCCAATGTCAGATTTAACCCTGCATAGTGAAGATCATTTTTTCTCCTGGAGTTATAGCTATGCACACTGCTATTACTTTTGAACTGGGTTGGATTATTAACAACAAATTTCATAAGTAAATATATGTACTATGAGGTTACGGTGAGGATCCCTAGATCCTTAAATAGATGTCTGCAGCATGACCGTGGGTGGGCTCCAGAAATTATTCAGATAACACGTTTTTGAGCAATGAATAATTTTCTACTCAACGATGAATTACCCCAGAATATGATGCCATACGAAAGCAGTGAATGAAAGTAGGCATAGTAAGCTAATTTACTGAGATTCTTATCACCAAGATTTACATTAACCCTAATAGCATACGTAGCCGAACTCAGACGTTTCAGCAGACCATCAATGTGTTGCTTCCAGTTTAACCTCTCATCAATGGACACACCAAAAATTTTTGAAAATTCTACCTTAGTTACAGACTTCTGTTCAAAGCCTATATTTATTACTGCAGTTGTGCCATTTACTGTACGGAACTGTATATACTGTGTTTTATCAAAATTTAAAGGGAGTCCGTTTGCTGAGAACCATTTAATAATTTTGTGAAAAACATCATTTACAATTACTTCACTTAGTTCTTGGTTTTTGCATGTTATTGCTATACTTGTATCATCAGCAAAAAGAACTAACTTTGCATTTTCATCAGTGTGGAATGGTAATGTATATCAAGAACAGTAAAGTACCTAAGACCGAACCCTGTGGGACCCCGTACTTGATAGCCCCCCAGTTTGATGAATCAGCTGTTGTTTTAACATTACATGAACCACTTATTTGAACTTTCTGCATTATTCCAGTTAAGTATGAATTAAACCATTTGTACACTGCCCACCTCAAACCATAATGTCTTAACTTGTCTGAAAGAATTCCATGATTTACACAATCAAAAGCCTTTGAGAGATCACAAAAAATGCGAATGGGTGATGTCCGGTTATTCTGAACATTTAATGTTTGATCAGTGAAAGCGTATATAGCATTTTCTGTTGAAAAACCTTTCTGAAAACCAAAGTCATATTTTGTTAGTACTTTATTTTTACAAATATGGGAGGCTACTCTTGAATACATTACTTTATAAAAAATTTTGTATATAGCTGTCAGAAGAGAGATTGGGCAGTAGTTCTTGACATCCGACATATCCCCCTTGTCATTCAATGGTTTTACAATGGCATATTTCAGCCTATTGGGGAAAAAACCCTGCTCCAAAGAGCTATTACATTCGTGGCTGAGAATCCTACTTATCTGTGGGGAACAAGCTTTAAGCACCTTGCTGGAAATGCCATCAATTCCGTAAGAGCTTTTACTTTATAGTGAGTTTATTATTTTACTGATTTCAGAGGGAGAGGTTGGTGTAATTACAGTTGTTTCAAACTGCACAGGTATGTCCTATTCTATTAGTAGCCTTACCTCTTCTAGTGAAGATCTAGATCCGATTTTCTCCACAACATTTAAAACATGATAATTGAAAATATTTTCTATTTCTGATAGTTCATTAGTACACTTGTCGTTCAGTTTAATGGCACTAAAGTCTTCCTGTGCTCTTGGTTGCCCTGTTTCCCTTTCAATAATATTCCAAGTTGCTTTAATTTTATTATAGGGTTACTGATCTCAGACATGATACACATGCTTCTGGACTTTTTAATAACTTTTCTTAGTACCGCACAATATTTTTTATAATATTGAACAATTTCGGGGTCAGTACTCCCTCTTGCTGTTAGATACAGTTCTCTTTTACGGTTGCAAGATATTCTTATTCCTTTAGTTAGCCAAGGTTTTTTTATATGTTTTCATGGAATTATTCTTTCACTATTTTCTTGCGAAAACAATTTTCAAATACGCTTAAAAATGTATCGTGAAATAAGTTATATTTCAAGTTTGCATTGGGTTCCCTATACACTTCATCCCAGTCTAGCTACTGTAGGCTTTCCCTAAAATTTGCAATATTTATATTGTTAATTGAATGCACTGCTTTGAAAGTCTGATTTGATATACTGCTTGGAGCTATCTCACGTACTGTAACTAACTGTGCAACATGGTCTGAAAGACCATTCTCAACAGGATAAGCATTTATGTCCTTAAACTTATCTTGGTCTATAAAAAAGTTATCTGTCAATGTACTGCTGTTCTTTGTTATCCGAGTAGGAAAATCAATGACGGAGCTCAAACTGAAAGAAGTGAGTAATACTACAAGGTCATTCTTCCTATTACACTCTTTCAGGGAATCAACATTGAAATCCCCATGGATGATAATATGCTTCCCCCTGTCTGACAGATAGCACAACGAAGCATCCAAGATTTCTAGAAATTCTGAATCCCATCCCTTCATCTTACAGTAACACTTACACCGATAGTCGTCAATTGCTTGTGGAACATTCCCTGATGTCTAAACATAATCTCATTTCTGAACCCGGTCCGCTGTAGTCAGTTTTTCTCCCACATTCCTGAGTAGTTTATTCTATGGAGGGCCTTTTCATTTCTTATCAGTCCACCTTTTTAAGGGAGTCTCTGTCCGAGCACATCTGAAACGCTTATATTCACCTTTTCCCCAGACAGTGATTAAGTTCCTGACATTTATGTACTGCAGAAATTAAGTTCTCAGAAATTTCTAGTCAAATTATGGTCTCTGATCGGTCTTAACAGATTGGTTTTGAGGATAATTTCTCTTTTTCCATGTACAAGTCTGTTTGAACTAGCGTCATTGTTTCGTCCGTCGTGCACGATAATTACTTTCACTGCACGACAATTCCTTCTCATCCTCTACTACTTTAATCTCGTTTCCAAGCTCATATTCTGTGTACATTGAAATGGTTTCGAAATTCGTCCACATCTTCTCAGAGAATAGCTATGTCATCATCACACTGTATCATTGATATTGTTACACATGGCATCTAAGTTATAATCTGAAGAAAATGGCTGCGTCCTTTCTTGACGTCCACCTTTCAAATCAAAGAATTCTCTTGGTTGCCCATTCTCATTGTTCTCACTTGATACTTCTACATAATTAGTATGAAACTTCTCTGGCCGCATCATTCAGCTATTAGTTTGAGAATTTTTTTTAAAAAAATTATAAGGCTTCTAAAAAGTCTCATAGTAAAAAACTGTTCAGGTTAAATCGATCCATACCACATTATGGTGCAACATGATCAAACACAGATATCCTCTTTGATATCAACTTCTTCTCTATTTCAAGCGGAGAAATTTTCGCCTTGCTTTATAGAATGGTGTTCAAAGTAAAGGAGCGATTTGTATCAAGTTTATATTCGTGCAATTCATAATGATGCACTCCTTACGGAAATATGTAATCTTTAGTCACATATGATTTTCAGCATAATGTCATGGCAAAGTTGCACAAGTTTTGCTGTGTGGCCATATGTATGTTTGAAACTGAAGAACACACTTGCCGGCCAGAGTGGCCATTTGAACCATTTTTGAACACACTGCGTCCGGTGTAGTCGCAGTATAGGAACCTTTATTGTTCCGAGATGACCCTCTTCATATGATCTTATGGAACATGTTAGAAACGTGCCATGTAATGTAACGTAGCACTTTTAAAACGAGTTCCGTAAGATCAGATTGCGAGAGCATGAGACTGTTAAAACCGGTCAACTAGGAAAAATAAAAGTTTCTGCTCGGCGATCGCGGTGAAAATAATGGGTACTCTGCCTTACGAAGGGTAGAAGTATAGATCGCAGTCGTAAATAATGAAAAACTGAAAGTGGAAATCGGACTATTGGAGAGAAACACAATGGAGAACAACATGTCACAGCAATGAAATCGGAAACACGTACCAATATTTTTCTATGAACCTTAGTGTCCTGTATGTGCACACATACATGATGTAATCATCAGACATACGACAAGTAATTTTTTGTGACAACAACCCATACGTCTCATTAAATCTGTGTTTGACATGGTCAGATGGAATCTTTGTTGATTAATTTCCTTATACTGTTCTTATCAAGGGTTCAATGTCCCGTGCACATCCAGGACCACTGAGAACAGCCCTCATTAAGCTACAGTAAGGGACCGATAAATGTGACTGACGCACAGATACCCAACACAACACAAACATTACACCAGTGAATGTACTTGTCATCTGTCCCTCAACATTCTGTAGCATACATTCTCGGCGATTTCAGACAAGTTGTCTATGGGAAAAGAAGACCAACAATGGTTTTATATTTTCAGTTTTAATTGACACGTCATTGGTATTGTAGTAAACATTGCAAGCAAGGAAGAAAGAAAGATTATAGTTAAACTTCCCATCTTAATCGAGGTCATTAAAGATGAATTACAAGCTCGGAATGTTTCAAGTATGGGGTAGGAAATCGTCTTGTCGTTTCAAAGGAGTCATCTGGATATGTGGTGAGAGAAATTTAGGTAAATGATTGAAGACGTATTCTCGATGGCCAGAGGCGGATTACAATCATAGGCCAGACCAATGCTAGTCCAGCGAGCTAACCAATGCGCCACAGCCTAGAATAGCATATGGAAGCATGTGCAACAGAAGAAGAAGTTCACAAATAATCCTTCATAATATTAAATTATACCAACCACCAGGCCGGTAACTTTAATCTGTTCATAGACCACTTTGAAGCTGTACTGGCTCTTTTAACAACCAAAAACTAAGAAACAGTGGTTCCTGATGACTTCAATGTAGATTTCGTTAAAAACTCTCCCAATAATAACTTACTTGAGTTAGTAACACTATCATTCAACCTAATTCCCACTGTAAAGTTCCCCACCATGGTAGCCCATTGCTCACAAACAACGATTGATATCTTAATAGAAAAGTCAAATGAACAAAATTATATTACAAAACCAATAGTCAATGACATCAGATATCATGACATTCAGTTCCTTATGTTGAATGTTAACACTGAACAGTATATAAAATGTGTTAAAGTTGAAATCAAGAGGGTAATCAATACCCCAAGAATTGATTATTTTACTACAATCCTCAGAGACATTCACAGGAGTGATGTTTACAATGCTCATGGCATGGATGAAAAATGTAACACCTTTGCTAATAAAGTGCTTATTTTATTTGAACACTGTTTAACCCCAAAACTAACCAAGATTAGAGCAAAGTCTACGAAGAAGCCATGGATTACTCAAGAAATTGAGGTATCCTGTAAAACAGAAAGAAAACTTTATGTGTCACCCCAAAACTGTTCTGACGTTGGTACTACAGCACACTACAAGAAATACTGGAAAATATTAAATACCACAATATGGTCATCAAAGCAAATATATTACAAGGAAATGATAATCGTATCAGATAAGAAAATAAAGACAATATGGGGTATAGTGAAGGAGGAGACCAGCAGAACCAGACATTAGGAGGGGCACATAGCATTCAGAGTAAATGATACATTAGTGACAGATGTTTATAGTGTTGCAGAACATCTTAGCAAACATTTTATACAACTGTTGCTGAAAAGATGGGGTTGTCAGGTTCTGTAAATGCTGCTGTGGAATACCTCACACCTGAGATTTCAAGTAAGTTTCATAATATGAATTTGACCCTCACTGCCCCAGCAGAAGTAATGTCGATCATAAAATCTTTAAAATCAATAACATGAAGTGGGTATGATGAAATATGAAAAAAGTCAAATAAAGAATGTGATTCTGAGTTAGTTAACATGTTAATCTATCCTTGTAACCAGTTGTTTATCAGTGAAATATTTCCTGAATGGTTGAAATATGCTGAAGTTAAGCCACTATTTAAGAAGGGAGATAAAGAAATAACCTAAATTTCCGTCCAATTTCACTTTTGCTAGCATTCTCAAAAATTTTAGAAAAGGTAATGAGCAATTGGCTTTATAATAATCTTATCAGAAATAACACACTGTCAAAGTTGCAGTTCGGATATCTAAAGGGTTCTGGTATTATGAAGGCTGACAACTTAAAGTGAACATGTACTTAATTCATTAGACAAAAAATTGCAGGCAACTGGTATATTTTGTGATCTGTCAAAGGCATTTGACTGTGTAAATCACAATATCCTTTTAGATAAATTAGAATATTATGATGTAGCGAGAAATGCTACAAAATAGTGCAAATCTTATATCTCTGGCAGGAAACAAAGGGTGGTATTAGGAAAGAGAAATATATTAAACTATCAGGCATCATCCAGCTGGGAACTAGTTACATGTGGGGTCCCTCAAGGTTCCATCTTAGGACCCTTACTTTTCTTGTGTATATCAATGACCTCTCATCAGCAACACTACCAGGTGCCAAGTTTGTTTTGTTTGCCAATGATGCAAACATTGCAGTAAATAGGAAATGTAGTGTATTATTAGAAAGATCGGCTAATAAAATATTTGTGGACATTACCTACTGATTCCTCACATTAGGCCTATTATAGGCCAAATGTGGATATAACTTGTGGAGGGGAAAAACTACAAGTGGTAGAGAACTTCAAGTACCTGGGAAGCGTGATTGAAAGTAAGGGGGGAAACGCAATGGAAATAAATGAAAGATGCAGAAAAGCAGGGCAGTTCTACAAATGCATTAGGGGGCTTATTTGGAGCAAGGAGGTGCCACAGAAATCCAAGGGAATTATATACCGAACCTACTTTGTCCCCATATTGACATACGGAAGTGAGACATGGGTAATGCACAAAAGCGACAAAAGTAGAATACAGGCTAGTGAAATGAAGTTCCAGAGGAGCAGGTTGGGTGTAACAAGACGAGACAGATTGCGAAATTTGTATGTGAGGGAAAGACTAAAGGAGGAACCAGTACAGGACAGGATGGAAAAATCAAGACTGCAGTGGTATGGACACATGAAGAGAATGGATGAGGGACGAATTCCAAAGAGGATGTTTGATCTGCAACTGGAGGGGAAGAGGCCCAGAGGAAGACCAAGAGATAGATGGGTGAAGGGAGTGAAGGAATGTGTGATGAGAAGAGGAGAGAACTGGACGAAGGTGGAAGAGGGGGAATGGTGGAAAGACAGAACACGGTGGAGAGGCTTGTGTTCCTGACAGACCCAGCCAGTGGCTGGAAACTGTCCAAGATGATGATGATGACCTACTGATTCCTAGTCAATTCTTTGTCACTAAACTTTGAAACAATACACTACATGCAGTTCAGAACTTGTAAGGGGTGTCCCACGAGTATATGTGTAATATAATGTCATATGGGATTATTTTTTGGGGTAATTCATCAAGCCAAGCTAAAGTTTTCCAGGCAAAAAAACGTGAAAAAAGATTTATATGTCAAGTCATCTCAGGAACATACCACTACCGAATAATTTTTTCCTTAATGAAATTTCTCATTAAAAATATATCACTTTTTAAAACCAACAGCTCAATTCATGGAATCAATACTAGAAATAACATCTACGCCTGTTTGCAGCTAGGGTGTCCATTTAATTATCATTTCATTTCTAGCAAAGCGGCATGGTCATCCACGGTAACTGTTCTTTCGGGAACACATACTACCGTCGTATATAGTTAAAATATGGCTTCCCGGCCATTGACCTTCTTGTGCGAACGCACACGCTATGCCCGAACTCGTACGGGACTTGGTAGATTAATCTGCCATGAGTAATGAGTATGATGGGCAAACATCTATTAGGCGCACTACGAAAGTAGTGGTGTGGACATGTTGGGAAAGTGGATCTCACGGGGAGCGTGCAAGGGATAAGTCCCTGCAGACGCACTATCCTCTGTACCTGCGGTGGCTTAGATGGATAGAGCGTCTGCCATGTAAGCAGGAGGTCCCGGGTTCGAGACCCGGTCGGGGCACACATTTTCAACATGTCCCCAATGAAGTACATGAATACCTGTTTGCAGCTAGGGTGTCCATTTAATTATCATTTCATTAATAACAATAATCTTCACAAGGATCTAATGTCACTTACTCTTCTACAAAAAGATGTACATTATTTAGGAACACACATTTTCGATAACTTCCCAGCAGCCATAAAAAGCATAACAACCAAAGAAATTAAGTTTAAGAGAACCCTATAGGATGTATTTATAATCTAAGTTCTGCACCATTTCAGTGTAGTAATGTGTTCATTGCAAATAAGTATTGAAGTAGTTCTATTACATGTTTATTACCTTAAAAATAAAAAATAAATCGTTTTTTCAATTTTAAATTCAGTGTATTAATGCAATCTTAGTAAATGAGTGTTTGTAAAATGATTCTTTCATAGACTGGCAATGGCAATGGATGCGTTTCTGAAGAAGAGAAATTTGTTAACATCGAGTATAGATTTAAGTGTCAGGAAGTCGTCTCTGGAATTATTTGTATGGAGTGTAGCTATGTATGACAGTGAAACATGGACAATAAATAGTTTAGACAAGAAGAGAATAGAAGCTTTCGAAATGTGGTCCTACAGAAGAATGCTGAAGATTAGATGGGTAGATCACATAACTAGTGAGGAGGTATTGGATAGAATTGGGGAGAAGAGGAGTTGGTGGCACAAATTGACCCCAAGAAGGGATCGGTTGGTAGGACATGTTCTGAGGCATCAAGCTATCACCAATTTAGTACTGGAGGGCAGCGTGGAAGGTAAAAATCGTAGAGGGAGACGAAGAGATGAATACATTAAGCAGATTCAGAAGGATGTAGGCTGCAGTAGGTACTGTGAGATGAAGAAGCTTGCACAGGATAGAGTAGCATGAAGAGCTGCATCAAACCAGTCTCAGGACTGAAGACCACAACAACAAACATATAGTTGTTTTGGTACATAGGAAAAGCCAAGAATAGCCACTGTAAGCGCCAACAGATGTATTTTGCTACGTTGGAGGACGAGAACAAATGAAAAAAGTTACCACCTTTTTTTTTTAATAGAGAGACTCTGTCTTTAGTTCTCGAGGGGAGAAGATGTATTTTTGAGGATGTGTGTGACAGCCATTTTTGTCGTATGAATAATAGTTATTATTTGTGCAAATCCACGAAAGTTTTCCCTCCTTCCTCTCATCATCTCAATGTCAGCGGCCTGCATCAGGAGAAGAAGCCCGATCAAGAACTAATGTCAAACACACAGTCAAGAGAATACTTACAGCAGAAGAAGTTGAATATAACCAAGGGCACCAGAAGTATGCCAAGAGTATACAAGCAATTTGTATATATATGCACATAGGGTTCATTTAAAAAATTACGTTCATTCGACTTGGGGCCTGTGGAAGGTACATTGGCTTATTTGATTCAGTTGTAAATATTTGTCATGTATTATTGTTTTTCCTACACGTTCAACATCCTGAATGACCTCCTTACTACAGATCAAACGGAATGAAAGTAATCTAATGTACATCACTCGGCGTGTAGAGTCCTTAGAAGACAGCCATGCAGCACCGTTCATTATAATTAAATGGGTACAAAAGAATAAATCGATAAAGTAAGGAAAGTATAATTTAGTACTACAAGAATGCAAACATTGAATGAAATCTCAATTTTTGAACAGGTATCCTCTCCATGAACTGCAAGCTTCTGTATCCTAAGAACTGTAACACAGCGCCACGTGCAATCAGAGAGAGGCAATTTTTTATGTCGGTTGATGTGACTGCACAAGAATGTGAGAAACTGGAGAAGCAAGACCACCTTAGCTTAGTTTCAGGTTTTAATTGCAGATGTCACTTGTCAACCCAAAAAACATCGCTTTCAAGGCACAAGAGGATCATTTTTAGTTACAGCAGTCAGCATTAAAAGTAGAACTTTGGAATGAATGTTATAAATCCATTAACATGATCAGAAGTAAAAGTTTTGTGGCTGGCATCAACCGAGTGGTCTAAGGCGCTGCAGTCATGAACTGTGCGGCTGGTCCCGGCGGAGGTTCGAATCCTCCCTCGGACATGGGCGAGTGTGTTTGTCCTCAGGATAATTTAGGTTAAATAGAGTGTAAGCTTAGGGACTGATGACCTTAGCAGTTAAGTCCCATAAGATTTCACACACATTTGAACATTATTTTGATGGCATCAAATACGAATAAACCTTTTTCTAAGTGTATAGCTCGTTTCTATATTTCACTGTTAAGTGGAGTTTTTCTATAATTAATAGAATTTTCTCAGTGGTTCTCCCTCTCCTTTCTGTTTCGAGGTTTTTTAATTTTCAGCTTCAGTTTTAGCGTGTCACATGGGAATATGAAAGAGTATTTCGTAGTTAATAACTTTGTGCCTTTACGCCTTGGTCGTCCTCGATTCAGTCATATGACAACCAAATTTTAATCTCTTAAGTAATGAATGTGGGATCCATATTACTTACTATAACTAACTAAAAATGTGCTGTGTATGAAATAATTACATATGCTTTCCGCTTAATAAATACTAATTTGGTATACATCAATCGTTTGAGCCTCAATTCATCGCGTGTTCTTTTTATGAAATTCATTTTCAAACTCACCGAATCAATTTTATCAATGGCAGTTTTAGTATCTAGCCCATTCATAGAAAAATTTTGGCAAATGAGCTTAAAAATTGCGAGTCTTTCATAGGAAATTTCTAGATGCACTTTTCACATTAATTCAGTAGAAAAACCGAGCTTCGAACAACATCCAAAACTGCCATCGTCAGATAAGCTAGTGGCTGTCAATGAATTAACGGAATAGCTCAGATGTAACAGATAGAGTGGTGCCCGCTATTATCAGAGATTACATTGATGCGAACGTCACTATCAAGTTCTTTGTTTCTATCACCATGAGATACTCCTAGTTATAAGGCAAACACTGGCACTCACAATTTCATTCCATTTATTCCCGACTGATATGCCATATGAATTGCCACCTGATGGACTTTCTGAAATGAGGACCTTGTCGTGGAGTAAAGAAATAAAAGTACAAAAGTATAAAACTGTACCGTCTCTCAGTATCTAGGGTTCACTGTCACACATAAATGAGTGCGAATCAAGTACCTGTATTGAAACTACTGACACACATTCTAATTTTCACAGATACTTTCATGATTAAAATTCAGTAATATGAAGTCTGGCCCAGAATTAACAATAAGCTAAAAATTGATTGCGTGTTTATTCGTAAGGCAGTGTCTATAAGGTATGTTTTATTAGAGATAGAGAAATACAGGCTGTTCAGGTATCTCAACCAACATTCATGGCATTGCATGGCATCACCACCAGATGTCGTATGACTCCTAAAATTGCGCTGGCTACATCAGGCTAAGCACATGTGGAGACCAGTGGAAAACATTAGACTAATAAAACTAAAAGGAGAAACCCTATCTAAAGTGCATAAAAATTTGTAGTCACTGATAGTAAGCAAATCACATTGTAACATATTTGATAGCAAACGGTTATATTTCCTAGAAAAACTTCATATTCCAAAGTTACACCTGTTACAATCGTCAAAACTCTGTGTAATACGAGAATTTTCGACTGATTTTGGTCACTAACTACAACATAAATTTTGGGTAGCTCAGACCCGACTAATGGCCGGTGTGACACAAATTTATAGGTGAGTGTTCTAAACTTGATTATCTGATAAGCAAATGGTAAGATACATCTCAGACGCAAACTTTTAAAAAGAAGAAACAGCGTTTAATGACTTGAACTACATAAGAAAATTACAGACAAGGTTTACGAGATGAAACGTTAAAAAAGTTTGAAGACCAGAAGATCTCTGATTAAGAAAGAAAACTGTGTGGATTACTAGAAGAATCTTCAGCTTCCTGACATTTCAGTCAATGAAGCGTATGACCGCAGGCAGCTATCATTTTATTCATTCAATATTCATTAGCTTTCTTCTGGGAACTCTGTAATTTACACATGCGATGAACCAATTCCCAACAAAGGACATAGTGAAATATCGGTTGAAAGACTTCACTTACGAAAGAAATGTAACTCCTTTACACTCTAGATTACGAACAGAACGAGTAATGCCTATGACACCTAGAGGCAAAGTTAGTAATACACTGACAAACGATACAAGCTGGAATTTTCGATCAAAGAACTTTCACACCTTGAAACAGTAAAAACACCTGAATGTAAAGTTTTGGGGCATCTAAGATGGCAGTCGTTTGTTTCAAGTTTTTGACGTTTAGACAATGTGAAGATGTCAAAGAAGAAATGATTGTCGGAAGGACTGACTCAGCACACAAAGAAGTCAAAGCAACCTTCGGCCAAATGAAAAGCAACGGTATCAACATTAAGAGTGCAACGGAAATTCCACGAGGTCTTAGAAGAAGAAACAGGAGTCTGTTTAGAAGAGACTAGAGATCCAGTACTAGATTCTAAATTTAAAACAGCTTTGGAAGACTTACGATCGAATGAGGAAGAAGGTATGGATAAAAATTTCCATTAAAATGTCTGAAATCACAGTGGAAAATGGCAACAATACAACTATGTATGAATCTGGCGATTTATCATCTGACTTCGGGAAAAGCGTCATCCCCATAATTACGAGGACTGCAAGAGCCGACAAGATGGAGAATAATCAGCTTAACAGCTTATGCATCCGTGTTGCCGACAAGAATAATATACAGAAAGATGGAAAAAGAAATTTGAGGATCTTTTAGATAACGAAAAGCAAAGGTAAAAACAGCAAAGAAGCAGTTCTGACGTTGCGGTTGGCAATAGAAGCACGGCAGATGAAAAATCAAGAAACTTTCATAGGATTTGTCAACCTGAAAGGAGCGTTCGACAGTGTCAGATGATGCACGACGTTCGAAGTTCTTAGGAAAATAAGGGCAACCTATAGGGAAAAACGGATGATATACACTATGTGTAAGAACCAAGAGGGAACAATAAGAGTGGAAGACCAAGAACGAAGTGTTCGGAGCAATACGGAGGTAAGACGGGATGTATTCTTTCGCCCCAACTATTCAATCCATACACCGAATAAGCAATGCTCGAAATAAAAGAAAGGTTCATGACTGGAATTAAAGTTTAATGTGACAGAATGTTAGTGATATAATTCGCTGATGGCATTGCAGTCTCCTTTCAAAGTGAAGAAGAATTACACTATCTGCTAAATGGAATGAACAATCTAATGAGTACAGTACACGGTTTGAGAGTAAATCGAAATAAGGCGAAAGTACTGAGGAGTAGCAAAAATGAGAACACCGTAAACTTAATTTCCGCCCCTTTTATAACTCATGAAAGCCACACATTGCATGTTGTACCACCATACAGCCAGACCTTCAGAGGTGGTGGTCCTGATTCCTGTACACACCGGTACCTCTAATACCCAGTAGCACTCGTCTTGCATAGATACAGGATTGGTGATTACGAAATAGACGAAGTTAAGGAATTTTGCAACTAGGCAGCAAAATAGCTCATGACGGACGGAGAAAGGAAGAAATAAAAAGTACAATAAAAAGTAAAATGTTCATTCCTAGCCAAGAGAACTCTACTACTATCAAACATAGGTCTTACATTTAGGAAGAAATTTCTGAGAATGTGCACTTGGAGCACAGTATTGTGTGGTAGTGAACACGGACTGAGGGAAACTGGAACAGAAGATAATCAAAGGATTTGAGATGTGGCGCTACAGAAGAATGTTGAAAATTGGGTGGACTGGAAAGGCACGGAATGAGGAGAATCTGCGAGGGAAGTGGCGTATGGAAATCACTGACAAGAAGCAGTAGATGGTAGGACTTTTAGGACATCACGGAATACCTTCCATTGTACTATAATGAACTGTAGAGGGTAAAAACTGTATCGGGAGACAGAGATTGGAATACACCCAGAAAATAATTGAGGAAGGAGGGTGCAAGTGCTACTCTGAGGTGAAGAGGTTGGCACAGGGGAGGAATTCGTGGAGGGCCTTATGAAACTAGTCAAAAGACTGATGACCCAAAAAAAATCCTTATTACTGCCTCCGTGCGAATGTCAGAGATACTCATACATTCATGACACCAGCCCAAACAACGACTGAAATAGTTCTGGCGACTGTGACTGGCGCGATGATCAGTAATTAAGTTTCTGCAAATAAATTAATTGAACAACATTATTGTATCCATTGGTGCTCGGCAGAACATGATAATAATATTACTTAGGTAACGTATTCATATCTTTTGCTAAATTAAGGCCAAATTATGTCTTCTTAGGCCTTCTTCAGGTGTGATAACAAATGTCGTAAACCCAGATAAAATTTATCATTATTTACACAAAGGGTAGCATAAATGATGACTTTTGTGGAGCCTTTACGTAGTGAAATAGTAGTATACAGAAAAATTTGCATTAAGTAAAAAGAAGAAATTAAGTATTTGTGTAGGAATTCATTTAACAATTGGTGGAAAAATGAAGCTGAATTTACAATTTCAATGTAGTTTTTTATGAATTCCTACTTAATTTAAAAGACGGAAAAAGGAAACTGAGTTTAATACCAAGCTGGCACTCTGTTTAGATATTTATTGATATTCTGTATTTTCAGTAGGGTTATCTTTCAGCGTTTTCTTACAGTATATTACAGTGCACATTCTGCACTGTATGAGTGGTTTTCTGATAAAAGATGATCAGCAAAAGCAGAAGCCTGCTTTGTTAATCTCCAGATTCTCTCATTTTCAGATAAGTTAACTGACACTGCCCTGGCTGACTAAGTAGTATGTAATTTTACACAGAGATTACTTGTGCTAATAAATACACCATTATTTGTCAAGTGATGAAGTTTGTCTTTACTATGGAATAAGATTTCTATGCGATCTTCGATTGTAAAATGCAGGTCTGTAGTTGAGAGTTAATCTAGTTTGTGAATTTATGTACAGTTTTGTCAATATAAGTGGTAATTTACTAGTTTTTGTTGATATTGACTGGTTGCTGTTGGCCAGAATACAGAAGTAGCGTAATATCCCCTTTTCAAATTATTACTACGTTGTTTATCAGGACAGAGCTGTAGACATTATGGAAAATGATAGGTTGATGGTCTGTAATTGTGTTTGACAGGACAGAGGTGTATACATTATTGAAAATGATAGATTGATGGTCTGTAATTCTGTTTGAAAGGTAGATTCCGATGACGGTTTCTACTATATATGTTGCTACGGTTTTTCTCTACACGCTGAATAAGTGCTAATAATACACAAACATAGTTTCCTCTAACACTGCACCTTATTTAAGTATTATATGTGTCTCTTAACGCCGAAAGCAATTGAATTTTGACTCGTATTTAACTGGTATATATCGGAAGCACATGACACATGGCGAATACTAGAGAAAGTCGACACGGAATAGTGGATGTAAGGAGGCTGATGATGCTGATAATGATGCTTGTGGCAAAAATGATTCTGCAGCTTCGCCTCACGACGACTCTTGACTATTTATATCTGTGGCACATTTATCGACTTCTGCATATTCGCGGCTGCTTCGGCTACGTGAGTGTATGTGCCTCAAGTATTTGAGGCCTGAGTGGGTTCGGCCATTGTTCATCGAGGTCATGGGTATCTCAGATGGTCTGCTTCATACTGATCCGTTTGGGCTGCTCTGGAGGGAAGATGTGTTTTGCTGGTAAGTGATGAACTGTGGTAACAAGTGTGGTTGAATTAATATATTCCTGGAGAAAGGGAGCCATGAATGACAGCAACAATGGACTTGTATTGACGGAGAGAGTACAAAAAGCATATACAGCTCGTCTCTGTACACCTATTCTGCAATACAGGGTAATATGTTTCTTTACTATACATCTGACAAGCTATAGTGGCACAGTGTGGTTGCTGAGACAATGCTATCGAGTGAGTAGAAGAGTGGTGCTTGTATTTACGATCGGTGTGGAACAGATACCGTTTTGATTAGTCGTTTTTGATTCGTGATAATGCAAATATCAACCTTTATTTTAAATTCTCACAGTTCCGTAGTTTAACTAACCGAGGTACTAATTTTATAAGATAGTAAAGGGAATCATTCATCATGCGTAGCTCAGTGCCTACGTGGAAGTAATTAAATATTCTCATGCCTGACCTAGATCAGTTTAATAGCTCAGAATCTTCCTTCTTTCTTAGCAGATGTTCATAAAGATCCACTCTTTGTACTGGTAAAGTGTTATCACTGATAGTAAGTTACCTCGCGAGCTTCGAGATGGCGGTTACTCGACATGTCACTTCCCGAGTTGTCGACACAGTGTTGTTGCAAGATCATTTCAGCAAAATATAACAACTTCGTCTAAAGCATAAATCTGGTATTCTGTCTCACTTATTAGGCAACTATTAAATATTGTTTGTAGAATTCGAGTCAGCTGTGGGAAGGAACATAGCTGAGAACAGTTAGATAGTTTTTTTATGACTTTGGGCCTTATTCATTTTTGAAGAAAGGGTAACCTTTACATGGGACTTAGTGAACATAAGCTGTTGCAGTTAAAGGATCACAGGTAATATCCTGTCACTATGCTAACAGAATAAATATCTTATTACACAAGGACTTAACCTGTTAGCAAACGTTTTTGTCTTTAATAGTACAGATAAATTGCAACACCCCTTTAATGGTTCAAAATGGTTCAAATGGCTCTGAGCACTATGGGACTCAACTGCTGAGGTCATTAGTCCCCTAGAACTTAGAACTAGTTAAACCTAACTAACCTAAGGACATCACAAACATCCATGCCCGAAGCAGGATTCGAACCTGCGACCGTAGCGGTCTTGCGGTTCCAGACTGCAGCGCCTTTAACCGCACGGCCACTTCGGCCGGCCACCCCTTTAATCTCTACAGTTAGAGTAAAGAACAATTTAATATGCACTTGAACAGAGCGTTTTAATTTTGTCGAAGACCGTTCGTTAAATTAAACTTTGAGATATCGTAAGGGAGGGTGACTTAATGAAAGTGGAGGAAACACTGTTCAAATAGGAGCGCTAAGGAGACTCTGTTTCCTCACTGCAGAAATTCTTGTGAGCGGGTTCTCTCTGAAATGTCATTGTCACTATCACGGCGGTCGTTTATGCCTTATTACATTGACGTTGCTTCCCCTTTCCAGAACAGAAAATTTTTTTTGAGATAAAAATTTCAGTAATGTTGTAGAAATACATAAAATACACTTACAAACACATTTTCCTAAAAATATTTGGTTCATTAACATGAATCAATGGATGAATGTGCAATAATTTTTGTTTCGTCAAAACGTTTATTAGTGAAGCAGCTGTCAATTCGATGTTTGTTTAACGCCACAGCTGTGCTGTACAGCGTGTTAATGTTGGAGGCATGTCTGTTTCCTCTTTGAACCGAAGAGTCTGATCACCTAGAAACTTCAAATAAAGATCACAACTAAGCTCTGGCGATGGTACAATTAGGAATTTTTGACGTACACAGTCATAGTGTACTATTTTAGATAGAATTCACAAGAAAGACAACAAAAATCGTGACTCTTTTCATGGAATTTAATTCCGTTGAATTTTTAGCCGGTCAGTCATTCGCGTGGAGCTATCAAACCACATACTATTGTTAGAATCTTGGTTTCGCGTTCGTATCATAGAGCAGAAACACAGTTTCAATCTGCAGGAAATTTCTTTCAGATTGCGCTGCATTGTAAAGAAATAAATCCCAAATACAAGTTTAACATAACCCGATATCAGTTCCATTTACGGTTGAATACATAACTCGAGTAAGCCGCTACTGAGCCCGGCCAGCTAGCCGCGCGGTCTAACGCGATGCTTTCTTAGCGGGAAGGCGTGGTGGTCCCCGGCACGATATGTGTCGAGGTCTGGTGTGCCGGCCAGCCTGTGGATGGGTTTTAAGGCGGTTGTCTATCTGCGTCGGTGAATGCGGGCTGGTTCCGCTTATTCCTCCTCGGTTACACGATGTCGATTGCTGCACAAACATTGTCTCCACGTACGCGTACACCACAATTACTCTACCAGGCAAACATTAGGGGTTACACTCGTCTGGTATGAGACGTTCCCGGAGGGGTCCACTGCGGGCCGAAATGCACAATATCCCTGGGTTGGCTATGGGGCGGTGGTGGGATGGGTGGACTGTTGAGGGCTCCGGCGGGACGAGGCCTCTCCGTCGTTTCTAGGTCTCCGGTTTAATGCATACATACATGCATCCATACAAGCCTCTACTGAGGTACATTACTATCAAAATACAGATTACTAAACATGCATTGCTTTAATGTAATCTTTTGATCACCTCAAAGATTGACGCTACATGTTGTTTAGATTGTCGATAATTCCAAGTTGTAAAATACAAGCTAACATTACATTTATTTAATGGGGCTACCAAACAAATGTATGTTAAGATATTTTGTAGTATTTGTTTATCTACTGATTGAATCTGGCAAGGCTAGGCCTTTTCCTACGTTCAAGCAGGCATTCTACGTAAGCTCACAGGACAACAGTTAGTAACCATTTGAGAAATCGTTTCTGAAAGTATTTGTATTGAGTGTAGCCATGTATGAAAGTGAAACATGGACGATTAATAGTTTGGACAAAAAGTGAATAGAAGCTTTCAAAATGTGGTGCTACAGAATAATGTTGAAGATTAGATGGGTGGATCACATAACTAATGAGGAGGTACTGAATAGAATTGGGGAGAAGAGGAGTATTTGGCACAACTTGACAAGAAGAAGGGACCGGTTGGTAGGACATCTAGGGATCACAAATTTAGCATTGTAGGGCAGCGTGGAGGGTAAAAATCGTAGAGGGAGACCAAGGGATGAATACACTAAGCAGATTCAGAAGGATGTATGTTGCAGTAAGTACAGTCAGATGAAGAAGCTTGCACAGGATAGAATAGCATGGAGAGCTGCATCAAACCAGTCTTAGGACTGAAGACCACAACAACAATAGAGATATCATCACAGACATTATTTAATACCGTGAATTACCGCTCTTGGACTTCATAAACGCCTGGATTCGGTTAGGGAGTGAGTCCACAAGGCAGTGCAGGTATCTTGCATCCAGGTTAAGCCACTCGCTGGAGCTTCGATCTCGCAACTCTACAGAATTGCGAGGATGATGATTTCGGGGCTCTACATTGTCTGACAAGTAGGATTTTTTTTTTCTTTTTTTTCATTTGTTTTATGGGACCAAACTGCTGAGGTCATCGATCACAAAGGCTACACACTACTTAATCTAACTTACGCTATGGACAACACAGACACCCATGACCGAGTGAGGACTGGAACCTCCGACGGGTGGAGCCGCACGGACCATGACAGGGCGCCTGAGACCGCGTGGGTACCCCGCGCGGTCCAAAAGATTTTCTGCTGGTTAAAGTGTGGTGGTTTTGCGGGACATTAGAGACGTAATAGGGCGATGGGGATATCAGGAAAGGCCGGCCGGGGTGGCCGAGCGGTTCTAGGCGCTACAGTCTGGAACCGCGCGACCGCTACGGTCGCAGGTTCGAATCCTGCCTCGGGCATGGATGTGTGTTATGTCCTTAGGTTAGTTAGGTTTAAGTAGTTCTAAGTTCTAGGGGACTGATGACCTCAGAAGCTAAGTCCCATAGTGCTCTGAACCATTTGAACCATTTTTGATTTCAGTAAACCAGTCACGTATTCTTAAGAATATCAATGAACTTTGCAGTTGTCGTGCCGGTGTGAGCAATCACCTCCTGCGAGGTGATCGACTCCAAATGTTCACTGCGTGGAGTTCCTGTCGTAACGCTCTGGCTACCAGCTTCGGATATACCTCATTCACTGTCTGCAACGAGCCATTTTGATTCACAAGCCTTGAAACGCGTCTCCGGTCCCTCTCAGCCAGGTATTTTTACCGGCTAAAATTATGATTTTTGTTTCGTTGTCACGAATGCTATACCGGTTGTATTAAATACGATGAGCAGTCCACCGCGAATTACCGACAAATCCAGCAACTTCATACACCGAATGCCTATGGCTATGGCCTAACACGATTGTCCATTTTGCCACTTTCATTTACGTACGATGTCCTTTTGAAACGTAAATGTCTCGCAGATCGCTACAATCTTGGTCACGTAGCGGTTGCGCGCGCTCGGTTGAGCACGTGACTAGATCGCTGCGCCATCTGTAAAGACTTAACGATTCATCTGTGCGTGTGCAATAGTATGACAAATTTTTTTCGGTAAGTTTATTTTACACTGCATTCATTACGATAAGCATGTGCAAGTAATATCCAGTAAACATTAGAAAATATTTAGTAACTACTTTGGTGAAGAAAGAGTTAATAAATAGAAACAATTTGCATTCAGTGAGAAGTGCGTAACAGAGACAAGTTACGGGAAAGCAATTTTAAATTATGAAGGCTAAAAGCAATGGACATGAGAGAAGATATGGAACGGGGAGAGAAAAAGAAATACGATAAAACACAATAAAGATTGGAGAAAAGAAAGTGGGGTCATTGGTTGAGGAACTGAAAGAGCGAAGGGCGTAATTCATTGTTTGACAGGGGGGGGGGGGGGGGAATTGTTCATACGTATGAATGTTTGGTGAAACGGTATGAAGGTGATAGAAGGAGGTGCCTCAGCTTCTGCTTAAAAGCAAAAGGGCATTTCAGTGTGCGCAAATCGTCGGGTTGCTTTTTCCAGGCGGCAGCAACAGAGAAGGTGTTGGTGGATGATTTTGCTTTCTGCATGCTCATAGCTAGGATACTAGATAACTGAGGAGCCGATGATGTAAACTTAGTGTACGGAAGTCACATGATTTCTCTGGTTGTAATCAACCTAGCTGGCTGTATGAATCACTGATATGATTAAACTATCCTTGTTTTCTTATAACCGTCTAGTGTTTTCACTGCTCTCGCCGTAGTGGATTGCATCACAAGAGTGGAGGTTCTGTAGAACGAGTGAGTACCTATACATTTGAAATTCTGTGGAAATATGTTTCGAAACTTTTTAATGGCGTAGAGTCAAGCGGAAGTACTTGCAGTTCACAGAGAAGCAAGGTGTGACAGAACAGTAAACAGTATACATATTGTTACAAAAGGTACCAGAATTAACAGCTGATAATACGGAACTGCGTGGGTTTGTGATATCCCGATCATCGCAGTGTGGTGTAGATTTGTCAGCTGCAAGTTTAATTGCTCATTTTTCTGATAAGGCAACTGAGATGTACAGGCCTTTGCGCGAGACCTTGGAAATCTGGCACAGATGGAGGGTTGGTCCGTTACGGAGGTATTGAATGTTGCAAAATTGAGAGTAACAGTGGAAGCAAAAACTTATTTAGGGTATACGAAATTTATTAAGAGAACCACAACATTTGAAGAATATAAAGAAGGGTCAATTCAGAGACATACGAGAAGAATAGTGCCACGCTTAACGGGGAACAATTACAGTAATGACTAAGAAAAATACAGAAACTGTAGACCAATTTGCAGATAGGATAAGAAAAATTAATGGTTACATCTATGATCTCGGACAAGACGCTGTAGTCAATGAAATTATTTTGCAAGAAGCTGGGCAGAGGGCACTCAATGATTTTTTGAGAGGGTTTCATGCGGAAATGTCAAGACGAGTGCAGACAAGAGATCCGGCCGATTTGCGCAAAGCAACTCAGCTACTTATGGAGTGTGCGGAGATCGATTTGCTAACTGGCGTGCCGGGTAAACGAACAGTGTTTGCAGCTAATATAAAATGTTTCTGGTGTGGACGAACTGGGCGTGTAAGGAGGCAGTGTCTCAGGCCTCAGTGTTATGAGAATAACGTAACGTGAAGTAATAATTTTAAAAGTAGAGACCCGGGGAAGAATAAGGTGTTAACGCCGAAGGGAACCACAGGTCCACCGAAAGTAATAGCCTGTAAGACTGGATGCTACGAAATCGTGTGCAGAAGTGGACTGTGCGATAAGAGGAATAGTGGGGAAAAAGGGTTGCAGGGTACTATTGGACACACGGTCGCATGTGTTGGTCGCCAGTAGTGGTCTGGTGGAACGTCAGCAATGGGACCCACCACGATGCAAACTGCGTGGAGCGGGAGATAAAGATGTCACATCGTTTTCCCTGGATATGGTTCAATTTAAACAATGTGTAGAGATTATACCACACATGACTTGATTCTGGGAATAGATCTCTTATACCAGCATTGTGCAATAATTGATCTTTGATAACATAGCGTATAACTTCACGGAAAAATGTTTCAATTAGGTGTAGCAATGTTACGAGGGGAGTCAGTCGGGAAATATGAACCGATTAAACAGTGAACGACCACACTAAGACTTGATTCGCACAACTGTGTACCTAAGGGTACTGGGAAACCACTTTGGGTCACTGCTGAGTCTAGCTTTCCGGTAGGAATTTTGTGTGTAATGCAACTGGCAGAAGACAATGAATTATGACATGAGGCAGGTTGTTCCGCTACAATAGGTATTGTACGAGTAGAGGAAATATTGTGTGAAAAGAAAGTACCTGTTTCTACAGATAATTTTATCGCAGAGGACATATGATTAACAAAAGGGTTGTTAATTGCTAGTATGGATACAGTGGAGAAAGAAAAATGGTACACATGATATGTCAACACCGAACAATTGCTGGACGCCATTGATACTGCATACAAGAAAAAGTGAAGCACCTAGACGCAAGCAATAGGGAACGGGTGGGAAAATTAAAACCTCCTGGTAGATTAAAACTGTGCTTCAGACCGAGACTCGAACTCGGGACCTTTCGCGGGCAAGTGCATTTGCCTGCAAAACGCAAAGGTCCCGAGTTCGAGTCTCAGTCCGGCACACAGTTTTAATCTGCCAGGAAGTTTCATTCAGCGCACACTCCTCTGCAGAGTGAAAATTTCATTCTGGGTCAGAAAATTACTTTTGGAATTTAACGATTTATTTCTCACAAAAAGACCGTCACCAGCTACACATATTACACAGCACCACATACCAAGGGGAAATTAATCACCAGTCTACCACAAACCTTATAGAATTCTTAGGTACTTAGAGCCCATTTTAGAGGAACTTATCGATCAGCAGTTGAAAGATGGAACAATTGAATAATATAATAGTCCATGTCGGAAGGAATAGTCGTCGTACCTAAAAAATCAGTGGATGGAACTCGAAAATATAGGTTTCATTTTAATTACAAACATCTAACTGCGGAAACCATAACGGACGCCTACCCTTTGCCAAAAATCACGGAAACTTTGGATCATTTTGGACAATGAAGATATGTTTCAACAATGGATTTGAAGAGTCATTATCACCAGGTAGAGTTTGCACCACAGAATCGACACAAAACAGCGTTTTCGGCACCTTGGGGACACTACCGATTCAGAAGAATCCCACTCGGATTACAAAATGAACCTACAACGTTTCAGAGGTTTCAAACGATGGCAGTACTTCGTACATCTCGATGACATAATCGTCTCTGGGAGTGGTATGGAACAGCGTATTAAGCGATTAAGGGAATAATTCCTGAGGTTAAAAGCAGCAAAGTTAACATTGAGCACCGAAAGGTGTAATTTTGTGATGGAAAAGGTAGCATACCTACATCACATCATAAGTAAAGATGGGGGTTAGGATAGACCCATACAAATTTCCTGTAAAGGAGTTGCAATTGTTCTTGTACTCGCGAACTATTGACTCCGGTTCGTGAAAGGAATATTGCCAGACAGAGACAGTTTTGCAAGAATTTTGACACGGTTGTTAAAAAACGGTACTAAATTTTTATTTGAAGATGGGTACAGTAGTGGTGAGAACTGATGAAGTGAATGTTCACGTTTCTGTTTATACACCAATAGAAGGGAAACAAGCATATCACAAGTGCAATGTAGTTCATGCATGTCCTGTCAAGTGGGGGATACTGAAGAAATTCGTAAGACTAAAAAGGAAGAAACTGCTATTAAGTGCAAAACACAAGAAAAGATATGTAGAAATGGAGGAAACATGGTTACAAAAATGCCGCCAAGGAGAAATCACAATGCGTGCAATATGGTAATAAGAGAGGGGCAGGATTCATGTATGTAAAATTGTTAATGGGACAATAGCAGGTAAGAGAATGCAATTAAGTGGTGATCGAGTAGGAATTGTACTTTCAACAAGTAGAGGCGCATTGGTTATTCTCTGCCTTTGATAAGATCAAAGTATTGGCTCGCTGTTCCGAGCAGAGGTAGTTCACATCAACAAAGAGGCAAGAATAAAATAATAGTGGTTTGTTATTAAATGGATCAGCTTGCGAGATAATGGGGCCCACTTTCCAACTTGCCTCCACGATTACAGGGATAACACATCAAAATATTTCTCAGCCTCGTTTATGTTGGCCAGAGGAGCCAATGGAAGTGATACCTGCTCCAAATCTAACCAGCTTAAATCAAAGTCTAGGGTCGGAATTAATGCCATTTATATACATGTTTCTGAACCAGTAGGAGGGGCAGGTCTCCCTGGAAACCTTATTGCAGCATCTAAATTCATAACAGGAATATCGTTACCAGAAAGAGACAACACTGGCTGTTGTCGTACCAACCACTTCAGAGGCACTTATTCAGCTGAGCATGGTCATTGTTTTCGTTTGTAAAAGATGAAGCACAAGACTGAGCTCGGACTCAGCCATCACCCAGATTCCAGTGGACTGGATACCCCAAGCATAAAAGCAGCAGAAGGAAGCTGAATGCGCAAGGGGGTAGAATTAAGAACAACTGACTCATTTTAGCATGTAATTTGGGAACAGAGAGTTATAATGACTGCGCTAGAAGCCTAGTAATCAAATACGTTCCATGGTGAAAGAGTTAAGGAAATGTGTAAGATTAAGTGATAGAGTTAAGGGAATCAATTGTTATAATAATACTTAAGAGGTGAAACAGGGCCAGGAATTTCAGTGTAATGCATAGCCCAGCTTGGTAGATCCGAAGGACTGTGTCTTGATAAGAAGGAGGACAATATAGCGTATCGACTATATTAAGTTTAAATATACGATAGTGTGGAAGTGAGTTGCAACAGAGCCAGCCACATACAGGCGAGAATGTTATGTATTACAAAACAAAACACAGCTGACTGTCAGTGCGAAGCGGAGCCAGCTGCGATTGGCATAGCAACAGCCAAACCTGCAGTACACTATCAAAAGGATAGAAGCCATTCCTCACTGCCACCAGGAAAGTGATTAATGTAGATGAATTAGCCCTCAGCGAACATAGTCTAGAGCATGTAAGAAATCGAATGTGTATGAATTCCTGAGGGAGCAAACTGCTGAGGTCATAGGTCCCTAGACTTACACACTACTTAAACTAACTTAAATTTACTTATGCTAAGGACAACACACACCCATGCCCGAGGGAGGACTCGAACCTCCGGTGGGAGGGGCCGCGTAATCCGTGACATGACGCCGCAAACTGGGCGGCCACTCCATGCGGCATGTAGGAAATCAGGATAACTTCTGAAAATTTCTTTTTCTTTTTTAAATATTTATCTTTCCTATTACAGTTACCATGACGTGTAACAAAGTGAATAGCAAGTCGCGTAGCAATCATTCTCAGACAATCAAAAGCAAAATCCGTGTAACAACAATACCTTAACTTCTGACGAGTAACTTATCGGTGTCACAGAGACCAATTCAGACTCAACAACGTTTGAGGAAGATGCTTCCATACCAGAGAGTCATGTTACGAGGGATATGAATATTGCAAAGATTTTAGATGGAAATATTTTTGTAAACTTGGATATTTTTGTTGATGATGAGGCGAGAGCCCAAGATTAAAAATCTTGGCGCAGTCAGATGGTATTACGACACAGACGACTCTAACTTTTTCGAAAAAACTAGTAGTGAATGAAATCACAGACGAACGGGCATTTCATCACACAGTTGTTAGTACTCATTCTTTGCAGACAAACTACCTTGCGCTTGGGCTTCAGTACTTATCATAAGGAAATAATAAATTAATTAAAACAAAAAACACGAAAGTAACAAAACGTTAGATAATCAGTTATCAAGTAACCTTGAAACAAACATACAAGGAAATAACAAAATAACCGAAACAAAATTACAAGAAAGTAACGACACACTAGCAAATCAGTTATCTAGTCACTCTGAGAAAAAACTACAAGAACGCAACAAAATACTTGAAATAGAACAAAATGAAAGCAATGATTCAATCGTAAGGAATGTAACGACAGTCATGAAAACGGAACAAAGCAAAATCCTTACAAGACTAGAAGAAATTTCAAAAACAAATGCAACGTCATTTTTCTCAGAGGATGGCTGAGGTTGACACTAAATTTAAAGAAATTACATATATCCACCGTAAAGAGAAAGCGTCAGTTACTTAAAAAATTAAGAAAATAGTTCGTAGTGCCGCGGTCGCAAAACTGCAGAGAAAATCGCAAAAGCATTCGGAACAGATATGGAATTTGGAAACAGAAACAAATAAAAGGGACAAGAGTACGAACAAACAATTTAAAACACTGGAAGCATAGATCAACGAACTTTCAGACAAAGTTGAGCAAGTCAGAGTCAATACAGACGATCACACAGCAGACAAAACTAGTACAGAGTAAAGAAACGGAGAAATTTCAATCTACAGAGCGTTTTAAGGAAACACGGATGAGCTTAAACAAACAACACAAACAAAATATCAATTGCTTACGCACTCATCTAGCTGACATTCAAGAGTATTTGACATGAGAACAAGGCACACGTGACCGTAGTGAGAGCTAACACACATGAGAGAAAGATTTAGTGCAACAATATTTTAGCCGTCTTAGCCGAGGAAGAGACGTTGAAAACGAACGCGAACATTCACATGCGTGTTTCAACAGACAGAACTCTAATGATGAACAAGGCGCGATGGATTTGACTACAAATATTTTTGTCAGTTTGTAAGTTAAAAGTTATTGGCAATAGCAGCAATGAATTACATCCCTTAGAATGGATCCAACAATTTAGCTTTTCTCTACCATCAGCTTGGCTAGTGGCATACGATTTAGAATTTATTTGCAATTTTTTGAAAGATGAACCAGATATGCTGACACGGCGCAAAGCAAGACATTACATTTCTATAGAGCAATTTCAATATGCATATCTTGCAGCATACTAGCAGGAGACTACAAGGCGTGGGGTTAAGTACAAAGTCGACATTCCGTCAAATTTTGAAAATTCACAGTTTGCTACCTTAACGCAGTTCTTTGATTACATGGTGCACGAGAACCATTATTTACAAGTATTGTTCAGCCAATGTGATTTAGTCCAGCTTTCTAATCTTGCAAGATCTTTACGTGTCTCTTTGCTGACAGGGCATCAGAAAGAAAACATAAATGCGTTCTGTGACTTTTACGTTTGCTTGAGATTCAAGAGTCCAAATAAATGTACAACAACGGAAACTGATATCAGAACAATTACAGTTATACCGACAATATTAACTGGGAACATTTCAGATCATTCAGTGACAACAGAGACAGAAGAAGATACGGGAATAACCAACTATACCAAAATCAAAATCAGTTTCATAACAATCTCGGTAGATCATCACAGTACGACCAGCACTTTCATAATTCAAGAGGCAACACGAACAACCCCCTACAACACCGTATCAATTTTGCACTTACGTACAATGAAATAAAAATTTTCATCTGTTTAGGCAGCAAGCATACTGTCACAACTATAATGACAACAGACAACAAACACACGATTTCCGAAAAATCCCATTGACATTACTGGAAATATCAGTTGTTTAGAAGACATCAGGGACACGTTGTTGAAAGAATAAGAAAACCTCCAAAACTAATATATCATCCACTCATCAGCACACAAATAGGCAAACATACTTTAAACGCAGTTTTAGATTCAGACTCTCCAGTTTCAGTAAACAGTCATACAGCATTCACAGGTAATTCAGATGAAACTTACGTCTTTTTACCACTACGTAGAACAAAAGTAAGAGGAGATGTTTCATGGAGAGGCGTCGAAGTAAAATCGCAAACGCATTTACAATTTCCTGTATAAGGTCACACTTTATCTGCAGACGTCTGGATCGTTTCACTACTAGCAACAGAGATTATACTTGACGTGGATTTCTTAAATGGACAAAAAGCAGTACTGGATTTTGAGAATTCATGTATTTCGCTACGGATTAACCAGACGCAGGGTACATTACATTTTGAGAAGTGCTTTTCGGTGGAGGAACAAGAGAATAACAGACTACAGTTTTTGACGTCAACCAAAGACATGAATTGGTACACGCCATTATTCACTGATGCAGACTTTTCTTTTGTTAATGAAAATGAAGATTCAAATTTAGTCGTTTCACCAATTATACAAGTAAAAATAGGCAGGTTTGAAGCAGCAACAGACAGGGGTAGCAAAAAATTCTAGGAAGTTCTACAGACCAATTCTTATGTTTTTGACAACTTTCCTGGAACTATGAGCGGATTCGTTGACGAATTTTAAGTGAAAAACCACAGTACTTCTTTTTGTAGACATTATAATATTCCATCCATTAATAGAGACAAAGTAAAACAGAAAACTGAGTCTATGCTCCAAAAAGGCATAGCTGAAACAGAGACTTGCACTGATCAATGTCCGTTACACGTTGTTCCAAAAAAGGACGGTTCTGCCAGATTTCTTTTAGATCAGAGGCTAAATAATAACTTCGTAGTAACAGAAACAGCTACACTAGAAACACTGGATGAGCCACCATATTTTCCACACTCGATTTAAGATCAGGATTCTGGGGGATCGTATTGCACTCTAATTGTCGCAAACATACGGTCATTTTATGTTTTGGAATTTGTTTTCAGTTTTGTAAATTACCTTTTGGTCTTACTACACTCCCGGAAATGGAAAAAAGAACACATTGACACCGGTGTGTCAGACCCACCATACTTGCTCCGGACACTGCGAGAGGGCTGTACAAGCAATGATCACACGCACGGCACAGCGGACACACCAAGATCCGCGGTGTTGACCGTCGAATGGCGCTAGCTGCGCAGCATTTGTGCACCGCCGCCATCAGTGTCAGCCAGTTTGCCCTGGCATACGGAGCTCCATCGCAGTCTTTAACACTGGTAGCATGCCGCGACAGCGTGGACGTGAACCGTATGTGCAGTTGACGGACCTTGAGCGAGGGCATATAGTGGGCATGCGGGAGGCCGGGTGGACGTACCTCCGAATTGCTCAACACGTGGGGCGTGAGGTCTCCACAGTACATCGATGTTATCGCCAGTGGTCGGCGGAAGGTGCACGTGCCCGTCGACCTGGGACCGGACCGCAGCGACGCACGGAAGCACGCCAAGACCGTAGGATCCTACGCAGTGCCGTAGGGGACCGCACCGCCACTTCCCAGCAAATTAGGGACACTGTTGCTCCTGGGGTATCGGCGAGGACCATTCGCAACCGTCTCCATGAAGCTGGGCTACGGTCCCGCACACCGTTAGGCCGTCTTCCGCTCACGCCCCAACATCGTGCAGCCCGCCTCCAGTGGTGTCGCGACAGGCGTGAATGGAGGGACGAATGGAGACGTGTCGTCTTCAGCGATGAGAGTCGCTTCTGCCTTGGTGCCAATGATGGTCGTATGCGTGTTTGGCGCCGTGCAGGTGAGCGCCACAATCAGGACTGCATACGACCGAGGCACACAGGGCCAACACCCGGCATCATGGTGTGGGGAGCGATCTCCTACACTGGCCGTACACCACTGGTGATCGTCGAGGGGACACTGAATAGTGCACGGTACATCCAAACCGTCATCGAACCCATCGTTCTACCATTCCTAGACCGGCAAGGGAACTTGCTGTTCCAACAGGACAATGCACGTCCGCATGTATCCCGTGCCACCCAACGTGCTCTAGAAGGTGTAAGTCAACTACCCTGGCCAGCAAGATCTCCGGATCTGTCCCCCATTGAGCATGTTTGGGACTGGATGAAGCGTCGTCTCACGCGGTCTGCACGTCCAGCACGAACGCTGGTCCAACTGAGGCGCCAGGTGGAAATGGCATGGCAAGCCGTTCCACAGGACTACATCCAGCATCTCTACGATCGTCTCCATGGGAGAATAGCAGCCTGCATTGCTGCGAAAGGTGGATATACACTGTACTAGTGCCGACATTGTGCATGCTCTGTTGCCTGTGTCTATGTGCCTGTGGTTCTGTCAGTGTGATCATGTGATGTATCTGACCCCAGGAATGTGTCAATAAAGTGTCCCCTTCCTGGGACAATGAATTCACGGTGTTCTTATTTCAATTTCTAGGAGTGTATTTCATCTGCAGCTTTCATCAGAGGTTTGCACTCCATTCTTCCAGCACATCTAAAGGACTGAATCACTACTTATGTCGATGACATAATTGTTACAGTGCAAAGCTGGTGCCAACATAAAAACGTCTTTAGCTCATTACTGGTAACGTTTTCAAATCTTGGCTTTACGATCAATTTAAGCTAATCTCAATTTCGAAAATATTCTTAAAAAAATTTTAAGTCTTATGATTTCAGCGTCTGGTACTGACCCGATCCAGAAAAAAATTCAGGCTGTTCGTGAAATTACAGTTCCTACTACTAAACGCCAGCTTAGAAGTTTCCTTGGCATCGTCAATTTTTTCGACGTTTCATTCGCAACAAAGCGTTGGACACGCCAGAATTATGTCATGTAAGTGATAAAAATTCAAACTGGTTCTAGGACCAACAAGCACAAATGGAATTTGTTATATTGAAATAAGCTTTACTAAATGAACATTTACTTTCTCATCAGGACCTACAGCGCTATTTTTGCACCACGACTGACAGTTACATGCAGGCCTTGGTGCTCACGTATTTCAAGCAGTACAGAACAATATTGTTATTGTTGTATTGTATTGTATTGTATGGAACTGGGGATCTAGAAACGACGGAGAGGCTTTGTCCCCGCCGTAGCCCACAGTCGTACATAGCCCCACCACAGGCTACAGCAGTCCACTCACCCCACCGCCGCCCCACACCATACCCAGGGTTATTGTGTGAATCGGCCCTCAGTGGACCCCTCCGTGAACGTCTCACACCAGACGAGTGTAGCCCCAAATTCACGCATGGTAGAGCAATTATGGTGTACGCATACATGGAGACAGTGTTTGCTCAGCAGTCGCCGACGTAGTGTAACTGAAGGGTAATAAAGGAAACCAGCCCGCATTCACCGAGGCACGCGGAAAACCGCCTTAAAAATCATTCACACACGGGCCGGTAGGGCAGATTCGTGCCGGGGGCCGGCACGCTTTCCCTGCCGGAAAGCAGTGTGTTAGACACCGCGGCTAACAGGACGAGCTCAGTAGCGGCATGTTATTGATACTAAGGGCATTGCATTTGCCAGCCGTGTTCTTTCTGCTTCCGAACAAAATTATTCAGTCGCAGAACTTTAGGCACTAGCTGTCGTTGGGCATATCTAGAATTTCAATACTTGTGTTAGCGCATTTCAAGGATGCTCGATACAATTTACAGGGTCTGTATGACAGAGATACTACGTTATTCACCTCAAAGTGCGTGCGACATAGATTACATTCATTTCAAGGGAAGCAGTGGACGATTGCATAACCTCAAAAAATGCTACAGAAATGGAAAACGTTAAGATGACCAAATTTCTAACAAAGCGTCAATTTTACGATGCACAGCCAACTGCCAAATCCATCCGAAAATTTGTAGATGAGAGAAACAAACTCCTCCCATCGTTCTGTAAGGAACTTGTTATCAACTCCGGCCAGTCGTGATTTCAAGAGGAAATGCATATAAAACGAACCCTGGAAATTAGAGATACGAGGGGGTTGTATCAAGATCGTGTGACATCAGTGCCTTAAGGCACTCATACGCTATTATTCCAACTGTTAACCTGGACGGTAAATTGGTTGGATAGTTATTAATTGTGCTGCGAGAAGACAGAGGTGCTCTGCCACTAACAATTCTTTGTCGTGTGCATTACCTTGCAAGGTCTATAGGGAATACTCACATCACAGCAGGCAAGAGTGGAAAATGGGCATAAGAGAGCTACAACTACGCTATGAGCACTGCTTTTGCCCAATAGCTGGTCGAAATAACTTGGTTTTTCTTGATTCCTGGTCTGCGAATAAAAATCATTGTTCGTTTGAGTAAACCAACCCTCCTTTCCAGTTCATAGCACCTACAACTGCAGGACAAATCCGGTTTCTGGATTTTTTTCCCAGTTTTCGAAACATATTATCGCACTACCCGCAGCTATGTGTTAATGCTTAGCTGTTACACGATGACCTCCGCGACAGACTGTTTCACATTCGGTTGCATGCCGTCACATTCCATCAGTTCTCATCTACCCGTTAAAATTCTATGCGAATTCTTTGAAAGAGTATTCCTCGCACTTAAGGCGTTCGTTGTAAGAGTGATTCAGTGGGAAGGTTTGTTTCATTACCATACAACTCTGTTCCAGTTGCTTTCTCTTTAACCTACAGTGTCCGGTCATTACTCTTCCCTAATTGCCATAGACAATGGTCAGTATTGTTAACGACCAGTATCACTTCAATTCTTGATAACCTTATAGCCTTACAAATTAATGATATACACGGTACACCATTATAGAAATAAGTACGACCTAACATTTAAGGGCTTTGTGTGAGCACATACAATACCATTCATCACTACATTTTGTAAAAGCTGTATTATGCTGCGTCCTTAGACCAACAAGAAAATTCTCACAGCTACTCACTAACGTTTAGTCTTACATAATTTCCTATAACAGAGTGCAACGGCGACTGCTACTGCGCTCCGCGTGCCCCTACTTTCATTGTTAAGTATGTATCGATTCTGCCATTCAGGCAACATCTTCCGTTCAGTGGCGTTGGAACAACCCCTTAGAAAAATTTTAAATTACTGTGCTGGTAAACCTCTTACGTTATTTTATTTTCAAACAGCTGAGTAAAACTGAACGCACTCAGACACTTCTCTCTTCACTTAATCTGACCAACAGTAAACAATATTTTTCTTAGCGCAACGCAATCTGACTTTCAACAATCCCTACAAATGAATGGCCCTGACTAACAATAACCTATACCTTTCATGAAACATCTACCTCACAAAAGTCTTCGTTACTCGAACTACTGCAATACAGCGAGCGCCAATACTGCCAGCTACATAAAAGATTCTAACTACTGAATGCACCAACTACTGATAGGCATAGTTATCAAATGAAAGATTTTGATAGAGAACAAACAGTGTATTTACTTCAATAGTGTTCAAAAGTCATTATACATATATCAGTGCATGACATCCAGTCTTACAAATTTCCTTTTTGTGCCGGATACACGTCCAGATCATCCGCTCTCAACATTCTGTCATCTCTCTCCCTACATCCTCCACTGCTGGCGGCTCAACACCAACTGCACAACGCTATGCGCTTTTCACATCTAACTGCCCAACACTGCAATAACGAATATTGCAACAATGCAAATCAGCCACAGACTGCACACAGCACAGTCAGTGATTTTCATACAGAGCGCTATTTACCAACATAAAAACATAGACAGCCTACTTACAGTGCCAAAAACACAATCTTCCCTACATTGACAATCTATCCAGGTCATTTTTCATGAATTGTATGGTAAGAGGTCCGAGCAGATGTTATACAGATGTAATTTTATGTAAGAGGTCCGAGCAGATGTAATTTCGATGTATTGCTCATGCGATGCCTGCGATATGCAAGGTATAACAGAAACGCTGACCAGAGAGCAGTGTTGATTGTACGAACTGTGTAGCAGTAGCAGTAAGTTGTTGCCAGTGTGTGTGTCTGCTCTGGTCTGGTCTGGTGTATCATGTTGGCTGGGCCGGTCGCGGTGCAGCGATGCCGGAGCCTGAGTATTATTGTATGAGGTAAAAAAAAGCAGCCTCGCGCATATATAGTATTGTTATGTAAACTCATACGTAAATCTTTAAACATGTCCTAATAATAATCTTTGTCTAATTTCTAACAAACATTCATTTCAATTTAAAGAATTTAATTTTTTTTTTCAATGCATGATCATTCCGATTGTTGCAAAAGAAAAATCAGTTGCTTCCTTTCACAAATCACAAATGTACAGGCCAGCATTGCACAGAGCAGTGCCGAAAATTTTTTAGGTAAGAGCAGATATATTCGCCGTTTGTATTGAGGTAAGAATTTTTGATTTTTTATTCAGAATGATCTTACAGGGCCATGACGCAGCACTGCTGTCGTCCAAAAATTTACCAGGTTACTGAACTTATTTTTTTATTTCGGGGTTTAGGAACTTTTCTGTTTCGAGCTTACATTAAATGAGAAAAAATTTTGTGAGTACATTAAATGGGAAACAAATTTCGTGTGGAGGTTAAATGTGAATGAATTTCTGTAGAGAGGTTACATTAAATTAGAATCACATTCATTATTATTCATATTAAATTTATATATATTTTTTTTTGTGGGGAGGTTACACTTGGTGACAACCAGCCAGGATCGTATTTCTTTGTGAATGTCTGAGAAGTAGTCATATATCTGCTCTTATTTACTTAAATGTAGTTTGCATCTGGCGCAACGCATTTACTAATTTGTCACTCTTTCTTTCACAGATCATCAGCAATTTATTGCTCTTTGTTGTAATTGTGTTTGTTCTATTTTTGCTTCGTCTTTGTTTAATTTTTGTTCTTAATTTTGATTTGTGTAAAATGCCGCGAAAAACTGTTAACAGTACATCGCGATGTGCAATGAGTGAAATAGCCGACTCGAATAACTTGACCGATAATACTTGCGATACTCAGTGTAATAGCGATAATCGTCTAATTACAGATAATCAGTACATGCCGATCACTAGTAATGATTTTAATCCTAATGATAAAAAACAAATTCAATTATGTCCACAGTAAATGTAACAATTGATGACGCAGTACGTTCGGATACAATGAACGCTGCCCAGTTTGACACACCCGGTTTGCAAGATTTGAATTGTGAACAGATAAATTTTTCTCACGAAGATGAACAATGTAGTCCAAATACGTCAGATTTATTTGATTCCGAGGTAGTGACCCACAGTGCACACCCGATTGGCAAACCTTTTCGAGAATCAGGGAATGACCAAATGGTTACACAAAACGTGACAATTGCAGGTACGCCATCAAACAGCACAGAGAATAGAGTAGGTAATATTGGCGTGGATCAAGTTATGGCATTATTGCTACAACTTAATGAGTATCTCAAACAACAACTTAATGAAAACAATGAAAAACAAGACAACAATTGCAAACAGCTTAATGAAAAACTAGATAACAATTCCAAACAGTCGAATGATGAGCAAGATAACAATTTCAAACAACTTAATGAACAGAACAAACAACTTAGTTAACAGATTACAGCCGTTGCCGCGCAATGTCATGATACTAAAGAACAATTACGTGAGGGAAGTAAGGCTTGTGCTAGGAGCAGTAGTACAGAAATTCGATCTGTGGCTCAAGAATTAAGTAATACACATGCAGCCACAACTAAAATACTTGAAGACGAAATTAGTGCAGTCACTAAACAATGCTCTGAAAACGCAACGAGTTTAAAGTAATGTCAGCAGAACTTTCACGCACGCTGAATGCGAAAGTAGACACGAAATTTGACCAACAGAACAGCCAAATTAACGAACTTTTTAATCACCACCTACAAAACAGTGAAGCGCGTTACCGTTAATTTATACAGGAACAGAATAAAGTAAAGCGACAAGTCATGGAAACAATTACGGCACAGAGACAGGAACATAAGCGTAAATTGTTTATGAAAGCAAAAACATAGGTAGACAACAATATTGCTACAGTACCAGACGAAAGTAATTCTATCAAACAGTTGAACACCGAATTACATGATGAAATCTCTGATCTTAAAACAAAAACAGACACACACATAGTAGACTTTCAGACAGCGACCGACAGGCTTGAACAATTAGAACTAATACAGGATCCCGATGCCATCAAAGCAGACATTAAGAAGTTAAACAAAACCACACGTAAAACACAAGAACAAATTAATGCTTGCGATACTAAAAACGATGATCAGGTAAAAATACTGACTGAAAAATATGATGAATTGGCCAGTCGTATTGATGTTATCGAAAGTAATAATGACACCAAATCAGATGATACGTCACCAGTTTCGTTTAATCGAACACCTGAATTCCAAAATTTGCAGCAGACGATCAGTGAGATAGATTCGTCCAGTAATACATTACGTAGAAAATTGTCATCTTTACAGCACGAAGTGACGGAGATGAAAAATATTTCAGCCTTTAACACATCACAGCATACGCCACTTTCCGAACATTTGTCAGACTTACACAGTCAGTATAATTGAGGTAATTTACAAAGAGTACGTGAGTTAGATTCCGAACAGTAACAGACAAATAGATTCTCATACAATCCTGAACCTGTTCAGACATACAGAGACGATAATCTTGATTACAAGCACTTTCTATCAGTGAGAAAATGCAAAGTATTTAAAAATGACAGAAGACAGTTTCACCCATTGGATTGGATACAACAATTTGTTTTTGAATTTTCACCCGAGTTGCCTGTAATGCAGAAACTAAATTTTATTTGCAGCGCGTAAGTGACCTCAGGGGATTCATTACGCTTCGATGAATATGTGCCGTAGCGTGCACAGGGCCCCAAGCCGTAGTAGTGCTGTTTCATCCTTAGTTTTCTGCACTGCTGCCTTCTCTTTTACTATCCTTTATATCTATCAAAACAGCTCGTCAACTATTGATCTATCTTGGATTAGAAATGTGTAAAGAAAACCTGATATGACAAATTTTACCGAAAGTGACAGTTTTCATTAGACACTCGCGAAACAAAAAGTAATACCAGCATAATTTTCATAAGTGAAAAAATTTTAATCATCAGTATGTACAAAATTTTCAGCAGTCGCAAACACATTTTGGTAACAGTAGACGCTTCTCACCGCAACAGCATCAAAGCCAGCCGGTTAGCATACCTAACCAACAATGTAATGTACAAGGTCAACCAAGCTTTAAAGTTTCGCCGCCTACTCGTGTAGTGTCGGCCACACCAAATAGTAACGCACCGCAACAAGGAAACCAGTACGTACAGAAAACACATCATTTCAATTCCTATCGCAATGCGCCATATAGCAATGACTATCATGACAGACGTAAAAATAATGGTCACAATTTTCAGCGTACGTTTAATAACAGTCGGTCTTATCAGCAGTAAAATCATCCGCAACAACATATTATCATGAATGAACCAGACAGTAGATATCATCCCGAACGTAATACGTCAGGAAGAAATAACAGAACAGTACAAATAATCGAAATGCCATAGCATCCTCCTGCAAATGATAGCACGTCAGATAGAATTAGACTAGATACAGTACAGGTTGCAACTTCCAGCAACGCAAGCAATGCTTTTGACACGCAGAATCTTGTTCACGAAAATGTTATTACTTTTGACGACATCCGAGACACTCTTTTGCAGGAAAGACCAGTTATTCAAAAAACCATTTCACATTCTGTCATTGAAGTAAGAATTGGATCACACACATTTTCAGCAGTAATCGATTCTGGATCACCTATGCCAGTTATAAGTGAGGAAACTTTCAACGAATGTAACAAAGTGAATACCTATCCTACGTTACCATTAGGCAAAACTGAAGTAAAAGGAGCAGTATCTCTTAAAGGAGTAGATGTAAAATTACAGACACATTTATCATTTTGTATTGCAGGTCGTACATTTCACTCAAATTTTTGGATTGTTCCCTTATTGACAACAGACGTTATTTTTGGTACGAATTTTCTGGTACAACACGACGCAATTATTGACTTTCAAAATTCCTATTTAATGTTAAAGGATGAAAATGTACAACTGGCATTATAATTTCAGCACTCTTTATCTGCAGAAGAACAAACAATTAATCGTACAGAGGTCATTTCCGCATCACGTAACATAGACTGTCATTCCACATTGTTCACAGATACGTACGTACACAAATATAATACTCCAGACGAAGCCGACTATGACGTTATGCAAATGATTTCTGATAAAGTTAAACACAGCAGTGCAAATACAGACGACGAACGCATGCAACTGCGCAAAACTCTTTTACAGCAAGCTCCCATTTTTGACAACATCCCTGGTACTACGTCCGGTTTTCTGTATGAATTTCAAGTTAAACAGCACGAGACATTTCAAGTTAAACATTATCCCATACCTTATATCCACAGAGAACAAGTTAATAAAGAATTGCAAGCTATGCGTGACCAAGGAATTATTGAACCGCCAGTTAGTTCTTACATAAACCTGCTACAAATTATTAAGAAAAAGGATGGTTCACTTCGTCTCTTACTTGATTCGCGTCACATCAACGACATTATTATTAATGAAACAGATCGCCCACAGACACTTGAAGAAAATGTACAGAAATTTCATGGTACTGCTATTTATTCCACATTAGATTTGAAATCGGGATTTTGGCAATTTCAGCTCCATCCTAACTGCAGGAAGTACGCAGCTTTTCTCTGGTTTGGTGACTGTTATCAATTTTGTAAATTACCGTTCGGTTTAACAATTTCTTCAGCAGCATTTATTCGCGGTTTGAATAGTATACTTCCGACAGAACTTAAAGACAGAATGACAACGTATGTAGACGACATTCTTATTTCGGAAGCTAACTGGTCTGAACACAATCTGATGCTTGAACAACTGTTACGAACTTTACGTGCACAAGGACTCACAGTTAATCTTAGCATATCGCACTTTGGCAAAACTCATATAAAATTTCTCAGACATGTAATTTCAGCAGAAGGCATTGAGCCTGACCCGGAAACACTTCAAGCTTTACGTGACATTACTGTTCCTACGACGAAGAAACAGCTACGCAGCTTTTTGGGTTTAATTAACTTTTTTCGTAAATTTATTCATCACTCTGCTTTCGACACCCCTCGATTATATCAATTGACGGGTAAAAACACTATTTGGTCCTGGGATAGCCAAGCACATTCTGAATTTGTGAATCTGAAAGAAGCTTTGTTGAACGCACCACTTTTATCACATCCAGATCTTACTAGAAATTTTTCCATTGCTACCGACAGTTCTAACACCGCTTTAGGCGTACACATTTTTCAGGAAATTGAAGCAGATGGTACTACAGTAATTAAAAACATCGCCTTTGCGAGTCACATTGTGTCACCTGCTGAACGCAATTATTCTGTTACAGAACTTGAAACATTATGTGTTGTATGGTCATTTACGAGATTTAGGCATTTTCTTTATGGAAGACACACTACCGTTTACACAGATCATAGAGCTATACAGTTTTTACTTTCCGCTAAATTTACACACGACAGATTAATCAGATGGAAACTTTATTTACAGGAATTTAATTTTACAATTGTTCACATTCCCGGTACACAAAATATTGTTGCAGACGCACTATCCCGCTCTCTCAGCAACAATCAGCAAGACATTGCAACCAACGTCTGCAAAGCAAATTTCAGCGTCAAGTATATTCAACAAGTTGCATTTGAAAATTTCATTTCGTCGGCATTACGAGACATAGCACAAGAGCAGAGTAAAGACAACGTATGGAAAGAAATTAAACATCTTTGGCAAGATAGGAATAATGTTACCATTAGAAACCATTACACTGTACGCAATAATATTCTGTTTCGCCGCGCTCACCCTGACAGCAACAACTGGTTACTATGCATTCCTGACGAGCTTGTTAACAAATTAATTTGGTATACTCATTTAAGCTACACACATTATGGAGCCAGAAAATGTATTCTAATACTGAGACAGAACTGTTATTTTAGCAACATGGAGAAACGTATTCGACGAGTTTTAGCGTCATGTAAAATCTGCCAGAAAGCTAAGTCAGATACGACTTCACATATTCCTCCATTACATCCCATTGTACCAGTTAAATTGAGACACATGGCCGCTGTAGACATTTTTGGTCCGATTCCCAGAACCAATAGAGGTTTTTGCTACATCTTTGTCGCTGTTGAACCCACATCAAAATTTGTTACCTTCACTCCGTTACGCAAAGCTACTGCTAAAACTGTGTCGAAAGCATTTGTAAAATATTTTTTTTATTTTTTTCATGTAGGGCATGTATTGAAAGTAATTTCGGACAATGGATCACAGTTTCGATCTGCTATATGGACACGTATGTTACGAGCTAGAAACATTTCTCCGATCTATTTATCCAGGTACTATGCTTCTTCGAACCCTTGTGAACGACTACTGAAAGAAATTGGTAAACTGTGTAGAATATACTGCTATAAAAAACATATTGATTGGGACACACACATCTTCTCATTCCAGGATGTAATTAATTCCATACCAAATGAATCTACTATGCTATCTCCGACTGTTATACTGAAAAATGTTGAACCACCTAACAAAATTAAAGAATTAGTATCCTTTCCTACATCTCGTCGACTACGACACCATGAAATTATTGACATTGCGCTGAACAACATCAAACGTGCCGCGGAGCGCCGGAGAAGACAGCAAAAACAGGTTTGTACACGCCGTGACTTTCACATTGGACAGAAGATATTGGTACGTACATACTATTTATCTAACAGAGGAAAGAATAGATGTAGTAAATTTGAGCTTCTATATGCAGGTCCATACAGAATTCGCAGCATTCGTCACCCCAATGTAGTACATGTCGAAACTCTGAGAACCAGAAAAAGTAAAGGCAATTACCATGTCTCCGATATTAAACCCTTTATTGAATGAACATACTTTATGATTTAGCACACTGTAATGCCTTTTCCTGATTTTTATATGACCAATGATGCAATTATTTATATGAACACTTAATGAGGATTATTATATTTTTTCTCGGCAAGTGCCCGGCAATGTAAGGTTAGCAGGTCTCTTTTCTTGTCGTTACACATCAGACCGTGCACATTTGTTCAGATAAACTTACACATTTTATGACCACTTATGCAATTATATCTATGTGATTATTTACTGATGATTATCATATTTTTTCTTGGCAAGTGCCCGGCAAGGGAAGGTTAGCAGGTCGCTTTTCTTGTCGTTACACACAAGGAAGTGCACATTTTCCATTTTTCATGTATGTATGATTGTTTTCCTGCTTGTTTGTATGCACTGTGAAATCCTTAAGATATAACAAACACCAGTTGACTTTGACATTTTTGCCTTATGATATCTCAACATCGTGACTATTTTACATTTTTTTTGCTACTACATTATGATACTCTGTGTACATTTTTGCACCTGCACACTGTCTATGTTTTCGACATATTACGTTTTCCATCATGCTATGCTGTATGCTTAATTATATCACTAGAAACCGGTTTTTATTTAATGGGTACATGATTTAAATGCAAGACATTAATCATTGTTCATCGTTTTCAGTAAGCAATAACGTGTAAATGAAATAAATGAAACAAACCACAGTGGGTTACTATGATCCAGAGGATGCAGAAGCAATTATGTTGAAGGCCTTACGCCACAATTAGAGGATCAGTTGCAGCAATACCTGACACTGTTTGACGCAAACCCTCTGTCCGCGGAAATTATCACTGCGGGCGAGCGCTAATCGAGTCACTAGCTAAAACCAGGAGAGAGAAATGGCTGAGGACAATAGAGGAATTAGACATGAAAAGGAGCAGTCAGAAAGCCTGGACACTCCTTAAACGTCTCAACAATGACCCGACTTTTTCTCCAGGACATGCTCCCGTCACAGCCGATCAAACAGCCCACCAGCTTCTCAAGATTGGGAAACCCGACACCAAAATCAGGAAGTCGGAAACCAAAATAGACAGGATTGAACACCAAGAAAATTCAACTCTGGCCACCCCTCTCACAATGGCAGATCTGGACAAAGCCATAGCGAAATGCAAGCTAAGGAAGGCCCCGAGCCTGGACGGGATTTTTGTTGAACAGATTACACACTTTGGTCCCAACGTAAAACAATGGCTACTGAAACTGTTTAACAATTGCATGGAAACAGGTCAGATTCCCACAATCTGGAGGAAGGCTAAGGTTATTACCGTTTTAAAACCAGGCAAAAATGCTGATGACCCCAGAAATTTTGGACCCGTATCACTTCTCTGCCATATCTTTTAAATCTTTGAAAGAATACTCCAGGATCGCCTCTCCAGTCCCATAGAACCGTACCTAATCCCCCAACAAGCAGGTTTCCGCCCAGGCAAAAGCACTACATCTCAGGTAATTAACCTCACGCAGCTGATTGAAGACGGCTATGAGAACCGGAAAATAACTGGTGTCGCCTTTATAGACGTGACAGCCGCACATGACACCGTCAACTTACGTCTGCTAATGAAGAAGCTGTATGCCATTACCAGGGACTTTAAATTCCCATCCACAGTTAGAAGTCTGTTAGAGAACCGTAGGTCCTCTGTGGAATTCCAAGGGATGCATAGTAGGTGGCGGGCCCAGAAAAATGGTCTCCCTCAGGGCAGCTTAGTGGCACCCTTACTTTTCAACATATACACCAACGATCAACCACCGCCAGGTGGTACGGAAAACTATTACTACGCCGATAACCGTGCTATGGCCTTACAGGGTGACTCCTTTGAGGATGTTGAGACAAAGCTCACGGATGCGCTAGACATGCTCTGTCAGTACTACGCCGACAATCAACTGAAGGCGAACCCTAGCAAAACACAAGTTTGCGCCTTCCATCTCCGTAACAAGCAGGCATCCCGTAAGCTGCGTGTCTTCTGGAAGGACACACTCCTCGAACACTGCATTAACCCCAAATACCTAGGAGTAGCCCTAGACAGGGCTCTGACGTATAAACAGCACTGTATTAACACCAAAATGAAGGTGAGCGGTAGAAATAATATTCTTCGGAAAATAACGAACTCCTCCTGGGGCGCAAATCCAGAGGTAGTGAGGACCACAGCACTAGCAGTTTGCTTCCCAGCAGGCGAATATGCAAGCAGTGTCTGGTACAACACTACCCACGCTAAACAGGTCGATATTGCTCTGAACCAGACCTGCAGGCTCGTCACTGGATGTCTGAAACCGACGCCAACAGACAAGCTCTACCATCTTGCTGGGATTGCACCTCCTGCAGTGCGAAGAGAAGCGGCAGCCTATAGTGAAAGAGAGAGGGCTGAGATGGCAGAGAGCCACCCACCAAACGCTTGAAATCTAGACGCAGTTTTCTCAGAGCAACCGAATATCTTAGCGACCAACCTGGATCTAGGGTGGAGAGATGGAAGCGGTCGGGAGAAGGGCACTGGATGGAACCAAAGGAAGAATTGGCACCAGGTTACGATGAGGACTGGGTGGTCTGGAGATCACTAAACAGGCTACGCACCAACACTGCACGGTCAAGAGATAACCTTCTGAAGTGGGGATATTCTACTACATCTAATCTCTGCGACTGTGGAGAGGTGCAGACGACCCAGCACATGTATTACTGCCCTAAATGTCCTTCACACTGCACTTTAGAGGATCTGATGTTGGCAACCCCAAATGCTGTCGACGTAGCCCGCTTATGGGCCAAATGCCTATAACATTTTGTTTCTGTGCACACATATATGTATATATATTTATATATATTTTCATATGCCTGTATTTAATTTTTCTGTGTGCTATTCATTCATTTTTTTTATATTCCTGTATCCATGGTGCTTCTGACACAAATAAAAAAAAACTATGAAATGGGAATTTCACCTTCGGAATGAACGAAAGAAGATCCAATACCTCGTCACGAAGAGTAAATGGATCAGAATTAACAAACATTAACATGAATATACTATACACATCGTATGATAGCAATCTTAACTAATTATTTTTCTTTCAGAATACGAGGCGATTGATGCAGGCTGTCAGACAGAACTACACATCTAAGATTTAGTGATGAAATATGCTAGAAATAAGGAACTCTATACTATGAATAGTTGTATAAAGTAAATGGTAGTATGAATAATGAAATGTCTTTTAGCAGATGATAATGAATGATGATGAATAGTGATGAAGAATATGGTAATATGAATAATGAAGTTTTTCTTTGCAGGTGATGATAATAATGAAGTTATGGTGATATGAATAATGAAGTTTTTGTTTACAGGTGATGATAGTGATAAATTTTATATGGCCACTAAACGCACCACTTTTAAGTTTTTCTTTGCAGATGAGGATAATGATGAAGTTTATACATTTACAGTTAGTTAAGAAATGCTATGTAGTTATTTAAGTATTTGTTGCAGTTCGTTTTGACAGTACGTCTTATGTCGCAAGTTATAATGACTGAAGGTTTAGGAAAGGATAGCTGGAGTACATATATATTGAGTACACATTTCATTACCTGTTAATTCGAAGTTCACTACTTTTCAGCATAATATGCATTTCTTCTTTCATCTTAATAATCCATTTTGTATTTTTTCTAGGAGAAGCTATTCATGAAATTAATGTGCTATAAGCAGTTAGTCATTAAACCTGTTCTAGTACTTGCATTTTTTTTACCCATTTGTGTGTGTCATTCATGAATGTGATCACATATACTCTACTTCTTTCATAACCTTGCTACAGCTGACTCATGACGAATGACGTTACCTATCCTCATTTGCCACAATAAGTCAAAAGCTAATATTTTCATGCGCCAGCAATTAATTATCGATCCCAACGCAATGCATTGCTAGCACACACACAAAAAAAATAGACCTTGGGTAATAGTTACAGGGTGTTACATTTTAAATATGTCTTATGTCACTGGAATGATCAGTTCTGAGTAATACTGAATGATGTTTTCTAATCACAGACCTTGAGTAATAGTTACAGTGTGTTACATCTTCAATATTTCCTATGTCACTTGAATGAAGAGTTCTAAGTAATACTTAATGATGTTTTGTAATAATGCATAAATACTATGCCAATAATTTCTGTAAATAATATTTTTGTTATACTCTATAAATGCTATGCCAATAATTAACTCTCATTTTGAATGATAACTTCTGAATAATACTGAATAAGGTTTTATAAAAATATAAGAATACTTTGCAACTGGCCAATGAGTGCCAATATTTACTGTCATCAGAGGACTTATGAATAATATTCTGTAATACTCCATACATAGTACAGAAATATTTAGTAACTAGGCAATGAGTGCCACCAATTACTCAAATCGGTTGATGGACTAGTGTAATTCTCATGATGACTAGCATAAGACTTAATGTCCTTCGTCTTCTGACCTAATTACCAGAAATTACTGCAATATACGTTTGTCCTGTTTATCCTTATGATCATGGAGCACTATATTTGGTTTCTGCACTAATTCTACGTTGGTGAAAGAGTGTGGTGTTGACACATCATGGTGTCCACTACCTTGAACAATGGAGTTGTTATAATGGTTCCACTGTTTGGTGTACCTAATGTACTACCAAAATGATAACATTGAATATTCATATGACATTTCAGTGTCTTGGCTACACTGATTAATACTTCAGGGAAGAGAACTTCAGATTGTCTCACTTGGTGTTGTGCTTCTGTAGAAAGATATGGACTTTCAGTGCAGCTACGTGCAACCTACTATGCTACAACCATGATGCAATCCTTCCCTTTCCTATCCTAGTTATTGTAAAATGATAAAAAAATACTACAGTGCGTATGCAATTTATGTCATTTGTTAATACGTTTTGTACTCATTGCGTATACATTTTGTCATTGCTAGATATGTTCTGTACTACAGTGCATATGAACTTTATGTCATTTGTTAATATGATTTGTACTCATTACATATACATTTTGTGATTACTCGATATGTTCTGTACTCAGTGCATGTGCACTCTATTTCATTCCATGTTCTGCACTAATATATATATATATATATATATATATATATATATATATATACTCTGTGACTGTGAACATAGTTAATGAAGAAAAATTTGTTGCTCATGGCAAGTCCAATTGACTCACCATTGCTGCCAAATTTTTGCCTCCCCCAGTGGAGGGTTATGTAAGGGGTCCAAGCAGATGTAATACAGATGTAATTATATGTAAGAGGTCCGAGCAGATGTAATTTCGATGTATTGCTCATGCACTGCCTGCGATATGCAAGGTATAAGAGAATCGCTGACCAGAGAGCAGTGTTGACTGTACGAACTGTGTAGCAGTAGCAGTAAGTTGTTGCCAGTGTGTGTCTGGTCTGGTCTGGTTTGGTGTATCATGTAGGCTGGGCTGGTCGCGGTGCAGCGATGCCGGAGCCTGAGTATTATTGTATAAGGTAAAAAAAAAGCAGCCTCGCCCATATCTAGTAATGTTATGTAAACTCATATGTAAATCTTTTAAAAATGTCCTAACAATAATATGTATTTGTCTAATTTCTAACAAGCATTCATTTCAATTTAAAGAACTTAATATTTTTTTTCAATGCATGATCATTCCGATTGTTGCAAAAGAAAAATCAGTTGCTTCCTTTCACAAATCACAAATGTATAGGCCAGCATTGCACAGAGCTGTGCCGAAATTTTTTTAGGTAAGAGCAGATATATTCGCCGTTTGTATTGAGGTAAGAATTGCTGCTTTTTTATTCAGAATGATCTTACAGGGCCATGACGCAGCACTGCTGTCGTCCAAAAATTTACCAGGTTACTGAACTTATTTTTTTATTTTGGGGTTTAGGAATTTTTCTGTTTCGAGTTTACATTAAACGAGAAAAGAATTTTGTGAGTACATTAAACGGGAAATAAATTTTGTGTGGAGGTTAAATGTGAATGAATTTCTGTAGAGAGGTTACACTACATTAGAATCACATTCATTATTATTCATACTACATTTATATAACAATTTTTTGTGGGAGGTTACAGTATTACAAAATCGAGCTCCACATACAAGTGGAGCACATAACCCTCCAGCGGGGATTGTTAAATTTGTCCTACAGTTTGGATGTGCATCGGACATCAAATGTAGGACAATTTTTTTCATCAGTATTTACAACATGAGTAATGGGTATTGCGTAATAATTACAATTTAACACTAAAGACAGTACAAATCATTGAACTCTTGAGCAAAGTGGTGCTCTGGTGCACAAGCAGTAAAATTAAAGTCTGGTCATGTCATATACAAAATATTGAAACTAAGAGTGAAGTATACCCCTAGTTGTCAAGAAAATAATGGGAAAATGCTTAAGGAAAGGTTGGTACATTGCTGAAGCTTACAACCATGTAGATGTGGGTGCATTATAAAGTCCAATTCTTTGCAGTCTCACATCTGAGCACTAGCCATAATAGGTTGGTCCAGTAATAGGTTGGTCCAGCGTCCAAGAACAGCTAAACACGTCACTAGTCTCGTTCAAATACAAAGTTACAGTTGGTACCTGGCACCATATTTACCAACACCCAAAGCTGGTTGCTCTCAGTACATCAATATTTTGATGATCATCAACATAAATATATTTTAAATTGAAGATTCTTCATCGATCCATACTGTGCCCAGCCATATTGATGTAAGAGTGCTGATATTCAATAGCTCCAATGCCATGAGCAGAGGGAGGAAATTGGATGATGGAAGGTGGGAAGCAGTAAGACAGGTAAGATAGTGGAACATTTCCTAATAAATGTAGCAAAATGTCTATGTAAGTTCTAAATCAGCCTATACTGAATATTGCAACATGACACCTTCTAGTAAATGTGGGAACAGTGAACAATAATATAATATCCTAATAAAACTATGAATTGGACTAAGTCACAATGCTGTACATTAAGACATGTCAATTATATACAATATAATAAGAAGTGAGGCAACAGTCTGTCTGTATGTATAATAATCATCAAGAAATGTAACATTAGTCTGTCTGTGAGAATATCAATACTAGCATACACACTAAATATACAAGACATAAAGATTTAAGCAACAAGGCAAGACAAAATAATTGGTAATGGATAATCCACCATAGTGATCTACAATGGCCTATATACCTATCATAATGCATATAGCAGTGGTTAGACGTATTACAAAAATAATAAGATGGCTACAAGTTCATTTTACATAGTATACATCCTGACAAAACATTTAAGAAGGGGATAAGAAATGTTCATGGTATGGCCATGGGCACATGTGGCCATTACATAAAGTATACATTTTAACAGAAGGCCACAAGTTGGCTACAAATGGCTGTTATAGAGTATGCATGAGTATGTAACTACCTAAAATTGTACTGTAAATTTAAAGATCCTGTCTCTAAAAGGCCATTGGACATAAATGCTTACACAAATTCCTCATAAAATGCTATGAAAATTAGAATACTGGCTCTCAGTTGCCTTGTTTATGCAATATTGTGACATAATTACTTAATTAGATCTAACAGTAAAATCAAGAATTGAATGGCTCCCGATTGCCTTCTACTTGCAATACATGCAGATTTTAATATTTAAAAAAAATGCATAGAAAATATTAATTAGGGTCTCCAATTGGTCTTCCTACATACATAAAAGCTGATCTTAGTAGCTACAAAAAGTTTGGCGCTCCATGTGGCCTTTCTACAAGCATAAATACTGATCTTACTAGCAAATATATGACAGGAAACATGTTTGTGGCTCAAGGTGGCCTAGTTTTACATAGCATAAACATCAAAGCTGAGAAAGGATTATAAAATGCTAACTGTAACTTAGTATGGCACTTAGAGGCCTACATATAATTCATAATGAAAATATTTAACTCAATATGGCTTTTACAAGAACAATGTGCAGTATTATACGGAAGTACGGCTCTGTATGGCCTGTATGAGTACAAATTAGACAAATAGAATCATACAATTAAAGTGTGGTATCATGTGAGTAAAGAAACAATATTTATAGGTTGTGTAGCACCCTCAGGGCTTCACAAATTTCAGTCTAATAAATGACCTGACAATGCGCATTGTCACAGGGAAAGATATGGGAAAGATTGATAAGGGCAGTGCACTGTATCTGTAAAGAAAATGATTGACAGTCAATCGTCATTCGTCTTGAGTCAGGAACTGCTACAGCCAAAGCAAAGAAAAATGTGATTATAGTACACGCAAACACAAAGAAAGGAGTACTAAGTGCAATATAGCTTACTGACTAGGTAAATGTAACATATCACCGTAAATCATGAGATAAATATGCGAAGATGAATGTGAATTGCTGAAGTAGTGGAAGGAAGAAACGTGATTGTGAACCTGAAAAAAAAGGCAGTCATGCAAGCAAACATATGATAGCATTATCACATTCAATCTCTCTCCCAGAAACACCTCCATTCATGTGGCGCAAAGAAAGACAAATTTACCTAGAAAGAAAACAGCATACACCAAATACATATTATCATCATACAATATCGTTATAGAAGAATCATCAATACATCAATATAATCCTCATTACTGGAGTGCAGCTCAGGGCATGAACACTCACTAACGTCAGCATCTGATCATTATTCCATAACATTTGCGGCAGCTCAGGGCACGAACCTGCATTAAATACTCTAGTAATACTCTTGTACCAAACACAAAATCCAAAGAAAAAGATATCCTTAATCCTAAAACCTTATAGGTAGTCTACCTAATTGATCTACCACGAAACAGTGTGTGAAGTGTCAGTAGTGTTTAGTATTCCATATAAGTTGCTTTTGACATGCTTTCTGTGTAATGCATTTCCTGCATACCTTTATGGGTGGCACATTTCACGCTTTCATGTGCTCCTATTTATGAGCATGATAGCTCATTTGGATACAATGAGATTCCAGTACATTGGTTCTGTAAAATATACAAAACGGATGAGTATATGCAATGGGCGTGAGTTACAGAGTACACTGATTTCTTATATCTGCATAGCTGAAAGCAAGTAAACTGGTGACATCATCAGTTTCAAGAGATAATTAGCAATATAGAGCACAAGACTCAGCATAAATGAAACATGGAAACATTATACAACAGAAAGAGTGACTAAACTAAAAAAATATTTAATAATAATTCATCAGGCAATAGCGCATAAGTCAGTAGTAATAGCATCTTCCATAGGGTGTGGAATGATGGCAAAGTGGAATAGCATAGCATCATAAAAAAGTAGCATATTACATGGTAACAGAAAAGACAAAATAGCATCGGAAACAAATGAATTTAAGATGTATAGAGGCTGTATACAAAAGGACACAACTTCTTACTATGAAAAAACGTCTGAGTTTCCGTTTACAGTGGTCAGGTGCAGGTTTGCAGTCACAAGGGATGTGATCCGCTTGACACATGTCAAAATAAATGTTGTCTCATTCACACATGTGAAAACAGATATATGTGCAAGGCTTAAACTTACGGTAAGGGACCCGACCTGCAAGATTCTCCCTACTGGGCACATCACCAATTAATAAAATGCTGAATAATCACGGAATCGTGAAAACAAGGTAGTAATAGTATTTGTAGAAGCATAGGAAGCGTATCAGGGAAAAGGTGAGGTGTGTTTTACAGATATGTAGACTCGCACATAGAACCAAAATAAGCATAAGTTGATATTTACTGGCAATACAAATAGCGACTTCTGCAAGACAATTGCTATCATAGTGACTGAAAAGTAGCAAAAGAAAGTTATACGAAGGTGAAAGTGCGAAATATATAAATACCAGTAGCGTAATGTCTTCACATTGCAAGACGTCAAGCTGGCGAAATGATTTATGTTGTCAGGATTGGCGCTGCAATGTAAATAAAGTAGAGGGTTACACAAAAATTTCGTACAATAAATGCTGCAAACTTTTGTTCGTAAATTCTTGTAGCTGAAATAAGAGTACGTAAGTTTCGTTCATAATCGCAGCCGTATTCGTGGTGTTAAAATTTGCCTTATTGTTATTTCAGTGATTTCTTGTTATAGCTATACTATGTAAACTGAAATTTAGTACATATCATTCAGATGTTGCATGGCTACAAACGACGTAAAGATATGGACAAATTAAGTGTATTGGTGTCAAAATTGTGCATAACATCGCAGTCCGGGAAAGAAAATAATTCAATAAAAGGTAATTTACGTGATGGCAGAATCTCCTACGTTGCATATACATAGCGCAATATAATTGATCCAGCTCTATGTTTGGCTTGGCATAATATTTTTGAGATGAATGTAGATGTGATTAGTTTTGTAAATCGAAGTTTCCAAATAAATATGCTTGACAGTTTGGTGCTGGTGGTATTCAGCGGTGATTATTTTAATGTGCACTGATTTGCTGTTGGTGATTTGGCGATAAATCTCATAGGATCTGTGCACTGATGTTAAATCCGATGGGCATTACGACTAAAAGTAGCTTTGGCGTCAGTGGCTCTGATACATGCGCTTCAGAGTTTGGTTTTGGGCGACGTAGCTCTACATTGGCTTGAGGTAAGCTGTGGCGTGACATTCCGACGGTATTGTTGACCGCGCTGCTGCTGGTTTCAACCTCCATTTGGCAGATATCACACTTTGTCCGTGGCCTCTATTTTTTCAATAGACCATATTAACCATTGCCCTTGACCTTGACTAATTTGTAGCATTTGAGAAACCTCAGCATTGTTAGAGGTGCTTTCAGTTTGTATAGGATAACTGCGTGGGGTCGGTATATTGGAATCTGTGTTAATCTCGTCTGTAACGGAATTTCTGCTAGCGTCAGCATGAGTTGTTCGACTAGCGAGCAACTGCTGTTCTACTTCGGGTCTTTGTACTGCTAATGACTGTAAAAACTGATTGTTTCCTCTGTATGTTTACGTAGAAATACTTTGTATCGCTTTTTTAGGTCTCAGCGTGAACTTTAAGACGTGTGTGAAGCGAGTGCCTTGTCGATCTATTCTGTCATTAACGGACTGAATGTCATTTGTTAAGCTTTGTACAGGTTTCACTACACTGATGTCTTAAACCATTAATGTCATCTCTTAAAGGTTTGGTACTGTCTGCGCATTGCCTGGCTATGGCTTCAGATATATCGCAAAAGACGTTTCTCACTGGCCTTAATGTCTGTATCTACACGTTTGAAACGGTTATCAATCGTATCTGTATACGATTTAAGCTCGTCACGTATGGTGGAAAATTGTTCATTGAACTGAGTGCTGGTGTCAACTTGTGGGTCTCGTATTTCGTGTCGTATGATGGAAAATTTTTCATTATTTTTATAAAATTGTTCATTAAACTGAGTGAACTGTTTTACCGTTATTTGCAAGAAATTTTGAAGTTTCGCTTCCGTATTCTTTTCAAGTGATGAGCCGGATGTCACTTGTGTTTTGTGATTTGGAGGCATCAAATGGTTCAAATGGCTCCAAACTTAACATCTGAGGTCATCGGTCCCTTAGACTTAGAACTACTTAAACGTAACTAACCCAAGGGCATCACACACATCCATGCCCTAGGCAGGATTCGAACCTAAGACCGTAGCAGCAGCGCGGTTCCAGACTGAAGCGCCGAGAACCGCTCGGCCACAGCGGCCGGCGTGGAGGCATCATCTACAACCATGGACGTCTCGTTTGTTGCCGTATCTGCGTAATTACCGTTCATGAAATATGAGTGATTTTTAAAAACAGGCTGATTACATTGCGCTCTGTGTTCTCTGACATACTATTGGCATTCTGATTGACTGTACAAGAATTGGGAAGTTCATTAACCTGATTCGGTAAAGAATCGTGTTCTGACACATGCGTGTTAGGAGTATCTGCTTCAGCGTCTTCCGCTATGTCGGAATCGACAGTCACAGTAAATGATAAATTAGGTAAAATGGTACTATAAGGTACATTACTCTGGGAAGCGGAACTCACGTTTTCTGTGTGTGTGAATTCTTAAGGGACCAAACTATTGGGGTCATCGGTCCCTAACCCTACATACTACTTAATCTAACTTACGCTAAGGACAACGCACATACCCATGCCCGAGGAAGGACTCGAACTACTGACGGGGGCAGCCGTCGGACCGTGGCTAGACGCCATAAACCGCGCGGCTACCCCGCGCCCATAAAGTTTTCTGTGTGCGTCCGTACTTACAATCGATTCTGCCACTCAGACAACATCTTTGGTTCAGTGGTGTCATAAACACAATCTCTTCTACATATGACAATCGTTTCAGGTCATTTTACATGAATTATATTACAAAATCGGGCTCCAATTACAAGTAGACCGCTCACAAGTAGAACAAAAGCAAACTAGTGCTTTAATTTAGAACCTTATAATACATACGTATTTCGATCTGGACGCCCTCTTCTCTCCCAGTATGCTGTTAATAACACTATGGATAAGACTTTCATGTTGTTGTTGTGATCTTCACTCCTGAGACTGGTTTGATACAGCTCTCCATGCTACTCTATTCTGTGCAAGCTTCTTCATCTCCCAGTACCTACTGCAGACTACGCCCTTCTGAATATGCTTAGTGTATTCATCTCTTGGTCTCCTTTTACGATTTTTACCCTCCACGCTGCCCTCCAATACTAAATTGGTGACCCCTTGATGTCTCAGAACATGTCCTACCAACCGATCCCTTCTTCTGGTCAATTTGTGCCACCAACTCTTCTTCTCCCCAATTCTAAGCAATACCTCCTCATTAGTTATGTGATCTACCCATCTAATCTTCAGCATTCTTCTGTAACACCACATTTCGAAAGCTTCTATTTCCTTCTTGTCTAAGCTATTTATCGTCCACGTTTCACTTCCATACATGGCTACACTCCATACAAATACTTTTAGAAACGACTTCCTGACATTTAAACCTATACTCGATGTTAACAAATTTTTCTTCTTCAGGAACGCTTTCCTTGCCATTGCAAGTCTACATTTTATATCCTTTCTACTTCGATCATTATCAGTTATTTTGCTCCCCAAATAGCAAAACTCCTTTACTACTTTAAGAGTCTCGTTCCCTAATCTAATTCCCTCAGCTTCACCCGGCTTAATTCGACTACATTCCATTATCCTCGTTTTGCTTTTGTTGATGTTCATCTTATACCATCCTTTCAAGACAGTGTCCATTCCGTTCAACTGCTCTTGGAAGTCCTTTGCTGTCTCTGACAGAATTACAATGTCATCGGCGAACCTCAAACTTTCATACGACGGGTATATGTGCTGTCGCTCCTAAACCGTGAGGTAAACTGCAAGGAACGAGAAACCCAGTTTGTACATGACGCAAATGTGCATTTTGACGTGAACAAACTCAATTCCCACAACGTAAAACTGACTCCGTATTCCACCCAGCTGAGTAATATGCATAGAGCAGCAAAGGAGTGATTGCAGCAATTTCTAAGCATGATACCATATTGCAGTGAATATGTTCGTATGAAAGGCGGTGTAATGTTCCTTCGAATGTACGTGCGAATTTACTGGAATTACAGTAAGTATCCGGGTGTAGGTTAGTGATACATCGTGTAACTGTGAAGCGTGCTCGGAAAACCGTTGTTTTTAAGGCGACATTTCGCAACAAGCGGCAAATGTGGGTTCGAGTCCCGGTACGGCACGAATCTACAATGTTGTCATTCCATTCTGCAGCTGAAAGAGTGAATACGTGTTCCGTATTTGTAGACATAACAGCATAGGAGGTACTGGAGTAAGGCAACCTAAACCTTAAGGTGTCATGTGTTGCATGATTCGACAGAAATAGGTAAATGGTTTCACATTCGTCGTTACTCGAGTAGTGAGCACGCTGTGTAGCACATTCCATTGTTTTGACCATTTATATAGCACAGATTCTTTTCACAATACAATCAAACTGGCTTCATTCTCCGCTTATTTCGATTGGATTCATTCAGTCCAGGCGCCTATATAAACATCTGCATGGATACTCTGCGAATCACACTTAAGTGCGTGGGAGATGATTCATCAAAACCCTTCACAATAATTCTGTTTTACCACTCTCAAGCAGCGCGATGTCAAATTCTTTAGATTAACGGTTTGGCGAAATTGCCTTAGTGTTGAGATCATTTTGGAAGCTTTAATACACAGAATTTAATAGATATGGTTGGGCAAAAATAAAAGGGCTGATTAAAGTGTCTAAATAGAACTTTAGAATAGAGTCATGGCCTTGTAAATAACACTGAGCCAGTGAACACTTCGGAGTAACAATGACAGTGCAGACGTGCCTAAAGTCCGACAAGGATAATGTAGTACATCGAAGAAGGTGTTCAGTATGGTGAACATTCCATTTAAGAACATGCATAGAATCTTCGTAGAAAATTCTGTCGCATTTTGCCAAGGACACCAGACTTCATCAGACGGTGCACGTTTCCAGGCGTGAGGCGTTCCTTCGTCGAGACCTGGAGTCCTGCACACAAGGCTTTCGATAGGTCCCCACAGTAAAGGCCAAGAGGCGTCAAAGAAGGGGAGCGAGGTGGCCATACACCCCACTAACACAACCTCCCCTTTCGACACAACGCCTGAAATGTATGGAACTGAGTTCTTTACGTGCTTGCACGAAAATGTGTTGAGGTGCTCCGTCTTATTGCTTCCAACTTATTTCACGAGGTCACTGATCGTCCCTGCAGTTCCTGATATTGCAAAGCTTTCACCGGCTAAGGATTCCTTCAAAGACCGTTAGTTCCTACTCGAAATTTGTATTTCGATTCCACCGGCAGCTACATGAAACTATGCACAATCTTTTAAATCATCTTGAATAACTAGCGAAGTTTAGGTATGAACGACCGCCATAGGTAGTTTATGCTTGGGGCGACGCTAAACTGATTCCCACTCCCGTTGAATCAATATTAGGACAGCCGCAACTAGTCATCGTTTCATGAAACATTTCAGAAAGCAATACATAGTCGCAGTTCAAGGACACAGAGCACCATCATCGAAATTTTCATTGAATTTCATTGTTTTGGAAACGAATTTTCAATTACTGGTGATTAGAGCAAATTTAAATTGGATATTTTTTTTGGTATTTCCTTTCATAGCTTTGGTGGCAATAAATTAAAATTTATAACAATCAGTATGACCTGAAATCGTCATTCTTGATAGACCGAATGAACACTGATTCTTTCTGTTTTAGTTTTTTTCTTCTCTCTCAAATCGCCTCTCCTCTATTCACCCTCCTCCTCCTCATCATCATCATCTTCATCATCGTCACCTCCTCCTCTCTCTGTCTCTCTCTGTGTTTGTGTGTGTGTGTAATCTCGATTTCTCCCCCTGTCTGTCATTTTCCGTGTATTCCCACAGCTGCCTTGTACTTCTTCCATTATTTCTCAGTTTACTACGTTCCCTCTAAAAGGAACACTCGACAAGATACCCTGCAGACGAATTTGATCAATTATTTTGAAACAAAATCTAGAACTAAGACGTTGCATGCGGCAGTTGTGTAATGTAGAACTATAGCGTCCCAAGAGACGCAGTCGACAAACGTTAAATACACAGTGCAGTTGTCTTTTTTATTATTTTGATGTCATGCTATAAAGGAGTAGTTTATTCACTAACTTCTATATCAGATGTAACGTAATTAGTTGGGCTAGTATTTAACGCAGCACGATCCTAATTAAGAAAGATAATAAACCACAGACATATCGCTGGGCTTGTAGCCGTAACGCGCAATCTTCTCTGGCAACGGACCCTCAGAACTAAATACGTTTGCGCTGAGAATAATTTCGTGCATGCGCTTGTAAATGGCCCACGGAGATAATTTACGATAGTCCCTCGCGTCGGCTAACTCTGAGTTTCCGATACATTAAGCTCTTTTACACAGCAGTTCAAAGTTGCGGAATTCTGTTTATTGTGATCAGTGAACGCATTTCGACAATTATCTCGCAACATTAAAGATCCCTCGAATTCAGTGTATGCGTGTATGTTCAATATTATTGCGTATTTTCCAATTTTTTGCTGTGATGCCATGCACGCCAGAATTAAGTAAAACCAAGTAGAAATAGTCAACTAACATAAATCAATTAAAGCTAAGTGGAAAAGTCAGCTAACATAAACAGTATATAACCAAATGTTAGTATTGAAGTACTTAAATTTATATATTCATTTTGTATGCATTCAAAAAGCGACTCATAACTGACAAAGTGATTATATTCTTCGGATATTCGAGTATATTTCTCATACATTTACTCTTCAGTCCGTATAGGCTGTGGCCGCACCCAGATGCAGTAGTCCAACTGCAATATGAAATTGGCAGTAAAACGTCGTCAGAGCCTTGCAGCCTAAAGTGACACTGCAGTTTCTTCAGAACCTGCTGCAAAGGAACCCAGTTAGGTTAGTCACAAAAAGTATGTCCACTTTTCGTTACTTAACTTTGTTTCAAAATGACGTTTCTTGAATAGGACCCAGAGAGAGGAGCTATCCTAAATTTACTAGCAGGATTTTTAAAATACGACATAAATGCCTTTGACCATTATAACCTACATCATCTGCCACACACCGTCAGCTGGCTTGCGGAGTATGGATGTAGATGTACATACATTCAGGGCCTATGCTTTTCCAGTTTAGGCTCCATGTTGGAATAAATATTCACTCAGTGCGCTAGTTTCAAAGTTATATGGAATGTAACTAATTCCACGAGCAATTATTTTGGCTCTTTTGTTAACAGCGGGTCATAATGCCCCACCTAATTTAATTATGGTGGCACAAATGGATAGTCATCGCCGATTCTTGACTTGAAGAAGCTGCCATTCAGGTAATTGGATCAATGACGCAGTGCCGATGAATCATGACTCGTCAATTGCTCTTTCCTTTACTCGCAATACCTAACCTTCCTTGAAACCAGACAATTTCTAACTATCAGTGTGGGGTGTCGTCCGAAGAACGAGGTGCCATGTCAATCACAAGTAAGAACAATCGCTGTCTGACGCAGTGACGGCTGACAGATACCGCCGTAAACATGTTCTCTAGAGGTTTCATACGCCACCGCTATTGAATGCTTTGGATGCTTACGTCAGAGCTCAGCACGGCTCATTCTAACCGTTAATTTCAGATCCAGCATTACGAGTTGTACTAGAATCCAGAACTATGTAAAAGTTTATAGTTAACTGTATTTTAAAATCGGAGGAAGGCAATGGCAAACCACCTCCGCTAGGACCTTGCGGGTCTCCCGCATCGTCACCTACGCTCTGTCAAGGAAAGGAGTATGGGACCTCATCATCATCATCACTATAAATTGTGATGTGACTATCATTCTCTGTCGCAACAAATGATATTAGAGTGTTCAGCGACAGTAACATATACATAGTGACATTCCTGGATACATGGATTGTTTTCAAATTGCGTAATCTGTCTTCTTCAAGTTTTAATAAAGTGATCCAGTATCTTGTGTGTGTGGTAGCATTTCTCAGCGTCCTACAGAAATAAATCTAGAATTGCTAATACGCCACTGTAGAGTGTCAGGACAAAGAGTGACGTTATCGTTTTTATATGCAAGAGGATTTATGCATTCTATGCCACTGTTCAATGTTGTTATTTATTCAGTAACTTCCCAGGCCATAATACATCGTACTTCCTTCTTTTTTTAAAAAAAGTTCAGTTCTCGTCTGGCTAGTGTTTGTAAAGAAATTATTCTGTAGATTTCTTTTATATTTATCTCTAATGTCAAATGAAACTGCACGGAAGGTAGTAAGGGGATTTTAATTTTTGTGCTCTATTATGATACTAGCAGATTTATCATGCCGACTGCACTTTCATCTAGAATTTGGTTCAGGGTAGCGGTTGAACTTTCCTAATCTCTTTGCAGTACCACACAATGTAAGAGAGTAGTACATGAAGCTATACGCAACGTTTTTTTCCATTCTGATGGTCTCTCGAAATTTTGTGTTAAAGTCAGTTAATGTAGTTAATAATGTTATTACGAATGAACGAAGAGATGGAGGGTATATCTTATGGACTCTTTAAAGGAAGCGTCCAAGTATCCGCCTCAAGGGACTGAGAACATGGTTGTCCAGACCGGGATTTAACACATTGTTCGTTGTGGCCTTTCGCTGCTGCTGAAAGCGATGGAAAGACGGTGGCTTTATAGGTTGCTGCAGGTAAATAGCTTTGATATGTATCTCTGTAAAATTTCTCTCTCTGCTAAACACCCCAGCAAGAAAGGAGAATTAAAATTAAATTTGTTAATACCTCTGTACATGCACAGTTATTTGGGAACATGTGCAAAATATTAATGGAAAAGGTGAAATGTTCAAAATGGGTCAAATCGTTTAACGACATTGATGTCGACGTGTCACTTTCTTATCTGTTTTCATAACAACCACACAGCTGCCGTACTCATCCTTACTAGACCAGTCTCAGATGGAAATCTATCAGTGTGAGAAATGTTTCGCCTAAGAGGAGAATTCAAACACTGAAATCACAAAGAATCATATTACGAAATTTTAGAGAACCCTCAGTGGTTCTAGTTGCAGAAATAGGCATTAAAAGTCATACAGGAAGTAAAACGCTCTTAATGTAGGTTGATTCTTACAAAGATGAAGACAGTAACCAGCCACTATTAATACTGCTATTTATTTAAGTAAATAGTGTCGTAACCGGTTTAGAACTGACAAGTTCATCATCAGACGGCTGTTCACATGATTTGCAATATGCACTTTACATAATCGTCAGTTTTCGATATTTAAACTTCCACAATGGCGAAATATGCTTGGTGGTGATGTACAAATTATATATGTGCTGCATATATTTTGGAATATTTGAAAAATACAATCCTGCAACTTCGTAACAAAATCGTGCGGAATTTTCGATGGCACCAACACACCAAGAATATTTCGCCACAATGGAAGAATAAAAATCGTAAACTGACGATTATGTAAAGTGCATACTGCAAGTCATGTGAACAACCGTCTGATGATGAACTTGTCATTTCGAAACTTGTTACGGCGCTATTTACTTAAATAAAACCGAGCGAGGTGGCGCTGTGGTTAGACACTGGACTCGCATTCGGGAGGACGACGATTCAATCCCGTGCCTGGCCATCCTGATTTAGGTTTTCCGTGATTTGCCTAAATCGCTCCAGGCAAATGCCGGGATGGTACATTCAAAGGGCACGGCCGACTTCTTTCCCCGTCCTTCCCTAATCCAATGAGACCGGTGACCTTGCTGTCTGGTTTCATTCCCCAAACAACCCAACTTAAATAAATAGCAGTATTAATAGTGGCTGGTTGCTGTCTTATTCTTTGTAAGATTCAACCTACATTAACTGTACACCGTCACGGTCTAAGAAGTAAAAAACATGTCTCTTTACGTACTCAAAGTATAAATTAAGATTACAGTTTAACGTCCCGTTAACGGCAGCATCATCAGAGACAGAACACGAACTACAAAGTATGGGGAAGGTCGAGTCCGTGTCAAACATACCATACTAATATTGGCTGTAACTATTTAGGGAAATGACGGTAAACCTAAATCTGGATTGCCAGACGGGAATTTGAATCGTCGTCCTACCGATTCCGAGTGCATTGTGCCAGCCACTGTGGCATCTCTCAAGATCCTTAAGTTCTCCTAGACGTTATCTGATAATATTAATTTAAGTATTTAAAATAGACGTTGGTCGCATGCTAAGTAGCTACGTCCAATATAACGCTGTGTAACACGTAGCAATGTATAATATACAATGTATAGTCTTGCTATAGATGCAGCTGGCTATTTTCTATCCAAGGTATTTCATTCATATAAATAATAGCTCTCCCTACGTCATATTCAACGCTTACACTGCCTTACAAAAAGAAGTGAAGCATCCTGAAGACATAGTGGTATGTCAGTAATACTTTGTAGTACACGTCAAATGCAAGTATGTAAATGATTAGAGCTGCAATTTTCGGTGGCGCATATACCTGTCACCAGAGAGCATTAGTGTTATCGCGTTTATTTTGTTATCAGACTTGGTAGGTTATATACGAAGCGTGAACGAGCTGGATATTGAATCGTCACTATCAGGGAAACGGAGATGAAGTGTACTTGTATATGACAGTGTTTTCAGTATCTGACATAAATTTCAAAAGCGATCTTCATTCCTGTGTCAGGTCGAATTCCTCAACACCCAAATTTATGGAGCATTTGGGTGTGACAGTGGGCATAATTTGGACGACATGGAAACTTAAGGACAGGCAAACTCATCGTCAAGTTTCCGGTGGATCACGTCTCACCAGCACACTTGAGGATTGCCGTATTGAACACCAGGTGCATCGTAACCCTGTCACATCAGTGCCTACCATTCGAGAACAAGTAATGGACTGCGTGCAACATTTCGTACTTAGAGTAGAACGTGCGACCTACGCCCTCATTTGTTTGCTGGATGTATTCGTATCTTTGTATTCCTACACAGTTTTTACCTTCCACAGCTCCCTCTAGTACCATGAAAGTTATCACTGATGTCTTTACCGAAATCATATTTCTTTGTCCGTATATTTCTTTTCTCTCTGATTTTGCACAGAACCTCCTGATTCCTTACCTTATCAATTTTCAACATTCAACTTTAGCACCACATCTCAAACGCTTAGATTCTCTTCTGTTCCAGTTTGCCCACGGTCCTTGTTTCACTACCATACGATGCTGTGATTCAAACGTTCATTCTCAGAAATCACTTCCTCAAATTGACGCCTATGTTTGACCCTAGTAGACTTCGCTTGGCCAGGAATTCCTTTTTGCCAGTGCTAGACTGCTTTCGATGTCCTCATTGCTCCCTTCGTATTGGGTCATTTTACTGCCTACGAAGCATAATTCCTTAACTGCATCTACTTCGTGACCATCAATCCTAACAATAAATCTCTCGCAGTTCTCATTTCTGCTACTTATCATTACATTTGTCTTTCTTCCACTTACTCTCAGTTCACAGTCTGTGGTCAGTGGACTGTTCATTCCATTCAGTAGATCTTGTAATTCTACTTCTGAGGATAGCGATGTCATCAACGACTTTTGTCATTCATGACATTTCCCCTTGAATTTTAAATCAACTCTTGGACCTTCATTTAATGTCAATCATTCTGTCTTATCCTGCAGCAATGGTAGGAGACTAGCATTAGCCAAACCATACACTCAAAGTAACTCGTGTGTAGCTGCAGAACGACTAAACCATAGGATTTCAGAGTTTTAGAATTTGATTAATATTATTTCGTTTACGGGTTGTAATGTAGCACATGTAATATAACGTGCTTGATAATGAATGTACTCACACTGCTATCAATTTCTCTTCAATCTTTATGTCCTTTATTATTTAGATCTCACTTCACTACACACTCTGGAACACTGTATCTAACAGTTAGTGTTTTTATGTGTAATAACGTCCTCAGATAAAGATACGAAAGCAAAATTCTTGCAGAAAAATCGCGATACGCGTGGACGTATACCTACCGACGCGCTGCGAAAAGATTGTGTGATTTCCTACTCTGTGGGAGACTGCGCGCCGGCTCACTGTAGAACCGCGTTAAGGGTCAGGGAGATAGGTGGCCTTTAGAGTTTATCGCGGTGCGGGCGGCAGTAAACCGGGACACCACTAAACGTCAGGGAGGGCCGCCACGGACGATACACACTGGCCGAGCGACGCGGCGCGCACCGCCGTGCCCAGTCTCCGGTGGACAAAAATACTATCGCTTCGACCAGAGGCGGCAGCCGGAGCGGCTACCCGCTTTATGTCTGCCGTCTCGCGCAAGACGCTCAGAGCCTTAATATCGCTCTTTTGCTCCTCTGTGATTCTTATTCACAGGAGCGCATAGCGACACAAGGATTCTTCTACTGCGCTCACATTTCCATGACCTACTTCTAGGGTTGACAATGTGGACTGAAAGTACAAGACTAACCCTTCAGTTCTGGTGATAGCCGCATCTGCGGTCTGACGTGAGCTACAGGGGTTACACTAACATATGGAAACACAGCGAGAAATGCGGGCTTGAATATAAATGCAGATGATAACCGAGCGTGCAGGTTGCGCTGTTGTATTTGAGCACGAAATACCTGTTCAATATCCTCAGTACGTTGCAAGCCTCAGACGTTGTCGAAACAGTGTTCTCAGCAGTTATGAATACATGATGTTGGAGCCAAGTGAAATGGGACGCTGGTAAATTGTTAGCGCTCTTATGGTGGGTGCTTCCGTAACCAAGGGAGCCGAAGTGTTTGATATTTCAAGAACCACCGTATCAATGTATCTCGTGTAAAGGGAAACCCGAGAACATCGCCCGCTAAGTGACAATACGGACCTACGGGTGAGCAGAGTGATCGCGAAAGACCATTATTCAAGAGGAGTGAGGCGACAGATAAAATACGACAAATATTTACTATTAAAAACAGTCTTGATCCCAATTTATTTAGTACGGTGACCGGTTTAGACCACTACTGTGGTCATCTTCAGACCTACAAGTCGTATATAAAGCTTTAATTAGAGGACTACATACATTAAAGAAAATACATAAAGTTATAAAGCTATAAAACCATGAATTACCAATCAGTAAGAACCTCCTTCTGCGAGAGGATCACTACTGGAAAAACCAGCGCACGTCTTACTACATATAATGGAAGCTCCGCCCACTTCAGACGGTATGATGTCATTACTAACCAACGAGTTATAAGTCGAATAACAATGTAAAATTTCTTACATAAAAGAACATTGTCAAGATATAAAATAAACACACACTAAGTTTATCTTATGTTACAGCTATTGTCAATTAAGAAACGTTAAAAATACTGGAACACGTAGGATAAATGAACTTCGTTTTGACAGAACATGAGTTGCCCTCCCAAGGCATGATAGTGAACCATTTGGAACCACTGGGTGCAATTGTGAAGTGGGACGCCGTTCCAAATATGAGGCAGCAGGCTTCTTTCCACTGAAGTTGTTGTAAAGTCGATTGGTTGCCATGGTAAAGATAAACGCCAGTGCAAAGTGTCGCAGTCGCGAGCCCTGATAGTACCAAAATAACGTGAATGGAGAAACGTAATCAGAGGAAAACCGCTCATCAGTGATGCAAATGCTCAAAAAAGAAAAACATAGTATCAAAGCCACAAAACCTAAGCTGTTGGGCAATGGAAGAGTGTCATTTGGTCGAATATGTCCTGTTCCTCAACGGTTACAACTTCGGGTCGACTTTACGCCCAAAGAGTGATGATTTGGGCAGTCATATCGTGGTATTCCATGGACCTCTTGATGCTCTGTAAGGTCACATTACTGAAAAGGATTATGTGTTCATTTTAGCTGATCAAGTCCATCCCATGGTACTACGTTTGCCGACCGTTGTGGCCGAGCGGTTCTAGGCGCTCAGTCTGCAGCCGCGCGACTATTACGGTCGCCGGTTCGAATCCTGCCTTTGGCATGGATGTGTGTGCTGTCCGTAGGTTAGTTAGTTTTAAGTAGTTCTAAGTTCTAGGGGACTTATGACCTGATATGTTAAGTCCCATAGTGCTCAGGGCCATTTGAACTATTTGTACAATGTTTCTTCCGCAATGCTGATATTGTACTCAAAGACACCAGGCCCCTGTTTACACACTTTTCATCCTCCAGGGTTTGTTTTGTAAGCACGAGTATGAAGTATCGCGTCTTAAATTGCAAGCATTGATCTAAACATTATTGGGTCTTCGTGGTCCGGTCTGGAGAGAAAGGTGAGTCATCGTTACCTAAACATGCTACCTTTTACCAGGAAAAGCGGTACAAGATTCTGTAAGTTCATCTTTATACACATGGTTGTAGGACCTGGCTATTCAATATGAAATGTGGGCACAAGGTGTTTTCAGTGGTACAAGACTCTCTTGAAAACTGTATGGGACCTGTATATCCACTCTGGAACCACTGCAAGCTGTTTTAAATGCCAAAGTGTTATCTACAGGTGTTGTGCCGCAAGTGTTTCCACATTTTAGTCCTACCCTGTAATTCCGCTTTATACGGGATTTACGCAAATCAAAAAAGGTTTTACATCACCCCGGTTCCGAGAGTTTCGAAACCTGTACAGAAAAGTGGAATAGAAGCCATTTCCGCCCTTTTTACTGCTCATGAAAACCACACATTGCATATTGTAACAATATACAGTGGGACCTTCAGAGGTGGTTGTACAGATTGCTGTACACACCAGTACCTCTAATACCCAGTAACACGTCCTCTTGCATTGATGCATTTCTGTATTCGACGTGGCATACTATGTACAAGTTCATCAAGGCACTGTTTGTCCAGATTACCCCACTCCTCAACGGTGATTCGGCGTAAATCCCTCAGAATGGTTGGTGGGTCACGTCCTCCATAACTAACCCTTTTCCATCTCTCCCAGGCATGTTCGATAGCTTTCAAGCCTGGAGAACATGCTGGCACTCTAGTCAAGCGATGTCGTTACAAGATGTGGGTGCGAATTGTCGTTCCCTGAAGACGAATGCCTCGCCAATATGCTGCCGGTATGGTTGCAATATCGGTCGGAGGATGGCATTCAAGTATCGTAGAGCTGTTACGGCACCTTCCATAGCCTCCAGCGGCAGACGTAGGCCCCACATAATGCCATCCCAAAACAGCAGCGAACCTCCATCTTGCTGCACTCGCTGGACAGTGCGTCAAAGGTATTCAGGCTGACAGGGTTGCCTCCGAACATGTCTCCGTCGATTGTCTGGTTGAAGGCATATGCGACACTCATCGGTGAAGAGAGCGGTCCCTTCGGCATGTTGTTGGGCCCACCTGTACCGCGCTGTATAGTGTCGTGGATGCAATGAGGGACCGAGCCATAATTCGTGGGTGGCGGTCATCCACTGCAGTAGTTGCCCTTGGGCAGCCTGAGCGAGGCATGTCATCGACGGTTCCTGTCTTTCTGTATCTCCTCCATATCCGAACTAAATAGCTTTGGTTCACTCCGAGACCCCCTGACACTTCCCTTGTTGAGAGCCCTTCCTGGCACGAAGTAACAATGTGGACGCGATCGAACCGCAGTATTGACCGTCTAGGCATGGTTGAACTACGGACAGCGCGAGAAGTGTAGCTCCTTCCTGGTGGAATGACTGGAACCGATCGAGTGTCGGACTCCCTCCGTCTAATAGGCGCTGCTCATGCATGTTTGTTTACAGCTCAGAATGGGTTTAGTGACATCTCTGAACAGTGAAAGGGACTGTGTCTGTGACACAATATCCACAATCAACGTCTATCTTCAAGAGTTCTGGGAACTGGGGTGATGCTAAACTTTTTTTTAAATATGTGTACTAGTATGTCTCAGCGCGCAGGCGGACTTAACAACGCAGACGAGACATAACGCATATTTTCCATTCTTATTTCATTTCTAGACCTTGAACCGACGCTAAGTTAGAACTTTACACTCATGAGCTGCAGAATTATATCCAACTGCATAATACGATGTTGGTCCGGCTCTGGATAATAATACAGCGTCGACCTACGGTGAAATGGACACGACGGTCATTTGGTATGTTTCCGGAAGTATATAGCACTCCCCAGTGTCGATGATCCACTTCCCACTGTCGTAACTGTCGATGTTACTGGAATAACATGGAAACACTTAGGGTCACGATGATCAACAATGAGCACTGAACGCTGTGCGGCGAACCGCTTCTGACTGGCTAAGCACAGATGAAGTCAATTTACAGTGTCAGCGGATTTTTCGTTGCGTGCTGCTGTTCGACTTCCGTTATCGTTGGTCGTTGCCAATCAGGTGATTGAATACTGTAGCCAATGAGAATTGTTCAGTCGTATAATTTTGGTTATCACCCGTATTTGGCTGTTTACGAATACATGGTTTCGCGGCATTATGAATTAACAAATTGTCGTCGGGCTTCCAGCAGCGCAAGGTAGTTATAATCCCATTGGGGATTACTTCGGCTGTTTATTTTAGAATATACAGCCATTTCCGAGGTTTTGGTTGGGCAGTTAAGTAAGGGCACAGCTTAAACTGCTGCCAGTGAAACGAGCGAAAATCAAATTATAATCTTGGTTGCCACAAACAAGAGCTTTTTTTTACCATAAATGTCGCGATTTCCGACATTGCAGTTGTGCATGAACTTGAGAGCACAGCACACATTGCTGCACTTCAGGCGCGACATACAACATATGAAAATCATGCTGAGGAGCAATGGATACTCGACCACTTACATAAGAAGTGTCACAGTCAGTGAAGAGACACTTTGGAAAAAGAAACGTCGTGTACGACATTTCTGTAATGCCTTCCCATAGTCACGGACAGAATCAGAAGCATATTGCGCAAACGCAGAGCAATGATTATTTATAAACCGACAGCGAAGATCAAAGAATGTCTCAGATCGGCGAAGGAGAAAAGGGACCCACTTGCAACGTCGGTAATATACCACGTACAACACCAACCGGAAAATCCTATGTAGGAGTGTCTGGACGATCAAGCAACACCAGGATCACCGACCGTAAGTGGCATTGCAGGTCGGGGCAGTTGGAGGAATCGACCGTGCGGGTGCACGCGCAGTCGACAACATAGTTAAATTCGCCAACACGGAAGTTCTTGCTGTAGAGAAGAGCTATCACGCCCCATTGTTCAGAGAAGTTATAAAAATGCACAAACATGGCGACACCTACAATAAGACAGAAGAAGCCTCAAGATGAAAGATCCTAGATTGGTGTGCTGCAGAAACGATCTTTGCAGGTAGCAAGGGGAGCATAAACGACGTTGGCGCGCATGGAACGTATAAATCGGCGGTAGAGAGCTTGATTCCAGTCCGGCATCAGCAATGGAGGGTGAAGCTTTGAAGAAGCCAACAGCTCGTGCTGGCGAAACGTCAGAAAAATCATCAAACAAGCGTTGGCGGAGAAGCCAACAGGAAAATCGTCAACAAGTGGCCACTAAAGCCTTAACAATACTATTTATGGAAACAACTTACCCGTAGACGGTGAACTCGCACGACATCTGCTCGCCGATCGGGAGGAAGCTTGAAGCGCTCTTCTAGTAATTGTCAGTTCGCTTAGATTGTTGAATCGAACAAGAAACGCACTGACAAGTGACGAAACGATCACTGGAAACGTCTTAGCACTTTTCGATAAAAGCAACAATAATGTGCCAGAACTGATGATCTGGCTGAAGGGCCGCGACACTTGGTTGGCGACCTTTCATGTATCGTGTAGGTCCCCAGGGCTGTATTTTAGAAGGCTATTATTTCTCTGGTTTCTTATAAGATGACCACACTACGTTAGCCGTTTGTTTCCAGCTGTGTCTTCAATATTTTGTAACTCCTTTCTGTTCTTATAGCACTTCATATCTTACTTTGTCACTTCTTGTGACTTCACAACTTGGTCTCAAAAATGGGTTTCCATTGCCTTTAACTTCTTTTCATTGATCCTGGAAACTACCCACAGTTCAGCGCCACACAGACCAATGCTCTGAACTGTACTTTCGTATATCCTCCTTATCCAATTCTTCGTCATCGTTTTATTCCAAACAGTCAAGTGTAACACTTAATTGCCACCCTTCCTTTTCCTGTTCTATACTTTATTGTCTCATTGCTTCAACTTTTGCCTAAAGTGATTGTCCCTAAATATTTTTATGGATCACTTCATCTTACTATAGAACCATCATCCATAACTAGATCACTTCCTTTACCTCCGACAACCAAATATTCGGTCTAAGTAAAGTTAATTTTCATGTTCCACAACTCATACTATTCTTCAAGATATCTTAACATATAGGACACATCCTCATCTTCCTCGGCGAAGATGCCTTGGTCGTCGGCAAAATTTAGTGAGAACAAAATGTTAATATCTACTCTAGTTCCCATATTTTTGCACTTCCTTTTCCTATTTTTCAGTGTTTCGTTCAAAAATATTCTAAAGAGGATAGACGCTAAACAGCATCATTGTTTCAGTCCTCTGCGAACCTGTGGTGGTAGCTTCCCAACTTTAATACTACAAGTATTATCTGAATACAGCTTTCTAATGGCTTGTACATAACATTTATGCATGTACACTTCATAGGTCTCCAACAAACCTATAAAAGCCATGTATGTCTCCAAGTTATGTACGAGACTCCTGTCAGTCATCTGTCTGATGTTGCATATAATATCGATTCAAGACCTGTCTGCTCGAAAGCCAACCTGTTCATATAGTTCTTCAATTTCTCTCTCAATTCTAGTTTTAAGTATCTTACCGCATAATTTCGATACAGAACCGAGAACTGTGATGTCTCGATAACTTGCGCAGCCATCCTTCTCCATTCAAATATGTCTGTGATGAATCCTTCTTCAAACTCGACAGGAATTTCCTCTCCACTAAGACAGTGGTCAAATAGCTTTGCGCGGTGTTCAGATAACACGTTACGCCCTTCCACCACTCCATATATACACCACAAGGTAATAGTGCTTTGCTATTTTAGAATCGCTTAACTGTGTCCCGCACATTCGCCGTTGTTATCTCCTGGATTTCTGTGTCATGTTCGTTGCCTGCAAAGGATCTCATATTCTGAAATTCGGATCGATCTTCTTTACACAGTTCTTCATAGTATACCTTCCGTCTGTCTAGGCCTCTGAATGCTAGTCACTTGTTCTTAACTGTTTTGTTACCTTTCATGCTTCTTTGGAATTTGAACTCCCAATGCCGTTATCAATTTCTACACATTTAATGTCATACACAGCATTTTTCCCTCTAATCTTCTATCATCACTCTTATTACTCATAAGCATCTGTTATAGGCTTCTTTTTTATCCTTCACTTTTGCTTCAAAATCATCCTCCCACAAGGCACTTTTAGATTTGCCAGGTGTGTTCTAAACTACTCCAGTACTTTCTAAGGCAGCTTCATGAATAGCTCTCAGAATTGTCGTACATGCTACTTCCAATGCTGTAGTTTCCACGCAATCTAAACCTGAATAAGAAGGCAACTGAAGGAACTGAGAGTGAGCTCGAATTATGCTCTGAATGTCCTGTTTCTCTGCATTCTCATTACAATTCTTTGGAGCCGATTACTTCTTTGAAAGGGGAGCCAATGTGCACACCGAAGCAGTAAATGGTGAGATCCACATTCTACTCCCATGTAGACTCTGCAGTCCTGTATCATCGTACAATTACTTTCTTTCCTTATAACATAATCAATTACAGATCGTAACTTCCTTGCAAGCTGTGTCCAGGCATATTTATGGATCTCTTTGTGTGGAAAAAAGCCTTTCCATACCCTAAGACTGCATTGTCCTCGCATTTCCTCTCGATTATCATTCACAATCCCCTCTGTGGTGTCACCGCCAGACACCACACTTGCTAGGTGGTAGCTTTAAATCGGCCGCGGTCCATTAGTACATGTCGGACCCGCGTGTCGCCACTTTCAGCGTCACCACACGGCAGGTCTAGAGAGACGGACTAGCACTCGCCCCAGTTGTACGGACGACGTAGCTAGCGATGCACACTGACGCAGCCTCGCTCATTTGCAGAGCAGATAGTTAGAATAGCCTTCAGCTAAGTCCATCGCTACGACCTAACAAGGCGCCATTAGCCTTACATAGCTTGTATCTAAAGAGTCTCACTTGTATCGCCACAATCTCCAGATGTACAACAAGGATGGATTAAAGTTAAGTATTCCAGAAACTACGTACTTTTCTTTACAGCATTCATTACGTATCCTGTTTCAGACCACACGCCATCCTTCGTGAGCTTATAGCGTGCATTGCGGTCCCCTGAAACCACACTGTGTCGGCACTTCTGTCGACACATGACCCTCCCCAACACTGCTTACAACTTTGCTATCATCCTGTTAACCCATTCGTTGATTAAAATTCCGTATAGAAGCAGTTCCTTACTGTTGTCATCTAGGAGGTACGTCAAATCATTAATGAAATTATTCTCCTCAGCAGCAGTAGCATTAGCTGTTGGTGCACATGCTCTAGTGATCGCTACGTCGTACCCTTTTAGCTTCGTATCACCGCATCAGGCATTACTTCACACAGTCCCATTTCTTAATGCAGCCTTTCCCCTTTTTATATAGCGATACGGATATCCCCTACTTTTCCCAACTCTCTTTGTTCTCTCCACTGTAAATATGAACGCAATCATCTAATTCCTCTACGCCTATACCTTTCTTCGTTGTTTCTGTCAGTGTCACTACGTTTGTTTGAATACTTCTTAGTTATGGTGGTTTGTATGTTCCAGCTGCCAAAATTCATATACCGCTTTTGTTTGTCAGGTCGATCTGTCTATTTCCAGTCTGGTTTCGAGGCTTTATTCTTGGATTGAAATTTTTCGAGTGGTGGGGAGCAGGCCAAACAACTCAACCCTCAACCTGCAGGTCCAGGTAATTCTTAATTAAAGTTTCCTTCCTCTATACCAATTGCCGCTCTGGACTTAAGGGCTCGTCCATTTTGTGTCTTAATCAGAATTCCTCCGGCTAAACGGTACCGAGTTCTAGCCTCCCCACGGTCGCCACCGTTGGAAATAGAACAGGGAAATGAAAGACACCCTCAGGTCTCGAAGCCTAATATGGTTGGGTTCGGAAACGGCATGAGCTGACATAAGAAGCCCGATAGAAAAAAAGAAGACAGAAGAGGTCTGACAGAAATAAGTGGAACAAATGTCAGACTTAGGTAACGGCCCATGTGGTTGTCAGCCACATACTCCTCAGAAGGAAGCCCCCTATTGGGTCACACTTAGTCTGGAATCTCATCAGCTGACCAGTCTGGCATGGGTGAGCCTACCAGGAGCATTGCTCCTGCCAGCATGGCTCAGTAGATCACCGCGACACATAACTTTCACCACCAACCTCACGGTATGAATCTTAGGACGGCTAATGCTGTCGTTAAGCTTCTAGAGACAACCAAAGGTTGTTAACAGAACCTGATTTTGAAAGACCCACGACGAAGAACAATTGCAAGAAACGCACAAAAACATCGTCGGTTCCTGATTTTCTCATAAATGAAAATTTCAGGAGGGAGTGTTTGAAATTCTTGATTCCTTACTGAGTGAGACTGATAGGAGGTTTGGTCAAGAGAATCTAAAGTAACTGTTTCATATTGAAGAGATTCTTGTTACGTCTTCGGAAACAAATATTCTGTCTACACCACGTCTGAAATAGTTTCCTTGAAAACGCTACACCGAGCAGATTTCACGTGGACAGGCTACATGGACAGCTCGAAATGCTGCGAAACTGACTGATGGACAACCATGTACTGTATTCTTTGTTCAAATAAAACATACTGCTGAACATGTCAGGGTTAAAGAACTGTCTCAGAAAGTTTTTCATCTGATCGTTTTGATTTTGATGGCTTCAATATCGTTAGCAACCTCTGAAAAGTCAATCAGCCCCAGGCGATGACTTAAAACATGTTCCAGATCAACAATGACACAGACGCGACTCATTCATCTACTCCCCTTTCGTGTTTATCAAGACAGGACTGCGAAAATTAATCTACAGAACCATCAACAGTAGCGGCTAGCGTCAAAGTGGTCATACACCCACATTACAGAGATGTTCATTGGGAGATATGCAGACAAAAATGCAGAACAAGCAAACAGTTGTCTCCACACTCATTTCAGGACATGTAAAAGTCCTCAAAAGATACGACTGGTCGTTGTGAAACGAAAATACAGCATCTGGGATTGCCTAAAGAAATACTTTTGACTAGCAAACCTCACACTTATTACGCCCTCAATACACAGGAGTATTAATCGCATGTTGCATCCGATAGCGCCCGAAATCACTTCACGTGACTTTTGTTTCTCTCGATTCATCTTGCCAAAATATCTTCACGATGATGGCATGTAACACATATCCGTCCATCACAGTAGGACGGTTGAAAATGGACACTCAAGGAACACTACATTTTGCCAGTTAGAAATTCTTCGGTATAAACAAGTTTCATTTGTAGCCTGAGGCATATGTGTATTCAGGATAGTGAAAGATGCTGCACTGGTGTGCATACCAGCACTGGATCGTGCAAGAAACGCCGTAGAACAGGCGGTGTGAACGGGTCTGAACTTACGGTCTTTTAGTGTAAAGCCAACACCACAGACGAAGCTGATCGTTTAGTATGTATATCAAAACAGCGAGAAGTCTGCTACTTTGGAAGTAAGCAGGTGCTTGCTTAATTACGGTTAAATAGGATACACTGCCTGAGAAAAACACTCAAAAATCCAGAGTAGAAGGAAGGACTGAAATGAAATTTCACACGTTGTGAGGAAATGTGATGTTACTACATGATATCAAAATCTTCTCTGTTTTACAAAGAAGTTGGCAGGGTAAGAGCACTTATCACTATGACTACGCACCCCATCTGGCCAGGACGTGTTCAATGAATCGGTTGGGAAGGGTGTCATAAAGCGGTTGTATTATATCCTGAGAAGAGGTGATCAACAACTGTTTTAACTGATCCTTCGTATCGAGGGGAATGGCACTGGGACATGTTCTGACGTCCAAACAGTCCCAACCTGATCTGTCGGGTACACAACTGGAGATCATGATGGGCACTTGAGAATATCAACATCATGCAGACAGTTCTTATAGACAACGACCACGTGATGACTGCCACGCTGGAAAATTCCATCTCGTTATAATCGTTTGAGAGGCGACATATGAGGACACGCTGTGTTCATTCCGTCAGAGTTCCCTGAATCGCTATTTACCATGAAACGAAGACGTACCTGGTGACTCACCACATCATGACGCTAGGAGCAACACCTCTGTGCCTCTCCAAAATATTGGAAGAGTGGGACCTCATCCCTAGTCACTGTCATACTCGCCGACGTTGGACATCTGGGATAATGCAGAATTGCCATTCCTCACTGAAGGCACTGCAACGCAGGTCATCAGTAGTCGAAGCATTCAGATCATTACATTCATGGAAAAGCAGCCGTTTGTGTGGTGGTCTCAACTACAGTGTACGGTTGGCTGCATCAAACCAGTCTCAGGACTGAAGACCACAACAACAACAACATATAACGATTGTTTTAGGGGAGCCAAGAGGTTGTACTTTTATACATTGTTCAGAAATTTTAACTGTGATCTTATGCCTCCAGCACGATCATCACCGCAATCAGAATTACTTTTCACGTCTTACAGACTTAAAAGCAGCGTGAACTTGCTTGCCACGCTGTTGACAGATTTCATTCATGTTCCAACGGTAAGTTCTCTTAGAGATCATCGGACAAGCACTTAATATGCCCTGTTCCACACAATGTTCTACAATTGTTCAGCTTCATCCCGTTCTTTGTTGACAAGTGGACTGTTTTATTGCCGTGAGCGAAGCATGTGCGTCGTACATGGTCTGCCTATGATGTGTATGTATCAAACTTACCAGATAGAGTGTTAGTTCTCTTCCTAAACAACATTATCACGGAGAATTTAGAAGCACAGATGGTATTTTACCCTGCGTTATTTTATTCATGAAGTCAAATTGTGTTATACTAATATTTTCATCCGTCATTATTCATTAAAAAGGCTATTTTCAGCAGGGCAAATTACTGTGGCGCTTTGTATGTCCACTTAGTTTATTTCGTATCGATAGGCAGTTTACATGTTAGGCGAACATTTCTGTCAGTAGATTTCCTGGAATTTTCAGATACATACCTACTTACATAATATTTTAACTGTTTAATGGTTCAAATGGCTCTGAGGACTATGGGACTTAACATCTGAGGTCATCAGTCCCCTAGAACTTAGAACTACTTAAACCTAACTAACCTAAGGACATCACACACATCCATGCCCGAGGCAGGATTCGAACCTGCGACCTTAGCAGTCGCACGGTTCCGGACTGAAGCGCCTAGAACCGCACGGCCAACGCGGCCGGCAACTGTTTAATATCCGATTGTGTTAGTACAGGGCTCACTCTCTAAAGATATTTCCTTCTCCGTATACTTCTGATTTACTGCTATTACAAGTGAAGCTGTACAATGTTTTTTCGTGTTACGTCGTCCGAAGATTACAGACAAATTTTCTCATCTTGGCCGTCAGCTTCACATGCACTATTTCGTTCTTTAACATGAGGTCAATTCATAGTTATTTCCTCACGATATTAGGACGTATAGGCGTTGACGATGGGCTTAACAAGTAGTATAACAGAGATATTTGACCTTAACCAGCGTGGCTCCAGCAGATGTAAGCCATTACGAAATAATGACTACCAGACATTAATTTTCTCCCAATAAATGATCAATAAGACCACATGAATTCTAAAATCATTTATGAATGTATCATAATGATATACTGGTGAAAACTAACTCTTGATATTTATTACGAATGAGTCTTGAACCTAGTTACCACACTCCAAGTTTAGGAAATCATTACAGGTATGTAGGATCCCCTACTGACGGGCGAGAAGTGAGCTATTCCAGCTCTCTGCTGTGTTGAACTGTGGCTGCGTATATGACAGTTTGTGTCAACATGTATCTAATAGAATGAGTTACTTTAGAGGGAGGAGGTTAAAATAACTATACATTCAAATTCCAGTATCGTTTACCCAAAAGTCTTATTTCGATATCTTGGACCGTTTAGGAGAATTTAGTGTGTTTTGACATGTGGAAAAGATATACATGGCAAAAAGTTAAATACTACATTTACAGAAACGATAAGGCACCAATAACAAGCGAGAACCATTAGTGTAGGCAATAGTTGGTAACTGAACGAGAAGGGCTTGAACTCTATCCTGTGTAATTCAATAATTTTACTAAGAAAGCAGTAAAGGAAAAGATGGACAAATTTGAAAGTGGAATTAAAGTTCAAGGAGAAGAAGTGTAAACAGTTGAAGGCAGAGATTAAGTGAGAGAGGGAGGGTATAAAACATAGACTTGCGATATTTAGAGAAACTTTCCTGAACATGAGAAAGCTCATTACAGCTGACATATTCGTCTGGGAGAATTCAGTAACTATATTGATATTAAAGACAAAAAATTAATATAGTTTTTCATTTCCAATTGCCCTTTTTTTTTGCTGTATGACTACTTTCGATATCGCTGTATCAGCTTAAGATCTAAATAAAAGTAAACCTATACAAACAAGGTGCGACAATATAGTAATGAGACTGATTTTCTTTGCAAGATGTGGCAACCCTGCAAGCTTGCTTTGACCTAGGTCTATAAGCTGCTTGTAGTCGAAGCGGCACACCGATGCAGTTGCTCAGTCGTGAGTTGTGCAGTAATAAGTTAACACATGTTTATGTCTCTCGTCACCGAAATGGAACCGCATAATATTGCGCAACAGTATACCATTTATTTTTGCGTTAAATTGGGTGAAAATGCGACAACTTACGGTACACTTCATACGGCTTTTGGAGACGATGTTATGTCAAGAGCTCAAGATTTTTGTTTGCATAAAGTGATTAGTGAAGGCAGAACGAATGTTGAAGATGAAGACCGCAGTGGACGACCATCAACCTCACCAACGCATGTCAACCTGGCCAGGGTGCGTGAACTCGTACGATCTGATTGAAGACTATCCATGATAATGATTTCAGAAGAACTGAACATCAATCGAGAAACGATTCATCTAATAATAACTGAATAGCTAGGTATGAGAAAGGTTTGTACAACAATGGTCCCCAAAACTCTCACATAACAACAGCGAGAAACAGGGGAAAATGTGGCAGCCAATCTGTTAGAGCAAACGGAAATCAATTAAGAATTGGTGAGCTGTGTTATCACTGGTGATGAAAGTTGGTTTTTTCAGTACGATCTAGAGACAAAACGCCAAAGTTCGTAATGGAGCTCAAAGGGATCACCCAGACCGAAAAAAGCTAGCATGGCGAAGTCAAAAGTGAAATGTATGCTTGTTTGCCTCTTTGATTCCCAGGGAATAGTTTATAAAGAGTGGGTGCCTCCTTGACAAACAGTTAACCAATATTACTGCAAGGAAATTTTAGAAAGCCTACGTAAAAGAGTTCTTTGTGTCCATGCCTAAATTGCTGATAATTGGGTTCTGCATCACGATAATGCGCCATTCCATACTGCTCTTTCAGTACAGCAATTTTTAACATCAATACAAATTTCAGTACTACCACTTTGAAGGAAACAACACTAATCTTTACTAAAACGGAAAGCAACATTTTTTTTCACGTCAGTCTCATTACTTTACTGTCACACCTCGCATACTGCATCTCAATTTACAAAAAATTGAAATTTGTGGCAAATAATTGATTACTTTTCCTACCTAACTTTATGAGCAATTTGTCGTGTCTGTTTCGGAGCTACCCATCAGTACCCTGTAGTACACAACTATGATCGATTTTTAAATAAGTGACTGATGGTAGGAGGGAGAGAGACAAAGAAAGTGGAAGATAGAAAGAAAGCAGATAGGGGTGGTGGTGGCGGGAAACTGTTGGTGGGAGAGATCGTAACAGTTTTACATTCTGTAAAACATTGTAGAAACTCGTGCAAAGACCTCAAAATTTATGCTAAAATTATAAAAAGTAAAATTCTGCAAAAATTGTCACAAAGATATTGAGAGTGTAGAATAACGGCAACATAAAATATGAAACGTGTAGGATAACAAAATTATAAAAGTGGGCCTGCGTGAATTAATAAAATGTAGTTATATGGATTAAGATTTTAAATGTGTCAACACTGGAAGTATAAAATTATAAAAGTTATAAGCAATAAAATTATAAAAGTGAAACTATGTGAAGCCACTACAGTTACAGAGAACAGGTTATGACCGTCATAGGTAATAGCTTATGCTTCTTCTTACTAACACTGCACAACGCACAGGTTTTACTGTGCATATGGCAGCAGCCAGTCTGCACCCTGCGCCGGTTTGCTGCCAGGACGGTGTGTGAGCCGATGCGCTGCCGTTACCTCTTATGGTGAGTGGAGCTGTTGTTCATACGAGCGTTGTGTCGAGCTCGAAGATCAGAGGAGGGTTTACAAGTATCTAAAACAGTGGCCTGTTAATGCACTCACTCTACTGATTTAATATGTTATCAGGCTCTTGTTAACGGTGCGCAGAAATTTCAGTTCCTTCTAACCCTGTCACAAGGTGACAATTAAGTTTATTGTGAAGCATTTCCGAATGCCCATCAATGGTTCCAACAGGGCGTCTTGATGTTAGAAGGTGTTCACCAAACGCTGTCTTACGAGCTTTATTATGTAGTACAACATGGGTTTCAGACTTATTTCAAATGTGCTGCCTGTTTCACGTGTGTAAGGTTTTGGAAAGCTTCCATGCGTCGGTTTATAGACATGTAAAAGGTGGCGCGAGTTTTGAGAAGACGTATTCCCGCAGCCCGCCGTACTAGTACGAGCCACTGGAATCATTGTATTTTACTGTCCATGTGGGCTAAGGGGCAGGTGTTCTTTTCTAAAAAGATTCTATAAACTCGGTTACTTGTTCGTATGACTTTGTCAAGATAACTGATTCCGTTTCCGTAATTCATTTGACCAGCCTGCTTAGGCTATATGAAATAGGTTATCTGTATATATCTGCCTTGATGATCTTACGTTTCTTAACACAAATGTTGTTCGGACGATATAAAGTTGTCCACATGAAATTCCAAAATTTGTGACGCGTCAGGCTTGGTTAGTATATTGTATTTCCAAGTAGTCTTACGCTTCTAATATTCAGTGTTCTAGTTGAAGCTTAACTAAATTATAATTGCATGACGCAGTGCTAAAGACCTGTAGTTAGTTCCATGGTGGTACTGTTAATTGACATTGTCTGCCTTGATGATGGCAATTAAGGTAACATATTTTAATGCTTATAATGATCTGCTTGATCCGTGCCTGTGATTATACGGATTTCTGAGAAAATGTTGGAGTAATATCACCTTATTCTGAGAGACAGGGGCTGTATACTGTGGCGTGAGGCAGCCCTTGATTGTTTTGTGACATATTGAGGGTTATTACTTTACTTTCGGTTGTTTGAGGATTTAAGCTTCCACGTAAACTCAGTTTTTATCACTGCACATATATCGTTGAGACACATTGTAAAATTTGAATTTCTGCTTTAGTGGAGAGTGTCCTCCAGTTTAATACTAAAGAAGGAAGAAGTATATAGCAAGGAACATTTTGAATTTTTTTAAGTGTAATCTGTTAAGATCTTAACTTATGTGAAAGTGTTGATTGAAGTTTATGTAAATGTATTAGGTATTTGGCAGATTGTGCGTTATGAACATTGTGTTGAGAGCAAAGTATATGTTCGTTGTTATGTTGGTACCTGTTTGTTTGTAACACCACCCTACAATTCCCCTCACCCGCTGTGCTATCATTTCAGGGGTACTATCACTTTTTTCAACAACTGCCACTTCTGTATTTTTTTTTTTTTTTGATGATGGACGGAACATATTTAGTTTTACTACGGTTTTAGATCTTAAGATGATCCTGGGACACTGAAACTAGTCGCAGTGTCTAAAATTGCGCAACTGAGACTGAAAAATAAACGATACATTAACATTTTGTGAATCAGAAATCCGTTACCGTCGAATATGTATTCGAGAGCTAGGAAGTCTTTCCTGTATGATTTTAGCCTTGTAGAGAAGTGGGACATTGACGATAAAGAGTACAGACGCGTGAACAGAAAATATTGAGCTGTGATGTTATAGAATAACGGTGCACATTAGACGGTTGATCGGACAACTAAATAAGAAGTGCTACCTGTACCCCGAGAGTGAAAACATTGATGGCATACTTTTGCAAAAAACTGAGATAGGCTGATGGTAAACATCAAGGAATTACGGAGTAGGTAATTTAATAATGGATAGGAGTGTCATAGTGTCAAATTATAGAGCGAAACCAAGACTTGATTACTGTAAACAGGTCCAGCTGGATGAAGGTAACCGTATTATGGAGAGATGAAGAAGCATGTGCTGCACAGAATAGGTTGGCAAATTGGATATATGTCTCCCCTCTCTTCCTGTGCATGTCCTCCGCCCCCTCTCTTAGTCCATACCCTACTTCCTACCCCCTATATCTGTGCAACGTCTCCCCCTCTCCTCTTTCTATTTACCTTCTACCCCGCTCTCTCTCTCCTTCTCCCGATTATTTCTATCCATCTGTTACTTTCTCCCTCCGTCAACGTGCATTTGAGCCCCTCCCCTCCCACTTTTTGACTGGAAATTTAAGTCGCTTAAAATGAATAGCTAAATCTTTTTGGATCATTGGTATAAAGGGGTCTGACAGTCTTTTGCATAGTTTAATCGGCACATGGGAAGGATTCGAAAGATTCAGATTATGTAGTGATATTTTAATCACAAGGCAATAAGGCACAAATACATTGTCCTGTTTTCTGGAAAACCGACGGCGGGGGAGCAAACATAACATCACATTGTTTTGCATACAATTTTTGTATAAAATTGTACATCAATGGAAAGAATATACACGTGAGAAACAATTTATCTAATGGTTTACATGCCTATTTACATAGTTAAAAATGGCTGTCAGAGAGAGAACTAAACCGCTAATTCTCACAGCAGAACACAATATCTTCCTTCTGGCAGTTTTCACGCAAAAGCTGTAGGTTGTGGTTTTAAAACAAATACAGCCTATATCTGTATGTGTTTTTACTAGAGAGCTTTTTAAGATTTAGGCTAACTACCTTTCCCTGTCATATTGTGTGATTCAAAAGTAGCTGAACACATTTCGTGGGTGTAATGTACGCATCGAAATAAGAGTAAAATGCGCAATAAAGTTTTGTCTGATTTTGATTTATTTCGAATTTGTGATGTAGCATGTTATTTGTTGTAGGCATTACATCATGGTATCTGAGTGGTCAGCGCGACAGACTGTCAATCTAAAGGTCCCGGGTTCGATTCCCGGCTGGGTCGGAGATTTCCTCCGCTGAGGAACTGGGTGTTGTCCTAATCATCATTTCATCCCCATCGACGCGCAAGTCGCCGAAGTGGAGTCAAATCGAAAGACTTGCGCCCGGCGACCGGTCTACCCGACGGGAGGCCCTCGTCTCACGACATTTCATTTTATATCGTGGGCCAGTGCAGGCATTTGGCATGTCTTGTTAGCCTGCATATCAGCTTTTGTAGCTTTGTCGACGATGCTCCTACACTCTTTATCGGGGAGGCCAGAGAATATCTCAGAGGTGCTTTTCACGACACTTGGACAGATCATGAGGGACCAACTGCTGGGCCCGGGAGAACTCCGTATCTCAACCTGCTTGGCTTTTACCGTTGGGGTCGTCTGAAGGAGCTCATGTATGGTGTTGTAGATGAGAATGTAACACAGCTACAGTGGCGAACGGTGAGTGTCTGTGCAGCTACGTAGAACGAAATAAATGGAGCCTTCAATTCTCCGAGGCGTCGAGACCGAAATACGTAGATCAAGTCACTGTCTTCGTCTACACAGACGTCATTTTGAACATGTTCTGGGGTACCTGTACGGTACGTACTTACGTTGAATTTCGTGTCCCTTCGTGTGTTTGCTTTCTGAGAAGAATTGATTGTTGTTGTTTGCGTTGCACATGTGATCCCTGCTCTACTCCACATCTCGGAAATAAAAGCAATTTCTGATAAAATACCGTGTTAATTAAAATTTTACTCTTATTCTGGTGCGTACATCACACCCACGAAGTTTGTATAGTTACTTTTGAATCGCATTATATGTTATATACATATTTACGTTATATATATATATATGTATATATTAAAAATGCATAGCCCATGTGTATCCAAATCTTTGTTAGCGTATTGTGTGGAATTTTGGATTAAATTGGTCAAGATGTTTGGAGAATTTTGCTAACAACGTTTCATGTCTGTAAGAATACTTACACCACCATCGTGTTAAAGTTTTAAGAATACCTTATGAGAAGTATTCGAGAATTTTGGTAACAACGTTAAACAACGACTTGTCTTTATGTAGTAGTATAGGTGACAGCCACGCAGTAAAAGTAAACACACAGCAGTCAGAGCATTAATCCGCTATTCGTCAGAAACGGTAGTACGTGGGTGAGAGTCGCTCCGATACGCATTTGTACACAACCAAGTGATGCCTGTGACACGGCGCACCAAAGCCAGAAGGCTGCAAGTGGCTAGACGAGTCTGGCTGCGGCGGTCGTACCGGGGGGGGGGGGGGGGGGGGGGAGGGTGATGGTGGGGGGGGGGGGGCGCCAGAGGTTGACCGCGGCGGCCAGTCGGCGACTGACGCGCGACACGTCACACTGCTCAGGCGCCTACAGGCGCGTCCAATTAGCGGACACCGGTTGCGGCAAAGCTGACAGACGGCCGCCTGCCCGGGCCTAACACTGCTTGCCGGCTGCAAACAAGCTGCGCCCCTGTACCTGCGATTAACTGCTGTGTAACGCTGTGAACAGAAATGTCACAGCAGCCGTAGCCTCACTACCGTACCCCAATGCAGACATCACCAACATTTATCGACTCCATTAAAAGTGATTCTTCACTGTGCTTACCAATCTTTAATCGGATCAATGGAGCGACTTAAGGTGGTGAAATATTAAGAAACAACACTAGATAGTCACAACCCTAAAAAAACCATAAAAAATGGCTCTAAGCACTATGGGACTAAACATCTGAGGTCATCAGTTCCCTAGACCTAGAACTACTTAAACCTAACTAAGGACATCACACACATCCAGGCCCGAGGCAGGATTCGAACCTGCGACCGTAGCAGCAGCGCGGTTCCGGACTGAAGCGCCTAGAATCGCTCCGCCACAGCGGCCAGCTAAAGAAGCATCACATTATACAAGTAATTCATGTCCTTTTCTAGTTTTCAACTGTATGTAGTATAACAGAACTAAACAGTAGGAGAAATTGAAGTTGAAGTCAGAGCTCAGGACTACCATGAGGCCGCAACCAGAAAGCCGACCTGGTCATTGACTGCGCAATTGGCTCCCATGTCGTCGGACCACAAGTGCCGAATCGGACCTTAAGTGACGGACATCAACTACAGCCGGCCGTCGCGCCTGCTTGATCAGCATCCCTCAGCGGCAGCAAGACTTCTGTGACACTGTCCCGGGTGTCAAGTCCCTGGGGCCAGCCTTCGCGAAGCCATTCCGTCTAGACTGAATTCAGCGTCGTCAACGATTACGCAAGGTGCTGTAAGGTGTCAGGCAAATCCAACACCTTCCATGAAAACCCTGACATGGTAGCAAATCCGGCAACACGTCACACAGCTCCGAATAAATCCTGACATTAAATTAACCAAAGTATTATGGTCAACGAGTGAGCAAATGGAATACCACAGACTAACACAAGAAAGTCTAAATGCATGTCATACCTTCCCACCGCGAAACAGACGCAGTTCCGAGAGGAAAAACAAGAACAGAAGCCAAGACCAGAGCCATGTAGGCTAGAAGGCCCTACGATAAGCATCTCCGGCCGACCACCAAGAGGTCCATCCCCCAGCCCATGTTAAAAGATAGAGCACTCCAGAAGAACAGTATAGATCTTACGATAACACTAAATGGGCCACACCAGCTGCAAGTTTTAGCGTGAGAATATACATGTCTCTGTTACGTAGCAAACATTAAAAACATTGCCCCACCATGAAAAGTATAACGTTTCTCAGTAGATAGAATTTTTGTAAGCGGATCTTAACATTAACATTGAGACACTGATTAGACAGTTGAAAACATAGCCCGATACCTTTTTCTTAAACCAACTTCGGTAAACAGTAGTAAGGATAAGGTCGAGAGAATTGCTACCGAGATGGCGAGGTGTGTGGAGCTGCGCCGCCAGCTGCCCCTGACGCTGCCCAACCACAGACAAGGTGATGAAGGCACACGATGCCACATAAGAGCGCATAAGGCTTCACTCAGAACTGCAGAAGTCCCCTTTTTACGTAATACCAGTGTCGATCGTCTATTAAACTTTGTAGTATTCACATTTGCTACTTGAAGTTAATATCTGAAATGCAATGATTTTTCTGTTATATAATTATTGAGAAGCCACAGCGGCGACTGGAATTAATGACAAGTTAAATAAGTAATTAAAGATAATTGAGGATCACTGTAGACCATTTTCAATAGTTTTCTCTTTTATGAAACTTAAGTTAAACGTAAATTATAGATGTGATATGGCATAGGTCATCCTTCAATCAATTATAGAACTTGGAAGCCCATTCAGGGAATATTCGTTCACATTTCTGTTGAATGCAGATGGTTTTTATCTTCCTTTATTAAAATATTTCCTTTTTTCTATAGTACCATTTATAAAAAATGTTTTGTGAGTAGATAAAAATTCCAGTGTTAAACTTAACTGCTTTGTCGACGTTATTTTACCAGCTAACTAAAAATAGGAAAGCCTTGAACCCCTTCCACTAAATTTATTTAGTATTAAGATTCTTTTACAGGGAGTGCAGTGGAGCTGACGCTGAAATCGTTAAGTACTTGATTATATCATCGCTAGTCTCACTGAACTCTTCTGAACTCTACATGACTTGTGTGGTCTGGCGTCTCCTTACCAGCAACAGGTCTCAGGTTCAAACTAGCCAATTCCCTAAAAAACACGCTCAGAGCGTCGTTGCGCGAAAGTGGTACGGAGACACGACTTAGAACAAACAGACACCACGCAGAATGTTAGAGTACCTGTCATTGTCCTGATCCAGATGGTTCGCCATGGCACACAAACGCAGCCCTTCCGCGAATTCGGGGCTGGAAACCGCCTTTAAGCGCTAGCCAGTCAAGTACGTCACGTTCAGGTACGGAAGGGCAACGCGCGGCGTCTGCCTCGTTTAAGCTGGAAATCGCCGCAGTGCACTCTACCGCCACCGGACCGCAAAGGGACTACTGCCTGTCTGCCCGACCTGGACTGGCAACACCACGCTATCCCCCAGCTTCTGCTCCTCACTGTCGGTTCAGACTTGACTCCAGGAAACGCTGTCTCCGTGCCACTGGAACGACGCGATTTCCGCATTAGAGATGACCTGGTGGTCGCCTGTGACAACAGCAACTGCTACAGCTGCGACACCGAAGTATTACGGGGGAACTCCGGACCATATTAGAGAAGGGAGCACCACTAGAAGACTGCCTGAACTGTATAAATTAGTAGAGAAATAATTTGTTTTGTCTTGACCAGGACCAGCCTCTGCTGCTGTCCATATCCCCCACCTTCGACAGAGAACCCAGTCCTGATCCAGACAGCCTCCCTCTCTCAGATGAGATGGGCATGAAGATGGACATTCTGGAAGACGTCAGCGCCATGTTTCCATAGCAGCAGCTTTCCGAAGGGGAAAGGGAAGTCGATAGACGGAAGCTAAAGATCTCAGTAATATGAGACAGCAAGATACGAAATCAGCAGCAGAAAACTTCTTACCTTCACTCGTCTAATCCCTATGTCCTTTGGTTTGACTTTTCAATAATTGTTTCCATAATGTCGGAGTTAGATACCGCCATGGTGTTCTGTAAAGGATCGAGGGATAAACCGTGGACTCCAGTAACATGGAGAATGTGACGCCCTAGTAAAACAGTTAGCGGGTACTAGTTAGTTCGTTAAGAAAGGTTTAAGCTGTGGCACACTGCCGAGGGATTACAACTAGATTAAAGAGTTGCAGCGATATTGTTTGGTTGGGTTTCACTGTCTACAAATTGTGCGGAATTGTCTCAAAACAGCCAAAGCTCCGAGACGCCACGTGGATGGGGCGGCTGGTAAATTAGTGTATAAAGATGTAACTCTTCAGGCTTTCCCGGCGATCTAATGACATATTGGGTTGTCGGGTGTTCTGCCGGATATCAGCGTCGTACTTGCACGATATTTCGGTCACGTAGCTCGAGACCTTCATCAGGTGCGACCTGAGACTGCTCCTCGAGTGGACCTGGTCCAGTATTTATGCCTATGGCCTTCCCCCTCCACCAACGGCTGCAGGCGCTTCCTCTGTGGTCCGCGCCCATTCCCTGCTACCTGCTGGAGCGTTGCTGCACCGTTTCCCGTCCGCTGCGGTTCTAGGTGTTCCCTCTGCCGTCCGCGCCCACCAAACCCGCTCCTGGGCGTTTCATCTACGGTCTGGGGTACCAGGCGTTCCCCCTGCGGTACGCGCCCGCTCTCCACGACCTGTTGGAGCGTTGCCGCTCCGTTTTTTGTCCGCTGCGGCTCTGGATGTTCCCTCTGTGGTCCGCGCCCACCAGTCCCAGTTCTGGGTGTTCCATCTTCGGTCCGGTGCTCCTGGCAGTCCGTCAGGGGCTCTTTTACCATCTCCATGTCTCTGGTTCTTCTGTTTGTGTAGTGTTGCAGCTGGCCCCGTTGCTCCTTTAACAATTCCAGAGCCGGATCCCAGGCTCTGCTTAGCTGGTACCCTGTGTCACGATTCACAAGATCGTCAGCCATTTTAATCTCAATCGATTCTCGTATAACGCTGTCCCAAAATCTGGGTGTTGGTGCTAGAATCTTGGTATCCTCATACTTCATGGTATGATCTAGTTCTAGACAGTGTTCAGCAATGGCTGACTTAGTCACCTGTCTTAATCTAGTGTGCCTCTGATGTTCTTTGCACCTGATCTCCACAGTTCTTGTCGTCTGGCCAATGTAGGACATGCCACATTGACAAGGTATATTGTAAATCCCTGGTTTTCGTAACCCCAGGTCGTCTTTGACACTCCCCAGCAGTCCCCCGATCTTGTTGGATGGACAGAAAACACACTTCATATTGTGTTTACGCATGATCCTACTGATTCTGGCAGAAATAGAGCCAGCATAGGGCAGATATGCCACCTTCTTTGCTTCATCTTGGTCTTCTTCAGGAACCTGTGGTATAGTGGCTGGTCGGAGTGCCCTCTCAATTTGCCTGTCCGTGTATCCATTCTTGGAGATAACTGTTTTGAGACATTCTATCTCTGTGGGTAGATTCTCTTGGTCTGATAGGGCACGTGCTCTGTGGACCAAAGTCTTCAGAACCCCATTCTTCTGTGCAGGGTGGTGACAACTGCTGGCCTGCAGATATAAATCAGTGTGTGTTGGTTTTCGGTACACACTGTGGCCAATTGATCCATCTGCTTTCCTCTGGACTAGTACATCCAGAAATGGCAGCTGGCCATTCTTCTCCAGTTCCATGGTGAACTTGATATTAGGGTGGCATGAGTTAAGATGTTCAAGAAACTCATTGAGCCTGTCCATGCCATGTGGCCAGATCACGAAGGTGTCATCCACATACCTAAAGAAGCATGTGGGTTTGAATGTGGCTGTCTCCAATGCCCTCTCCTCAAAACTCTCCATAAACATGTTGGCAACCACAGGGGACAGTGGGCTGCCCATAGCTACACCTTCAGTTTGCTCGTAATATAGGTTTCTGTACAGGAAATACGTGGATGTCAGTGTATGACTGAACAGGTCCAACAGAGCACCATCAAATTTCTCTGCAATCAGTTCTAGTGAGTCCTTCAGTGGGACCCTGGTGAACAGCGATACCACATCAAAACTAACCATGATGTCCGAATCTGTGATGTGCAGTTGCTTGAGGCGTTGCAGGAAATCTCCTGAGTTGCGGATGTGGTGAATACATTTCCCCACATATGGAGCCAGGAGACCTTTCAAGTACTTGGCTGTTGTGTACGTAGGTGCCCCAATATTACTGACAATAGGACGTAGGGGCACGCCCTCCTTGTGTATTTTAGGCAGACCATACAGTCTACGTGGCACTGGCGCTTTTTCCCGTAGTTGTCTGATGATCTTATCAGGCATCCCTGTTTCCTTCAAGCGAGCACTAGTCTTCTTGGCCACCTTGTCCGTGGGGTCACACTCCAGAATTCTGCATGCAGGGTCCTCCAGAAGTTGGCGTACTTTCTCATCATAATCCACCCGCTGCAAGATGACAGTGGAGTTCCCTTTGTCTGCTGGCAGTACCACAATGCTGTTGTCTTCCCGTAGTTTTTTGAGTGCAAGCCTCTCCTCGGTTGTGATGTTCGATTTCGGCGGCCTGGCCTTGGTGAGGGCCCTGCAGGTCTCTCGGCGGACTTCCTCTGCCACATTAGGTGGAAGTGCGGCTGCAACTTACTCTACTGCACTGACAAAACCTGAAATGGGTACGTTTCTAGGGGTCGTAGCAAAGTTGAGACCCTTGCTGAGTACCTTTAAGGTTGTATCATCAAACTGTATGCCACTCAGATTCGTCACCGTGCGTGTCTCTTCCATCTGCTGTGCTTTCTTGCTCATGCGGTCAAACTTTGCAGATTGGCAAGATGAGGCATTCCTTCTGGCACACTCAGCTAAAGACCAGGAGGCACGGTGTACCCAATCCCAATCTTCTCTTGTTAAGGAGGCTGCCATGTTCAGATGAATGTGTAACAGCTCCCTGGCCACAACATCTAACCTGTGGCGCATATCTCGAATCCTCTCTCTCACCAGTGCCATGCTAGCTCTGCGTTTTATCTTGTTCGCCGATCTGGAGTTGATGTGATGTTTAATTCTGGCAAATACTGGTACCACTTCTCCATCTCGACACCTCAGCAAAAAACTGAGAGAACTCAGCATCTTCCCTTTCTTCTGCCGTAGCTTGTCCAGCTTCTTGATATTCTGATACATCTCCTCCCCGTAGAGACTTTTGATGTAAGTCTTCAGGCTTTCCCGGCGATCTAATGACATCTTGGGTTGTCGGGTGTTCTGCCGGATATCAGCGTCGTACTTGCACGATATTTCGGTCACGTAGCATGAGACCTTCATCAGGTGCGACCTGAGACTGCTCCTCGAGTGGACCTGGTCCAGTATTTATGCCTATGGCCTTCCCCCTCCACCAACGGCTGCAGGCGCTTCCTCTGTGGTCCGCGCCCATTCCCTGCGACCTGCTGGAGCGTTGCTGCTCCGTTTTCCGTCCGCTGGGGTTCTAGGTGTTCCCTCTGCGGTCCGCGCCCACCAAACCCGCTCCTGGGCGTTTCATCTACGGTCTGGGGTACCAGGCGTTCCCCCTGCGGTCCGCGCCCGCTCTCCACGACCTGTTGGAGCGTTGCCGCTCCGTTTTTTGTCCGCTGCGGCTCTGGATGTTCCCTCTGCGGTCCGCGCCCACCAGTCCCAGTTCTGGGTGTTCCATCTTCGGTCTGGTGCTCCTGGCAGTCCGTCAGGGGCTCGTTTACCATCTCCATGTCTCTGGTTCTTCTGTTTGTGTAGTGTTGCAGCTGGCCCCGTTGCTCCTTTAACAATTCCAGAGCCGGATCCCAGGCTCTGCTTAGCTGGTACCCTGTGTCACGATTCACAAGATCGTCAGCCATTTTAATCTCAATCGATTCTCTTATAACGCTGTCCCAAAATCTGGGTGTTTGTGCTAGAATCTTGGTATCCTCATACTTCATGGTATGATCTAGTTCTAGACAGTGTTCAGCAATGGCTGACTTAGTCACCTGTCTGAATCTAGTGTGCCTCTGATGTTCTTTGCACCTGATCTCCACAGTTCTTGTCGTCTGGCCAATGTAGGACATGCCACATTGACAAGGTATATTGTAAATCCCTGGTTTTCGTAACCCCAGGTCGTCTTTGACACTCCCCAGCAGTCCCCCGATCTTGTTGGATGGACAGAAAACACACTTGATATTGTGTTTACGCAGGATCCTACTGATTCTGGCAGAAATAGAGCCAGCATAGGGCAGATATGCCACCTACTTTGCTTCATCTTGGTCTTCTTCAGGAACCTGTGGTATAATGGCTGGTCGGAGTGCCCTCTCAATTTGCCTGTCCATGTATCCATTCTTGGAGAAAACTGTTTTGAGACGTTCTATCTCTGTGGGTAGATTCTCTTGGTCTGATAGGGCACGTGCTCTGTGGACCAAAGTCTTCAGAACCCCATTCTTCTGTGCAGGGTGGTGACAACTGCTGGCCTGCAGATATAAATCAGTTTGTGTAGGTTTTCGGTACACATGGTGGCCAATGGATCCATCTGCTTTCCTCTGGACTAGTACATCCAGAAATGGCAGCTGGCCATTCTTCTCCAGTTCCATGGTGAACTTGATATTAGGGTGGCATGAGTTAAGATGTTCAAGAAGCTCATTGAGCCTGTCCATCCCATGTGGCCAGATCACGAAAGTGTTATCCACATACCTAAAGAAGCATGTGGGTTTGAATGTGGCTGTCTCCAATGCCCTCTCCTCAAAACTCTCCATAAACATGTTGGCAACCACAGGGGACAGTGGGCTGCCCATAGCTACACCTTCAGTTTGCTCGTAATATTGGTTTCTGTACAGGAAATACGTGGATGTCAGTGTATGACTGAACAGGTCCAACAGAGCACCATCAAATTTCTCTGCAATCAGTTCTAGTGAGTCCTTCAGTGGGACCCTGGTGAACAGCGATACCACATCAAAACTAACCATGATGTCCGAATCTGTGATGTGCAGTTGCTTGAGGCGTTGCAGGAAATCTCCTGAGTTGCGGATGTGGTGAATACATTTCCCCACATATGGAGCCAGGAGACCTTTCAAGTACTTGGCTGTTGTGTACGTAGGTGCCCCAATATTACTGACAATAGGACGTAGGGGCATGCCCTCCTTGTGTATTATAGGCAGACCATACAGTCTACGTGGCACTGGCGCTTTTTCCCGTTGTTGTCTGATGATCTTATCAGGCATCCCTGTATCCTTCAAGAGAGCACTAGTCTTCTTGGCCACCTTGTCCGTGGGGTCACACTCCAGAACTCTGTATGCAGGGTCCTCCAGAAGTTGGCGTACTTTCTCATCATAATCCACCCGCTGCAAGATGACAGTGGAGTTCCCTTTGTCTGCTGGCAGTACCACAATGCTGTTGTCTTCCCATAGTTTCTTGAGTGCAAGCCTCTCCTCGGTTGTGATGTTCGATTTCGGCGGCCTGGCCTTGGTGAGGGCCCTGCAGGTCTCTCGGCGGACTTCCTCTGCCACATTAGGTGGAAGTGTGGCTGCAACTTGCTCTACTGCACTGACAAAACCTGAAATGGGTACGTTTCTAGGGGTCGTAGCAAAGTTGAGACCCTTGCTGAGTACCTTTAAGGTTGTATCATCAAACTGTATGCCACTCAGATTCGTCACCGTGCGTGTCTCTTCCATCTGCTGTGCTTTCTTGCTCATGCGGTCAAACTTTGCAGATTGGCAAGATGAGGCATTCCTTCTGGCACACTCAGCTAAAGACCAGGAGGCACGGTGTACCCAATCCCAATCTTCTCTTGTTAAGGAGGCTGCCATGTTCAGATGAATGTGTAACAGCTCCCTGGCCACAACATCTAACCTGTGGCGCATATCTCGAATTCTTCTCTCTCACCAGTGCCATGCTAGCTCTGCGTTTTATCTTGTTCGCCGCTCTGGAGTTGATGTGATGTTTAATTCTGGCAAATACTGGTACCACTTCTCCACCTCGACACCTCAGCAAAAAACTGAGAGAACTCAGTATCTTCCCTTTCTTCTGCCGTAGCTTGTCCAGCTTCTTGATATTCTGATACATCTCCTCCCCGTAGAGACTTTTGATGTAACTCTTCAGGCTTTCCCGGCGATCTAATGACATCTTGGGATGTCGGGTGTTCTGCCGGATAAAGCAAAGAAGGTGGCATATCTGCCCTATGCTGGCTCTATTTCTGCCAGAATCAGTAGGATCCTGCGTAAACACAATATGAAGTGTGTTTTTTGTCCATCCAACAAGATCGGGGGACTGCTGGGGAGTGTCAAAGACGACCTGGGGTTACGAAAACCAGGGATTTACAATATACCTTGTCAATGTGGCATGTCCTACATTGGCCAGACGACAAGAACTGTGGAGATCAGGTACAAAGAACATCAGAGGCACACTAGATTAAGACAGGTGACTAAGTCAGCCATTGCTGAACACTGTCTAGAACTAGATCATACCATGAAGTATGAGGATACCAAGATTCTAGCACAAACACCCAGATTTTGGGACAGCGTTATAAGAGAATCGATTGAGATTAAAATGGCTGACGATCTTGTGAATCGTGACACAGGGTACCAGCTAAGCAGAGCCTGGGATCCGGCTCTGGAATTGTTAAAGGAGCAACGGGGCCAGCTGCAACACTACACAAACAGAAGAACCAGAGACATGGAGATGGTAAACGAGCCCCTGACGGACTGCCAGGAGCACCAGACCGAAGATGGAACACCCAGAACTGGGACTGGTGGGCGCGGACCGCAGAGGGAACATCCAGAGCCGCAGCGGACAAAAAACGGAGCGGCAACGCTCCAACAGGTCGTGGAGAGCGGGCGCGGACCGCAGGGGGAACGCCTGGTACCCCAGACCGTAGATGAAACGCACAGGAGCGGGTTTGGTGGGCGCGGACCGCAGAGGGAACACCTAGAACCGCAGCGGACGGAAAACGGAGCAGCAACGCTCCAGCAGGTCGCAGGGAATGGGCGAGGACCACAGAGGAAGCGCCTGCAGCCGTTGGTGGAGGGGGAAGGCCATAGGCATAAATTCTGGACCAGGTCCACTCGAGGAGCAGTCTCAGGTCGCACCTGATGAAGGTCTCGAGCTACGTGACCGAAATATCGTGCTAGTGTATAAAGAGCTTCGCCGTTTACAAGACCCTGAAAAACATTTTAGCTGCCAGCCATAAAGCGATGGAGAATATACTGGCTATAATTTCCAGCCTGTAAGTCCACATTACTCTTGGCACTCACTGAAAGAAAATGTGTCTACTTGCTATTTACTCAGCAGGATCAGTGGACTATCACTATAAGTAAAAGTTTAGAGTTTTAATTGATTAATGTATGCAGTGAATGTTCGCACATAAAAGTAATAGCATTAATGAAAATAACAATAATTTTCCTATCAGAAACAACACTATTAGCAGTTGATAGGCGACCTCTGTGGTAAGTTCCAAGTAAAATGGTCTATCGCCCTGACTTGTAATCACCAAACTTAATTGCTCTCCTCAAATGTGGAAAGTAATCTCGCAACTAGCCTCGTGGTTTTGTCAACATTACAGGCAGCACACAAACAGTTACTACCATGAAATATAAGCGATCCCGGATAGTGCAAAGTCCTTGCGAGTTCTCTTCCTACTTTTACCGAAAACATGCGATTGGTAGTTACCTAGCTCTGACGTCGTCGGCATTTGACTGATACTGACAGGATAGCTTGGTGCCAAATGTGTATTCAACTGCCCCTCGGGCTGTATTTATACAATGAAGAGCCAAATAAGCTGGTACACCTACCTAATATCGTTTGGCGCCCCCGCGAGCACGCCGAAGTGCCGCAACATATGGGATTCCCTTGCCCCACCCCCAGCCTGCTGGGAAATTCGGCTGAAAAAATCCGCGAGTCCTTAATGGGCCGATGAACTTTGGAAGCGAAACGTATACAATTTGTGGTGTCACCGCCAGACACCACACTTGCTAGGTGGTAGCTTAAATCGGCCGCGGTCCATTTAGTACATGTCGGACCCGCGTGTAGCCACTGTGTGATCGCAGACCGAGCGCCACCACAAGGCAGGTCTCGAGATACGGAATAGCACTCGCCCCAGTTGTACGACGACTTTGCTAGCGACTACACTGACGAAGCCTTCTCTCATTTGCCGAGAGACAGTTAGAATAGCCTTTAGCTAAGTCCATGACTACGACCTAGCAAGTCGCCATTAACCATATTTGAAGATAGTCTTATTTGTATTATCAAGAGCGATGTACCACAAGGATAATTAAAAGTTAAGTATTCGAGGAGCTGCATACGTTTCTTGCATACCATTCACTACTTATCCTGTTCCAGAATCACGCCCGTCTGCGTTAGATAGCGTGCATTTCGGCCTCCTATATCTACAGGGTGTTGGCACATTAACCAACACATCATTGGCGACGAGACAACGGAAAGGGTCTTGTTCTTTCTAAATGCTTACATTTACTTGTGTCATGGCTTCGCCACAATCTCCAGATGTACTGTCCGAATTTAATCGCTTGCAGAATCAGCAGACGCAGGCGTTATTGGATGCCCTTGGACAGCTCGTCCAGGGTCAACGTGCGCTGCAAAACGATGCGGCAGCCGCCGCTTCACCGCTACCGCAGCCACAACATGCAGTTGCACCGCCATTCCGTAATTTTCAAGCAGACATCGAATCCTGGACGGAATGGTCACGCCAGTTTGGATTTCATCTCGCCGCCTACAGAATTCAAGGTAACGAGCGGCAACTTCATTTATTGTCGTGTGTAGGGGTGCAAACGTACCGTGTGATAGTGAAATTGTTTCCCCGACGCGACGTACCAACTCTGTCCTACGAAGAAATTTTGTCGGCATCGGACGCCTATTTCAAAGAAACAGTTAATGTAGTTGCATAGAGGTATACGTTCTTTCGTACAAAACGTACGGTCGGTCAAACTAATAGGGAGTGGGTTGCAACATTGCAAGGCCTTACAAGGGATTGTGCGTTTGAATGTGACTGTGGCCTTCCTTATTCAGATACTATGGTGCGTGATGCAATTGCACAGAACGTTTCTGATGTTCGCATACGGGAGCAAATTTTGAAACTAGTTAATCCCTCCTTCAACAAGTGATAGACATATTGGATAGACAAGACACACTTGACTGTGCTCAGGACTCATTTGCAACTTCGCCAGCCGTGTGTAACATTAACCGGCCTGCCGGGCGAGCTGCGCGGCCCTGTCAACTGCCCTCGCGCACGTCCGAACAGCTGCCGCCACGCTCTAAACTAGGTGTGCCGCGCCAGCACACAAATGCAGTGAAATCATGCCCGCGGTGTGCTACTAGACATTCGCGTGAACATTGCCCGTCACGCCAAGCAATTTGCTTTTTCTGTAATAAGAAAGGACATGTTCAAAGTGTTTGCCAGAAAAAGCTCAGATCAGACAATCATAATCATTCCAGGCCTTTTGCTTCGCTCCGGAATCGAACCAAGGACACTCAGGCTCGTGGACCTTCCCCCATGGACATTCATGTAGTTAATTCCACTTCGTCCAGTGCCACTGTCTCTAACGGTGACTGTGTTCGTCCCACAAAACGTGTGCGTCGACGTCGCCGGAAATCACGTCAAGTCGCAAGTGATGCTGTACCTGTATCAGTTCAAATTGCACGAGACAGTCGCTCTTGTCGTCAGCAGGACAATAAACTTTTTGTAGATATGGACTTTAATGGCAAGGTCATACCATTCCAGCTCGATACCGGAGCTGCAGTTTCATTGCTCAATCACGACACGTACAAACAACTGGGCAAACCTCCGCTGCGTCCGCAAATGTTCAGTTAAAAAGTTATTCAGGACAGCAGATCCCTGTGTTAGGACAGTGCACCCTTCTTGCAACAGACAAGGGACAAACAAAACTTATGTCATTTTATGTTCTTCGTTCTTCTACTGCAGTGAACTTGTTTGGTTTAGATTTATATCAGTTGTTTAACATGTCTATTGTAAATCGGGTCCTATCAGTGAACCAGACTGTGCCTTCAGACAGTGTTTCTCGTCTGCGTGAAGAATTTGCAGACATTTTTGCACCGGGCCTTGGTTGCGCTACAAACTATGAAGCACATTTGGAACTGAAAGTAAACGCGCAACCGAAATTTTTCCGAGCGCGCAATGTTCCCCACGCATTGCGTGTTGAGGTCGCAATTCTAATACTTGCCTTACGCCATTCGATCCCCAGAAACCCCTTTTGTTACAGGTAGATGCATCGGATTTCGGGATCGGTGCTGTGCTTGCGCCCAAAGTTGGCTCGCATGTTCGCCCTATTGCCTTTGCATCAAAATTGCTCTTGTCTGCGCAAAGAAATTATTCCCAGATAGAGAAAGAAGCTTTGGCTCTCGTCTTTGGTGTTACTAAGTTCCATGATTTCTTGTATGGTCGTCACTTTACCATCATCACAGACCACAAACCTTTGACATCGCTTTTTCATCCGAACAAGCCTGTACCTCCGCGTACAGCGCAGAAATTCATTCGCTGGTCTATTTTCCTCTCGCAGTACCGCTACGATATGTTGTATCGGTCCACTGCTAAGCACGGAAACGCCGATGCGTTGTCCCGTTTGCCTGTTGCTGAGGATAAAGCATTCGATTCTTCCGAACTTGCTTGCATGTTCATTGATGCGGAAACCGATGAAGTGGTCGAATCGTTTCCGATTGATTTTCGTCGTGTAGCTACAGCCACAGCTGCTGACCCTGTCCTTGCTACCGTTATGTGTTTTGTTGCTACGCAGTGGCCCTTGTCAAAGTCACGGATCGAGGATCCGTTGGTTCGCCGATTTTTTGCTCACAAGGAGAGACTTTTTGTTCGACGTGGTGTTTTGTTGTTGCGTTCTGATAATGATCAGTCCAGAGTCGTGGTCCCACGTTCGTTACAGTCCTCTGTCTTACGGCTTCTTCACCAAGGACATTGGGGTATAGTGCGAAAGAAATAACTTGCTGGTCAGCACTGTACTTGGTTCGGAATCGATGCTGCGATTACGAATATGTGCTCTTCTTGCATGGCGTGTGCCGAACAACAATCTGCACCGCTGCGGAAAGTCTTTGCATGGCCAAAAGCCACTTCCCCTTGGCAACGCTTGCACATCGATTTTGCTGGTCCATTCTGGAATGCTCGATGGTTGGTTCTGGTAGATGCCTTCAGTAATTTTCCTTTTGTTGTCCAGATGTCTTCCACGATGTCCTCTGCCACCATCGAAGCATTGTCTGCTATCTTTTGCATTGAAGGTCTTCCGCAGACTATTGTTTCCGACAATGGCCCACAGTTCATGTCCTCTGAATTTCAGTCATTCTGCCAGGCCAATGGTATTCAACATCTGACATCCGCACCGTTTCCGCCTCAGTCAAACGGTGCCGCTGAACGATTGGTCCGGACTTTCAAGTCACAGATGTTGAGGTTGAAAGAGTCGCATTCTCGGGAGGACGCGTTGTTTCTCTTTTTGTCATCGTATCGCTCTCAGCCCCGAGATGGTCGCTCGCTGGCTGAGTTGCTCCACGGTCGTCCTCATCGAACCTTGATGTCTTTGCTGCATCCGCCGCATCAGGTTCCTGTGCAGTGTCAGAATCCTGCTTTTGCTCCACGCGACGTTGTATTTTATCGCACCTATCGAGGTTCACGGCGTTGGCTCGCAGGGCGCATTCTTCGCTGCCTCTGCCGCGTGATGTATGTGGTTTTGGGGGCCTCTGGTGAGGTGCGTCGGCATCTCAATCAGCTGCGCCTCTGTCGTCGCACGGGTTCTGCCGCCCCCCGTCTGCTTTCAGCGACGGTGCCGCCCGGTCAGCGCCCTGGGGACCCATCTACTGGCTCGCCTCATCCCCAGGTGTTACCGACGCTGCCTTCCATTTTGCCGCCGCCGCCGCCGCCGCTTGTTCTCCCGCCGGCGACGCCCGCAGTGGACGCTTCGCTGCAGCCGCCAAGCGCCTCCCTGGGTCACGCGCCGCCGATCGCTTCCCGTGACCAGCTGTCCTCCGCCATGGAACTCTTGCCCGCTCCGGACCACATGACGTCATCGCGCGTCGGATGCCCCGACGCAATGGAGGTGGACCCTTCGGCCCCTCCTGTCTCTTTACGGGCGCACACACCGCATGTTGACGTGCACCCTGGACTAGGTTTTCAGGCGTTTCCTAGCTCCCCTCGGACCGAATGGCCGGGTGGGGGTGGCACAGCCTCGCCTGTTGTTAGGCTCCCCACCTCATCGCATACGTCAACATGGGGTCCTCCCCACGGCGGGCGGAAGCCTTATAACACGACCGTTCGCCGATTTGCGGGGGAGGAATGTGGTGTCACCGCCAGACACCACACTTGCTAGGTGGTAGCTTAAATCGGCCGCGGTCCATTTAGTACATGTCGCACCCGCGTGTCGCCACTGTGTGGTCGCAGACCGAGCGCCACCACAAGGCAAGTCTCGAGATACGGAATAGCACTCGCCCCAGTTGTACGACGACTTTGCTAGCGACTACACTGACGCAGCCTTTCTCTCATTTGCCGAGAGACAGAATAGCCTTCAGCTAAGTCCATGGCTACGACCTAGCAAGGCGCCATTAACCATATCTGAAGATAGTCTTATTTGTATTATCAAGAGCGATGTACCACAAGGATAAATAGAAGATAAGTATTCGAGGAGCTGCATACTTTTCTTATGAGAATTCACTACTTATCCTGTTCCAGAATTCACGCCCGTTTGCGTTAGATTTCGGCCTCCTCTATCTACAAGGTGTTGGCACATTTGCCAACACATCACCGATGACCTCAGATGTTAAGTCCCATAGTGCTCAGAGCCATTTGAACCATTTGAACGGTGTCTGGGTTGGCCGGCGATCTGGTGCCCTTAACAGTCGCATCGTGGTGGCTGAATTTACGTAAAGTTAATTACCTGGCGCGTGCTACGCCGTAGTGTCACCGATTAAGCGGGAACCAGTGGTCTGCTGTAGTTGGAGAATTTAATAAGTTCAGGAGGTTTAAAGCCTGTTTGCCAAGCATGAGATTCCTCCACGTTATACGTCTTTAACTACTCGTTTAAACGTTGCACTCTTATTACTACTTCTCAGCACGTTAAGCTTAAAACCTGATCTTTATTAATGTAAACTGTCGAACCCTACCTTCGTCCACAGTCGTCAGCTAACTGCACTTATTGTGACATTTGGCTGCTGGTTCCTTGTTGTATGTGATAGCCGTCTGTTATGGCTCTCAGCTTACACTGAATTTTGGGTAACCGAACATTTTTTAAATGTTATTGTCAACGTTTCTGCTGCTTTGTACTAGTTGGAAGTAAATTTCAGTTGGATGTACTCCAAACTTATCTTGAATTTTTGGCCGTTGTATATGTATTAAAGGTTATTGTCAAAGTTTCCACTGATTTGGAACAGTTGGAAGCTCATTTCAGTTGCATGTACTCGAAACTTATCTTGAATTTCGGGCAATTGTGTATTTCTGAAAGGTCATTTTCAATGTTAGGTTCGAGATTACAGGATGCGACATTTAAATTTTATACCTTTGTAGTTTGCCTGTTTTGAGGGATTCTGTATTTTAGTGCTTCAAAGTTTTTTTGATTTTGTCCTATACAATTGCTAAGCGGCCTTCCTACAGGTACAGTCAATGGGGGGACTTGTGATCCTTCCTGTGTTCGGATGAATGTTACCCGATTTTGTAAAGGTTGTCTTAGGTTCGCTAACGTTAGTACATTTAATGGCTGTCATTGTAATTAAATTGGTTGATAAAACTGTTTGTTGATCCTACTTGCAGCCACGACCAGTTGGTATGACCTTTACTTGTTTTTATGAACTGTATACTTCATTTTTCAAGCTCTACTCTTAAAAGTATAATAGTTAAAAATGTTTTTAATTAATTGCGCCTGTTCAAGTTTTGCTTATGAGAATTCTGATTCTTTTAATGCGTTTTTTTTAATGTCGTGATAAAATTGTTGTTACGTAATAAAGTGTATTACTTGAAACAACAAACGACGAAATATGTGGGTCCACCTCCCATGTGTTTTCCTTAAATCTATCCCAAGCTTAGCTGTGAGGTATTAATTGGCAGCAGAGCGAGACTACGATCCATGGACGTCTTGGTTATTGACCCAGAATGCATCCACAACCTGTGATATTCGCTATTTTTGACTACATTAAAACAGCAAATACGAGTAGTTAATACTTTCAGCCAGAAGGCAGATACTTGTTTATAAATAATGATTAATGTATAATGAGGCGTTGCATGGCGACGGTAGAATTTTCTAAATAATGTATTCGTCGTCTTTGGGCGGCAAACAGAAAAATACGGATAGATATGCGATCCTTCACTATTTTGTTCGGTGGAGAACAAATGAAGCCTTGAGTGCTAAAAAGACTTGTACTGTTTTTCTCAAGTAAGACGGACGCAGATTTGTGGCAGTCTGATCTAATTTTTACTAAATGTATAAAAACGTGTATGTCTGAGTTGAGTGAAGTGTAAAGAACTGTTATAACTTTCCGTGACGATGCACGAGCGACTCAAAGAAGACAATGGCTATATCAAAGAGCGCTCAATGGACATGATACGGACATAAAAATCTACCGTCATTGTAGTACTAAGCTTAAGGTACGATATATGTTTTAGTTATAATAAATATTTGTTCTGGGAATACTGAATCATTTAGCAGTGCTCATTCTTATTATCTCCTCAGTATTATTTTCATTTTAATTATGCATTTTGCTAATATTACAGACACCAAGATCAGCAGTCTAATGTGCTGTTACATTGATAAAAAGAAAACTGTTTTATCGTCTTCTTGCATCAGCTTTAATATCGAATTTCCCTTTTGTGTGATGTTACAGTTGTTTTTGCGCCCTTAAGAACTTTCTGGTCCCTTAGGAAATTGTTTTGTCATAACAATAACTTCACAACCGGGTATGATCTTTTCTACGATCATGAAGTAATTAGAAAGACGATAACGCAATTTCTTCATCAATAGCACGATAGTTGTGACTGCCTCAAGCCACGCGAAACTGCAAGTAAAAACTATTCACATCTCATAATGCAATATTTTATGACAATGGTCTATCCATGATTCTTACGCCAACTGTGATTGATAAAACAGTAAGCTAAATCTCAATTTCCCACTTTCCGTTGAATAACAACATCACTTTTATTTTGTAACATCACAAACCACGCTCTGCTACACGCAAGAGTGCCTAAGGAGTGGAAAATGGGAACTAATGGCACAGTCGGCTACCGAAACAGGTTAAAAGTTTAACACTTCATAAAGTTACTGTTGTTCAAAAGCGAAAATGTCAGCGCCTGCTGATGCAATTACTCGAGCATATACATGTACCAAGATTGCTTTGCCTCCCACACAGATTATGTTACAATTTAATTCCCTTCATTGAAGTAAACTAGTACGATATATGGCCTGGAACGCAAATTGCGATTAGTAACATTTATTGATGATCATGCACTCTATCATTCGTAGGCGCGTTAATACAACAGGTCCAATTGCGTACAACACATACAAGGCCTTATAGTATCAAGTAGTCAAAAATAAGAAAACAACATTTAACTCCACTGGGATGTGAAGGAGCCGTGACTGTGAGGTTTCCGACGAGTGTTTTATTTCTTCCAACCCTTACAGGCGGTCTTCGAGGTGCCGTAAAACAGGCTCGTAGAGTAGGCCGGGAATTGGCCGACCAGGTAGCACGCGACACGCGTAGGTCTTCGCGCAGCCCGCCGCTACCAATCCTTAAGCGAACCGGCCAGGTTCACCACCGACCGATTTAACCCTTCGCGGCTTCTCGAGACCCGAGCCGTAAGCCGGAATCCCCATAAGCGACATCTACCCACCCACGTGCCGTGTAGGCTACCCTCTCTCTACGCCTCGCTAAACCGACGACATACACGCCTCGACCAATGACCTTAGCTCGCGACACACTAACGAATCGACATAGGAAACCTAAACAGTAGGAGGCGCCAGTCACAGCCCTGCCGCGAAGATTAGAGCTACATATGACGTAACTGATAGAAGCAGTGCGTTCGGGTTAAAGACATGTACAAGGTTTATTTTTAGCACATATTAGTAAAGGTACCTATTCTCTACTATTTTAAAGTGGGTGAAACTTATTTGTATTAGCCTTGACACACCTCGACTGAAATCTTATTTTTCCGACTTTTGAGTGAACAATTTCTTTTCCAAAAATAATTTGTTTTTAAATTTATTGATGAGAGACAAATTTTCGCATTCTTGAATGTTGTTTTGCAAACCTGAGGAAGATATGCATAAACTATACAATATCTCTGTAACCTCAATTTTCAGAATTCTGATAATAATGCTTTTGCGAAATTAATATGATGGTTATAGCATTATTTTAATCACACATCTTCTGTTTCGAGATAATTCTCGCGGGTAATTGAAAATTACAAATATGGGTGTAGTATGCCAGTTCGGCGAGTCTAGGTTTAGCTTTTTACGTGCAAAGATAGTACGTCATCCACTCTCTGATAAACAGCTCTGTAAAACTATTACGCCGCTTCTCAAATCGAGTCGTGGACAGCTTATCTGGCGTTAATAGCTGATGAGAAAGGTGAATAAACGTGTTTCAGTCATCACGTAACAACCAGACAACGAGCACTAGGCCAGAACCAGTGATAGGTGAACTATTTCTTGTTGTTGTTACTTCTAATGATATTGTAGTGCAAAATTGGTGAATAATAACACGCAACACGCATTTTCCTTACCTGATGTTTAGCTTCGTTGTATACAGATTGAGGGGATGGGATATTAGAGGCGCCGGTAGGTTTGGCCGAGCGGTTCTAGGCGCTTCAGTCTGGAACCGCCCGACCGCTACGGTCTCAAGTTCGAATCCTGCCTCGGGCTTGGATGTATGTGTCCTTAGGTTAGCTAGATTTAAGTAGTTCTAAGTTTTAGGAGACTGATGACCTCAGATGTTAATTCCCATAGCGCTCAGAGCCATTTGAACCATTTGACATTACAAGCAGCACATAAATCTGCACTTCTACAATGGGTCCAAAATCACAGAAACGTTAAGTAGCTGACTGCAGGTGTGTAGTTTGACCCTACGAGTCATAATTTTGCCTCATGTTCACATGACGCAAGGCGGCGACTGCACTGACCGAACAAGAAGGTTATTAACCAGTGCAGAGGGTGTAGGATGTAATTCAGGATCTACTCTGATCTTTTGGGGCTCTTAGCGTACTATTCTGTACCACGCCGATCATATTTGATCATAAATGCACGGAATCAGAAAGAGGATTGCAGCAGCACCAGCTGCTTTGCAAACTATAACATAGCCAGAATTAGATTTTCACACAACAGGGGATTGTGCGCTAATATGAAACTTCCTGGCAGATTAAAACTGTGTGCCGGACCGAAACTCGAACTCGTGACCTTTGCCGTCCACGGGCAACTGCTCCACCATCTGAGCTACCCAAGCACAACTCACTCCCCGTCCTCACAGACGAGGTACTGGCAGAAGTATATCTGCGAGGACTGGGCGTGAGTCGTGCTTGAATAGCTCAGATGGTGGAGCACTTGCCTGCGAAAGACAAAGGTCCCCAGTTCGATTCTCGGTCCTGCACACAGTTTTATTCTCCCAGGAAGTTTTATAACATAGCTGTTGCAATATTGCGAGGGTGGGTACAGCTAACGCAGCAGCACTCAAGCAGCTAGGTGTCACAAGCCTTTCCACAAGAGTGGCTGATGAAGTGTTTCAATAATACGCCAAAAAGCACAGCACAGACCAAACATGTGCAGCTCGGAATAGTATATAGCCCAGAAATTTATACCGAACTCGCAACTGTCAGCAACGCAGCTCTTCCACCACAGGGCCTATGTCGCCTGGCCACCGTATGGATGCCGAGCGAGGATCACAGTTCGCATCCATGCCCGGACACCCTGCCCAGAAGCTTTTCGGTCCTAGTGCAGCTGCTACAGGAAGCCAATGCTTGCCCATGGTAGCAGCAGAGGAAAGTGGGTCATTGCCCGCTACGTCGCTGGTCTGCCACCTTCCAACAACGCAGAGAGGCTGAGGGATGAGTGCTCCACCGCAACCACTGAGGATGCCGAAGCGCGACTGGTGGAAGAGGTTGCATCACGAAGGCCACGACTGTCTGACGTTGTGCTCCGTGCTGGGCACCAGCAACGCCTGAGACAGCGGACTTCATCGGTAAAGTCACTGCCATCCCGTGGTGGACTGTAGCATGACGAAATAGCGAAGGGCAGTGAGTATTTGGAGACTAAAATCTGTGGGTGAAAGTACTAGCTAAAGGCCGCTAAAATTCCCTCATCGATAACTTGTTTCGGCTCATTGATGAGCCGTTTTCAGATCAATAGAATTATTACTTAATTCAGCGTGTGTCAGCCACCAGGCCCACAAGTTGGGCAATATGAGCAACGGATATGTGTATATGTCTGACTTTTAAATAATGTAAACATGCCGACATACTTTAGTGTGTACATAAAAACTTTAAGAACCTTCAACATCGCAGCGCGTCAGCAATCGTTGGTTAATATATTAAAAAACCAGAAACCCGCCTCGATTACGAAAAATGCACCTAGTGTTAACCTAGGTTTCAGCGTAGATAACTACACCTTCTTCAGAACAATAAAACCCACAAGTGCCTAAGAAGACCTTTGTCAATGATTAAAAGAACACCATGGCTATAAATTGATAAATGGAAAAAAGGAAAACACAAACAGTATATATGTACAAAGTCTAAACCGTTACTTAACTTAATGGTGTAACCTCCAGCTCACACCGGCCTATGTTCGATGGGCCATGACCCGCCATAAACCCCACGGTGGTGCTTACAAATGGCGCCAGTAGTCATCGACCTCCACGTTACTACTAATTCAGATTGAGATTTCAGTACGAACCAGGACGTCGATACCTTCTAGATGATCAAGTGGTGCCTTCACCTCTACATCACTCTGCTGCTTAATCTGATGTGGACCCTTCGGTCGTTCTAAATGAGAACGTCATGTCACCTAGCTGAATACGTATGTTCCTGCTTAGAGAAACACTCTTTCGGCCAGAGAATGGCACTCTAAATCATAGAATGTACATCCACAGAATGAGGTTCGGACTGTTTTGAACAGCGGTTGAACTGTAGTACTCTGCGCATTTGCAGCTTGGTAGCTGTAGACGATTTAAGCATCAGTGAGCATCAGCGGGATATGGCATGACTAAGAAAAGAAAAAAAAAAACAGTGGACTCCCTCCGTCGTCGAATTAGGGCTTTTATCACGGCGAGAAATGATCTTTTTCCTCAACACAGCTGTATTTATTGTGTCTTAAAAAAAACAGTGGACTCCCTCCGTCGTCGAATTAGGGCTTTTATCACGACGAGAAATGATCTTTTTCCTCAACACAGCTGTATTTATTGTGTCTTGTTTTACTGACTTACCATTTATTTCGAAACAACTACGGCATGGCACCGAACAAGTGCTAAATTGCGTGAAGATGGTGCCGTTGTTTGTGACCAATCGACAGCAAATAAATAAACAACAGACACAGCTGAGTGGTGGGAGAAACTCAGCGAACAAGTGAGGAATCAGAGCATCTACTGCAGAGCCGTAAGCGCCGCGACAGTAGGCACCGAAATAGAGGAATAGACTGATTATTCCACGCATAGAAGTATACACGAAGCATAGACTCTGCCAACGAAACATAACATGTGCACTTCATAGTGGTTTCCAGAGTATGGATATTGATTTTGATGTAGCCGCGGATGCAGAAGAACAGTTCACACCCTAGGGAGCAGACCACAGCATTCGCTAACGACACGGTACTGCTCGATTACAGACGTCACGGAGCGCCACACGTGTCAGCCGTGCGTTGATGCCCAGTCGCAGAACCTGCGCTAATAAAAGCGCCGTTTTAAAGCCGCGCCCGGCCGGCCTGAATATTTCAGGGCCGGCATAAAGCCGGGCCGAATATTCGGCGAGCGTGCGCGCGCACGCCGCCGCCATCAATTGCGCGGCCGGCGCGGTATTTTACTGCCCCGTAAAACATTGAAAAGTGCGGCCCTCACTAACGCGTAACACACTTCGCCTAAAATATTACGGCCCCGCCGTGCGTACCCTGCCGCGACCTTGTTCTGCACTGATTCGAGCTCGGCCGTGTGTTTTCGTTGTTTCCTCTACGGCTCAAGTGCCATATTTACCAAGCGTATATGACTTTTACCATTGTTTTAACGCATTACTTATAGAAAAGATGGCAGATGACTTCGTGTAAGAGGGCAGCATTCTTGTTCATTTTGTTGCACTGTATATGGTAAATGTGCCAGTCCTTATTAGTCGTATACCATTTGCATATTCCACAGTTACTAATTAAGTGGATAGATAAAGCCGAAATGAAGAACTACTAAAAAATATTTTGAGTAGTATGTATGTAAACGGACATTAGGCCGAAGTAATGGGAAGGCAGCTGTGTGGTAGCGGAAGTAAGGCACCACTGTCAACGCTGCTATTCGTTCACGATCTTATACTGGGGTCTCCAAACTACGGCCCGCGGGCCGATACCGGCCTGCGAACACCATCAGTCTAGCCCGCTGTAATGGGCCAGACATGCGTGGTATCCAGCCCGTCGTATTTTATCTTTTTATTACCTTCGAACCTTGGTTATCGAGCACGTCCCATAAAGAGTGATTAGCAAAACGAGCGGAAAAAACGTAAGAAACTAACCTGCTTAACGAACATTATTTCGCATAAATAATCTGTTTAGTGCTATTTTTTCAGCCTTGAATAATCAATTCCAAAACAACTTCCTGGCTTACACGTGTTGGAGCATTACTTGGGAACAAGTGCAAACAACACAGGCTAGTGAAACATGTCATGTAGATAATAGCATTTAAGCAAACAAAAGAATCAAAAGACTTCAAGTTAAACAGCACATTTAAATTTAACATAATATAAAAAGTGGAGATATCATAGTATTTGTTAATGGTTGATAATATACAAATACAGACATGAGTACACCGTGGTATTGATACATACGGCTGTAATCTTGGTGCTATAAATCTTATTTACATGTTATAGTAGTGACATCTTATTTATATGACGTAAAGATGACATAGTAATGTTAACAACCGATTCAGCTACCACATATGAAAGCCATCTTAGGCAGTTTGTAACACTTTGAAACGTCTCCTTAGAACAATTATACACGTGACTGGGTTTAAACTGACACACAATGTTTTTAGCGCAACGCAATCTGACTTTCAATAATCCCTATAAAAGAATGGCCCTGACTAACATTAACCTATACCTTTCACAAATCACTTACCTCACAAAAATCTTCTTTACTCGAACTACTGCAATATAGCAAGCGCCACTACTGCCAGCTAAATAAAAGATTCTAACTACTGATAAGCATAGTTAGCAAATGAAAGATTTTGATAGAGAACAAATGATGTATTTACCTTAGTAGTCATAATATATATAGCAGTTCATGACATCCAGTCTTACAAATTTCAAAACTCCGCCATCTCTCTCCCCACATCCACAACTGCTGGCGGCTCACCTCCAACTGCCGAACGCTGTGCGCTGTTAACATCCAGCTGCCCAACACTACAATGGCAGACAACAATGCAAACTAGCCACAGACTGCACACAGCACAGCCAGTGATTTGCATACAGAACGCTACGTGGCGTTACCAATAAGAAAACCTAAACAGCCTGCTTACATAGCCCCCATGCTCCACACAAAAAACTTTACAAATTGTTTTGGGCAGTGGCCAATATAGATTTGAAAAATTTTTTCATAATTACAATAACAAAGAAATCAAATGCACACACTTATCGATACAGTGTTGGTCAAAAGCTAAAATTTTCTCACAGTCCATAAAGACAGTCCTGATCATTCATGACAGTCAAATTGCAGTTTTTATTTCTTAAAGTCTGAGCAGTAAAAGAAAATGCCCACAGAAGTAGTGGATTTCCATGCAGTCTTGAAGAAGTAGTGTTGTCCTTCAACGGAAAGACAGTGCTGACTCTTGACATGCAGACAGGTAATGGGCCACAACAGAGCAAACCCACAGCAGAGTGAGTCGAAGTTTTGAAGAATATTGGTAGGTAGGTCATCACAGAGCAGACCCACTGTAGTCCTGGTAGAGAGTATGGTATTGGTGGGCCACTAGAGGTGCAGACCCACTGTAGTCCTTGTAGAAATAATGGTATTGGTGGGCGATCAAAGATGCAGACCCACTGCAGTCCTTGTAGAAATAATGGTATTGGTGGGCCATCAAAGATGCAGCCCCACTGTAGTCCTTGTAGAGATGGCTAGCAGCCATCCGTTGCGACTGTGCAGGTGCACAATCACCATCGAAGAGTCTTGCGGAGAATATAGCAAGTCCATAAACCACCACTTGTGCACTCACAAAGTTTTTATCTAATTGACCTTAGGACCAGCAATGCTGTTAACCAGTCCCTTGCTGAATTATTAACAAACGTGCAAACACTAACAGTCCCTACTTCTCACATATTGTCCATATACTATGACCAACAGAAATGTGTGAAGTGAAATGGAACTTACAAGTTAATAATATGATGAGCTGGTAACAATTACAATTTTATAACATAAGAATATAATAACAACGGTACAAAATACATCATTAAAAACATAACAATACAGATAGCATTTGTAGCAATTGGGGCTTTACAAAAAGAATAGAAATAAATATATACATCAGTGATACAGGAATTATGACATAAGTAAATACATAAAATATCAGAATAATTATTGAAACATCAACTTCACACATGAGCATTAAAACAGAACAGAATTAATAATGTCTAACATCTTTACAAAGTAAATAACATATTATTAATGCAAATTATATTTGAGGATAACAGTATTCCTCATCATAGTTCATGTAGCTGAGTATTAGAAAATTTCTACAACATAAGTCTTATCAGATAAACATATAAAGACAGGAAGAACATAAATACACAAGGGTACACAAACACATAGTGGGATAACACAAGGAAAGGACGGGGTTTGTTTTACTGCAGTATTTTGCAGAAAAAACTTTCTATACTTCTCAGAGATCTCCCTTCGTTCTTCAGTATTTCCAAAAAGTCCTATCTATACCTGCATTCTGTACTTTTCTCATATAGCCTCTCAGTGCATTTCTTCAAATTCATCGCGACTCATTCTCTTATAGGTTACCCCCTCTTAAGCTAACTTAAATCTACTGAGCTCAGATGCTAAACTAAGGGACGAGGCAATGCAGCAGCACAAAACAATTAACACAAACAGCAATGACAAAAAAATGGAAAATTGCAAAACAAGCTACAGTAAATCAAAATTACCAAGCCAAGCCACATTACAATTAATATGAACCAATGTGCAGCAACAAGAAAAATAAATCAGTAGTAAAACTATCTTAACAGAGTAATACAAAGTGAAATTTAGTAGCACTATGCCTGCCGAACAGCAGCAGCAAATGCAATAACATATCTGAATATGACATAGCTCAAGCAGAAAAAATATTACACTAAAGACAACAATGCAAACAAGGGAAATCTATATTCACATCTTAATGTCTATATAATTAAAGTGGTGCACCACAAGAAGTTATTCTACCAAAAAAATTACCAAGTAGTTGAAAAGAAAATACCGTATGCAATTTCTGTGAAGGGAAAAGTCTTTTTATGCTCCTTCATTTTTTTGAACAGATCATAAAATTATTTACTGGATCTGTAGGCATAAAATATTTATATTAGTACATCTATTAAATTTTATTTTAACCAATGCTGCTGCAGATAGAAACTTGATATTAAACAAAATGAGCAAACTCTCAACTAGAATGACAATAGATGTAAAATGTTTCACACCATTTCATTAGGCATTTTAGTAAATATCATAAATTAAAAGCTCCACAGTATAATCATATGTTTTCAAGTTTGAGCGTGTCATATTTTCGATGCTTTCTACAAAGAAATGTCAATAGTGAGGATAATGGCCTCCTTCTTTTTTTTCCACCGGTGCCTCTGAAAGGCACACACTAATGGCTTTTTTCCAGGCGACTGTCGTGCAGCTGCCCATGATGCATTGCGTGCAGGTGGTCACTTAACTTTCTTACGGAAATATTTACGACAGCAGTTTCCGCTACAGTGACAGTCTCATATAAAAATATTTCACAGGTCAAGAATTTGCGTTACAAATCTGTAGATACAAAATCCTATTGATATAACAGAGTCCAAAAAACTTTCGTCGGTATTGTAATACATTCACGCATTTACATACATTTCACAACTCTTAAAGTACGATTCTTGGTTTCCAACAACCTTTTTCACAAACCAGAGTCCCTAACCACTACTCATTATTCCTTACCTTATTCGTCGACACTTCTTCAATATTTCATCATAACAGATATGTAGCATACTCAAATAACTCATATAGCATCAGCTTATTGATCATAAACATACCACAACAGCATAATACACATAGTCATCGTAATAATAACATCATAACACCTCAGTCAAATCTCAAAATCGTCGTAGCTTCCTCCAATAATTTCAAAACCTAAATAAAATTTTCTGCTCATGTCAAAAGTGTCATCTGCCTCAAATGTACTTTAAAAATCATGATCCCATACCAAATATATCATTCAAAGCTCTCATAATATCAAAATGGATCTGAAAAAATATGAACAGTTCACAAAGTACAGACAAATTCCAATATCGTAAGTGTGAAGTTATCCAACTGTGTAATTGCGTAAACATGTGTCACTGATGTAGTAAAAAAATGTTTGTTTCTCTGTTAAATAATCAGGTAGCTGTGTAATTCTGTGTTGGAGAAATATGGTACCGATGTGTAAAGTTGTATAAGCAAATACCATATTAGCTAGGGCTCCTTGTGCTTGCCACACACGTGATACACAAAGTAAGCGTGTACCCCCTGAGGATTAATATAATTATACCCCCAGGTGTTACAGATTACAGCAATGGAATGAAATGTATCACGGAAAACTTTCTTTGTAGTTCAAAAATCTTTAAAAGTTTTAAGTATAAAATTAATCACTCTAATACGTGTACTGTAGCGCTAAACTGTGCGTCTTGTTGCAACATAATCTCTGTGGAAGTGTCATAGTTGTCGTCCTCCGAAAGCTAAGTTCTGCAGAAGTCAATGTACTTACCTCATGATAAACAAAAGTGAAATGCTTTGCGTATAGATATCGTAGTTATTATGCTTATTGGAGTGATGAAGAAAGTACTGTACAGTAACATATTGTTGTGCCACGAAAAAGGCTGTCTCATTGTTGCTATACCACAAAAGTTACTACTAAGACATGTTTTACTTTCCAGAATAATTCAGAAAAACTGTGCAGATATAAAACAGAAACATGACAAAAGCAACATTCTAAATTGTCACTCATTAGTAGCGTCATGATAAAATCTTGTAGTTGTCACCTAAACTAACCACTGTGTCACCTGGTATCTCACAGAAAGTACTTTAAATCCAGAATGTATTTTCAAGTAAACCAAAATGTTGCATTAAAATCTCATTAGCAGTACTGGTAAATGTTCTAAGTATGTGAGCCTTATAGTCGTTACGTAATCGTGCAACTAACAAGCAAGAATGTACACACAATAGCACTGTGACGTCTGTTCACTATAACAATGCATTCGTAATTTCTGTTTAAATAAGTTCTCTAGGTTCTTGATTGGATATTTAACTTCAAACATTGTTGCATGGTAACAGTTTCTAAGTCTGACAATGCATACTAGAAATGTGAAGTGAAAAGTTTCATGGCAAAGACGAAGTTAAAAAGCAGATTATCTTTCTATAAACGGTTTAATATGTGAAATGTGGTGCAATCCTTTACTCCTCCTAGTACGCAGAGTTTCAGCTTCAGTGGAATTATCACGTGGTGTATGGTACATTGGTAAAGAATGCTAAAATTTTTCCCAAGGTTAGCGTCTATGTAATTTTTCCCTGAGCCACCCGGCGCACGTGGCTGCCTGTGGTGTGAGTCATTGCCTGTCTCTTTGTTGGCGTGCGTCGGTAGTTTACATAGTTTCTTGTTTGCCTATCATGTGGTGGAGAATTTCTCCCGGAATCGTAACTGCGCGCTGAACTGTTGCGTCTGAAGTTAATCTGTCTCCCTTGATAATAACTGTTTTGGTTTCCATATTGTCTGTTTCTATGGTTATCTCTTGTCATATTCATAATTACGGAAGTGAAATCTTTCTCTGTAACTATTACTCTGCCAGTGGTTGTCATATGGTGGTATCTGTTTTGGTCACAATTTGTGTTGTGAGAATAGCCTTGTCGTGTCCAGTTATTATTTCTTTCATCGCGGAATTGCGACGGATGTGACCTGTAATTGTTTTGTTCATTTTTCGGGTTCCGCGATTGTCAGTGTCAATTTCTAATTCTTGTAAAAGTCCCTGAAAAGCTTCAATGTCGTCTTTGCAATGTCCAGCCAAAATAATATGTCGTAAATGTTCAGGTAATATGATTAAGGAAATGCGGATGAGTTCTGAGGGGCTGTATGGGTTTGACAGGTACTGATTCATGTGCAACATGTCTTCAAAATATTTCACAAGACTGGAAAATTCAGATTGTTCGATATGTTTCATCATCATGATGCTATGGTTTACTCGGTCTTGTGTAGGTTGAGACCAATATGCTGACAGGAAGGCATGATAAAATTCTCCTTCACTGTGATAATCGTGAATGACCGATCACATTCTTTCAGTTGGTTCATTCTCTAAGTAGCCACACATAAATTCTAATCTGTGTTCTAACGACCAGTTGGGAGGAAAACAATGACAGAATTGATGGAGCCACGCTTGTGGATAAATGTCGTTGCCAGAATTCTTAAATGTTTTAAAATTACGTGTAGTAATGAACAGCTTATAGTCAAAATCATCACGTCAGCGAGTCGCATATCGGTCATTGTTACGTCGTTTCGGCGGTTCCATTTCAAAATTCGGTGCACCTTGCCAAATTCTTTCATAATTTCCGAATTGTCCTGTGTTATTATTTTGTGGTTGTTCCGTATTTCTACGTCCCTCTTCCCGTACTGGAGCGCGAGTGTCCTCTGAAATATGAAATTTTTGTATTACTTGTGCCAACTGATCTTGTACTTCCCGGATTTCTCTTTTGTGTTGCGTATTAATTTGATTCTGATTTTGTTTGAATTTCTTAATTTGTTTATACTCTTCTGTGTCAGTGATGACTACAGGTCTTGTGTCATTCAGATCATCATCAAACTTTGTAGATAAGTTAGTGAACTGATCCGAAAGTTCGGCTACTTTCTCCGATAGTGTACTTATTTCCTCAGTGTGTTTTTCTGAACCAAGTTTCTGAGTATTTACTGTGTCCTTTAAGTTTTCCTGAGTTTTTGCAAGTTTCATAACCGAATCGGTAGATGCAACTGAGTCAATCTTAGCTGCAAGGTGTCGTGATTTTCATGAACAGTGGTTTGCAGTTCTTTTATGGCTGCTTCGTGATTCTGTAATGCATTTTCATGCCGCGAAAAAATAGATTGAAAATGCTCACAAATTTGAGTTTTTACTTCATTACAGACTTTTTGAAATTTCGATTCAATGTTATGTAACTCAGTAGTTAAACCCTCACGTGTTTGTTCAAGTATGGTGTCTAACTTTTGAAGCTTTTGCTGTGTTTGTCTCTGATTTTGTTCCATTGTGTCCAACTGTTGCTGTATTTGTCTCTGGTGTTGTTCCATGGTGTCTAACTTTTGAAGCTTTTGCTGTGTTTGTCTCTGATTTTGTTCCATTTGTTGCATTAGCTGTAATAACAATGCATTAGTGTCTGGAATATGTTGCTCTACGCTTTTCGGCAGTGCATTTGCACCGGCAACATTCACATTTTGACAAGCAGAAAATGTGTCTTGACTTATTTGAGAAAACGGTGAGGGCGCAAAACCTGAATCTATAGTATTTGCAAAATTGTGTCCTGTCATTTCGGATTCCTGAGGCGAGCTCCTGCCGAGCGATCGATCGATAATGCTTCCCTGTTCACGAATTGTTTAACTGCCTAAGCCATTGTTTGCCGCCCGCTCCATTTCCCTATGCACAATTACCAAATTACTATGTTGAACATTAGTTAATTCATTACACGGTGGCGCTAACACACTGCTTTCGTCTTCACTGTCTTTTCTCAGTTTACTTTGGAGCCTAGTATTACGTTTTTCACACGCCATAATTGCCACAATATTTCACACGATAACACAGAAAAGCACAATTTGAAGAGCAAAATAAGATAACATAGCAATGGAAGTAATGTCTACTTAATTGCAAGCGCAGCTGCGAAATACTTGGTGCAAATCTACATGCATGTCACAACTATTTTACTGTACAACAAAGAAAAACTACAATTACAAAGTAAATTATCTCTGTGATTACGCGCTAGCAATAAACAAAGGCTACACTAATTACACAAACTACAAGAACAAAATCAGAAGATTCCAGTGAGGTATCCTCGGCTAAGGGTCGACATATGAAACGTCCCCTTAGAACAATTATATACGTGACTGGGCTTAAACTGACACACTATGTTTTTAGCGCAACGCAGTCTGACTTTCAATAATCCCTACAAAAGAATGGCCCTGACTAACATTAATCTATACCTTTCACAAATCACTTACCTCACAAAAATCTTCGTTATTCGAACTACTGCAATATAGCGAGCGCCACTACTGCCAGCTAAATGAAAGGTTCTAACTACTGATAGGCATAGTTAGCAAATGAAAGATTTTGATAGAGAACAAATGATGTATTTACCTTAATAGTCATAATATATGTAGCAGTTCATGACATCCAGTCTTACAAATTTCAAAACTCCGCCATCTCTCTCCCCACATCCACCACCGCTGGCGGCTCACCTCCAACTGCCGAACGCTAGGCGCTGTTAACATCCAGCTGCCCAACACTACAATGGCAGACAACAATGCAAACTAGCCACAGACTGCACACAGCACAGCCAGAGATTTTCATACTGAGCGCTACGTGGCGCTACCAATAAGAAAACCTAAACAGCCTACTTACAACTTGTACGTAAACATTATAAATATCGTTTGTTATATGGTTATATCACTTGTTATGTATTTCACTGTGATTGTCTAACCTGCTTTCAGAAAACGCTTGATAATGGCACTTTGAAGCCGAAATCATGATTGTGTAAGTGTAAATCTAGCACGGTAAATAAACAACAGTGTAATGGCAGTACTGACTGTAAAGAAATGTATTATGACTGTGGCCCCGAATTATGAAAAAATTGTATTTCTTTGTACCAATGTAACTGAAATGAAATTAAGTCCACAGCTGAAGGTCAAACAAAAAACAGTTCACTGCGTAATGCCTACTGCAGTGCCAATCAGTATCAGCTCGTAAAGAATGGCGGCAGTGCTGAGCGCCACAAAAACTTCTGAACTGTACCGAGAACTTCCCAGCGGTACTGGGGTATCAGGCCACAAGAAAACTTAGACAAACTGCAGCTAGGTCGTGGCACTTGGGGCTTGGTGGAAAAGCCAGTGTGGCCCTTAGGCTAAAATGTTTGGAGACCCCTGTCTTAGACCATAAGCACTGTAGGGGGCGTGGTGCAGAGGAAGGAAAGTTCCGTTCAACATATTTCCTCACGCGTTCGTGACACGACACGAGTGCTTACCGCTTCTCCACCCCGCAATATGACACTGAACTCATAATGTCCGTATTTAATTTTAAAGCATACACTATCAGAAGTCGACCGCTTTTTTCTGTCGATGCAGGAGAGAGTGCTTTCTCTATGGTGAAAAACAGTGCTTGGGTCACTAATAGCGGGGGTTAACTATTTGTAGTACTTGTGGCTTCCTAGACTCACAGAGCATTTCACCATACAGAGGCTGTTACCTGATGACCACTTGTGTTGCCACTAAGCTGCTAGTGACGAGGCACCGCCACTCCTCCGTTGTCTCGTTGTGGGCCAACATTTTACTGTGGCTTATCAGGAGATAACGCCCATTAGCCATTGGCATGTAGTTGGCCACTATTCGGCCGATCAAATGAGCGTTCGTACTGTAGTTCACTCAGCCTTATTCTCTCAGGCTTACACTCCTTTAGTTGTTTGTGTAGGGGACACTTGTACGTATTGCACTGGCCCCTAACTTGCATCACGAATACAAAATTTGTATGTCTTAGCATTACGATATTAAATGACTTCGGCGCGAACTGTGTGCTGTTTCGATCCATATTGTCCACAATGTTCTCTGCACTGGCGACAGTGTTGATTTTGTTGCGGTTTTCACCTTTTTATGTGCATGTCGAAGAGAATCTCTATCATAAGGTAGGTGACAATATAATGTTTTATTTACTGGTGAATATATATGAAAAACCTTAGATTTCAACAATCATAAATCTATATTCATCGCTATTCATTAGTATGAAATGGACAGCAAGAAAATGGCGATGTTGCGTGTAACGAACCGCTGTAAGTTTCCAATATGTACCAGTACCATTTAAAAAAATTTCTCGTATATATTCCGTGTTATGTTTTTTCTTGTCGTCCTTCATCTATTGATGCGTCGGGTTGGCAGCGCCGATGGTTGTGGCAGTGGTCCAGTGGTGGATCAGCCACCAGAGGGAAGAATACCTGTTAAGACGCACGATTTTAAAGGCAGTGAGGTTCGAGCCGGCGGTGAGCTGCTGCTACCATGGGCAGCGTCTTCGGGACGGCGGTTGGCTTGGGCAGTAGGTGTTCTTGAAACGCTGATCCATCCTCTTACGATATGCCGGTTGTTCCTGTTTGTCCAGTAAGTATATACAGGTGGTAAATTTGGTTCTTACTTGACGTATGGATCTTGACTTGTGCTCAGCATTTGAATATTTGAAGGAACCTGGTGTCAGTCGTGGAGGAGGTTTTGTTACCCGTCGCTGAGTTCTAATTTCAGGTCGTAATGGTTGCCTAAGAATTACGGCCAGCTGGTTCCATAAGTAAGAAGTACGGCAAAAGTTTCCGCTGGCCAGAGGTGCTGGTTATTTGGCGCTGTTGTTGATTTCCTCATCGGTTCTCAGACATTACTGTAAACGTTTTTTTTACGGCTGTTAGATCGGTGCGTGATCTGCCCGTCTCTGTGCTCGTTGTCCTTGTTACCCAAAAACCTGTCACAAGCACAGGAGAATCAGTGAACTAGTTACGTCAGTTTGTGTGTTAAGTAATTTCATAGCGATTGTTATTAATGTTTCGGTGTCAGTGGAGACGCTAGGTGAAGTCGGGTCGTGTTCAGTGTCGGCCATTTTCAAAATGGCAAAGTTGCGAGTAATTTAAATCACTTTTCTGGGGACTTTGTGTGGACGAGCGGTCTCTTAGCCTCAAGGATGCCCGTTCTGTGCATGTACAGTTTGTAAATTTCATAGCGCTTCTCTGCCTCTCTTGTAACAGGAAGGCCATCCTATAATCTCGTCTGTTTATTTTGTGTATTCATGGACCCCAGACACGGATTGAGCGTACAATTAGTAATTTCCGTACGGCAACAGGTAGATGACTTGCTACTGAAAGCTCTATGCTATTCATAAGCCGCGCTATTGGAGATAATTAAGAAACTAGTTGCGTTGGCCAGTCGTTTAGTCTGATGCTCGTAAGTCTAATTTCTGTTTTGGTTTTGCTGCCATTACCATCTGATTGTCCCATCGCACAGACGGAATTCAGTACTATTTCACAGTATGAATAATGGTATTGATTTTTTGGAGCACTCAAATCTTTGAGTACCTTTGAGGGTGTGTACTGTTCTTTCTTCATTATTTAATAGGATCTTGCTGTGTCAGTACTAGTAATCATTTCTGCACTCTGAAGAAGATTTGATTTTTAACTGAGCTATTAGCTGTGCACTAAATTACATTTACGCAGGTGGTTATTTTTCCATCTCAAGTTGGCACGTGTTGTTTTACTCATTGACTATTTTCTTAAACTCTGTCAATAGTTATTCTTCTTAAAGTTACTTTTCTTAAATGGTAATAACAAACCCTATTGGCAGTAGCTCTCATGGAACATCCTAGCAGATTAAAACTGTGTGTCGGATCAAGACTCGAACTCGGGAGCTTTTTGTCCTTTGTTACCACCTGAGGCATCCAGCCACTACTCAAGACCCTCCTACACAACACATGGTCCGGCACACATTTTTAATCTGAAGGAACGTTTAGTATCAGAGCACCCTACCGCAGAGTGAAAAATACATTCGGGAAACGTCCCCCAGGCAGTGGCTAAGCCTTACCTCCGCAGTATCCTTCCTTCAAGGAGTGCTAGTCTCGCAAGTTTCACAGGACTTCTGTGAAATTCGTACGGTAGGAGATGCGGTACTGTGAGGATGGGTCGTGTGTCGTTCTTGGGTAGCCGAGTTGGAGTTTGTCGTTGGCGATGGAGCGGCGAGGTGTTCTTAACCGTCGCGCCGGCCTAGTGGCGTATGCTATCTTATTTGCTTTCTGTAAGCCGAGTCGCTTACCACAAGTTCATTAAAGTAACATGGGGAACTCCTATAGGACGAACACTATCAAGATTACGTTCCAGTATGAATATACATGACCGGGAGCATGTGAAGTAGAGAACTTCTTCCGTGATGAACAACGTCTAGATCCACAATTTTTCCATCTCAGCCCACTGTCGTTAATTTTAAGATGATGAACAAAGACGCGTGCACGAAGATGACGACCGGTGCTGCTGGCAAGGTCCATTTTAGGATCTCTGTTGGGCAGGTCGGCGCTGTTATCATTGAACATGCAGTACACGGGGAATCTCTGGGTTTTCGAGCTACCTTTCGAAGATCCCGCCGATTTCGTTATCTGAGCTCTTAAGCAGTACGGGACTGTCATGACTCATGTGGCTGAGAAGTGGAGGACTTTTACAACGTATCCCGTATTCACTGGAGTATGACAGGTCGAAGTCACAAAGCATGTTCCTTCGCCGGTTGCCGTTCAGTTATCATGTACGATGCTCAACTGCGCACATGTTCAGGATGTGGACAGTAGTGTCGTTGTTCGTTCCGATTGTTTGCAGTGGCCGATCATCCAGATTCCTTCAGCAGAAGCGGTACAATATGTTCCTCTCTTGATTCTATGCATCACCAACGCACAAGTGACGACACCTACGATGTTTGGCGGTGGGGATCGGGATGAGATACCACCGCAGACAGACGGACACGTTATTAACTAGGCACATACCAACCGCTCGCCTCAGAGTGAGTCGACAGATAGCCCCGAACAGCAACAGCTATTGCAGGGAGATGTCTCCGAAGACAACGAGCAGATGGTTATAGGTGCACGAGACGTGCCCAGCCAAGCTTTCCTCTTGGAAGGCACAGAGGAGTCGAATGTACACACATTCTGACAGGAAGACGCACGTCCGGAAGCAGAGTTCGCCCCGGAAGCACAAGAAACGCCGACGAACAGCGTCTGACGACTGTCTCTTGCTGACAGAGCAGACGATCGTAGTGCTCTCGGTCGTGTAGTGACCCACCTTCTATGGCGGCGTCGACCGACAATGCTTCCGCTTTAGAAGCTGAGACAATGGATTCTTCCCCTCTGGACATCCGTTCAGAGATCGAGGGGACGATGGCATATCGTCCCTGCCTCCAGGAAAGAAGACAAGGGACTCCCTGGTAGCCGATGTAATGCACCCGCACTTGTGGGTGCACGACGTGGATGACGACTCTTCGGTGCATATAGCACTTGTAGAAGAGGAGAAGTTACACCAGCTACAGTCTCCCGCAGACGGCATGATAATAAAGACGATAGGGAGGCTTTGGGGTGATAAAAGTCGTCGCAGCGGCTCACACTGACAACTGCCACTGCCTTGCAGGGCGAACCACAGTCATATCGTTCCGCCGCAATCAACGCCAACACCACCCGGTCACGCGAAGCAGTCAGTGTTATGCGACACGCGTTATGCGGCAGACAGTGAAGTGGCATTATTCCAACCGGTATACATTCTTGGCTCACTGGACATCTCTACACGCCGTACACGACATGCATATCTCAGGCGTCGGATACGGGCAGTGGCGTTGCATTTCTTCTCAAAGTACGTTTAGTAGTCACTGATGTACGTCACCCACTAAATGCCAGGGGCATGGCGCTTACTGTCCAAAGGATATTCCTCCCAAAGTTCACGCACCGTCGGGTGACAGCAAAAGGCATGAACGTTTCCTTTTCTATGCTGAGGAATTAACGCAATTGTGGCAATGTTGGATATATTATATGATGATCGGAAGCGATTTTCACTGTACAGAAATTCCCAACGACCAAATTCCACTCCATTCACCATGCCCAGCACTAGGCGCTCTCTCTCTTGCCAACTCGGTTTGGTAAACACTTGGGACATCATCTACGCTGACAGGCCGGGTTTCACCCAAGTCATGTGATGTGAAGGTAGGTAGGAGAATGTCATGACCTCACACAAATGAAGGATGCTTTTCGATCGGTACCCCTGGGATTTGCTGTGGAATGATAGAGCCTAGCACGAGTGCAGTGTTTGTAGGAATTTGGAATATTCTGTAATAATTAGTACTGCAATACCTTAGTAAATAAACTTTTACCTAACTTTTTCCTGCTACTGCACTTCGGGAACATAACTTATAACAACTATCTCTCTTGAATACAAATGAGTCATTAACATACATTAACTGGATTATACAACAAGCAGGATAACAAAATTGTGGTATCACGTGCGTAATACATGCGCGAACTAGAGGCTGCGAACCTAGCGAGCTGAAGGCTACTCTAATCTGACTTCGCTAACGACCTGTCGCTGACTCGGCCGGAGCGATCTGGAAGTCTCTGTCCGTGCCATACGGCGGCGCTGCAAGCGCCAGCGAGTCCAGAGAGGTTGCAAATTCTGGACCGCTATCGATTATAGCAAACTCTAGCGTGGCGTCTATCGTTGACACCACTTCATGGAACTTTCGTCTAGCACAATGACGAGATGTATGCCAGTTTCTTCTCTCAAGGATGCTCTCACGGCAGCCGAGTTGTGGCCGGCGGCGTTTATTGGCCTACTGTTTATACACTGAAGAATCAAATAAACTGGTACACCTGTCTAATATCGTGTAGGGCCAACGCGGGCGCGTGGAAGTGCTGCAACACGATGTGGGGTGAACTCGACTAATGTCTGAAGTAGTGCTGGAGGGAACTGACACCATGAGTCTTGCAGGGCTGTCCATAAATCCGTAAGAGTACGAGATGGTGGAGATCTCTACTAAACAGCACATTGAAAGGCCTCTCAGATATGCCCAATAATGTTCATATCTGTGGAGTTTAAAATAAGAATAGTCTTCCTGGAGCCACTCTGTAGCAATTCTGGATGTGTGGGGTGTCGCATTGTCCTGCTGGAATTGCCCACATCCATCGAAATGTATAATGCTTACGTACGTATTATCTGCCGGCGTCATATCTAGACGTATCAGGAGTCCCATATGACTTCAACTGCACAGGCGACATACCATCACATAGCCTCCACGAGCTTAAACGGTCCCCTGCCGACGTGCAGGGTCCTTGGATTCATAAGGCTGTTTCCATATCCGCACACGTCCATCCGCTCGATACAATTTAAAACGAGACTCGTCCGACCAGGCAAGATGTCGATGTTGACTGGCCCAGGTGAAGGGTAAAGCCTTGTGTCGTGCAGTCATTAAGGGTACACGAGTGGGACCTCGGTTCCGGAAGCACATATCGATTATGCTTCGTTGAATGGTTCCCACGATAACGGCCAAGCATTGAACTCTGCAGCAATTTGCATAAGGGTTGAACTTGTGTCACGTTGAACGATTCTCTTCATTCGCGGGACTTTTTTCTGACCACATCAATGTCGGAGATTTGGTGTATTACTTTGTTCCTGATATTCACGTACACTCTTGAAATGGTAGTGCGTGAAAATTCCCACTCGCTACCTTGGAGATGCTGTGTCCCATCGCTCGTACCCCATATGTAACACTACGTCCAATCTCGCTTAAATTTTGATAACCTTCCATTGTAGCAGCAATTAAATCCTAGGAAGTTCTGGTCTTACGTTAAATCAGTAAGTGGCTCGAAACAGCATATCCAGACACTACGGGATGATGATGGCATTGAAACAGAGGATGACACGCGTAAAGCTGAAATACTAAACACCTTTTTCCAAAGCTGTTTCACAGAGGAAGACCGCACTGCAGTTCCTTCTCTAAATCCTCGCACAAACGAAAAAATGGCTGACATCGAAATAAGTGTCCAAGGAATAGAAAAGCAACTGGAATCACTCAATAGAGGAAAGTCCACTGGACCTGACGGGATACCAATTCGATTCTACACAGAGTACGCGAAAGAACTTGCCCCCCTTCTAACAGCCGTGTACCGCAAGTCTCTAGAGGAACGGAGGGTTCCAAATGATTGGAAAAGAGCACAGATAGTCCCAGTCTTCAAGAAGGGTCGTCGAGCAGATGCGCAAAACTATAGACCTATATCTCTTACGTCGATCTCTTGTAGAATTTTAGAACATGTTTTTTGCTCGCGTATCATGTCATTTCTGGAAACCCAGAATCTACTATGTAGGAATCAACATGGATTCCGGAAACAGCGATCGTGTGAGACCCAACTCGCCTTATTTGTTCATGAGACCCAGAAAATATTAGATACAGGCTCCCAGGTAGATGCTATTTTTCTTGACTTCCGGAAGGCGTTCGATACAGTTCCGCACTGTCGCCTGATAAACAAAGTAAGAGCCTACGGAATATCAGACCAGCTGTGTGGCTGGATTGAAGAGTTTTTAGCAAACAGAACACAGCATGTTGTTATCAATGGAGAGACGTCTACAGACGTTAAAGTAACCTCTGGCGTGCCACAGGGGAGCGTTATGGGACCATTGCTTTTCACAATATATATAAATGACTTAGTAGATAGTGTCGGAAGTTCCATGCGGCTTTTCGCGGATGATGCTGTAGTATACAGAGAAGTTGCTGCATTAGAAAATTGTGGCGAAATACAGGAAGATCTGCAGCGGATAGGCACTTGGTGCAGGGAGTGGCAACTGACCCTTAACATAGACAAATGTAATGTATTGCGAATACATAGAAAGAAGGATCCTTTATTGTATGATTATATGATAGCGGAACAAACACTGGTAGCAGTTACTTCTGTAAAATATCTGGGAGTATGCGTACGGAACGATTTGAAGTGGAATGATCATATAAAACTAATTGTTGGTAAGGCGGGTACCAGGTTGAGATTCATTGGGAGAGTGCTTAGAAAATGTAGTCCATCAACAAAGGAGGTGGCTTACAAAACACTCGTTCGATCTATACTTGAGTATTGCTCATCAGTGTGGCATCCGTACCAGGTCGGGTTGACGGAGGAGATAGAGAAGATCCAAAGAAGAGCGGCGCGTTTCGTCACTGGGTTATTTGGTAACCGTGATAGCGTTACGGAGATGTTTAATAAACTCAAGTGGCAGACTCTGCAAGAGAGGCGCTCTGCATCGCGGTGTAGCTTGCTCGCCAGGTTTCGAGAGGGTGCGTTTCTGGATGAGGTATCGAATATATTGCTTCCCCCTACTTATACTTCCCGAGGAGATCACGAATGTAAAATTAGAGAGATTAGAGCGCGCACGGAGGCTTTCAGACAGTCGTTCTTCCCGCGAAACATACGCGACTGGAACAGGAAAGGGAGGTAATGACAGTGGCACGTAAAGTGCCCTCCGCCACACACCGTTGGGTGGCTTGCGGAGTATCAATGTAGATGTAGATGTAGAAATGATATGCGTTAGACACTTGTTGTCTTACGTAGGTGTCGCTGATTGCAGTGCCGTATTCTGTCTGTTTAAATACCTCTGAGTTCAAAAATGTGAGCGAAATCTTATGGCACATAACTGCTAAGGTCATCAGTCGCTAAGCTTACGCTCTACCTGAGCTAAATAACCCTAAGGACAAACACACACACCCATGCCCGAGGAAGGACTCGAACCTCTGCCGAAACCAGCCGCACAGTCCATGACAGCAGCGCCTGAGACCGCTCGGCTAATCCTGCGCGGCTGTATTTGAGTACGCATGCCTACACCAGTTCCTTTGTCACTTCAGTGTATCTGTACCATCACAGAGAACAGAGGTTGTGGCGAAACTGCAGCCATGGAAATTCAACATTGTTCCCCTTACCTCACTGGAATATGAGACTGCAGTGGACGACACGTAGAACATGTGCCTAAAAAGAGGAGCGTATAAGTCAGCTAACAATGGTGGATGGATCGTGTCAAGTCGAGCCTTCGCTGCACGTTGAAGTCGTTTGGCATGGAAGCTACTGTATGGAGGCGCTCTACTACACCGTCCTCAGTTATGCCCCCATCACCGGACGGCCAGGTGACTGTCAACCGAGCGAAAGCGAAGATTGTGACGTCAACACTGAATAAATTAACTGCCTAAATCTCTAGAATCATTTATTCATATAACTGACCGCCTTCGAGAATTGCCGAAACCGGTTAGCTACACGAAAAAATTATTTTAGCGATATTTATTTGGTGTTCACAAAACTAAAGATCGCCCTAATGCTGACGATGTCAGAAACTAGAAGACTGTGACACTGACGCGTCGTCACTTGGAAGGGTCGATCGTTCGTACACGTAACAGGGTTCGAATCGCCAATGGACAACCGTCCATGTACATATAGAAACGGAACGAAGGTGCAGACACAGGTCTTTGATCAATGAAGTGGTGACAGAAGATAACGCACGTCATGTCACGCAAAGAGACATAAGCAATGCATACTTAACCCTTTATTCTCATCTGTATGCGGAGAAGGGATTTGATCCAGAGATCATTGCGGCTGTCGCTAGTATGTTGAAGCTACGGTTACTCCGGAATAGCGTCAGTAACTGTCAGAAACAGTGACTGAAGAAGAAGTGTTGGATGTCGTAGGAAAGAGGGTGCCCAATAAGACACTAGGACCGGATGAGTTACCCCCGGAATATTATAGGCCGTTCCGAAGGTCATTCGTACCCTATTTGGCGGCTGTATGTCAAGAACTCGTGACGCCAAAGGTGCAACTTCCGGCTGCCTTTGTGGAAGGAGTCGTCATCCCAGCCCCTGAACCTCGCGGAGGATTACGTGAGCTGTGTTATAAAAACCTTCACATTCCTAATGGTAGCTCTAATTCAGCGTACGATGTCTCGTGTCCACCAACGGATCAGGCATCGATGGGTGCGACGCGTAACATCCGCGCCGCATCGTGCCGCTACAGGAGCCTGATTGCCATCGCTAAGCTTCGTCGTGTACAGGGAGCGCTGGCTGCGATAGAATTTAGTCCAGCATTTGATAGCGTATGGCCGCGCGGGATTAGCCGAGCAGTCTCGGGCGCTGCAGTCATGGACTGTGCGGCTGATCCTGGTGGAGGCTCCATTCCTCCCTCGGGCATGGGTGTGTGTGTGTGTGTGTGTGTGTGTGTGTGTGTGTGTGTGTGTGTGTGTTTGTACTTAGGATAATTTAGGTTAAGTAGTGTGTCAGCTTTGGGACTGACGACCTTAGCATCTAAGTCCGATAAGATTTCACACACATTTGAACATTTTTTTGATAGCGTATGTTGTTGTTTACAGCCGTCCGGAGTGACCGAGCGGTTCTAGACGCTGCAGTCTGGAAACACGCGACCGCTACGTTCGCAGGTTCGAATCCTGCCTCGGGCATGGATGTGTGTGATGTCCTTAGGTTAGTTAGGTTTAAGCAGTTCTAAGTTCTAGAGGACTGATGACCTCAGAAGTTAATTCCCATAGTGCTCAGAGTCATTTATGTAGTTTACAATATGCAATACTCGGGCGCATTCGTCGAGATAGTGTTCCGTCTCCTAAGTGGCGTAATGTCCAAAGTGCTGGTCAACGGCAGGCTGTCGAAAATCCGGCAGATTCGCCGCTCTGTTAGACAGACATGCACCTTATCAAAGATACTATAAGCTTTAGAATTGAAAACGTTGCTGTGCGGTATGCGACAACCGCCTCTCAGGATTGTATGTTTTTATGTTCAAAAATGGCTCCAAGCACTATGGGACTTAACTTCTAAGGTCATCAGTCCCTAGAACTTAGAACTACTTAAATCTAACTAACCTAAGGACATCACACACATCCATGCCCGAAGTAGGATTCGAACCTGCGACTGTAGCGGTCGCGCGGTTCCGCACTGTAGCGCCTAGAACCGCTCGGCCATCCCGGCCGGCTATGTTTTTAGGAGCACTGCGTATACAAATGATCTGATGTTAACCCTCCGTCAGGATTATAATATCCGCAAACCGATGGATTGGTTAACCACTTATGGCGAAGCATCGAGGAGCCATTTAAATGCACAAAAACCGTTGGTCTTGAGTATTGGCACTGGAATGACACCTGCGTCCCCCCCACGCAGACTGTGCGATACAGTCTGCTTGTGGAATGAGATTTTTACTCTGCAGCGGAGTGTGTGCTGATATGAAACTTCCTGGAAGATTAAAACTGTGTGCTGGACCGAAACTCGTACTCGGGAACTTTGCATTTCGCAGGCAAATTCTCTTCAAACTGAACTACCCAAGCAGGACACAGGATACGCCTTACAGCAGCAATTCTGCCAGTACCTGGTCTCCTACCATCCAAGCTACACAGAAGCTCTTCTTCGAAACTTGAAGAACTAGCGCTCCTGGAAGAAAGGATACTGCTGAGTCATGGGTTCGCCATAGTCTGGGGGATGTTTCCAGAGTGAGATTTTCACTCTGCAGCGGAGTTTCTACTGATACGAAACTTCGTGGCAGATTAAGACCCTGTGCTGGTTCAAATGGTTCAAATGGCTCTGAGCACTATGGGACTTAACTGCTGTTGTCATCAGTCTCCTACAACTTAGAACTACTTAAACCTAACTGACCTAAGGACATCACGCACATCCATGCCCGAGGCAGGATTCGAAACTGCGACCGTAGTGGTCACGCGGTTCCAGACTGTAGCGCCTAAAACCGCACGGCCACTCCGGCCGGCCTGTGTGCTGGACCGAGATTCGATATCGGGAACTTTGCCTTCCGCAGGTAAGTGCTCTACCAAGTAAGCTACCCAAGCATGACTCACGACCCGTTCTCACAGCTTGAATTCTGAAAGTACCTCGTCTCCCACCTTCCAAAATTTCACAGAAGCTATTCTGTGAACCTTGCAGAACTAGCACTCCTGGCAGAAAGGATACTGTGGAGACATGGCTTAGCCACAGCCTCTTTCCTTCCGCTCGGCACGTGACTGCAAATAGAGCCAGCCATATCCGTTCGCCAAGCAGTATTTAGGCAGGCTCAGGAGCCTGGACAGACACACATCTCCGGCGGTAATTCGAAAGGATACCACCCTTCGATTGTGCCATTCCAGCACTAATCGAAGTGTTAGGGTTGCAGGTGCCAGCCAGCCGAGCAGCAGCCGTCCAGCCGAGCCGAGCAGCAGCAGCAGCTTCAGCGGCAGCAGTAGCAGTGGTCGCAACGGTCCCGGCCAGCAGCAGCAGTCCAGCCAGCAGCAGCGGTCCAGTAGCAGCAGCAGCAGCAGCGGCCCTGGCCCCGTCCGCGGCAGCAGCAGCTGCGGCGTTCCTGCCAGCCGTCGCCAGCGCCAGCAGCGTGGGACTCTGGTCTACGTCTTCGTCCGTCTTCGTCCGTTTTCGCCCGTCCCCGGTTTTTTCCTCTCCTTTTCGTCATGTGCTGTTTAAGTTTATCCCTGTCGTCATGTCAGCCCCCACCACCACTGCCACTACTACCACCACTGCCATAGTGTATACTTCGCCCTCCGCCACCACCACCACCATTACATGGTGTGCCCAGTCGCCCCCCCTCTTTCTATCCCTCCTCTTCTAACTCTCCCTTCACCCTCGCTCTATGTCGCCCCCTCCCCCCAGCTTCTTCCTCCCACTCCTTTCTCTCTGATCCTTTCCCCCCACTTCCCCAGCCGGTCACTGCAGCTCCATCTAGGGTAGTGGCCCATCTGGCCACTGCCCATGCCCAGCTCTCCCCATCGCCTTCGCCATCACCGCCACCACCACCACCACCATCGCCGTCGCCGTCGCCTCACCATTGCCGTCGCCGTCGCCTGCCACCATTACCATCTCCGGCGCCGACTGCTGCGTCCACGCTGGGACCTGCCACTTCCCGCCACCTCCCTATAGCTCCCATCCCTCATGTCACCACCCACTCTTCCGCCGCCCTTAAACACCCTAGTGGCACCACCACCTCCTCCGCTCCCCAAAAGGCCCCACCCCGTCCTCCTTCCCCTCCCTAGGATGCCATGGCTGTCTCCCCACCTGGCCCTGCCCTCCGCCTCCTCCTGCTCATCCTCCTCCTCCTCCCCTCCCTCTTCTTACAAGTACGTCCTCTCTCGTCCCGATTCTTCCTTCCTCGAGGCCTGGAACCTCTTCTTCCTTCTCCGCCAACACTTTTCTGGAGCCCCCATCTCCCACCTCACTCCCAGAAGAGACTCAGTTCTCATCTCCTCCCCCAGTCGCACCCTCCATACCGACGTCCTCTCCCGCATCCCCATCACCCGTTTTGGCCCTAACACTTCCCTCAGCCCTGCTCCTTCCCTGTCTCCTACCCGCTAACTCCAACCCCCGCGTCGCCCGCCGACCCTCACCGCCGTGATCACTCGGCTTAGGCAGACAATCACGGAGGAGGAGGTGTTGGCAGAGCTAAAGGCACATCCCTCGCTGGTGCTGCGGGCGGTCTATCACATCTTTAACTCCACCGGCCCCACCCCTTTATGCGGGTTTCCTCAGAGGATGCCCCCTCCATTGACCACCTTCTGAAGGTGGGTGCCCTCCTCTTCCAATAGAGATAGAAGGTTGACCCCTCCCATTCCCCTCCTCAATCCCTCCGCTGCCAGAGGTGTCTGCACTACACACAACAGCTGAGTGCCGCGAGGCCCCCACCTGCCCACATTGTAAACAAGCCCACTTCCTCCGGCAGTGCCCTAACCTACAGTCCCCTCCCTCCTGTAATACCTGCAATCTCCTGCATCCCACCTATTACCAAAAATGGAAGGCCTGACCCCCTCTGTCCACCCCTGAACTCACTGTCCCTGTTCACCCTCTGGACACCCCCATCCCTCCTGGCAATTCCCTTCGCCCCCCTCCCACTGCTGAGGACATCATGAGGTTCCTCACCATTGTACTGCAAAATGTCCACCCATTCCAGCGCCCTCACACCCTCCAACAGATATCCCTCGCCACCCGTTTCATCTTTCACCTGAAAATGTATGCGACGTACTCCCACAACCAGGCCCATTTCACCTTCTCCCGTCTCTACACCCGTGTCTAAATCCCTGCCGTGGCGCAACAGCACTGTATCGTGTTCAACAACACCCATTCCCTTCCCACCAACAAGAACCTCTTCATGCACACCTTTGCAACCCACCGTGTGGATGCCTTCCTCCTCAATGAAACCTTCCTCCAACCCCACCACACCATCCACATTTCGCCCTACCTTCTCCACCGCTCCGATAATCCCCTCCAGATAGCACGTGGTGGAGTTGCCATTGGTCACCACCACCAGATCCCGGTCCGGTTGCAACCTCTCCTTCCCGACCCCACCAAACACCTGAGCCTTAGTCTCTTCCTCCCCAGCCTTATCGTCACCTGCACCACCATCTGTGTCCGCCCTAACGCCCCTATTCCTTTCGACTTCCTCTCCCACATTGACTGTACCTTCTCCTCCTATGTGATTGCTGCTGACCTCAACATCCATAGTCGTTCTGCCACCCAGTTACGGCCGTGGCATCGGTTCCTCTCCACTCTCCAAGGCGACCTCGTCCCCATTCCTCAGCACACCCGCCCTGAATCCAACTCCACTCCCGATGTCATCCTCTCCTCCCCCAACCTCCTAGACTGCATAGCGGTGGATGTCCTGGACCCCATTGGTAGCGACCATCTCCCTGTCCTCCTCACGATTTCAGATGGTCGTCGCCCCCACCCCAACCCTCATAATGACCCTCCCCTGAAGTACGTCCATGAGTATTCCTGTGCCAACTGGAAAGCCTACTTGGATACCCTCTCCACCCAGCTCGAAGGCCACGCCTTCACCTACCACAACCCTGCCGATGTTACCCATTCTGCCTCCTTTCTCCAGCAGACCTTGTCTGAGGCCATGGAGGCCCACGTCCCTACTGTCGCCATCCAGCCCCAACTGTCCTACCTAACCCCCACATGCCATCCTCCTCCTCCGTGAATACCGCCGTCTCTACCATGCCTTCCTGCACACGCGTGACCCGGACACACTACAACGCTACCGGCAACTCCGGCGGCACATCCGAAACTTGCTCGCAGCTAAGAAACGCCGGGACTGGCGACAGACATGCACCCATTTAAATGCTACCCTACCTATAAACTCGTCCAAGTTGTTGTCAGCCTTCCGTCGCCTTACTGGAACTAAACCCTCCTCCTAATATCCTCTTCTCCATGATGATCACCCCTTCCCTGACACCCTTAGTAAGGCCAATCACTTTGTCTCCTACCTTTCCGATGTCTTTTCCATACCCGACGATCCCCAGTTCGATTACTCCCTCTTCCCGGATGTCCGCGATCGAACTAACACCTCTGTCCCTCCCCTCGCACCTGGTTTCCAGTACTTGGACAACATTGCACACACGGAACTCAATGCCCCTATCACTACACAGGATCTCATTCTGGTCACGATCGTGTCACCTACTGCCACCTTTGCGAAGCTCCTGTGTCTTTCCTCTCCACTCTGGCCAGGCTCTACAACGTAGTCCTGTCCACCGGCTACTACCCCGACCTTTGGAAATCCTTCTATATCCTGATGTTCCCGAAACCCGGTAAACCCCCGTCCACCGTCTCCTCCTACCATCCCAGCCTTACCTCAGTCTTCAACAAGGTCCTGGAATCCATCCTCACCCGACGCATCCACCAGCATCTCCGCCAGCACTGCCTCCTTCCCATTACCCAGTGTGGCTTTCGACCATCCTGCTCTTCCGATGACCTTCTCCTCCACCTCACTCATCTCCTTTTCGAACAGCTCAATTCCCATCGCTCCGCAATGTTCCTCTCCCTGGGCCTCGAATGTGCCTATGACTGCATATGGCATTCCAGTCTCCTCTTCAAGCTCCAAACCTTCGCCCTACCCATTAACTATGTCTGTCTGATCGGCTCCTTCCTCTCCCACCGTCCTTCCTACGTCACCATCCATAACACGGATTCCTATATCTTTTTTCCCTCCGTCGGTGTGCCCCAAAGCTCCATTCTCTCCCCCCTTCTGTACCTGTTGTAAACAGCAGACATGCTGCTGCTCGTCCACCTACTCCAGTTTGCCGATAACACCGCCTTCCTTGCCCTCGCCCCCACCCTGCAGCGTTCCCAACACCTTCTCCAATCCCATCTTGACTGGTTCACCATTTGGTGCAACCAGTGGTTACTCAAGGTCAATCCCTCCAAAACACAGGCTTTCATTGTAGCCAAAACCACCCCTTCCTTCCGCCTCCTTGATTTCTATCTAACCATCTATGTCCTTCCTATCGCCCTCACCCCCACCCTTAAGTACCTTGGCGTCACCCTCGTCCATCGCCTCTCCTGGACCCTCCATCTCAGGACAACCCAAGCCAAGGCACGCTCCCGACTCCGTCTCCTCAAGCTCCTTTCCAGCCGTACGTGGGATCTGGACCCCTCCACCATACTCCACACCTATAAATCCCTCATCCGGCCTGTCCTCTGTTATGCCCATCCTGCCTGGATCTCCGCCCCCCCCCCCTACCTTTTACAAATTCCTTCAGATCCTTGTACGCCATGCTCTCTGCCTCGCCTATTGCATCCGTCTCCCTCCCCCACGCGTATCCTGTACGACCTCATTCCGTTCCCCCACCTCCTCCTTTTCCTTAAAAGGATATGGATCCTGTACACCTCCCGAAAACTTGGTCCTCCTCACCTGCTTGTCTCCTCCATCCTCTCCCACCCCCGCCCTATGCCGCGCCGGTATTCCCACATCCCACCTGGTCTCCATCTCTCCACCCTCCTTACCCTCTCCCAAGGTGGCTTCCGCCAGCTCCCCCTCCCTGATGATGTCCTCCTCCCCTCCATCTACCCTCCGTATCAACTTTGATCCTCCCCTCCCACTTCCTGTGTCCTTTCCTTTGGGCACCCTCCCTCCCTTCTCTCTCCTATTCCCCCCATCCCCCTTCCTACAGCCCCCGGGCTTCCCCTACCCCCTTCCTCCCTTCCTCCCTCCCCCCTATGTCCCCTGCGTGTGGCATCTCTGCTCTCCCCTCTCCCTCTCCAACCCCCCCTCCTCCTCCTCTCTGGGCAGTTCCCTGGACTCGTACATGCTCAGAGGACATTCGCGCGCCGGAGATCATCGCCATCAGTGTCTCGTGTGTGTGCCTTCGTGTTTAGTGTTCTTTCGCCTCCATGCCACTACTGTTCACCTGCGCCGTCGCAGCCGTCCGTGTTTTGTGCGCTGTGTCAATAGGTTTTAGTGTTTTTTCTCGTCCAGCGTGAACGGCTTCATGTTTATTGTATTTCGTGTCTACCGCTTTTGCCCGCCATTTTATTGTATTATCTGTACCACCTTTCTGTCATATTTATTGTACCATTCGCACCTGAAGAGCAGCGTACTATGCTGCTGACAGCCCACCTTTGTATAAGGTGATTAAAATAACAATAAAGAAAAAAAAAGAACTTAAAACCAGGACAGGCAGTTCAGGTGTCGAGCGGAAGGAAAGAGGTCCGCGGCTGTAGCGACCTCTTGCGGCGCCGTGGACGCCTCCTGGAGGTCTCTGGGAAGCGTCTTTGTTTCCGGGACGACCGGCCAGGCTGATCCCTACTCGGTCCAAGGCCCGCTGTACCGGTCTGCTTCGCGGGAAGCGAGAGTTGCAGGCGCTTAGTCTGGACACGGTAAAGACTCTGTGCTGGACTGAGACTGGAACTCGGGACCTTTGCCTTTTGCAGGCTACCGCTCTGGCATTCTAGCACTTGCCTGCGAAAGACAAAGGTCCCGAGTTCGAGTCTCGGTCCAGTACACAGGTTTAATCCACCAGGAAGTTTCAATCTGCTTAGTGTCTACTTCTAGGATCACATCTCACGGAGACTCTGGTTCGTCTTCCTTTTACCTTCTTTTGGTGCTTACTGGGATACCGATGCCTGTCCGTATTTTGGAACGTCTCATCTGGAATATAGCTACTTACAGGACGTTCACACTATGTCTCGCTTACGAAGGGCCGGTGACATCTATCGCACCCGAATTTGTCGCCAGCCTCCTAATGTCGTCGATTTGGATGATCCAACCGTGTATTTTAAAGTAGTGTGGAGCATTGTCAACGCGGTAACGCTAGATTGTGATGTACGTTCAACCTGATACACAACGGTGAAAGAAAAAAAAAACCTGTTACTCGAGAGAGACTCCAGAGGATCCATCTTCCCGAATCGCCTTTATGTGAGAATCGCGATGTTCATGATACAGACGAACACAGAGTACATCTTGGGCAAGCGGAAACGATCTGGTATTTTCTGCGTAAAATTTTGGATCTCATTCTACGGATGTCACCTGCTTCAGTCACGCATTCTCCTCTACGCGGATGCTGTTTGTTACCAGAAGACGTGGATCAAAGGTCATGTTATTCATTATTTGTTTGAAGGTGGTGTCATACGTCTCATAGATCACTGGAACTATTTAAACGATCGTCATTGTGCTCGTGTGAAGAAAATATAGCCAATACTTACCGAACTTCTTGCGGAGCGTCTTCTATGATCTGTCCCGCAGCTGGATCATTCATTGCAGAAGATGAATTTGATGCACAAACGTGGAAGACGTAACGGATTACAAAATGAAATGCCATGAAGATGGGGCGGCGGCCTTCGTGGAGTATCGGCGGCACATGTGCGTATAACAGAAAAGTTGCTTTGAGAGTTTTCTTTTTTTTTTTTTTTTCATGGAAGTAGTACTAGTACCTTCTTTCGAGTTCTTGGTGACAGCATACAAAATGAAATGCCATGAAGATGGGGCGGCTGCCTTCGTGGAGTATCGGCGGCACATGTGCGTATAACAGAAAAGTTGCTTTGAGAGTTTTCTTTTTTTTTTTTTTCATGGAAGTAGTACTAGTACCTTCTTTCGAGTTCTTGGTGACAGGATATGTCATGGGAAAGGCGCATTTTTTTTTAGTTGTGAATAAGTAAATGAGTACTCACCTATGGCCGTTTAGCAAAAAAATGGTTCAAATGGCTCTGAGCACTATGCGACTTAACTTCTGAGGTCATCAGTCGCCTAGAACTTAGGTCTAATTAAACCTAACTAACCTAAGGACATCACACACATCCATGCCCGAGGCAGGATTCGAACCTGCGACCGTAGCGGTCGCTCGGTTCCAGACTGTAGCGCCCAGAACCGCTCGGCCACTCTGGCCGGCACCGTTTAACACCTCCATTTCTTCGTGTTTGGCAACGGAGACATTGCGGTCAGGCTTCGTAAAATGACTTCTGCCTACTTTGCCTCCCCCCCGCTCCAAACCCTGAAAGAAAAGTGGTATAACACTGCTTTCACATGTTGTAGTAGGAATAACGAAGCTAGTTCGCAGTTACATGTTGTAGTAGGAATAACGAAGCTAGTTCGCAGGTTACTCGTGTGGTACTGATTATTTTAATTTATTTTATTAAATTCTGCCAACAGTTCCTAGTCGTACGTAATAGTAGATGTGGCTGGAAGTGCTACTTGAGCCACTCACAGCTCGCGTTTATCCCATATGTTGTTTGTCATTTCTATTACGGTACTGCCGCCTCGTTTTCTTATTCCATTTTCTGCCGTCATTAACATCCTGCCTTACTTGCCCATGGGCGGCAGCAGCAGCGCTTATCGATAAGTGCACTGTCGTACCTTCTCTGGAGCGACCGATAGTATTTCTTATCTAGATTTAGTTGACCTAGCATTCAGCGGCATCCCACGCTTACAGAGATGTCTCCAGGCTCTGACTCAATTATCTACTTGCCCTTTTCTGTGGCGTCTGGTGCGTTGCCAAAAAGTAAAGATTTATAAGTATTTTCACAATTGTGCCTTTCCTGGACATTGATAAAACAAATTTCTCCTCTTTCCACTTTCGAGTATAAGAACATTTGCTGTCGAGTCATAGAAACTGCTGCTGCTGGTAGTCTTACGTCATAGGAGAACGTATCTACGTTGCCTTTTGGACACCCAGCCTCATGTTGCGGCATCTCATAGACAAATCTGGCTAGCGGAGTGGCACTGACAACCCCTCTGTCGCCCCATTCTTCTAAGAATTCCCCTGAGGGGTGGTCATTCAGTCCATCTACTCGCCCTCGCTACTCACCCAAGTGCTAACAGCTCATCCCAGTGTGCTTCCATAGCGGCTACATACTTATATCAACTATGCAGTTCCAAATAAAATGTAAATTACGTTAATTAATTACCAACAATCGCTGATACTGATTGTATTTCATTTTTCAGTGTTCATTAGTTGTTCCGATTCTGAATTTATATTACCTGTTGGGTAGGTGAAAATAAAGTCGCATAACAGCCCCATAATCCCACTAGGCCGAGACTTTATCAATGTACTACGGGGAGCTTATTGAGACCTGTCCTCTTGTTTCATCTATGGAAGTTCAAACAGGAGCAAGTATGGTTCCCAAACCAACTGATGTAACTGAGACGTTGGCAGGGATATATGCCCTCATTTTACCATTTCTGGCTCTTAGGGCCATAGCACTCACTATCAAATCTCATTTTGTAACTGAAAACTAGAGTGTCAACTCATGTACGGCGTAAGAGGTAGAGGTACACGTATTCCTTTACTTACTTACATTCCTTTAATATCTATACCCAGACTTCGGCAGCTATCCTAGAGAACCTCAACAGTAAGCTGCCATACAAATTGTCCGGAATCTTGTCGGTAATGGTTTCCTTTTAGTAATATATTATTTTGTAATACAGACGAAGGAGCTGTTTGCTCGCCAACAATGACTGCCGAGTGTTTCGCGTTGACTGTAGTAGTAGTTTGTTGGAGGAAGTGTTGTCAAATTAGCTTATTCACAGCTAATTCTGGCCTCTTTTAATACATGTTAACTGGGAAGTGAGTGGTTTAGCTGGGGTCCGGAAGTATGGCCTTTTTCACAATCATTTGGCCTACCACGTTGCTTACAATCCATGTAACGTGAAAGAAAATTGTTTTCAGGGTGAAGTAAGATATCAAACCACGCTTTAATATCCCAAGAAAATATATTATTAAATCAAATTAAAATGCACAACAAAGCAAACCACAGCTATATTGGTGTGTATTCTGGGCTTGTTAGTACATACAAACTCAAGACAAGAAACGTAACTTCAAAATATAAAACAGTTGAGAGAGTTACCGGAAACGCTGTGGCAGAATAGCTGACGTTATTGAAGTATCGCAAGTTCATAACAGTGAAGAACGTTGATCTAAGCAAAGCAGACTGATTTACACGTGTGAATCAGGGGCCGTACTGCCCACTGCTGCAATAAACAACGTGCCTGCGACTGAATTGAAGACAGGAACAGTGAACGTCTATTCAGTGGAATACTTTGCTAAGGTGTCAACCTCACTACAATGCACTGATGGTTTGAATGAAACAGTACTAAATATAGGTTTCATGGATAGAAATTAATCTTTCAAAGTGTGAATATTTGTGATAAGGTGTTATGGGACCAAACTGTTGAGGTCATCGGTCCCTTAGCCTACACACTACTTATCTACACTCCTGGAAATGGAAAAAAGAACACATTGACACCGGTGTCTCAGACCCACCATACTTGCTCCGGACACTGCGAGAGGGCTGTACAAGCAATGATCACACGCACGGCACAGCGGACACACCAGGAACCGCGGTGTTGGCCGTCGAATGGCGCTAGCTGCGCAGCATTTGTGCACCGCCGCCGTCAGTGTCAGCCAGTTTGCCGTGGCATACGGAGCTCCATCGCAGTCTTTAACACTGGTAGCATGCCGCGACAGCGTGGACGTGAACCGTATGTGCAGTTGACGGACTTTGAGCGAGGGCGTATAGTGGGCATGCGGGAGGTCGGGTGGACGTACCGCCGAATTGCTCAACACGTGGGGCGTGAGGTCTCCACAGTACATCGATGTTGTCGCCAGTGGTCGGCGGAAGATGCACGTGCCCGTCGACCTGGGACCGGACCGCAGCGACGCACGGATGCACGCCAAGACCGTAGGATCCTACGCAGTGCCGTAGGGGACCGCACCGCCACTTCCCAGCAAATTAGGGACACTGTTGCTCCTGGGGTATCGGCGAGGACCATTCGCAACCATCTCCATGAAGCTGGGCTACGGTCCCGCACACCGTTAGGCCGTCTTCCGCTCACGCCCCAACATCGTGCAGCCCGCCTCCAGTGGTGTCGCGACAGGCGTGAATGGAGGGACGAATGGAGACGTGTCGTCTTCAGCGATGAGAGTCGCTTCTGCCTTGGTGCCAATGATGGTCGTATGCGTGTTTGGCGCCGTGCAGGTGAGCGCCACAATCAGGACTGCATACGACCGAGGCACACAGGGCCAACACCTGGCATCATGGTGTGGGGAGCGATCTCCTACACTGGCCGTACACCACTGGTGATCGTCGAGGGGACACTGAATAGTGCACGGTACATCCAAACCGTCATCGAACCCATCGTTCTACCATTCCTAGACCGGCAAGGGAACTTGCTGTTCCAACAGGACAATGCACGTCCACATGTATCCCGTGCCACCCAACGTGCTCTAGAAGGTGTAAGTCAACTACCCTGGCCAGCAAGATCTCCGGATCTGTCCCCCATTGAGCATGTTTGGGACTGGATGAAGCGTCGTCTCACGCGGTCTGCACGTCCAGCACGAACGCTGGTCCAACTGAGGCGCCAGGTGGAAATGGCATGGCAAGCCGTTCCACAGGACTACATCCAGCATCTCTACGATCGTCTCCGTGGGAGAATAGCAGCCTGCATTGCTGAGAAAGGTGGATATACACTGTACTAGTGCCGACATTGTGCATGCTCTGTTGCCTGTGTCTATGTGCCTGTGGTTCTGTCAGTGTGATCATGTGATGTACCTGACCCCAGGAATGTGTCAATAAAGTTTCCCCTTCCTGGGACAATGAATTCACGGTGTTCTTATTTCAATTTCCAGGAGTGTAATTAGGACTAAATGGGGACAACACACACACACATGCCCTCCGACGGGGCGAGCCTCGCGGACCGTGAAAAAGCGCCTCAGGCCTCACGACTATCCCTCGTAGCAATTAGTGTTTAAATTAACATATATAGCTGTGCATATCATCCGTTTTGAACTTTTATATTGTAGGGCTACTGTTTCGGTACAATCAGGGATACAAAATTCAAATAATGTTATAAATTCACAGTTTAATATTCACAGTTGAATATCTAGCAGATTCCAAATTAGTAAAAGAAATATAAATTCATGCTCGTCTGTTACACAGACGCCTCACAACAAGAGAGCCGCAATCTATGACCAACATGCTGTTTCTGCACATGGTGATCAATAGAGGATACCATGTTGTGACAATTAGATCTTCTGTGTTCTGCCTTGATGCATAGCTATGGCTCTTTGCTTGTTCCGCATTCGCGGTAAAAAAAGACTAAAGTGAGCAGGCACATGTAATTTGTCGTAATGCGCAGGACGAAATACGCAGGACAGCAGGACTCCACCTGAACCAAGCATTGACACTTGTTCCCATTCGGTTCCCAAACAATCAGCGCTCACACCAACAGTGGCTCTCGTCGTGTATCCTACGGGTCCAGATACGATACCAGCCTAGACTATACCGCTCTCTGGACCGAACTTTTATTTGGATTCTTTGTTCCTGTGTAAGGCGGATTCAAGCTTTGCTTATCGTTACTGATTTGTGCTCACGTAGTTTGTGGACGTATCGTTTTCATTGACTTAGCCTCGGTTCTGGTATTCATTGGCTACATGGATCGCTACGCTAACCTGCATTGTGTATGAGACGTCACTGTCAGTAAACTTCATCACTATATTTTTGAGCAATGTCGATACGTAAAATTCTCCGACAGTTCGCTCACTGTAGCAAATGGCTTTCCTCAGGTTCTAAAAACATCCAAAACTAAATCGCAATAATGTGTCCTCATTTAAGACAGCCAATTTCGGCAAATTTTGCTGTCATCTTCAGGTCTTCAAAAATCTTTTTGTTACGAAACGTGTTAATTTTACGCTGGACTTCACGCCAAGTTGTCACGTTTTTTAAATAAAGAAATAATTATGAGATTTTAGTTTTGAATATTTTTAGCAAGTAAACAGATCGCACCTTCTGATATCTCAAAATGAGTAAATTCAATTCCTCAGGGTGTTTCGCTGACTTTTTGTCAGCCAACAAAACAGCCTGCGGAAGATCACTTCCAACAATGACCGAAACGCTGCCGAATATTGTATGCTGACAATGCGGTCTCATATCCTGAAGAATTTTATTTGCACCACATTTAGCTCTGTAGCAGACGTGTAAACCTTAATTATAGCTGTTTGGTGGAGTTTTCCTCAGTTCTTCTCAGACTGTAAAAGACACAGCAATGTGTTAACCATACGATTATCTAGAGTTGGATTTAGCAGTACAGGCAATTTCTTCTCTTCTGGACTGAAATGTTTTTCCGATACACTTGATTTTTTTTTTTTTTTTTTGCTCTTATCAGCATTTGTACCTTTCTACATCGTTTTGGTTTTCACGTTAGTTCCTAAGTAAGAAAATTTACTTTTCCGCTCAACAGAGAACATATGATCGACGAAGACGAGTCCCTTGGTTCTTGTGGTGCCTGAGAATGGAGCTGTATTTAGAAACCTATTGCATTCTAAATTAACTGTCACCAATAATTTTTATCATTGTGGGAACGAGCTTGATATATAGACATCGGTTATTAATACACCAAGGCAGTTTTGTATGGTTTTTATATCACTTGAGGATGTAGCAAAATGTTCGAAACGTGTTCGGATGCAGCACAGAAGGTGAATGCTGGAAGTAATTTTGTTGGGTTCAAAATAATCGTCATATAAAAACGAGAGCAAAGGAGAAATGGTTTCACAATGTTTGTTTTTCATTCTGCATCCATGTGTGTATTGACATGAATCTTCCTGGCACATTAAAAGTATGTCCTGGACCGGGATTCCAACCTGGGTTACTCTGACATCTGTACCTACCTGCAATTTTTCCGAACATATTTCTTTGAGTATGATTTCAGCAATTGTAGACTAAAATCCGCTAAAGCTAAGTAATATTAAACGCAACCTTACAACATGCATATGTGAGACCTATATTTACACTCACAGTCTTCAGCCGATTATTCACGTTATCACAGCTTTTCACGTCACTGTTTTGCCTGTGTTGCAAATTCAGTAGATTCCATTCCACTCACGAGGAAAACAACGCACTGATATTGAAAATCAGTTATTGTGCAATCGTGACAGTTACTGAAATGATCCTAGAAATGGCCAGAAACTACATAATAGTGTTGAAAACCACAAATAATTAAAACAAAATTCATGCAGAAGCTTTCGTTCCGATCGATACCCGATAACAAAACTACATTACCTTTCGTAAATGAAGATGTAAAACAATGATAATAACAGTGCTGAGTGAGTGCTTTCAGCTGTGTTTTGCACAGTACGTTTCGCTTGCGACTGACGGTTCACAAACACATTTCTCAAAAGTGCTTATTAAAAAGCTTTTGTAACTTTAATGCGCCTGATCTTTCAGCCGTGAAATATGAAAAACCACTGTGCAGTTTCCAGGAGCATAGTTCATCAGTTTTGGCTTTTATGGCGCAATATTTCAAATTCTGAACGCTCACCCGCCATCTTCCGGGCAGTAGTATAACGGACCAACGGGCGTGCTCGCGGTCGGCGGTTTTGGACAAACGCGCGCTCCATTGTCGGAGACGAAACGGGCAGAAGCGGCGCGGCGCGGCCAGGCTCCGCATTTAATTTTCGATTGTTTTCAACTGGGCGCTGCAACACGCTGCGTTGCTGTCGCTTCCGCCGCGGAAACCGAAGTGGACGTCGGAAGTGCCGGCTCGCCCACGCGCCACGCCGCCGCGGTAGCCGCACTCATTCCGCCGACCACTGCTTCCGGAGTCGTTTCACATACGTCACAAAAATAAAAAAAAAGTAATCGACACGTTAATCCCACGTAGGTGATCCACCAGCATGGCTCAGTACAGAACGTGACCTTAGTGCCTCATTTTGGTCCACAGACAGGTTGATCCCAATACATGTTGGAGCAAGAAATACCTCTGTTCCAGAAGTCTTTTCTTGATTACAAACCGTCATAAGGTGTAAAATATGCCACATAGGTAAATACCTTGCCATAGTGACATTTTTGTGTACATACGCACTTACTGTTGCTTTTTTTTGTCACACTGACATAACTGCTACGGAATCGAACACCATTTGCAAACAACATGTACTCGAACCACGAGAAAGCCCATTGTGTCCTCTGGTTTCACGAGACACAGTCACCAGATATAGTCCACTTCCAGGATGGCACACCACAGACGACCGCCAGATGTTAGAAGCAGCGAGAGGTGGTATGCAACGTTTAAGGAAACACGTAGTTTTTGTGAACTCTTTAGAACAAACAGGCCTGGATCAAGAGTACAGACAATTCATTGAGGGAGACCGCTTCGTGAGAAGTTCCAAGAAGTCAATCCACACCGCATCACGTGAGTTGATGATTCAGAAGATATCAGTGGACCTGATCCTAGATAAAAAAAAAAAACCATCTCTTCTGCACATACAAAGTCGAGAGCATGCTATCCCTGCAACAACGGATTTCAGTGCTCGTTAGGACTGTTGCCATACCGGTTGAGACTGAGAAATATGATGACTATCTCAAACGTGTACTTTTTCATATCAGGCCACATTTCATTTTTTGAATGATTTTGCCACCATTTAAATGTAACAGTTCTTATTTTATTGTTCTACAGTCCATATTTCGGCCTTAGGCCGGTTTAAGAACAAACACTGATTTATATTTCAATAGTCATTGCCTAAGGCTGAAATTTTCATGATATTAAAACACCATAAAAGTTATTACAGTCAGGTGGTGGTATCATCATTTAAAAAATTACCATACGTGGGGTACTAGCCAAAATAAAAATTAAGACATTTCCAAATAACAGTGTTGTAAACTGACATAGTACTAGGATCTGTGGATCTAAGAACCCTGTCACTGTGTTTGAGAACAACAGCGACAGCTGTAACCTTAACGTGAGTTAATGTCTTGTCCACAATAAAATCATTGGACTTTTTCCTTCAGTGAAATGACAGTCACAGCCAATACCTCTTATGTGTAGCAGTTGTGCCACACATGAAGGATGTTACTGACCTGATTTTCCAACAAGACAGTGCGTCACTTCATTCGAGGTTAAATGTTCGTGCATATTTGGACATAACATATCCCAGAAGATAGACTTGGCGGGTGGTCCCATCAACTGGCATCTGTGATTACTGGACATAAGAACTGTGGATTTTTTTCTCCTGGGGTTATGTCAAGGACCTGGTTTACTTAAACCAGTGAACGAAATTGCAGCATTACAGGACAGAATTACTGATATCATAACATTCATCCCTCATGAAATTCTGATCAGCATTTGTGTGGAATAGAAATACCTCCTGGATATCACATGTACAGTAAAAGTAGCACATATCGAAATTTATTAATCGTGTGAGTGCAGACAAAAGATTTAATACGTTACCTCTACTTCAAGGAAAAACATATCTATCTATGTTCCACATTTTCTGCCTTATTCATGTCTGTATCAGGGAAAGGTATATGGGACAACCTGTAAAAATCGCATGTGGTATCTGAAGCATACTACAGATGTATACTTACGGCGTAGGTACACCTAAAATTAACCAGTATCCACAGTTGTGAAATATATTTAAAAATATGGGAAACATACTGTAAGACTGGATCAAGGTTCAGTGTTCCGTAAATTCGGATTCTGTCTACTACATCTCATGAGGAAGGTATCATTTCTAGCTGCAACCCAATACGAGCTGTCAACACTTAAAAAAATGATGATTTACAAACAAATTGATGATAAGCAACAATCCGTTCAATACCAGTGTGAATAATAATCTTTAATGATTTGTAATGTCATTACATTACACATTGCATAATGTGTTAATATTGAGTCTTGTGGCTCGGTGGCTAAGGACATCAATGGGAATTAAATATCAGTTGGTCTTGAGTTCAGTATCCAACTGATGTTATAGGTCTTTTCCTCTGTGTGATATCCTGATACGAAACATGTGAAGTTAGTATGTTTCTCCTTGTACTCATCAGACTGTATTTCTTCTCCATTTGCAGCCCTGGCAAGTCATTTGAAAGGTAAGACCAGAATTTCAACAATAGACTAGAGCCTACTAAACCACTGTGATGTTAAAACTAACCTTCAGCAGTGGGCACCTCTACTTATAACTTCAGATATAGTATAAATGATAAACACTATTCAATTCCTTTTCACATTCAGTGGGATAGAAAAGTGTCCTGGGGTAATATAAATGTTTATTCTATATTAATTTTCCCAAGTAATCACAAATTGACAAATTCCTTAGAATTACCTTGCAATTTCACGAGTTTTGCAGTTTTTGGGAAAACGTATGGAGAACATACATTAATATTAAGCGCTATGGGTTGGGTGAACAATCTAAATCAATGTAAATGAGCCGTTTTTCAAGTGTTTTAAAAAATTTTAAGGTTATTGTAACCTCCCAACAATCAAAAATAAATAGAACTATATTATTCAGTTTCAGTGTAACCTCCAAACAGTAAAAATTTTAATTATAATAATCACATTCAGTGTAACCTGCCCACAGTAAGAATAATTTTGTACAACATTCACATTTAGTATAACCTACCAACAGATAAATTCCGTAACCTACCAACAATACTAATAAAAAATGTGATTCAAATGTAACCTTTAAAAATTAACTGTCTGTGAATCTAAACTGGTAAATTTGGACGTCAGCAGTGCTGCGTCACGGCCCAGAAAAATCATACTGAATAAATTGAAAATTCTTATCTCAATAAAGTCGCCGGATAACGCATATATATCTGCTTCTATAGGAAATTATTTTGGCACAGCCCAGTGCAATGCTGGCCGATAGATTTGTCACGTATAAAAGGAAACAATAATCGGGATGACCACGGACTGAAGAAATTAGTAAATTCCTTAAACAGAGATGAGTGATTGTCAAAAGTTAAATTTTATAAGAAAGATTATTACTAAGAGATTTTTTTTAAAACATTTACATGGGACTTGATATAACAATAGTACATATGCGCGAAGCTGCTTTTACCTTATACTACATCACTCAGCCACTGCCATCGCTCCCCACGACCGGCCCAGCCAACTCGATACACAGTTCCTACTGCAGTCAACACTGCTCTCTGGTCTGAGATTGTCTTATAGCTTACATATCGCAGGCAGCGCGTGAGCAATCAACCGAAATTACATCTGCTGGAGTGCGCTGGCAATAAATTCCATAGTCATGGACCTCTTACATAACCCTTCACTGTGGGGGGGGGGGGGGGCAAAAATTTGGCAGCGATGGTGAGTTAATTTGACTTGCCATGAGCAACAAATTTTTGTGGTTCAAACGGTTCAAATGTTTCTGAGCACTATGGGATTTAACAGCTATGGTCATCAGTCCCCTAGAACTTAGAACTACTTAAACCTAACTAACCTAAGGACAGCACATAACACCCAGTCATCACGGTGCAGAGAAAATCCCTGACCCCACTGGGAATCGAACCCGAGAACTCGGGAACCCGGGCGTGGGAAGCGAGAACGCTACCGCACGACCACGAGCTGCGGACAAATTTCTGTATAATCTATTTAGTTTACTAAGTCTACAGTCACCCTGTATATACATATATAACATTATTGATAAATAATTTAAGTACAGAACGTATTAAAAAATGAAATAGTGTGCACACGCACTGAGTACAGAACATACTAAGAAATGAAATAGAGCGCACATGCACTATAGAAGCCTTTAGCATTTTTACATGAATTAAACATATCAAGCTGCGAAATAAAGTGCACACGCCCTGTATAAGTCTTTAGCATATTTACATGAACTGAATACATTAACAAATGAAATAAAGTGCACATGCACTGTGAATGGTGGCTACACTGAGTCACAGCGCCAGAGATTGCGCCAAAGATTAATGTTCCGCCGCCTCCACTGGGGCAGTAGTAGTTCAGAGGTAGTCGTGGGTGTGCTTGTTGAGAGGATGTCAAGAGCGGTACTAGTTCAGAGGATGCCGTGTGCCGTCGTTGATCATTTGGGCGAGAGAGTAGATGCTGCTCGGTTGGTGTAATGTATAGATGGAAGATGTCGTAATGACCACAGTGTATTTTTCGTCAATATATATGGAGGTAACAAAAAAAATTTATTTCACATTCCCTTAATGACAACGCCTCTTGGTCACAGGTTCAGTCAACATAGCATCTGGCTCGTGTATTAGACTTGTAATTCAGGTTTCTATGTGCAATTATGGTATTTCTTGTTTTTCATTAATTCATTGTAAATGGTGTTTAAAATATCTTGTCGATTGAGGAAGAACCGTGCCAGATAGATGTACGTTGAATCACACTACCACACGCAGAACAGTTACACTTGTGCTTTGTTGTTTCATAGCTTTTATAGTTGCTGGGGACATAACTAACCAATTGTGTTAGTGGAAATTTCCCTTCATTCTTTATTGTTATTTTATGCAGTCAGATTGCTTACTAATACTAGTCAGGGCCAACCGGTTACGAGAGTTCGTAACTGGACACACAGCTACCAAAATTATTGCATAATAACTAAGCCCCCATGCACGTTGCGACCCTTCCAGGATCGTCGCTGGGAATCTTCTGATAGTAAAAATAGCAGACAGTAGTATTGTTGTTGTGATTTGCAGTTTAGTAATTGTAGTCTATATTGCATGTGTATAGTTGGTAATTGAACAGTTCTAGCTGTCTTGTCATTCTTCTAATGGTATTTTTGCAGAATTTAATTTCTGATGTATCGTACATGGGTTTGACAATTTTGTGTAATTGTGAAGGTTTTAATTGTTCGTTAATCGTGTTTGTCAGGAAGCATTTCGTGTGAATCGTATTGTTGGTGATAAAGTGTTTTATTGTCTGTATAATTTTCGTATAGTGACGAGTTTTGTATGTTTTGTAAATGATTACACGATCGATGAAAAGGCAAAAATGATAGATAGTCAGAATAATGAGATTGTTAACATGGCGAACTCGCCAACACAGGAGAACACTATGATGAATAATGATGTAGAAAATAATTTAATAAGCCAGGAAAATAGTCCAGAACCAGTTCAAAATTTTTCACAATCTAAAAATTCACATAGTACGAGATTAATGACAGAAGATTCCGGAATAGTATCGAGCACAGATAGCTTTACAGCTACGACGAAGGAAGTTAGTTTTACGGGAAATGTTAGGGACGAAATTAATTTGGAACCAGTTAATATAGAGCAGTTGATGAGTGCAATATTAAATTTGGGATCACAGTTAGGATCTCAATTAAAAACAGAGATGGGAACAATGGAAACACGGTTAGACTCACGAATAGGGACATGTTTTAAAAACATGAAAGATGAATTAAAGAAAGAAATTAGAGAAGAAGTACAACAGATTTTGAATGCTCACAATAATAGATTAATCTCTATAGAAAGTAGACAAAAGGAACAGGATAGAGAACAGGAAGAAAGAGATCGTGTGATAGCACAAAAATGTTCAGAGATAAATCTTCAATCTGCACACGATAAGACAGAAATATTTGAAAGAATCGAGGAATCTGTACCAAATGACAGAATAAATAACCTAACACAACAATATGAACAGTTAACTGCTAAATGTGTCAATACTGAATCCTGAGTCGCGACACTTACGGAAGACGTAAATAAACAGAAAGAACAAATAGGTGACTTATCGGAAAGAGTTGAGGAGATTTCAGATAAATTGACAAATCTTAGTATAAATGGGGACAGAGATTCAGATGATACAGCTCCATTGCCATTTGCAGAAACAGAAGAGTACCAGAATATAAATAAACATGTTGAAAACCAGGGAGAATTTAATGAACGCGTTAAAAGTTAATTTGAGGAGTTACGAAAGCAAGTTAAACAAATTGAAAGCGATATCGTAGGACAAGACAGTAGAAGATATTTGGAATCACCGGTAGCAGCGGGTTTTGAAGAAAATAATTTATTCCATTTACGATATACAATAAGAGAGCGCCAGCGCGAGAACTTGACAACAATCGGCATTCGGACTGGAACAGACGCGGCAGGTCTTTGTCGCCACGAGGCAAAAACTTTGACTATAAACACTTTTTAACTGTTCGGAAATTTAAGATCCTTCGCAATTCTAATAATGACATACATCCATGTTCATGGTGAGATCAATTTACGTACGGACTTCCACCAAATTGGCCACTAAGTCACAAACCGGAATTTTCATGTGGATATTTAGAAAATTAACCGGCAACGCGCATGCGCGCACTTATTAGACATTGTAATAATGTAAATGATTTTTATCATGCATTTCTATCGGCATATTGGTCCGAAAACACGCAAGACAGAGTAAAAGCAAGTTTTATTATGAAGCGTAATTTTAAACAGTCTGAATTCCGCACGCCGGCAGAATGCTTTGAAGACATGGTTCGAAAGAATCAATTCCTTTCCAACCCTTATAGCCCGACTGAATTAATTCTTGTTTAACTAAGCTGCCACAATCGATAAGACACATTGCCTTAGCCGGAAGATGTAAAGACGACATTGAAACTTTTAAGACTTTGCTACAAGAACTTGAGTATGAGAACGACGTCGCAGCTTCTTGTAATTTTTCCAGTAACGGTAATCACAATAGATTTTCAGAGAAAAGGGATAATGATCGGAACGGACGTTATAACGGTAAGTTGGGAAATGACAGACGAAACAGGCAGGACAACAGATACCAGCCTTATGACAAAGGAGAGCGTAGCGATTAGACAGTATTATTTAGTTCGCAGTGATATTCTTTTTAAACGAAAATCGGTTGACAACTCTGTTTTTGTTAGTTTGCATTCCTGATGAGTATGTTAATAAATTTATTTGGTATACACGTTTCAGTTGTGCACACTTTGGTCCCAGAAAATGCTTTCATAAATTACGAGAAAATTGCTACTTAAGTAATATTGATAAACATATTCGATTTGTTCTTGCCAAATGCAAATTATGTCAAAAGGCTAAGCCGCCAACTATTTCTCACAGAGCACCGTTGTTTCCTATCGTTCCAGCGAAATTAAAGGAGATGGCTGCAGTCGCTTTGTTCGGTCCAGTGTTTCGTTCTACTAATGGTTTTGCGTACATCTTGGTAGCAGTGGAATTGACTTCAAAATATGTGTTTTTTACACCTTTACGAAAAGCAACAGCTCGTTCAGTGTCTAATGGTTTCATCAAAAATTTTCTTGAAGAAGTGGGTCATGCTGATAAAGTTATATCAGATAATGGATCACAGTTTCGCTCTAAAATTTGGTTTTGTACTCTACAGCGTCGTAAGAATACACCAATTTTCATTTCACTTTTTCACCCGCAATCTAACGCTTCGGAGAGATGGATGAAGGAAATCAATAAATTGTGTCGTCTTTATTGTCATCATAATCACAGAATGTGGGATCGATATCTTCATATTTTTCAAAACATTCTGAATGAACTCCCTAATGATTCAACTTCTTTACCGCCTATATTGGTATTAAAAAGTAAAGCACCGGCAAATCGCATTTCTGAAATCGTTCCTTCTCCGCCTACACGGAAACTACTGCATTCTGATGTTGTCAACCTGGCTCTACGAAATATTGCATCTGCGGCTGCTAGAAGAGACAAATCAGCTAAACGTTCTGGTCGTTTAAAAACCTTGTCAATTGGTCAAAAGGTGTTAATTAGGTCTCATCGTTTGTCTCACAAAGGAAAACGCTTTTGTTACAAATTTTCCCTGCTTTATAACGGTCCACATAGAGTTCTCAAAATTATTCATGATAACACTGTCGAAGTAGAAACTCTTAAATCATGGCGCTCTAAGGGAATACATCATATATCGAACGTTAAAATTTTTGTCGAATGACATACTTTTGAGAAATTAACAGTTACACGTAAACACGCAGAGAATACAAGGATACCTCGCCGTGTTCTGGCGGCAGCACATACTCAAAGCAACAGTCAAGTCTGCGCGCCGCACAAGGCACTCGTTGACCGCAAACAATTACTTTCTACTTCACGCGTACCTACAGCTGATCGAGCGCTCAGTGCGAATGCACTGACAGCCGTAAACAAATACACAGTCTAATTTCTCCGATTAAATTCAGTATAAAGCCATAGTGCTTGATAAATTATGTTATTAAAGTTCAGTTTCTTTCAGGAAACAGTTGTATAAAATATTTAAGAACTTCAGGTACATTCTGTGTGTGTCCGACGTTAAGAGGACTTACAATCGAGAAAATTTCAGGAAGAATGTAATTCCGAAGAAGAAAGAGGTAACTATTAATTGAGTAAATTTTTCAGGTAACATATTTCTACTTAGGTATGTACTTTATACGTAATTTGCTGCTCGCGATTACGTTATTTATACTTTGTGTTAATTGATTTTGACAATGTTTTATTAATGAACAGGGTTGTTACTTATGTATATTATGCATCACTTGGCTGCTCTTCTTTTTCACTGATGTCATATTTTTTTATTATGTGCCTGCTGTGCTTATTTATTTAAATTATAATTGTCACCTGATTAGTTGGGCTGATTTTGTTATGTATGTAAGTTTGTGATTTATCTCCTTGCGCCTTCAAATTTACTTATTAAGGTTACGCATGAACATTTATTTGCTTATGCTGATATGATGCTAATGACCTGTTTATTATGTAAGATATATACTTGCTGCTTTGCGTATGGATGGCATATATACACATTTCTGTTTTGTTGTCATAACTACTCTTTAATTTGGTGTATAGAAATACTGATATACTGTGTATGAACATGGAATTTAGGTCACACTATGGTATTAATTATAGATTCTTCGCTTGGCAGAGCCTCATTGTAGGGATTGTGTTACATCCACTTGTTGACATTCTGTTCTCTACTGGTATATTTACTCGCTATTCCATGTTTTGCTTACGCTCAGTGCTTTATATTTTAAGATAAGAAAATGAACTGCTACAATTCTACGAACGACATTGGTACAAGAAACTTCATTGAAGTCACATCAGCTGGAGGTTTTATGGAAGCTGTATAAATTTATGAGAATAGTAATTAAGCTAACGACATCACATACCAACACTAGGTTTAGACCATTGGCAGTTATTACACTACATTCTTCGTGAGCAATTGAAATAGCAAGAGACACTTGACACAAAAAAGAAAAAAAAAATACTCCACATGTTTGCTTCTGTTTTTCCATGATTCTTGAAGTGGTGTACACACTGTGAAATATTACGATTTATTCATTCAAAGACTTATGTAATCATTCATACTCCGTACTCATACTTACTTACTGAGAGTTATTCAAACTAAAGGCTGTTAGCGGTCATGTATGCATTTCTTCTATTTAATGATGGGCGAGATAACCAAAATGTATTTTATAATTCAGAATGAGCAGAAGATTTGGGTCAGGATGGATTGTGTGTGGACATTGTGTCTTCCGATTGTATTGGATGGTGAATTGAAGTTTGCACTAGGATTTTATCTATACTTTTTCGAGTAGACTGACTAGAGGAATGGGCTGTTATGGAAGTGAAATGATATTGGTAATAAGGTTTATATGTATCGACATATTGAAGAGGTATTATTGAGGTATTGGGATTGTGCGATGTTGATGATTATTGGAGTTTTGGTGGACAAGAGATAAGGTAAATGATATTGATGATACCGTTTATATGTTTCGACGTAGGAGGTATTATTCAAGTATTAAGATTATGTGATGCTGACGATTATTGGAGTTTAGGTGGATAAGAGGTAAAGTAAGTGAGGAGCATATTTGTTTTCTTGGTTTATATGGAACAAGGAGGATGAAGATGGCAGACTAGAACACTGAAGTGGAAGGGAGATTGTCTAAACACACACTTTGTCCAATGAATAAGCAAACAAGCAGTATATATATATATATATATATATATATATATATATATATATATGATGAACTGTTTAATTATTGGTAATGAATATTATAGACTGTTACCTGCACTTGTTCAACATTGATGGGTGCCACTTGGATATGTTTAATTTCTGCTGATGAGCTCTGATGAACTGTTTAATTATTGACAGTGAAATTATCGACTTTTACCTGCACCTGGTCAACATTAATGGGTGCCATCTGGAAATGTTTAATTTCTGCTGAGGAACTCTGATGATATTATGGACTGTTTTATATATATATATATATATATATATATATATATATATATATATATATATATATTTGGAGAGAGAAATTATTTGCATATCTTGGCACACTGACAGTTGTTCAGCAAACGTACATTTTGATTTGGCTTGGCAAACATTGGTCTTGTCATGATGACTATGACATTGACTTTCTATTATTGACTGTTTCACACTGTTGCCACTACTGCTTGATACACATGTTGAACATCAAATTTTGACAGAATTGCATTTACACAGTTAACACCATTCAATTACGAATCTGAGTGAGTGTGTTTTGTGTGTTTTCCTTTCCTAATCCCAAATAATTGGTACCGACCTACCTCCTAAATTTTATTTTACTTGTTTGTTGTGGCTTGCACTGACACCCATAAATATTATACGTTTACTGGTATTTGTGTATTTGCAATAGTTAATATGAGAATTATCTGATATCATTTGTATGTTTATTATAATTTGTATGTTTAGTGTAAGAGCATTGATAATAATTTTGTAAAAGCAATTGTGTGTGCATTCACTCTGTTGTTCGTGCTTGCACTTATTATCATTGATGTGTGCCACTTGGAAATGTTTAAATTCTGCTGATGAACTCTGATGAACTGTTTAATTATTGGTAATGAATATTATAGACTGTTACCTGCACTTGTTCAACATTGATGGGTGCCACTTGGATATGTTTAATTTCTGCTGATGAGCTCTGATGAACTGTTTAATTATTGATAGTGAAATTATCGACTTTTACCTGCACCTGGTCAACATTAATGGGTGCCATCTGGAAATGTTTAATTTCTGCTGAGGAACTCTGATGATATTATGGACTGTTACCTGCACCTGTTCAACATTACTGGGTTCCACTGTTAGAACTGCTTCTACTGAGATGATGTCACTTGATGCTGTCTGCAACTGTTCAACTTTACTAGGTGCCACTGATGGATTGCTTCTACTGAGATAATGTCACTTGTTGCTGTCTGCACCTCATCAACATTACTGGGTGCAGAAGAAATACTGAATTTAGTTGATGAAAGGAGAAAATATAAAAATGCAGTAAGTGAAACAGGCAAAAAGGAATACAAACGTCTCAAAAATGAGGTCGACAGGAAGTGCAAAATGGCTAAGCAGGGATGGCTAGAGGACAAATGTAAGGATGTAGAGGCTTATCTCACTAGGGGTAAGATAGATACCGCCTACAGGAAAATTAAAGAGACCTTTGGAGATAAGAGAACGACTTGTATGAATATCAAAAGCTCAGATGGAAACCCAGTTCTAAGCAAAGAAGGGAAAGCAGAAAGGTGGAAGGAGTATATAGAGGGTCTATACAAGGGCGATGTACTTGAGGACAATATTATGGAAATGGAAGAGGATGTAGATGAAGATGAAATGGGAGATATGATACTGTGTGAAGAGTTTGACAGAGCACTGAAAGACCTGAGTCGAAACAAGGCCCCCGGAGTAGACAATATTCCATTGGAACTACTGACGGCCGTAGGAGAGCCAGTCCTGACAAAACTCTACCATCTGGTGAGCAAGATGTATGAAACAGGCGAAATACCCTCAGACTTCAAGAAGAATATAATAATTCCAATCCCAAAGAAAGCAGGTGTTGACAGATGTGAAAATTACCGAACTATCAGCTTAATAAGTCACAGCTGCAAAATACTAACACGAATTCTTTACAGACGAATGGAAAAACTAGTAGAAGCCAACCTCGGGGAAGATCAGTTTGGATTCCGTAGAAACACTGGTACACGTGAGGCAATACTGACCTTACGACTTATCTTAGAAGAAAGATTAAGGAAAGGAAAACCTACGTTTCTAGCACTTGTAGACTTAGAGAAAGCTTTTGACAATGTTGACTGGAATACTCTCTTTCAAATTCTAAAGGTGGCAGGGGTAAAATACAGGGAGCGAAAGGCTATTTACAATTTGTACAGAAACCAGATGGCAGTTATAAGAGTCGAGGGACATGAAAGGGAAGCAGTGGTTGGGAAGGGAGTAAGACAGGTTCGTAGCCTCTCCCCGATGTTGTTCAATCTGTATATTGAGCAAGCAGTAAAGGAAACAAAACAAAAATTAGGAGTAGGTATTAAAATTCATGGAGAAGAAATAAAAACTTTGAGGTTCGCCGATGACATTGTAATTCTGTCAGAGACAGCAAAGGACTTGGAAGAGCAGTTGAATGGAATGGACAGTGTCTTGAAAGGAGGATATAAGATGAACATCAACAAAAGCAAAACGAGGATAATGGAATGTAGTCTAATTCAGTCTGGTGATGCTGAGGGAATTAGATTAGGAAATGAGGCACTTAAAGTAGTAAAGGAGTTTTGCTATTTGGGGAGCAAAATAACTGATGATGGTCGAAGTAGAGAGGATATAAAATGTAGGCTGGCAATGGCAAGGAAAGCGTTTCTCAAGAAGAGAAATTTGTTAACATCCAGTATTGATTTAAGTGTCAGGAAGTCATTTCTGAAAGTATTCGTATAGAGTGTAGCCATGTATGGAAGTGAAACATGGACGATAAATAGTTTGGACAAGAAGAGAATAGAAGCTTTCGAAATGTGGTGCTACAGAAGAATGCTGAAGGTTAGATGGGTAGATCACATAACTAATGAGGAAGTATTGAATAGGATTGGGGAGAAGAGACGTTTGTGGCACAACTTGACCAGAAGGAGGGATCGCTTGGTAGGACATGTTCTGAGGCATCAAGGGATCACCAATTTAGTATTGGAGGGCAGCGTGGAGGGTAAAAATCGTAGAGGGAGACCAAGAGATGAATACACTAAGCAGATTCAGAAGGATGTAGGTTGCAGTAGGTACTGGGAGATGAAAAAGCTTGCACAGGATAGAGTAGCATGGAGAGCTGCATCAAACCAGTCTCAGGACTGAAGACCACAACAACAACAACAACTGTTGTAACTGCTTCTACTGAGACGATGTCACTTGTTGCTGTCTGCACCTGTTCAACATTGCTGGGTCCCACTGATGGAACTGCTGCTATTGAGATAATGTCACTTGTTGGTGTCTGTATCTGTTGATCATTGCTGGGTGCTACTGTTGGAACTGTCAACTACTCTGAGGACTGCTACTTGTGTATTGAATTATCGAAAAGATTATATGTGAATATTTGTATAAACGGATTTTTTGTGTCCAGAATGAGATTTTCACTCTGCAGCGGAGTGTGCGCTGATACGAAACTTCCTGGCAGATTAAAACTGTGTGCCCGACCGGGACCCGAACTCAGGACCTTTGCCTTTCACGGGCAAGTGCTCTACCATCTGAGCTACCGAAGCACGACTCACGCCCGGTACTCACAGCTTTACTTCTGGCAGTACATCGTCTCCTACCTTCCAAACTTTACAGAAGCTCTCCTGCGAACCTTGCAGAACTAGCACTCCTGAAAGAAAGGATATTGCGGAGATATGGCTTAGCCACAGCCTGGGGCACGTTTCCAGAATGAGATTTTCACTCTGCAGCGGAGTGTGCGCTGATATGAAATTTCCTGGCAGATTTTTTGTGTATTTACTGTTTATGAAATGTAATGAGACTCTTACCTGCACCTACTCGTCATTGCTGGTGCCATTGATTGAGTTGTTTAACCACTCTGACAAATGATACTTGTGTAAACTATTATGTAAAATCACATGTATACAAGCATTTGTATTCCTTACTGTATTTTGTATATTCGGTTATTGAAGGGCCAGTGCAAAGCCAAAATTTATTTAGTTATATGATATTTACTTATTAATATCATCTTTTATTTTTGTCTGTATTTTTTGGACGAATTTGGTGATATTTTCACCACCAATGCTGGCAAAAATACCATCAAATTCTAGCCTGTGGAGGAGGGGCATATGAAAGATGGCTCCACTCAATCACAGGGCCAGAGATTACGCCAAAGATTATTATTCCGCTGCCTCCACTGAGGCAGGAGTGGTTCAGAGGTTGTCGTGGGTGTGCTTGTTGAGAGAATGTCGAGGGCAGTACTAGTTCAGAGGATGTCGAGTGCAGTTGTTGTTCTGTTGGGTGAGAAAGTAGATGCTGTTCGGTTAGTGTAAAGTATAGATGGAAGATGTTGCAATGATCACAGTGTACTTTTCGTCAATATATATGTGGAGGTAACAAAAAGAAATTTATTTCACATTTCCTTAATGACAATGCCTCTTGGTCACTGGTTCAGTCATCAAAGCATCTGGCTCGTGTTCATGTACGAGGGCTATCCACAAAGTACATTACGTTTTGGAATTAAAAATAAATAAAGTATTGGAAAATTATTTTATTATATGCAGATGAAAGCCACACTTAAATACTACTTTTCTGCATAGTTGACATTTTAATTAAGGCACTTATCGTAGCGATGGACGAGCTTGGAAATTCCTTCGTCGTAAAATTCGGCCACCTGCGCCTTCAGCCACGTGGTTACCTCCTCTTGAAGCTGTGCGTCGTCATCAAAACGCTGCGTAGCCAACCACTTCTTCATTGCTGGGAATAAGTGGAAATCGCTCGGTGCCAGGTCGGGACTGTACGGCGGATGAGGAAACAACTCCCACTTAAAAGATTCGAGAACTTCACGAGTGGCATTCGACGTGTGTGCCAGGACGTTGTCATGAATCAGCAAGATCTATGAGTCCAACTTTCCCCTGCGCTTGTTTTGTATTGCTCCTCTGAGGTTGTGCAGAGTTTGGCAATACCTTTGAGTGTTTATTGTAGTGCCTCTTTCCAGGAAATCCACAAAAATCACACCTTTTCTGTTCCAAAAGACAGCCGCCATCACCTTCCTTGCCGACATTGTCTGCATGCATTTCTTGGGTTTTGGGGGGAATTTGTGTGCCCCCACTGCATTGACTGTAATTTTGTCTCGCAGTTCACATGCTTAACCCATGTTTTGTCACCAGTAATGAGTCGCCATCTTTCTCGTAAGCGTCCAAAAACGTTAACGCTGCAGCCATTCGCTGATTTTTGTGATTCTCTGTCAAGACTTTTGGTATCCATCTTGCACAAAACTTGTGGTAACCAACCTTTTCGGCAATGATTTCGTGCAACGACCTTCGTGCAATTTGTGGAAAACATATAGAGAGTTCCGTTATTGTGAAATTACAGTATTCACGGACCGCGGCATCGCCTTTTCCGACAAGTACGGCATTCACTATGCTGGGTCTTCCACTTCGCTCTTCGTCGTGAACGTTAGTTCGGCAATTTTTAAATTTTATGACCCATTGACGCACTCCACCTTCAGTGACTATGTTTTCCCCATACACTTCACAAAGCTGCCGATAGATTTCTATCGGTGTACAGTTTTTTGCAGTCAGAAACCTTATTACAGCAGGCACTTCACACTTCGTGGCATTTTCAATTAACGCTGACATTTCAAAATGTCACAGTAACTCAACGGAGTACTGCACGAACCTCTCACTAGCACGGCACGATGCTGACTGAGCGGCGGAATGCCATGACACCAAGATGGCCGCTCTAGCCCCGCCTCTAACGGACACAAACGAAAACGTAATGTACTTTGTGGATAACCCTCGTATTAGACTTGTAATTCTGGGTTCTATGTGCAATTATAGTATTTCTGGTTTTTAAATAAGTTCATTGTAAATGGTGTTTAAAATATCTTGTCGTATTGAGGAAGAACCGTGCCAGATACATGTACATTGAATCACACTACCTCACACAGAACAGTTGCACTTGTGCTTTGTTGTTTTGTAGCTTCTATAGTTGCAGGGGAGTTAATTAATCAATTGTGTTAGCTGAAATTTCCCTTCATTCCTTATTGTTATTCTATGCAGTCAGATTGCATACTAATACTAGTCAGGGCCAACCGTTACGAGACTTCGTAACTGGACACACAGCTACTAAAATTATTGCATAATAATTAAGCCCCCATGCAACTTTAGCATTTTTACATGAATTAAACATATCAAGGAGTGAAACAAAGTGCACACACACTGTAGAAGTTTTTAGCATTTTACAAGAATTAAACATATCAAGGAGTGACATAAAGTTTACATGCACTGTAGAAGTCAATAGCATTTTTACATGAATTAAACATACCAAGGAGTGAAACAAAGCGCACATGCACTGTAAAAGTTCTTAGCACTCAATACATTAAGAAGTGAAATAATGTGCATACACACTGTAAAAGTCTTTAACATTTTTTACAAGAACTAAATACAATATAAATGAAATAAAGTGCACATGCATTGTAAAAGTCTTTATCATTTTTATAAGAACTAGGAAAGGAATGGGAAGATTAGCGTCATGGTTGTAGCTGCACTGAAAGTCCATATCTTTCTACAGAAGCGCAGCATCAATTGAGACAATCTGAATATCTCTTCCTCAAGTATTTACCAGTTTAGCCATGACACTGAAATGTTGCATTAATATTGTATGTTATCATTTTGGTAGTACATCAGGCACCCCAAACAGTAGGACCATAATAACATCTCCATCATTCAAGGTGGTGGACAGCTTGATATGTCAACACCACATTCTTCTAGAATCCATACTCTTACTTCCACATAGAATCAGTGCGAAAACCAAATATAGTTTTCCATGATCATGAGGATGGACAGCACATACGGATATTGTAGTAATTGCTGGCAGTTAGGTCTAAAGGTGAAGGATACATTAAGTCTCATTCTATTCATCATTCAGAATTACACTAGTGTATCAACCAATCTGAATAATTATTGGCATTCATTGGCTATTTACACAGCATTTAAGTAGTATGTATGGAGTATTACAGGACATTATTCGTGAGTCATCTCATTACAGTAATTATTGGCACGGTATTTATGCATAAGTCATCTCATTACAGTAATTATTGGCATTCATTTATGCAGTGTTACAAAACATCATTCATAAGTCGTCTCATTGCAGTAATCATTGACATAGCACATATGCATATGTCATCTCATTAGAGTAATCATTGTCATAGCGTTTATGTATTATTACAAAACATCATTCAGTATCACTCGTAAGTCATCATCAAAACAAGAGTTATTGCATGTAGCATCAAGCTGTTAGTGTTTATATGTGATATCATGCAAGTGACATAAGACATATTAAAAATGTAACACAGTGTAACTATAACTCAAGGTCTGTAGTCCAATAATATGTAGATATAATGGATTCAATACATCAGAGAAATTTGTATTATATTTAGGACTAGAAATATATCTTAAACTGGTAGCGTTATTTACTTGTATACTGGTAATAGTTGGGACTGGAAATAATTTTTTTTGTGCTAGCAATGCATTGCGTTGGGATCAATAGTCAATTGCTGGGGCATGAATATATTTTCTTTTGATTTATTGCTGGAAATAAGGATTAATAACATCATTCGTCACGAGTCAACTGTAGCAAGGTTATGAAACAAGTAGAGTATATGTGATTACATTCATAAATGATAGACACAACTGGGTAAAAAAATGCAAGTGCTAGAACAGGTTTAAGAACTAACTGCTTATAGCATATTAATATCATGAAAAGATCTCCTGGAAAAAATACAAAATGGATTATTGAGCTGACAGAAGAAATGTATTCATATTATTCTGAAAAGTGGTAAACTTCGAATTAAAAGGTACTGAAACGTGGACTTAATATGTATGTACTCTACGGGTCTTCCCCAAAACATCCAGTCATTATACTATGCGACATAAGGCATACTGTCAAAAGGAACTGCAAGAAATACTTAAATAACTACATAGCGTTTCTTAACAAACAGAAAATATATAAACCTCACCATTATCATCGTCTGCAAAGAAAAACTTCATTATTCATATTACCATAACTTCATCACTATCATCATCTGCAAAGAACAACTTCATTTTTCATATTACCATATTCTTTATATAACTATTCATCATAATTTATCATCATCTGCAAAAGAATATACACTTCATTATTCAATATTCATATTACAATTTACTTCATACAACTATTCATAGTATAGAGTTTCTTACTTCTGGCATATTTCATCACTAAAATTAATATGTGTAGTTCTGTCTGACAGCTTGCATAAATCGCTTCGTATTCTGAAAGAAAAATAATTAGTTAAGACTGCTATTGTACATTGTGTGTAGTTTATCCTTGTTAATGCTAGTTAATTCTGATCCATTTGCTCTTCATGACAAGGTATTGCATTTTCTTTCTTTCATTCTGATGGTAAAATTTCTATTTCATAGTAAACCACTGTAGTTGTATAATTTATTTCTTGTACATGGTATTGCTTTCTGAAAATGACGAATAAGGATTAATATCTTGCATTTAAATCACACATCGATTAAATAAAAACTTGTTTCTAGTGATACAACTAAGCATACAGCATAGCATGACAGAAAACGTATTAGGTCAAAACCATAGGCAATATTCGAGTGCAAGAATGTACACACAATATCGTAATGTAGTAGCAAAAAATGTAAAATAGTCAAGATATTGTGATATAACATGGCAAAATGTCAAAGTCAACTGGTGTTTGTTATATCTTAAAAATTTCATAGTGCGTACAGACAAAAATTCTACTTTCGATAGGAAAACAACCATACTTACACAACAAAATGGAAAATGTGCACGGTCTGATGTGTAACAACAAGAAAAGCGACCTGCTAACCTTTTCATGCCAAGTACTTGCGAAGAAAAAATATAATCATCATCAGTAAGTGGTCATACAAATATCTGGAAATGGCATTACAGTGTGATAAATCATCAAGTATGTTCATTCAATAAAGGGTTTAATATCGGAAATATGGTGATTGCCCATGCTTATTCTGGTTCTCAAAGTTTCGATGTGTACTACATTCGGGTGGGGAATGCTGCGAATTCTATATGGACCTGCGTATAGAAGCTCAAATTTACTGCACCTACTCTTTCTATTGTTGGATAGATAATGTGTGTGTACTAATATCTTCTGACCAATGTGAAAGTCACGGCGTGTACAAATCTGTTCTTGCTTTCATCTCCTGCGCTCTGCGGCTCGTTCGATGTTGTTGAGTGCTATGTCACTTATTTCACGGTGGCGTAGTCGACGAGATGTTGGAAAGGATACTAATTCTTTAATTTTGTTAGCTGGCTCAACATTTTTCAATATAACAGTCGGAGATAGCATAGTAGATCCATTTGGCATGGAGTTAATTACGTCCTGGAATGAGAGTATGTGTGTATCCCAATCAATATGTCTTTTATGGCAGTATATTCCACATAGTTGGCCAATTTGTGTCATCAGGCGTTCACAAGAGTTCGAAGAAGCGTGATACCTGGATATATAGATCGGAGAAATGTTTCTAGCTCGTAACAAATGTGTCCATATTACAGATCGAAATTGTGGTCCACTGTCGGGAATTACTTTCAATACATGCCCTACATTGAATAAAAAATATTTTGCAAATGCATTCGAAATAGATTTAGCAGTAGTTTTTCGTAACGAAGTGAAGGTAACAAATTTTGATGTGAGTTCAACAGCGACAAAGATGTAGCAAAAACCTGTATTAGTTCTGGGAATCGGACCATAAATGTCTACAGCTGCCATGTGTCTCAATTTAACGGGTACAATGGGATGTAACGGAGGAATATGTGAAGTCGTGTCTGATTTAGCTCTCTGGCAGATTTTACATGACGCTAAAACTCGTTGAATACATTTCTCCATGTTCGCAAAATAACAGTTCTGTCTCAGTATAAGAAAACATTTTGTGGCTCCATAGTGAGCGTAACATCAATGAGAATACCAAATTAATTTGTTAACAAGTTCGTCAGGAATATATAATAACCAGTTGTTGCTGTCAGGGTAAGAGCGGCGAAACACAATACTATTGCGTGCAGTATAATGGTTTCTAATGGTAACGTTATTCCTATCTTGCCAAAGGTGTTTAGTTTCTCTCCATATGCTGTCTTTGCTCTGCTCTTGCCCTATGTCTTGTAATGACGACGAAATAAAATTTTCGAATGCAACTTGTTGAATATAAATGACGCTAAAATTTGCTTGGCAGAAGTTGGTTTCGATGTCTATCTGATTGTTGCTGAGAGAACGGGATAGTGCATCCACTACAACATTTTGTGTACCGGGAATATGAACACTTTAAAATTAAATTCCTGTAAATAAAGTTTCCATCTGCTTAACATGTCATGTGTAAATTTAGCGGAAAGTAAAAACTGTATAGCTCTATGATCTGTGTAAACGGTAGTATGTCTTCCCTATAGAAAATGCCTAAATCCGATAAATACCCATACAACACATAATGTTCCTAGTTCTGTAACAGAATAATTGCGTTCAAGAAGTGACAGAACGCGACTTGAAAAGGCGATGTTTTTAATTATTGTAGTACCATCATCTTCAATTTCTTGAAAAATGTGTACACCTAAAGCGGTGTTAAAATTGTCGGTGGCAATGAAAAGATTTCTAGTAGGATCTGGGTGTTATAAAAGTGGTGCGTTCAACAAAGCTTGTTTAAGATTGACAAATTCAGACTGTGCTTGGCTATCCCAGGACCAAATATTATTTCTACCTGTCAACTGGCAAGATCTAGGGGTTTCTAAAGCAGAGTAGGGAGTAAACTTATGGAAAAAGTTAATTAATCCCAGAAAGCTGTGTAGTTGTTCCTTCGTCGTTGGAACAGTAATGTCACGTAAAGCTTGACGTTTTTCCAGGTCAGGCGCAATGCCTTCTCCTGAAATGACAGGTCCAAAATATTTTATAGGAGTCTTGCCAAAGTGTGATTTGCTAAGATTAACTGTGAGCCCTTGTGCACGAAAATTTTATAACAGTTGTTCAAGATCAAATTGCGTTCAGACCAGTTAGCTTCTGCGATACGGATATCATCTACATATGTTGTCATTCTCTCTGTAAGTTTAGTCGGAGGTATAGTATTTAAACCACGAATAAATGCTGCTGAAGGTATTGTTAAACCGAATGATAGTTTGCAAAATTGATAACAGTCACCAAAACAGAGAAATGCTGTGTACTTTCTGCATTTCGGATGGAGCTGAATTTGCCAAAATCCCGATTTCAAATCTAATGTGGAATAAATAGCAGTACCATGAAATTTCTGTAGAAGTTCTTCTAGTGTCTTTGGGCGATCTGTTTCATTAATAATAATAATAATGTCATTGACACGACGCGATTCAAGCTCTAGTCGAAGTGAACCATCCTTTTTCTGAACAATTTGCAGCAGGTTTATGTAAGAACTAACTGGCGGTTCAATAATTCCTTGGTCAAGTATAGCTCGCAATTCTTTATTAACTTGTACTCTGTGGATATAAGGTATGGGATAATGTTTAGCTTGAAATGAGTCGTGCTGTTTAACTTGAAATTCATACAGAAAACCGGACTAGTACCAGGGATGTTGTCAAAAATTGGAGCTTGCTGTAAAAGAACATTGCGTAGTTGAGTACGTTCGTCGTTTGTATTTGCACTGCTCAGTTTTACTTTCTGAGAAATCAATTGCGTAACGTCGTAGTCGGTTTCGTCTGGTGTATTGTATTTGTGTACATAGGTATCTGTGAACAATGTGGAATGACAGGCTACGTTACGCGATGTCGAAATGACCTCTGTTCTATTAATTGCTTGTTCTTCTGCAGATATAGCGTGCTGAAATTCTAACGCAAGTTGTACATTTTCAACCTTTAACATTAAATAGGAATTTAGAAAGTCAATAATTGCGACGTGTTGAACCCAAAAATTCGTACCTAAAATAACGTCTGTTGTCAATAAGGGAACTAACCAAAAATGTGAGTGGAACATATGACCTACAATACAAAATGATAAGTGTGTCTGTAATTTTATATCTACTGCTTTACCAGATACTGCTCCTTTTACTTTAGTTTTGCCTAATGGTAGCGTAGGATAAGAATTCTCTTTGTTACATGCGTTGAAAGTACCTTCATTGATAACTGACACAGGTGATCCAGAATCGATTACTGCTGAAAATGTGTGTGATCCAATTTTTACTTCAATGACAGGGTGAGAAATGGTTTTTTGTATAACTGGTTTTTCATCTAAAATTGTGCCTCGGATGTCGTCAAAAGTAATAAAATTTTCGTGAGCGAGATTGTGTGTGTCAAAAGTAGTGCTTACGTTGCTGGAAGATGCAACCTGTACTGTATCTAGTCAGATTCTTTCTGACGTGTTGTTATTTGCGGGAGGATGCTGTGACATTTCGACTATTTGTACTGTTCTGTTATTTCTTCCTGACGTATTCGGTTCGGGATGATACCAACTGTCTGGTTCATTCAAGATAATCTGTTGTTGCCGATGATTCTGCTGCTGATAAGACCGACTGTTACGCTGAAAACTGTGCTCATTAGTTTTACGGCTGTCCTGATAGTCATTACTATACAGCGCGTTACGATAGGAGTTGAAATGATGTGTCTTGTGTACGTACTGCTTTCCTTGTTGCTGTGCGTTACCATTTGGTGTTGCCGACGCAATACGTGTAGGCGGCGAGACATTAAAGCTTCGTTGACCCTGTACGTTACATTGTTTGCTAGGTATGCTAACCAACTGGTTTTGTTGTTGTTGTGGGGAAAAACCTCTATTGTTTCCAAAATGTGTCTGTAATTGCTGATAGTTTTGACGATACTGATAATTAAAATATTATCTGTTATTAAAATTCTGGTGCTCGTAATTCCTGGAGCGTCTAACACCTCTGCTATAAAAATAGTGTGGCTGATCGTAGTTACTGTATGCTTGTTGGCCTTGGTTATGATGTGAAAAATTTTCGTTTATGAAAGAATAATCTGATTGCTGAACTTCCAAAAGCTGTAGCAGATCTCTAAATGCCGAAATGTTTTCTTTGTGCTGTCCTGCTAAAAGTGATACTTTTAACGATCGTAGTAATTTAGAAATACATAATTGGATAAGTGCTTATTCACTGTATGGCTTGCATAAGTATCGGTTCTATTGTACCATGTGTTCAAAAATTTGTGTGACAGTGGGAAAATTTGAGTTCTCATAATTCGGTAAGCTAATTAATTGATCCTTGATTCCGCGCTGTGTCGTTTTCGACCAATAAGCTGACAGAAAAGCATTCTGAAATTCCTTTACCGAGTAGCATATTCTTGCGATCGGTCTCATACGCTTGTGTGTTACAGGCCAAGTTGGTGGAAAAGCAAAGCTAATTTGTTGTATCCAGTTCAAGGGGTGAATCTGTGTTCTGTCATTCTTAAATACCTTACATTTTCTCACGGATAGAATGTGCTTAGAATCAAAATTATCATCTCTGAATGTCTGAGCAGGTTCAGGATTGCATGATAATCTGTTTGTCTGTGACTTTTAGGAATCTAAGTCACGTACTCTCTGTAAATTACCTAAATTATACTGGCTGTGTGAGTGTGAGAAATGTGAGGAATGTGGCGTATGCTGTGTCGTGTTAGAGGTTGAAACATTATTCATCTCCGTCTCTGAGTGCTGACAGACGACCATTTTCTACGTAATGTATGATTCGACGAACCTATGTCACTGATAATCTGCTGTAAATTTTGGAATTTGGGTGTTTGATTGAAAGAAATTGGTGACGTGTTGTCTGATTTGATGTCATTGTTATTTTCGATAACGTCAATACGACTGGCCAGTCTATCATATTTTTCAGCCAGTGCTTTTACCTGATCGTCATTTTTAGTGTCACAAGCATTAATTTGTTTTTGCATATTACATGCGGTTTTATTTAATTTCTTAACATCTGCTTTAATGGCATCAAGATCTTGTATTAATTACAGTTCTTCAAGTCTGCTGGTCACTGTCTGAAAGTCTACTGTGAGTGTGTCTGTTTTTGTTTTAGGGATCGGAGATTTCATCATGTAATTCGGTGTTGAACTGTTCGATAGTATTGATTTCATCTGGTACTGTAGCAATGTTGTTATCTATGTATGTTTTTGCATTCGTAAATAAATTACGCTCATCTTCCTGTCTCTGTGCAGTAATTGTTTCCATGACTTGCTTCTTTACGTTATTCTGTTCCTGTATAAATATGCAGTAAAGCGTTTCACTGTTCTGTAGGTGGTGATTAAAATGTTCGTCAATTTGGCTGTTCTGTTGTTCGAATTTCTTGTCTATTTTCGCATCCAGTCTGTGTGAAAGTTCTGCTGTCATTAATTTAAACTTGTCTCGTAACTGTGTTGCATTTCCCCTTAACATTGTTTAGCAACTGCACTAACTTCATCTCTAAGTAATTTTGTAGTGGCTGCATGTGTAGTATATATTTCTTGTTCAACGGATCTAATTTCTTCGCAACTATTCCTAGCACTAGCCTTAATTTTCTCACATAACTGTATTTTAGTTTTGTTACATTGCTCGGCAACGGCTGTAATCTGTTCAGTAGAGGGGTCAAGTTTTTCATTAATCTGTTTGAGATCTTCATTAAGTTGTTTGTAATTGTTGTCTTGTATTTCATTTGACTGTTTGAGATTTTCATTAAGTTGTTTGATCGATTCATTAAGTTGTTCTTTGGGATTTTCATTGAGTTGTTTGTTCGATTCATTAAGCTGCAGCAATAATGCCATAACTTGATCCAAGCCAAAATTAGCGACTCTATTTTCTGTGCTGTGTGGTGGTGTATCTGCATTTGGTCATTCTCTGATTCTTGAATAGGTTTGCCAATTGGATGTACACTGTTGGTCACTACACCGGAATCAAATAAATCTGATGTAATTTGAGTACATTGTTCACCTTTGTTAGAAACATTTATCTGTTCACTACATAAATTTTGCAAGTCAGGTGTGTCAAACTGGGCAGCGTTGATTGTAATGGAATGTGCCACATCATCAATTGTTGTTAAATTAAGTATGGGCATAACTGAATTTGTTTGCTCATCATTAGGATTAAAATCATTACTAGTGGGTAAGCACTGATTAACTGTAATTAGAAGATTATCATTATGACACTGAGTGTTGCTAGTATTATGAGTCAAATTATTTAGTTCGACTTTTTCGCTCATTGCACATAGCGATGTACTGTTAGCATTTTTTTGTGGCATTTTCACAAGTCAAAAATAAGCACAAAATCAAAGACAAAGCAAAAATTGAACAAATAGAATAACAACAAAGACCAACAAATAGCCGATGATCTCTGAAAGAAAGAGTGACAAATCAGTAAATGCATTGCGCCAGATGCAAACTACATTTAACATTAAGTAAGCAAGAGCAGATGTGTAACTACTTCTCAGAAATTCACAAAAGTACGATCATGGCCGGTTGTTGGCAAATGTAACCTCCCAACAGACAAAAATAAGTATAAATATATAATTCACTTTCAGTGTAGCCTCCCAACATTAAAAATGATAATTATAATAGTCACATTCAGTGTAACCTCCCCACAGTAAAAATAATTATGTACAACATTCACATTTAGTATAACCTACCAACAGATAAATTCTGTAACATACCAACAATACAATGTGACTAACAACCTAATAAAAAATGTGACTCATATGTAACCTTTCAAAAATTAACTGTCTGTGAATCTAAATGGGTAAATTTGAACGTCAGCATTGCTACGTCATGGCCCTGAAAGATCATACTGAATAAATTGAAAATTCTTACCTCAGTAAAGTTGCCAGATAACGCATATATATCTGCTCCTATAACAAATTTTTTGTGGCACAGCCCAGTGCAATGCTGGCTGATATGGCTGAGACATTTGTCATGTGTAAAAGGATACAATAATTGGGATAACCATGGATTGGAAAAATTAATAAATTTTTTAAATTGAGATAAGTGATTGTGAAAAGTTAATTTTCGTAAGAAAGCTTATTATTAAGAGATTTCTTTTTAAAACATTTACATGGGATTGGATATAACATCAGTACATATGCGCAAGGCTGCTTTTCCCTTATACTACATCGCTCAGCCACTGCCATCACTCCCCACGACTGGCCCAACCAACTCGGTACACCAGACTGTACGCTACTACTTACTCCTACTGCCACACAGTTCCTACTGCAGTCAACACTGCTCTCTGGTCAGAAACTGTCTTATAGCTTACATATCGCAGGCAGTGCGTGAGCAATCCATCGAAATTACATCTGCTCAACTGTGCTGGCAATAAATTCCTTAGTAATGGACCTCTAACAAAATTTCATAATTTTTTGCATATTTTCATCAGTAACTTCTCATACTCTGTCCAAATATTTTGCAAATGTATTCTAAATATTTCCAAGAAAAATCATAATATTTCAAACATAAGATACAGGTAAAAAACTTCTAATCTAAATTTCATTTCACTTTCTTTTTCTTGCATATGTGGTTAAGGAAATAGAAATACTTAATAAAATTACTAACAGTGTTTTCACTTCTCTCACTTATTCCAATCAAAACATTAAATTAAATTCATCTTTTTAATGTTTTCGAAGAATGAAAAAAAATGTGAGGATAATATATTTTAAAAGAAACATCAAAAGTATTATTTCATAAATACAAGAAATCGATAATTATTACATACGCATTATACCATGTACAGAGAATTACGATAAAAGAGTTTTTTACAATTAAATCTTATTATGAATTTTAAAAGGTGATTAAGTTCACTGGGAGCATAGGTCAGAAAACAAAGAAATTATTATTGATTTATTCTTAATGGGAAACTAAAATATATGAAATGAAAAAGTGATAAATATTAGGAATATGTAAACTATAAATATTATGTAATTATACAATTTTATAATGTCCACATGGTAATGTGCTTACTTTATTGTCCAAAGTGTATTTTTATTTACCTCAGCAGAATAAATTAATGTTTATTGCTTCAGATTAAAGTCAGACTTGTATATTGTTCAATATTATTGAAAAAACAATCTTTGTAATCATGTTAGTTTATTTTTTACACCATATTTATTACCTCCTTAGGTTTTTCCCATTTTTTATGACAATATAAGCACATATTTTCGAAATTAAAGTGAAAAATTCATCCATTATTTTTCTATTAAACTCATCTGTCACTATGACTTATACCTTTTTATTTATTTGAGAAATATTGCAAATATTACCTCCTAGATAATCACTTGTACCCAGTTTACGAACAATGTTTTACATTCCTTCATAAAGCTCTTGATCACAAAGATCCGTTTTTTCTCCATATCATCATATGAAAGGGCTAACTCTTACTGTACAACTGCTTCAAGGGACACAGGATCCTACATTATATGGAGCGAGCACACAAAGGTACTTGTAAACATAAGCTCATCAGCCTGTCCTTAGAATCCTATCATCAGTGCGTAATATACTGTTTAGATGTACACTCAATTCATAGCTATGGCATTCTTTAATGGGAGCAAATGCACAAAATATAAAACAATTTTCAAACTCCAAAAAAAGAACCATATGAATCATAACCAAAAATGATAGTGGAACTCATTGTAAAGATCTGTTCAAAACACTGCAGAATTTAATTGCTCCATGGGAATACATTTACCAGTCAGCTGTACATATCACGAATAAGATTGGTAATTACTCCACCAACAGTTCTGTTCATGTCCATGGAACAGGAGCTAGACTCAACTTACATTTGTGAAGAAATGATAAACATAAAACTCAAACAGCATTTCCTACCACAGAATAAAACTGTACAATAAATTAACAAAAGAGGTAAAAGAAATTGCAAAAATACACTTATTTAAAAAGGCAGCTAAAAATTACCTGTTATGCAATACATTTCACGCATTAAAGGATTACTTAGATGAAACAAGGTAGTGGTTTCGTAAAAAAAATAAATAATAGCAATGATTATGAAACATGTACCTCTTTCCTAGCTCAACATCTCACTCATTAGACAAGGATACTGACTCAATTTTTCAGCATAGCAAATGGGAAGTTGTGGTACAGAACATGGCCAGATATCAACATTGTGTTTGTGTTTGTGTGTGTAGTGAGTGAAGTGCTAGAAAACAATGTGTGTATAGTGTTTGCAGTGACTGACAGGGAGATATGAGTGAACATTGTGGCATTACATTATTTAATAAGTTATTTGTAAAACGATATTGCATACTAGGAGTCAATATAATGATTATCTCTAAACAGAAGTCTGTAAATGTATATGTATACGAATTAGCTTAATTTAAATTCGTCAAAAATTGTAAATACTTTGACATGTCCTGTAACCTTGTAAAAAGGGATCTATGGATTAATAAAGCTACTCCAACCACATGTTGATTCTATAGCATTTAGTGAAAATTATACATGAATTCTTTTGACAAATGAATTAGATTCCTTCCAACATAAATCGGCGTTCTGAACATGATGTTTGTCTAGTTTATGTGAAGTACAGCATGATTCTCATAAAATAGTGTTCTTCTTTTGGATATTTGTTTTTGCTATAAGTTCTTCACACTTTTTTGGATTTGTAATTAATATACATCCATTCACATTCCTATATTATACATTGTTATTCTGGACACTTAATTATTCATTAACTTGTAGAAATCTTTTTCAAAATCATTTGTTGCTTACTTCTGCTTTCTGTATTCAACTCTGTACATTTTTCTAATGAATTACATTTTTCAGATTTTAAAACTTTATCGATTTTTGTCATCTTCTTTCCTAGGTACAAATATTGGATAAGATTTCTTTAGTGAAATGTATGATTTTTTGTCATTCAATGCTGTTAATAACTTTTTTCTTTAGTCCAACAAACAATTTTATTTTCAGGAGCTAATGTTAAATCTTGACATACATAATATAATCTATTTTGGACATTCTAAGCATGTTTCGAACATATATCTATATTCAAAATTATTTGAAATTCACTTACTTTTTCAGATCGAAATTATTTAGATTATGCTATTGAAATGTGATATATGACAAATATTTATTGTTAGCCACTCGATGTATATTATTTGCATCTAAACATTTTTACAATTTTATTTCTAAGTTGAATCAAAATCTTTGAAATTATTATTGTATGGTTTGACATATCATTCACAACATTGCGAATTACTGCCTCTAATTCCTTTTACAACCATTACAAACATGTCGAAAGTATTTAGGAATTGCAATATATATCTTTTGCAGTTTTTAACATCGAATCACAGCTTAAATCTGGTGCTGTAATATATCATTGTGGCTCTAAATAATAAGACTATACACTAGTCCTCTTAAAATCTTCAGAAACATTAGTTTGTGGATACAAACCATGATGTTCTCCAATATTATAGTAATATATTTTCGCCAAATTAATCTAGCTTTTTATAATCATCATCACTAATGCTACAAGCATTTACTTTATTATAGAATTTTTCTTTTGATGGAAGATCTGTTCTGCAAATTTTATCCTACTATACATATAATCTTACTGATAAACTTGGTTTTAAATTGTAAGACGTTTCCAGGGGCAGATGTGGATTCTGACCACAATCTATTGGTTATGAACTGCAGATTGAAACTGAAGAAACTGCAAAAAGGTGGGAATTTAAGGAGATGGGACCTGGATAAACTGAAAGAACCAGAGGTTGTAGAGAGTTTGAGGGAGAGTATAAGGGAACAATTGACAGGAATGGGGGAAAGAAATACAGTAGAAGAAGAATGGGTAGCTCTGACGGATGAAGTAGTGAAGGTAGCAGATGAGATGATCAAGTAGGTAAAAAGACGAGGGCTAATAGAAATGCTTGGGTAACAGAAGAAATATTGAATTTAATTGATGAAAGGAGAAAATATAAAAATGCAGTAAATGAAGCAGGCAAAAAGGAATACAAACGTCTCACAAATGAGATCGACAGGAAGTGCAAAATGGCTAAGCAGAGATGGCTAGAGGACAAATGTAAGGATGTAGAGGCTTGTCTCACTAGGGGTAAGATTGATACTGCCTACAGGAAAATTAAAGAGACCTTTGGAGAGAAGAGAACCACTTGTGTGAATATCAAGAGCTCAGATGGCAACCCAGTTCTAAGCAAAGAAGGGAAGGCAGAAAGGTGGAAGGAGTATTTAGAGGGTTTATACAAGGGCGATGTACTTGAGGACAATGTTATGGAAATGGAAGAGGATGTAGATGAAGACGAAATGGGAGATAAGATACTGCGTGAAGAGTTTGACAGAGCACTGAAAGACCTGAGTCGAAAAAAGGCCCCGGGAATAGACAACATTCCATTAGAACTACTGATGGCCTCGGGAGAGCCAGTCATGACAAAACTCTACCCTCTGGTGAGCTAGATGTATGAGAAAGGCGAAATACTCTCAGATTTCAAGAAGAATATAATAATTCGAATCCCAAAGAAAGCAGGTGTTTACAGATGTGAAAATTACCGAACTATCAGTTTAATAAGTCACAGCTGCAAAATACTAACGCGAATTCTTTACAGACGAATGGAAAAACTGGTAGAAGCGGACCTCGGGGAAGATCAGTTTGGATTCCGTAGAAATGTTGGAACACGTGAGGCAATACTAACCTTACGACTTATCTTAGAAGAAAGATTAAGGAAAGGCAAACCTACGTTTCTGGCATTTGTAGACTTACAGAAAGCTTTTGAGATTGTTAACTGGAATACTCTCTTTCAAATTCTGAAGGTGGCAGGGGTAAAATACAGGGAGCGAAAGCTATTTACAATTTGTACAGAAATCAGATGGCAGTTATAAGAGTCGAGGGGTATGAAAGGGAAGCAGTGATTGGGAAAGGAGTGAGACAGGGTTGTAGCCTGCCCCCGACGTTATTCAATCAGTATATTGAGCAAGCAGTAAAGGAAACAATAGAAAAATTCGGAGTAGGTATAAAAATTCATGGAGAAGAAGTAAAGACTTTGAGGTTCACCAATGACATTGTAATTCTGTCAGAGACGGCAAAGGACTTGGAAGAGCAGCAGAACGGAATGAACAGTGTCTTGAAAGGAGGATATAAGATGAACATCAACAAAAGCAAAACAAGGATAATGGAATGTAGACAAATTAAATCGGGTGATGTTGAGGGAATCAGATTAGGAAATGAGGCACTTAAAGTGGTAAGGGAGTTTTGCTATTTAGGGAGTAAAATAACTGATGATGGTCGAAGTAGAGAGGATATAAAATGTAGACTGGCAATGGCAAGGAAATCGTTTCTCAAGAAGAGAAATTTGTTAACATCGAGTATAGATTTAAGTGTCAGGAAGTCGTTTCTGAAAGTATTTGTATGGGGTGTAGCCTTGTATGAAACTGAAACATGGACAATAACTAGTTTGGACAAGAAGAGAATAGAAGCTTTCGAAATGTGGTGCTACAGAAGAATGCTGAAGATAATGTGGGTAGATCACGTAACTAATGAGGAGGTATTGAATAGGATTGGGGAGGAGAGAAGTCTGTGGCACAACTTGACTAGAAGAAAGGATCGGTTGGTAGGACATGTTTTGAGGCATCAAGGGATCACAAATTTGGAATTGGAGGGCAGTGTGGAGGGTAAAAATCGTAGAGGGAGACCAAGAGATGAATACACTAAGCAGATTCAGAAGGATGTAGGTTGCAGTGGGTACTGGGAGATGAAGAAGCTTGCACAGGATAGAGTAGCACGGAGAGCTGCATCAAACCAATCTCAGGACTGAAGACCACAACAACAACAAACTCCTTTCTCATTTACTAAATTTTTTCGAAAAGTTTTGTTATATATCTCAATTGATATTTCATCAAATTTGATAGACGTTTTTGTAGATATTAAGTCATAAATTTAAAAGTATCAGATAATGTCATTTTCAAATTTTCTGTATTTTTACCAAAAGTGATATATCTATTTTCATAAATTGTATAACATCCACTTCTTCAATGTAGCTGTATTTTTTAATGAAAAAATAAGAATCGTATTTTGATAAATTTCATAAATAAATTGTAACAAAACTTAGTTGTAAATTACATTTATTACATATTTGGTGTAAGTATTTTTCAATTAAACAATTATGATGACAAACCTAAAATGATTTTCATAAAAATGGCATCTATGTAATAAAAATATAATTATTTATATTGCCTCAGTTTTTTTAGATGGTAATTGATGCATTTCTTCAGCTTCAGATTACAAATTACCAATTGCTTTATCTCCTTTCTTAATAAACTCTATAAATCTTTATAGGAATTGTGTCTTAGCATACAACTCGGTTTTCTTAATGTCCATTCATATATTTAATGTAGTAACTAAAACCATGTGGTTGATGTTTCTGATATTTCATTGAATATGATTGTTTTGGATCAGGCTAAAAATGAAACAAATGTAAAGAAGCCTTTCAAAATCACCATTAAAATAAAATTTCTATTTAATACTTTTCTCACCATGTTTTTTCTTTATGCATATGGAAGTTTTTTTATTAAAAGAAGGAAAAATTACAGTGGAAAAACATAAAAATTTGTTACATATAAAATAAAGATACATTTCTGTTGAAGATAATTTAATTAAATTTAATTTGATGCAAACTGATTTCGTTTTTCACTTATTATTGTCCACATTTTTTACATTGTCATGAATTTTTCCTTTGTGAGATGGAGTTAGAAAAAACAACATAAATATTCAATTATTTTACAGTCTTTAATTTTTACTATGAAGTTCCTGTACATTATCATCATTCTTCATCGATAATAATATTTTGGAATATTCATCACTCAAATTACCATCTAAATAATCATTATAAGGAAATATGGATATATTTTTCCACCTACACATTGAATTATATTTTACTTTTTTTTACAGTATTCCTTGAAATGTAGTTTACATATTCTGCTATAGCCATCATTTATATATTTTGTAAATTAAAATTACCTATTGACTTCACAATTCCATACATTCACACTCTCTCACTGTAATTTCTACCATTTAACAGAAAAAGATCCAACTAAGATGTCTGAGCCTGGTTTGCTTGGAAACATAAACACCTTCCAATTTATTCTTTATGATTATGAAAGGAAATCACTTAAAATGGTGAACAGTATCTTCCCTAGGTTAGATCATAAGATACAAAAAGGTGGAATTTCGGTTCATCTGTTTTGGAACAATGTATCATCACCATGCTAAAAACTAACAATGAACTTAAATCAGTTGAAATGTTTGGTACTTATTTTTTAGTTAATGATAGTTCTGAGCTTGCAATTGTAATCCCATTTTCATATATACCAAATAATTCGAGATTAATATCCTGTACATAAAAAACTTTTGTGGTAATACAGCGATAAAAAAGTCTTTAATTTATTAGATGTAATATTCTATCCCATAACTAGGGCATCACTGCTGAGTGTACAGAACTAACAGAACTTCTAGATTTGGTTTTAGCTTAAAATTTTATCACCCTCATTGACAAAATACATTAACAGAAATTTGTGCTTTGGATGTGTAACAGTTTAGGAGGTACTTTGTGAACAGTTTAGAGTGTAATTTTTTCCACTATTAAAAGGAAAAGGATTTTTACAAACGGTTTGTTGGCAACATTTTATTACTGATTGAGGGTGATATAGGCAGCATTCAATCGAAAGTAACATTTCATATAGAAGCTGAGTAAGGGAACTCCATTAATCATTTTAAGCTTACTATTAAGAAAGTTGACAACAAACAACAGCTTTCGATTTTCAGAAAATTTAGGTGTATGGATAGTATCATGACTGCCAGTACATGCCACCTGACAAGATATAAAAAAGTCTTCTTCACTGACTTCTCCATCCACCATATGCTGAAAGCAAATTACATATAGAACTCAGCATTATCAGCAAATAGAAGTAGCTAAAGGCTTTTCTGTAACAGGCGCCCTTAGAATGGCACACACTCGTCCACATAATAGAACCAATAAACGATGAATGAAACAATTTGCACAAAATTTTGTGGCAAAGTGTCCCAACAAGTAGAGTAATGTTACAGAAAATGTAATGTTAGTTCTTGCTTCCAAGTAAACCAGACACTAAAGTAGGAGTAAAAGATAAACTGAAAAGTGTGTGTAGTTGTGGAATATACATAGTCAATTGTAATAACTGGGATAAGTAAAATATCGGCCCAGCTGGCTGTTTTTCTGATATAATGTTTAAGGAGCATTAACAGCCACATATCAAAACTGCTTTAGGATGGCATGTACCCTAAACTAGTTATCCTGTAGGGAGCTTTGAGAATAATGTGTGTGTTCTTTATAGGATACAAAAAGGCTGCTTCTTAAAAGAGCTCGAAATTTATAAAGTGAAAATAGCTTGTTAGAAGAACTCGAAATTTATAAAGTGAGAAGCAATATCCAACAAAAGGCCTGAATAGGCAGAGCGATTTAGTACCCAATGCCTATTTGGCACTGTTTCACAAATTATACTTTAATAAATTAATGCCTCTGTTTAATATATCTTGCCTATCTCTATATCTAACATGGAGTGTGTAATGAGCGTGTGGGGCACACAATACTCGTTAAAGCCTGTACTATGGTGACTGAGCGAGGTTCACCTTATGAGAAAGCATTTTTGTATAGATATCGACCGTGTGTACCTGAATGGTGGCAAATCAGACTTACACACACTCTGTAATAACAATGATATGTCAAGTAAGTTCGAAATGCAACTACACTTCAGGATGGAGAGTAAGCAACACTGAAGATGCTACCAATTAAAAAATAATACGGTCCCCAGCCTAATTAGGCATTAACTGACTTTCTTCCCTGTACAAGTTGGTGTATATTCATGCAAAACAACACCTTGTAACACTGCATAGTATAGCAGAGTTTTAGAACCAGAAAATCTATTGAACTGATAATTTCACGTTCTGTACTGATATGGAAAAACCAAGAATACACAACACTACACTACAATGTACACTACAAAACTTTATACTGTCTATTATTCTGATTAAAATCGGGCATAGGTTACCCTAGAAATAGCACTTTCAAGCCACACACAAAATGTCAATTTTGATAAAGATAAAACACTGATAGATTTTGGCTTTTATATTGACTTTAACTTTTGCTGGTCAAACCAATTTAGAACACTTCAGAATTCAAATGAATAAAAAGAGGGGGGGGGACCCTAAAACTGTTATGGTCACTGTATTAAAAAAAATTTGATTACTGAATTTATTATGCGTTCAAGATTTCCAGTATATAAGTTACTACTCTTTTCATCTTATTTACTGCTCATTTTAATACCTTTATATCTGTCTCGAAATAATAAACTTCATTACTACATCAATATTAAAGTTATCTTTGAACTTCGTTAGACCTTCGTTATTCATTTACTGGTTCATTAACAAAACATTTGTTTAACCACCATTCTAACATAGCTAGGTCTGCAAGTAATTATTATTAGAACAAAATTTAATTTTTCATTTCGGGACACTCACATTTCACAACATTTGGAAAGGACCCTGTCTAGGTTACTTGTGAGGATAATTAAATGATGGGAAAGTTCTGGTAAAATTTAGGTTATTATTGAACAGTTCCCTGTATGGTCCATATGAATACTGTACTAAAAGTTTCAACCTGCTTGTATCGATGCGGCGGTTGGCAGGCGGCAAGATGGCGAGGCACAGAGCACACATACAACCACAGCTATGGCTCCTGACGTATCGGCACTTTATTTCTTCTTTGCATCGCAATACTTTTCCATTAAGTGCCTATGGACTTTTGCCATGATGTGTGGGCGTAGGAGCAGCATACCCGAGGCTCAGTGAAGCTACGTCTTCCAGGAGAGCCTCCTCGCTCCAGAAGGCGTTGCTCAAACCAGTGCCAAACTCCAACTACTACTGCTGAGCCCGTTGTGCCGTCCAGTGCCCGTGCGCATTTTCCCACGCTTGCCTGCCATCCACCTTTTACCGCTCCCTTACAGACAGGGTATTCACCCGAGGTTTTGCATTCTACATATCCTAACAAATTGCTTATGTATGGACCAGACACACAGTTACAATTTTAAACATCTTACAACAGTTTCAACATTTGTTGCATTTCAATTCTATTACAATATTGCTTGACATTTGACAAAAATATTAATATTCACATTGAAACTCGCTTACAGTTTTCTTAACACAATGGCATGAAACAAAAAAGAAATGAAATCAGAACATCAATTACATAAGCTTAACGAAAAATGAGATGGAAAAAATATTATTTATATGTACAATATTACAATGTCGTTGTTGTTACAAGTGCTTTACATACATACTTCGTTTTCTTACACTGAACATATAACTCTCATCTTTTGTTGTCCCTTTTCCATTTATATACTCTATTTCCTTGACTATTTTTTTGGTCATCAGCCTACTGACTGGTTTGATGTGGCCCGCCACGAATACCTTTCCTGTGCTAACCTCTTCATCCCAGAGTAGCACTTGCAACCTTGACTATATAATATTGATAATGGATTAGTACGATGTTATGTGATTGTTTTCTAGGAACAGCGTGTCACGGGGTATGTGGAGCTTTCTGGCCATTAAGTTCCTGTAACCATTATCACCTATGTGCCATTCTGTCAGCCACGCCAATGGAAGGGTCTGATTATCTACTGCAGTCGGATTTCATTCATTTGGCTTTTTCTATATTTGTTTTATCAGTTTTGTGGTATTATGTGAGCTCTGTATTCGTATTCTTTTGTACGTGATTCTATTTTCAATTAAATTTCGTCAAGAGATCATATGAGGAATTTTATTAATATACTATTTTCATTTCAGCAATTTAACTTTGTTAGTGTTTTTATTTATCACATTTTACTACTGTAATGACTTATACACCCGGTAAGACCACTACAGACTTTATTGAGTGCACTCTTCTTTTTATTTTTGATTGTACAATTATGTCACCGAAAAATATGTGTATGCTTACAGTAATGACATCTGGTGTACCTGCAACAGAAATATTTTTTGACTACAATATCATAGTTTCTTTAGAACAGTACCACTGTTCACAAGATGAGTAGCATATACAATATTTTATATGTATATGATGATGCTGGTGCTTATTTGGTTTATCTGTTAGTGATGTCACTACAGCATATTTTTAGAACATGGATTCCTCATAATATTTATAGTGGATAGTTTCCACATGCATATCAGAAATACTTTTCCTCTAAACCAATTTATTGTTTTATGCCATAAACAATCCAAGAGTTGTATTTGTGTTTTCCAATGCCATTACTGACTGGAACTGGTAATCTGAGTACTTAATAAGATTCTGAACATAGGAAAGGAAAAGGAAATTTATTGAACAGTTTCTGTGCCACTGTTCCATTTGTGACATAGTCGCAGTGAATGAGGTTTATATAGTTTAATTTCATCTTATAAAAAAGAAGAAGTTAAAGTTCAAGAATAATAAAGAAACAAAAACTTTTCAAAAATAATTCTTTTTAATAAATGGATTGTGTATAAGCTGGATCAGAAAATACGTTAAATGTATCTGCCATCACTAATAACAACAACTACAGGCTAAATTGATGAGTGAAGTTTAAATATCTTTTCCATTCATTGCTTAAACGAAAAGATGTATTAATAACGAATGATATTTTAGGCACTAAATATTTAGCCCTAGAATCTGTATAAACAAATAAGAGAGACTATGTTCACTTCTTTAAAAGTACTTATATTATCTTCACTTCAATAAAATGTAGTAATCTTTTAGGTATAGAATATGATTATATTCTAGATGAAATAGAAACTTTAAATTCCAAAACTTTCCTTCAGAAGAAATAGATTTCACTGACTGTTTTTAATTTCAGAGAATCAGTAATGATATGTAGTACAAAACAAATATTATTTGACTGTAGAAGAAAAAGATAGATTTTTATAAAATATGCATTATAATATAAAACTGAGCAAACAGTAATAATCTCTGAATATATGAGGGCCACTCCAAATGAATTGCACAATATTTTTGTAAAAATACATTTTTCATTTTGCATGTATGTAAGTTTTACGGTATGTAGATACAACCTTCCCACTTGTTTTCAAACTTATTTCAACTTGTTCCCATGAGTGTCGCCATCACAGCATGTCTTCAAGATGGCTGCTACACTTGAGGTTCGTCAGAAGCAACGTGCTGTCATACAATTCCTGTGCTGTGAGAAAGAGACCGTGGAAGTATCCACAACAGGTTGAAAAAGGTGTATGGGGATGCTGCTGTCCATTGCATTACAGTTAGTCGGTGAGCAAGCAGGTTACGTGATGAAAGTGGGCACGGCAGCATTGAGGATTATCCTTTCAGGGGCAGGCCTCATAGTGAACACACTCCAGGCAATGTGCAGAGAGTTAACAAATTGGTGACTGCTGACAGAAGCATCGCAGTGAACGAATTGTCACCTTTCATCGAGATAGGGGAAGGAAGTGTTTGCAGAATACTGTAGGTGTTGGGGTAAAAAGGGTTTGTGGCAGGTGGGTTCTGAGGATGCTGACAGAGGCTCACAAAGAAATAAGAAAAACGGTATGCAGCAAATTTTTGGAACAATGCGAGAATTGTGTAGATGATTTTCTAGGAAGAATTGTGACAGGTGATGAAACATGGCACTATTATTGTCCAACAGAGACGAATAAGCAATCAATGGAGTGGGATCATGCAAATTCACTAAAGAAAAAAATTCAAAACCACACCTTTTGCTGCAAAAGTAATGGCTATGGTGTTATTCGATTCCAAAGGACTATTGCTTGTGGACATTATGCCAACTGGAACCACCATAAATTCTGATGCATATGTGACGACACTGAAGAAACTTCAAGCTCGACTCAGTTGTGTTCGACCACATCAGAAGAAATAGGATGTTTTGCTGTTGCACAACAATGAACGCCACATGTCAGTCATAAAACTATGGAAGCGGTCACAAAACTCGGATGGACAACAATGAAACACCCACCTTATAGTCTTGACCTGTCTCCATGTGACAATCATCTCTTTGGGAAAGTTAAAAACTCTCTTCGTGGAACAAGGTTTGAAGATGATGACTCCTTTGTGCATGCTGCCAAACAGTGGCTCCAACAGGTTGTTCCAGAATTATACCATGTGGGTATACAGGCGCTAGTTCCAAGATGGCGTAACGCAGTTGAGAGGGATGGAAATTATATGAAGAAATGAAAATATTATTCCTAAAGGATGTATCTACACACTGTAAAACTTTCAAACATGTAGAATAAAAGTTGGATTTAAAAAAAATTGTGTGCATTTCACTAGGAGTGACGCTCGTAACTTAAATTTAGAAGAAGAGAAAAAACCAAAACTTGTTTTTGAACTAGATGAAATAAGGGAAAAATATATAATGTTAAATAAGTTTAATAAAAAACATCAAAATTATTGTAGAACAATGTCATTCACGTTTTAGTACAAAATTATTACAAAAAAGTACTTAAAAACGAAGTATTACAAAAGAATTGTGGAAGAACCAAAAATCAGATTAAATCTCGATTCTTCATATGTAATACTGGTGAGCATAGTAATAAAAAATTTGAATATAACTACATGAGAACTGGTTGTAATTGTTGTCTTACTGAAGAATTAATTAAACAGATTTTACATCACAAAGAAGAGAATAAGATAAAGAATGAAATGAAATTTGAAGTAATTATCTTCAGATATTTAATTGACATACAGAATAATTTGTTGTTAAACGAATTCAGATAAAAGAGTTTTAAGTTAAAGAAAGAATATTTAGCGAAATACTGATATCTCCTCAACAAATAGGATCATTAAAAGTCCACTGAATCACAACAAAAGTTAGCATCAAGATAATTAATAAAATTGGGTTAGGTATTCCCAGTGATGAAGAAAGAAAACATGTGAAACCTTCCTGTCTCCTCTATATCTCGTTTTTATTGTTACACAACCTTCCCTTCTACAATAACCTATGAAACTTTCCCTTAGGATTTCTGCCTCTTGCTTAATAATGGCAAATGAAATCTTCCCTTTGAAAATAATTCTCTTTCTCAATCTTTGCATAGAAATTTAAATGTAAAATACTAAAAGTTATTTTCTGTTTATTTGGACGAAACATAGTGTCGTCGTCGTGGCCCTCAGCCGTTACCTGCAATAACCCAAAACTGTTCCTTACCTTTTTTACTGTTACTGGATCGCCATCTGACTGCTTCATCGAACTGCGACACAAATATACTTACTCTGTTTTACTATACTCTATTAGCTGCAGGTGGGCTTTCATAATATGTGGCTGTATTTATTACGAATGCTGACATTATTCCTTCATAGCAAAGCTGATGGTATTCTTTAATAGCAAAGCTAATGTTATTCTTTAATTAATTTGACTGAAGTTACGTAATTCATAGTTAAACATTTTCTTGACAACAATAAAATTTTGCGAAATTTTACGTTGATGGTTTTTGAGATAGATTATAGTCAGTAATGCAATCTTGCTGGCAAAAATTAATTATATTCTGAATGAAATGATTTTACAAACGTTCAAATAGGACTTACTTTTTACAATAATCTTACAACTAGCAATGTGCGAACATACCTTCAGTAGTCTTCAGTTTCTCAATAAATTAAATCAATAATATTAGTTCCTCTTATGATAATATTTAGCTGATGTCTCTGTACATCCGTTTATAATTTCTTGCAAATCATAGCTAGTGGCTGGCAGGCACACCGCTCCTCGCAACCTCTCGCTTCAGACCTGCTACCGACTTGCTTCACATCCTGCTTACTACTGACTTCCTATGAACGCTAAAGTGCGGTCTCTCCCGCCAACAATGCTTTCTGGTGCAGACAATCCCTGCTACCATTACAAAATATATCAATGTGTGGTCTTTCCCGCTCTTTTCTTCAAATGTATCCATATGCGGTCTCTCCCGCCATTTTTAAAAATATATCAATATGCGGTCTTCCCTGCCAACATTACTTTGGAGCAGACATTCCCTGCTGCCACAGTTATTTCCAACACGACAAACATTAATTATTCCTATTTATTCCTATTATAAAATATACACATCTTTCGTAAATTGTGGTTTGACAATAGACCATAGAAATATAAACATCTGGCACGTGTAACAAAGGAATGTACCTCAATATATCCTAACAAATGTAAAATTATAAGAAGAGATTGTGAACAACGATAATAGTTATAATATAAACAAAAAGAAAGCTATATTTAATCAACGAAAGAACAATTTGAAGATAACATTAAATATGTAATTGTTGCCTTACACAATGTAGAATGCTTTCGCTGTTGCTTATAATAATCATAAGAAATAAATATTTCAACACCTTTCAGATTAAGTAAATAATTGATACCAACATATGTGAACTGAATTATAAATAAAAGTAAATCATTATCAGAATAAAAAATAGATAAATGGAACGAGAGTGCAAAATCATTAATATGTACATAATTTTTTTATAAAATGCAGTCAGGACTCCTTTAGCTGTTGGAAATTACCTTACTGAGTTTTGATTAAATAACTTTCATAAGCTCAAGTCCTTACCATCGATTTCTAATTGTAGTCTCAAATTTTTTCGATTCATTATTCCTTTATGTGCTGTTGCAGCTAATTTTTTACCACATTATGAATCTTCAGTACACTTACATTCATTTGCTACATTTTGAAGTTATTTATTTTCTTCATCTGTAATATACTTATTCCTTGATCTCCTCTAGCTAATCTTTCTTCTAATTTTGTTCCTAGACCACAAAGAGCCTAGATAGAGTCTATACAACTGTTGTAAGTATGGGCCCACTGCATTCTATCACATTAAAAAATAACATCAACACAGCTCCCCATGTGAGAACTAGATGGAATTTCCGAAATGTTCGTTAATTGATATTACAGTATTCTTCCAAATGTATTGACAAACTACATAACCATCAATGCACTCCTTTTTAACTTAACAGTTGCAATTACAGGTGTACATAGTGCTGTTTTCGAATCAAATGGATAAATCATAGAAGACAATATATGCATGCAAATGAAAGAGATGACATCATTAAAAAGATAGGGAGTATTACTAAGTCGATGTATGTTTGTTATCTAAAAAGTAACACCTGTTTTCCAGTTGCATGGGAATAAGTGTTTGAGTAGGAACAGTTGCCACTCAGAGTCACACAATTGATATGTGTTCTTAGAGCTATGACAGTGGAATAGCCACATAGCTTCTTGTCCACCTACAGTCACGTTTCTAAATGAGCTTTAAGGGAGAAAGTATTGACATTTAATAAGGATCTTAGACTCGATAAATCTCTCATCTAAGGACATAAATCTCGAAGTTTGTGATTTGCATGGACAACAGCAAACATGGATCTGAGTGAGAGTGCATTGGGGGAAGGGGTAAAGAATGACAGAGAGAGAGGGGGGCAGGGGAGAGTAATGTTTGAGTAGAACTGATTGAGGAAATGAAGCAAAATTCGTTACACAAAGAAACAGAAAGAGCTTGTAATTACTAAAATGCATTCTTTGTGTCAATCTATCTTATCGACAAAAATCCTTATATCACTAACTGCAGCTTATGCACGCTCATCATAATTACTCGACTGCTGGATATTGACTTAAATCAGACTTCAAATTGATTTTCTGTAAACCCATAGCTATCGATGCGTGGGCTTCTGCCGAATTGGTAGATTGGAGGTTCAGTTATCTCGCGAATGTCACACTGCAAACTTGATGCTGGAAGTCTATGATAGTTCTGTAGTAATGTGGAATTACACTAAAATAATTCTTTCGTGGTACGCTGAGTGTAGGGATAGCAGTGAAACTAGGCAGACACCTACCCTCCACGCTAATAGGCAACTGGTAATTATAATAATACTGTAATTACGTTTTCTCTGATACTAAGTAAGATATATGGCAACAAATAAAGTTGCTTCTACTTATAAGTAGGCACTGTCCTTCTTTTTCTACAGGACTTCTCAGTTACTAAGATAATCTCTAAGACTGTTGGTGTGTTTCGGAACCATAACTTAAACCACACTAGAGAAGTTATCTCGTTCACTATACACAATAATTATGTTTACCAACAGTTTATTGTTACAGCATTTGCACAGCTCAGCAAGCTGGGTGGAGACGGTGTGCGCGCTTTTAGAAATAAAACTATGTGTTGGTATGGGCTGTTACTTGAAGACGAGATCCTTTCCATACGTGATGAAAGATAAAAATGCTGCGATATTGTCAGGCATTACATTTATGTAAGTGGACGATACTATACCGAAAAGCGTGTTTTATGTATGTATATTTGATGCTGACAGATGGAAACTTGTGGAATCGAATGCTAAACAATGACATGTTTTAAGTGACTGAAACCAGTATCCTCGAACTGAAAGATCTGACACATAAAGTCCAGAGGAGGAGAAACGCAACATCGAATCAAATTGGTACATGTCACATTAAAATGTGCTTTATGAGGACTGTAGCTGGTATAATATCTAAGGCTACTGTTAATTATGGTGGAACTTTCTCAGCGTAGGTGTTGTACCACTTTCTCGAAAGACTAAGTTGTCGCTTCCGACCATGAAAACTAGAAGTTGAGATATGTAGAAGGCGTATGACTGCATATTACGCACACTATATCCTGTTTACATAGACCGATATCTTTTCAGTGTTTTATTTTAGGAATCGCTTAGCATTTTTGGCACTTCTTTAACATATACACACGAGAACAATGTCATTTTTGGCACTGTAGATGGGTAAGAATTTAAAAAAAGTGATACTTTTGACTTTATATGAACATAACAAAATTATAATACAGTACGGAACTGTATCTTCCCCTGTCATCAACACTGCACAGAATGACTGCCACCACCACTGAGATACTTCTAATTACAGAAGATTGGTATGCGAGTGTCCACTGTTCATTCAGCAAGTGACTGTTTAATATTTACGTATCTCTATGAGGGTCCCTAGCATTCTAAGGATCGGGGAGTGGAATGTCAGATCCCTTAATTGGGCAGGTATTTTAGAAAATTTTAAAAAGGGAAATGGATAAGTAAGAGTTTGCTATAGTAGGAACTAGTGAAGTTCGGTGGCAGGAGGAATCAAGACTTCTGCTCAGGTGGCTGAATGATTATAAATACAAGGACTGCTAATAAGCTACTACAAACAGTATATTGAAAACATTATTGTAGACATGAAGACAACGCCTACCACAGTAGTACAAGTTTATATGCGAACTGGCTCCGCAAATGATCAAGAAAAATTGAAGAAACGTTTGATGAGAGAAAAGAAATTTTGCACAGGGTATAACCTAATATAAGCTAACATTTGATTTAAGAATCAAGAAAGAAGGTTGTATACGTGGGAGGGACCTGGAGATACTGGAAGGTTTCAGTTTGTTTATATAATGGTAAGACAGAGATTTAGGAACCATGATTCAAATTGTAATACATTTTTATGGGCAGATGTAGACTGTGACTACTATTTATTGGCTATGTTGGATAAAACTTAAGAAACTGCAGAAAGGTGGGAATTTATGGAGACAAGACATGGATAAACTGAAAGACCTAGAGGTTCTAGTGAGTTTCAGTGTGAGCATTAGAGAATGATTGAATACGAACAGAGGAAAGGAATACATTAGAAGGCAGCAGAGGATCAAATAGGTAAAGAGACAATGGCTAATAGAAACCCTTAGGTAAAACAAGAGATATTGAATTTAATTGATGAAAGGAGAAAATATAAAAAAAGCAGACGAAAAGGAACACAAACGTCTCAAGAATGAGATGTAGAAAAGTATATCACTAGGGTTGAGATAGATGCCACATATAGAAAAATTAAAGAGACCAGTGAACAAAATGGAACCCCTTGTATGAATATCAGGAGCTCAGATGGAAAACCAGTCCTAAGCAAAGAAGAGAAAACCGAAAGGTGGAAGGAGCATTTAGAGGGTCTATAAAAGGGTGATGGACTTGAGGGCAATATTATGGAAATGGAAGAGCATTTAGATGAAGACGAGATGGGAAATATGATACTGCGTGAAGAATCTGGCAGAGAACTGAAAAACCTAACAAGGGAACCTCCCCATCGCACCCCCCTCAGATTTAGCTTTAAGTTGGCACAGTGAATAACCCATGAAAAACTAAATACAGATCAATCGAGAAAACAGGAAGAAGTGGTGTGGAACTATGAAAAAAATAAGCAAAATATACTAACTGAGTAGCCCATGTGCAAGATGTGCAACATCAAGAAGAGTGTGAGCTCAGCAGCGCCGTGGTCCCGTGGTTGGCGTGAGCAACTGCGGCTCGAGAGGTCCTTGGTTCAAGTCTTCCCTCGAGTGGAAAGTTTACTTTTTTTTATTTTCGCAAAATTGTGATCTGTCCGTTCGTTCATTGACGTCTCTGTTCACTGTAATACGTTTAGTGTCTGTGTTTTGCGACCGCACCGCAAAACCGTGCGATTAGTACACGAAAGGACGTGCCTCTCCAATGGGAACCGAAAACATTTGATCGCAAGATCATAGGTCAACCGATTCCTCCACAGGAAAACACGTCTGATATACTCTATACGACACTGGTGACGGCATGTGCGTCACATGACAGGAATATGTTGTCGACCCATCTAACTTGTACACTTGGCGATTGGGTAAAAAGATACTTCTACTTTGCCCGTTTTAGGTTTACTTGTGGATGTGATAATCACTCCCAAAAAAGTGATGAAAACATATGTCGGATGATAACTGCCTGAAAATAAAAAATTAATCTTTTCGCTCGAGGGAAAACTTGAACCAAGGACCTCTCGTTCCGCAGTTGCTCACGCTAACCAAGGTACCACGGCGCTCCTGAGCCCAGAGCATCCTTGATGTTGGCTACCTTGCCATGCACTACTCAGTTGTATCTTTTGCCTATTCTTTTCATAGTTCCACACAACTTCTTCCTGTTTTCTCGATTGATCTGTGTTCAGTTTTTCAAGGCCTATCCACTGTGCCAACTTATAACTAAATCTGAGGGAGGTGTGATGGGGAGGTTCCCTTGTAAGTAGCAATAAGGCCCTGGGAGTAGACAAAATTCCGTTAGAACTACTGACAGCCTTGGGAGAGCCAACTGTGTCCATGCTCGTCCATGCCGTGGACAAGATGTATGACACAGGTGAAATATCCTCAGATGTCAAGAAGAATATAGTAATTCCAGTTCCAAAATAACCAAGTGCAGACATGTGTGGGAATTACCGAACTATCAGTTTAATAAGTCGCGGTTGCAAAATACTAACAAGAATTCTTTATAGACGTATGGAAAAAGTGGTAGAAGCCGAACTAAGTGAAGAGCAGTTTGAATTTTGTAGGAACGTTGGAACACACCAGGCAATACTGACCCTACTACTTACATTAGAAAGAAAACCTATCTTTCTGGCATTTGTAGACATAGAGAAGGCTTTTGACAATTTGGACTCGAATATTCTCTTTCAAATTATGAAGATGGCAGAAATAAAATACAGAGAGTGCAAGGGTATTTACAATTTTTACAGTAACCAGAAAGGAGTTATAAGAGTTTAGGGGCACAAAAGTGCAATGGTTGAGTGAGGAGTGAGACAGGGTTGTAGTCGATCCCCGATGTTATTCAAGAAAATTTTCGAGTAGGAAATAAAATCCAGGAAGAATAAACAAAATTCTTGACGTTTGTCGATGGCATTATAATTCTGTCAGAGACCGCAAAGGAATTGGAAGAACAGTTCAACGTAAAGGACGGTGTCTTGCTTAAAAGGAATATGTAAGAGGGACATAAACAAAAGCAAAATGAGGATAATGGAATGTAGCTGAATTAAACCAGGTGAATCCGAGGAAATTTAATCAGAAAATGAGACACTTAAAGTAATAGATAAGTTTTGCTGTTTGGGAAGCAAAATAAATGATGATGGTCGAAGTAGATGGGATATAAAATGTGGACTGGATATGGCAAGGAAAGCGTTTCTGAGAAGAGGAACTTGTTAACATCAAGTTTAGATTTATAGTCTTTTATGAAAGTATTTGTGTGGAGAGTACCCATGTATGAAAGTGAAACATGGGCGATAAATAGTTTAGACAACATGAAAATAGAGGCTTTCGAAATATGATACTACAGAAGAATATTAAAATTAGATGGATAGATCACGTAACTAATGAGGAGATAATGAACAGAACTGGGAAGAAGAGGGATTTGTGGCACAACTTGGTTAGAAGGAGAGATCAGTTGTTAAGAAACTTTCTGAGGCATCACAGGATCACTGGACTGAAACGTGGAGGGTAAAAATCGTAGAGGGAGACCAAGGGATGAATACACTAAGCAGATTCAGTAGGATGTGGGTTGCAATAGTTACTCGGAGATGAAGAGGCTTGCTGAGGGTAGAATGGAGAGCTGTATCAAACCACTCTTTGAGCTGAAGACCAGAACAACAACAACAACAATATCAGTGTCCCTGCGTCTCTAAAGTCTGTATGTAGGGCAACTGTCGTGGTATATCTGAAGCACTGGAGAAAACAAAATCACATGCAGTACGTATGTGTGCCGCCAATGAGGTTTTGAACAGTCGGAGTAGAATTAAAGTTCATTGTTTCTTCGTTGATAGAGGATGGCGTTTAAGACGGATGTGCCTAAATGCGTTGACGCACTGTGAAACTCATTGTTTTCTAGATACAATCACCCCAATTAAACTCCTCCATTATCATGTGGTACACTTACTTCGTTTAACACAAAAACAGGTACGCAGTATACTATTTTACTGTTCTGACCTATTTAATCTACTAGGCCAAGCAATATTGCTCAAGAATGTGTGGTGACGTGACTTTTTACAATATCAGTAGGATTAACTGTAGTTCCATAGTCATCAGTAATAGCACAGAATGGCTACTACAACCGTCGGGACGTTCCTAACTACGGCAAACTGTTACTTGAGTGTCCGCTGTTCGTTTCCACTTCGAGAGAAAATGGCGCTCAAGATGAATGCTTGTTAAGTGCGATGACGCACTGTGCAACTCGCCGTATCTATAGATACAATCACCCAAATTGGACTGCTAAATGACCGTCTATACTTATCTACTGTTTGGTGAACTTACTTCGTTCCGCACAAAAACCAATGCACAGTAAGCTATTTTAATGTTCCGAACTATTAAATCTATTAGGCAAAACAATACTACCCAAGTAGCCTTCATCCTCTTACATAATATCCCGAAATCACTCACACTTCTGAATACACAATTAAAAATTGTCTTTCCTTAATACATACAAAACCTTTGCATACATCCATTAAATGAAACAGTTTTCTGAATGCTACATGGTAATAAGAGTCAACCGCATTAGTATGGAAAACTTCCACATTGAACGTGTGTAGTGTTCCATCATGATAACCAAGTAACTAAGGCCCGCTGAGAGAAAATATCTCTCATTTTTCTCCTTCTGCAAAGGCACGCTTAACCTTTATCTTCGAACTATCACATTTACGTGAAAGTGTTGTACGTATTGGTGGTTCTGGGAAATAGTCTAAAATATGTTGGTATTGATCTGTCATATTTTCAGATTTATAATGTTAATATGGAAGTAACTCCAGATGCTCGAAAGCAACTGTTTCGTAGGTCCCCTATCAACTTAAAAACACCCGCATTTATGTAACGCTATTCAACGATGACTGTAGTATCATATCTAGTACATTAGATGATTTTTCTCATGTTACTGCATAGACATCGCCTTACAAGGTTTGTAATATACCTACTTTTACCATCCTTGATACGAAAAATGGAACGATTGTGTAGAACTTTGCGTGGGTAACTTGCGTAAACATTTCGTGATACTGACTTCTGACATAGTAAGAAATGTAAGTGTTTGCAGAGTCCAGTTTAATGTAGTTCACGGCACCCTTTATAAAATGATACTGCTGGATTACAAACGACATTCCTTTTTCAGGTTGGCGACAGTAATCGAAATTGAGTGCTCCAGAGTCTCCACAAATGGCTGCACGATGCGGATTTGGAGCACATTACATAAATTTTGGGAGAGAGTTTGTTTCATAAGTCTTCCAGATATCTCTCTCGATGACATTACGCCCTGTTAAAAACCGGTATTAGTCGTATAAAATAGCAATAAAGTCTAATGGGGTGGATAACGCAGACAATAAACCTTTATCGACTGAGTCGGTAACTCTCACATAAAAGGACTTTTAAAAGGGTCAGTACATTTTAAATAGGATGACATTCTCTGAAGCCGAATTTATTTGATATTTTCAGGTGTTTGTTGTGTAACAATTTAAATTCCGAGGTCCAATTCGTAGCTAGTGTCTCGCCTAGATATTGGGTACACTACAGATTTCCGCGAATACTCCTATTAGCTTTACTTCGGTACTCTTCGTGCTTGCAAACACGATACGAACTTTAAATTTGTAGTTGCAAAAATCAATGTATCGATGCTGCAAATCGTATTTCCTCAACCAACAGACAGTCGTCAAGTACTGAGCTTACTATTTACTTTACAATGGTCTTGGATTTCTAAACTTGTGCAATTAGGAGGGGAGTTCAGAAATTAATGCAACACATTTTTTTCTGGTAACATGTTGATTTTATTCAGGATCCCAGTACAGCGTATTATTCCCCACTCCTGTCGCTACAAAACCTTATTTTTCATGAAAATCTCTGTTAAGTGCGACAGCCTTACGCCACGTTCTGGGAGGGAGTGTATGTCCGCATGGTACCACTCCACTGGTCGATGTCGGAGACAATTTCTTGCTGCATCAATAACTTGCCCGTTTTCCCGCGGACTGCATCCCTCGTTGGGCCAAAAGGATGGAAGTTGCTTGGTGCGAGATAGGGGCTGTAGGGTGAACGAGGAAGAAGAGTCCAATAAAGTTTTGTGCTCTCCTCTCGGGTCTCAGAGTGTGTGAGACCTTGCGTTGCCATGGAGAAGGAGGAGTCCGTTTGCATTTTTGTGGCGATGAATGAACTGAAGTTGTTTCCTTAGATTCGTGAGGCCTGGTCGTCACTCAGGAGATCGGACAGGTTTGAGCGACCTTCTTGCGGTGACGACAGCCGCCTCGTCCAACGACTCACGGTGCTTTTGTTTACGGCCTTATCTCTGTTGATATTCTGCAAGCGCCTATGAATATCTGCAATATTCTGGATGTCCCCCAAAAGGAACTCAGTGACAGGTCTTGGAACTAACCACCGTTACCGACACAGTTTTGAAGGCTAAGTATAGGTCTGCCATCCGTCGGAACTTCATGAAGAGGGAATATTTCGCGAAGTCCCACAGCAGAACCAACTTTTTTCAGCCGAAACTGGCCGAAAAAATGTGATGTATTACTTATCCAAGCTCCTCGTCGTTTTGATAAGAGTGGTAGTCTGTTCGTTACTTCCTTGTATCGGATGGCCAAGAATATTATGCGAATTATCAAAATTAACTGAGAAACTTCAAACGGAAAATAACTTTTAGGTATGTAAAATAATAGCAAATAATAACAGTCTTCGGTTATCATGTATAAAATAGTGTATAATAATCTATTGTTTTGCGTATTGGTTCCCCATACTACATTTTTTGTAGATAACCTCACACTCTTCCCTGTTTTGGTTATTTTGGAAAGTGGTGTACTCGTTCTAATTTACCGAGGCTGTGGTGACTTTGAAGCTAGAAAGAAGTAAGTTGGTTCAAACGACAGTTGATGAAAGGTGAACGTGATGCGGTACCTCGTAGTTGCCTGTCTTTGCTTTATGACCCTCAGCACTTCTACACATGGGCGGCTGAGTCAGCGAAAGAGTGTAGAGACCAACAAAGGTCAAAAGCTGCCCTGAATGCGGCCTTCAAGTTGCATCTCATGTGCCTCCCGCAAGCCCTTCATAAATGGCACTCATTGTATATATCACATACTATCCCACTAGTATATGGAGTAAGAGTCTCTGATTCTTCAATGGGTCAAAGGTTGCTTTATCTTTCGGTTTTTCTTAGTCATCAGTCTTCCCGTAGGTGTGATGCGGATCGCCAAGAACTTCTCTTCCACCCTGCGTCCTCAATTATTACTTGGATAAAACTCTACGTCAGTCTTGACCTGCAGGTAGGTATAGGAAATAAAAAGTGATAACAATAATAAGAAAATAATTGATCTTGGCAAGATTCCCATTTGAGATTCCTTCTTCCCTACTCCCAGTGCGTTGGTGAATTTCGCTGAAAGGGTAGAACAACAGGACACCGCAATAAAACGAGTTTGAAGAAAAAAGAAGAGAAATACACATTATGTGATCAAAACTGTACTCACAGCTAATAGTGAACATAAGTAAGGGGTGTGTCTAGCCTTCAACTTCATGACGGTTTGGACTCTACTTGGGAGGTTGTCATTAAAGTGCCTGAATGTACGTGGAGCAATGGCATCCCATTCTCCAACAGTGATGAACCTAAGTTGACATTTTAACTCATCCCAAAAGTGTTCCATTAAGTTTCCGTAACCTCTCTAGGGGGGGGGGGGGGGGATAGTTCCCAAACCATTGCTCCATTTACGTTGAAACGTCCCCTTTTGAACAATTATACACGACTGTGCTTAAACTGACACACAATACTTTTTTTTTTTTTTTTTTTTTTTTTTAGCGCAACGCAATCTGACTTTCAGAAATCCCTACAAAAGAATGGCCCTGACTAACATTAACAGATGCATTTCACAAATCGCTTACCACACAAAAACCTTGGTTACTCGAACTACTGCAATACAGCCAGCGCCACTACTGCCAGCTAAATAAAAGATTCAAACTACGGAAGGCACTAACTACTGATAGTCATAGTTAGCAAATGAAAGATTTTAATAGAGAACAAACAATGTATTTACCTTAATAGTCATAATATATATATAGCAGTTCATGACAAATTACAAAACTCCGCCATCTCTCTCCCCACATCCACCACTGCTGGCGGCTCACCTCCAACTGCGCAACGCTACGCGCTGTTCACATCCAGCTGCCGCTGCCCATCACTACAATGGCAGACAACAATGCAAACTAGACACAGACTGCACACAGCACAGCCAGTGATTTTTATACAGAGGTGGCGTTACCAATAAAAAAACCTAAACAGCCTACTTACAACGTCGCTTCATGCCAATTTTCACTCTTATGCTAACACAATCAACATCTCCGAACTGTTCCTCCACCATATGCATTACACAATGCTACAAAATGTGCTCGTATCCTTCCGCGCTTTGCGTTTTCTGAGAGCAATAAGCAGACCAGACGGTACACGTGGAGAATATCCTCATACTGTAACAGAACCTCCCCGCTCGTTCACAGGTGGCACTACACATGATGATAGATAACGCTGTCCCGGCATTTGCTAAACCTAGACCAGTCATAGGTTTGCCATGGGTATAATGTAATTCGTCGGTACCAATCGTCATTTGTCCTGCGGCGCCCCACTTTGCACCCCCTGAAGTGTTTCGTAGCACTGACTACAGAAATTCTATGGCTTGTGATGAGCTGCTCGACCTTCGAACTCCATTATTTATATTTCCTTGCGCACCATATTCGAACTAGCTGAATTGCTGGTAACTGACGAATAATTCCTTCCACTGACTTCATGGATCTTTGACAACCACCGCCGGCCGAGCGGTTCTAGGCGCCTAACTCTGGAACCACGCTGCTGCTACCGTTCGAATCCTGTCTCGGGAATGGATGTGTGTGATGTCCTTAGGTTAGTTAGGCTTAAGTAGTTCTAAGTCTAGGGGACTGCTGACCTCAAATGTTAAGTCCCAAAGTGCTTGGAGCCATTTGAAGCAATTTTTTTATAACCACTGTCCATCAGCACACGACGCCTGCCTCAACTTTGTTTAGCAGTGGTTGGTTGTTCGTATTTCCACCTCACAGACAGATCACCAACTGTCGACGTCGACAGCTTTAAAATTGCTGGAATGTCCCTGATAGATTTATTAGTTAGGAGACACCCAACACCTAGTCCAAGTTCGAAAAAACTGTCCTCTCCGGAATGATGCATTCTGGTCTTACTGAATCTGGAAACGGAATACTCTACGTCTCCTTTTGTACTGGTGGATCCGCCATTCGTGACATCTAGTGGTCAGTTCTGCATGAGTTTGATCCAGTGGGTGTGACAGTGTAGCAGCACGCCTGAAGGGGAATATCTAATCAAAGATACGTCTGCTTATATTACTTCACTATATGAGAAAAGCATTTATATAAAACTGAAACGGGGAAGAGTGTTGGTATATGCTCTCAATGGTTTTGTATCTTCAATGACTACTTCCTGCCTTAGAAACAGCATCAACATCCGGCCTAGCTCATCTCACTATAATGGCAGTATCTCTACATGATTTTCTTTACTCTGTTATACGATTGTGAAAAACAAACGACCATTTAGAATTGACTGCAAACCGCAGTGGTAAGAGGAACACTGTGCTTCGAACAGTCACGTGGTAGTCTATGTAGATTAAAAACGAATGAGACGTATGATATTGTTGGCTGTGAGACCCAGAGGGGTAGGAAGGCCCTCGTAATCGAAAGGGGATATATTCCCCTTAGTAAGATTGCCGTTTACTCGTTGTGTATGAGAATTGTGTCATTGTAATTTAAAGGACTGGGATGGTTGTGTGTGTAGCATGGTACTATTCTTCTGTTGTATGGAGATGAGAAAACTAAGTGAAATCGAATTCAGACAGATACCGTACTCCTCTCAAACAGTACCGAAGGGACTGCAGATTTTAACGTCGTTGTCCGAGTGGTTACCATCAACAATGTGATAAGCCGTTACTCAATATGACACTTGGGAGAAGTTTTAAATGTAGTGCAGGACATTGGCATGAAGTAATCTAAAATTTTACACCACCACCCCCTTTGCCTTGTCAGCTGGTGCCGGCCGGGGTGGCCGAACGGTTTTAGGCGCTAACGTCTGGAACCGCGCCACCGCTACATGTGTGTGATGTCCTTAGGTTGGTTAGGGTTAAGTAGTTCTAAGTTCTAAGGGACTGATGACCTCAGAAGTTAAGTCCCACAGTGCTCAGAGCCATTTGAACCATTTTTTGTCAGGTGGTGACATTTTCCACCACCACCAGAATTCCAACCGGCTACGTCTGATCCGAGTACCACGGTACAGAAACGTGTTAGAAATATTGGCTACAGAGATGCGTATATACCGTTGTAAGCAGTACGTTTGACGCGGTTTGTAGGCTACGGTTCTTAGAAGCCTAGAGCTGTCCGCAGAGCGCTGCCTCAACAACATAGCACATGTCAGAATATGTCATTTCTACGTTATCGCAGAGATTCTAGGGTGCAGGAAGATGAAATCGTAGGACAAGACAAGATCGAACAGTACTAACCATTACGCAACATCTTTCACTTGCGGCCGTTACTGCAATACGATAAGAAAGTCCCCTAGACTTAGAACTACTTATTCACCTACATGGTGCTGTCTCAGGCATATGTGATTTCTCATGAATCCTCTGCATTTTACTAACGACCGATACCAAGCACGCGATCAATAACCAACGGATTAAAATCAAACTGTCTTTGGGTTTCAACTTCAAATGTATACCGTGTATGTGTTTACTTCTTGTACCAGAAGCTACATTTTTGGCTGTAGCATATGAATGCTTACAATATCCGCAGTTTTTTCGTACCATCCAAATGCTCGATCTGGTTCCGATGACCGTGGGATTACTATCGGACGCCTTGCCGTCCTCTATCAGTGGCATCTTTCGCATTCTATATGGAGAGGCATGGACGACGCACGATTCTCTTCCAGCAACTGTTGGCTGTCAAATCTTTCAGCCGCAACTTCTCATCCAAGTAGCTCTTCAGCTGGGTTCATGAGGGTGAGGAAGTTTCAGTCCTCCACCTAGCAAAACCCCTAGCAGGCGCCGAGTGGAGTGGCGCAGTGGTTAGACACTGGACTCGCATTCGGGAGGACGACGGTTCAATCCCGCGTCCGGCCATCCTGATGTGTGTTTTCCGTGATTTCCCTAAATCGCTTCGGGATAAGGCCGGGATGGTTCCTTTCAAAGGGCACGGCCGACTTCCTTCCCCGTCCTTCCATAATCCGATGCGACTGATGACCTCGCTGTCTGGTCTCCTTCCCCAAAAACAACAACTACAACCCTAGCAGCCCGGGAACTAAACCGAGCACTCTACATATCACTCAAACACGTGAATATCTCGGATATTTTAACATCAAATAATTCCTCATACGTCACCGTAGTCGCCGTGGTCTGGGTTAGCCACTTTTGCTTGTAAACAAAATATCCTGGGTTGTGAAAAAGATCCTTGTCCTACTAACAGCTTTTTCAAAGAGGGCGGAAATGCGGGTAGAGTTTCAGAGCACTCTCTTGCCTTTGGGTTGGGATGCAGATCCCCGCACCACTTCTTCTAAGTCATCAGTCTTCTGACCGTCTGATACGGCCCATAACGAATTTATCACCTGTGCCAACCATGTTAACCTTTCCTTCTCAGAATAACTATTGCTACGTATGTGCTCAATTATTTGGAGGATATAATCAAATGTCTGTCTTTATCTACAATTTTAGCCCTCTACCGCACTTCTAGTATCATGGAAATTATTCCCTGATGTCTTAACAGATGTCCTAACATCCTCTCCCATCTTTTTGTCAGTGTTTTCCAACTATTACTTTCCTCCCTGATTCCACGGACAACCTCCTCGTTCCTTACATCAGTCCATAAAATTGTCAACAATCGTCTGTAGCACCACATCTCAAACGCTTCAGATCTCTTGTTCCAGTTAGCCCACAGTAAATATTCTGTACTGATTAGACTGTTCATTCCATTCAATAGATCCTGCAACTCTTCTTCACTGTCACCGAGAACAGCAATGTCATCAGCAAATATTGGCACTGACATCTTTTCACCTTGAAATTTCACCACACTGTTGAACCATTTTTCTATTTTCGTCACTGGTTCTTCTAAGCGTAGTTTCAACGGTAGGGTAAAAGATTACATTATGAAAGACTACATTACCGTCTTACATCCCTTTTAGTCTGTGCACCTAATTCTTACTCATCTGTGCTTATTGTTCCTTCTTTATTCTTGTGCATATGTATACCACCCGACATTGTCATAGCTGGCGCCTATTTTTTTCAGGATTTCCAGGCCCTCAAAGCCCTAAAACCTATCTTGTTATTTCTTCAGCCTTGCTTCCATCATCAACCGCAACTTCAGAACTGCCTGTCTGCTGCCTCTACCTTCCCTAAAGCCAAACTGTTCGTCATCTAGCAGATCGTGAGTTTACTTTTTCTTTCTTCTGTATATCATTCTAGTCAGCAACTTGGACGCTTGAGCTATTTAGCTGATTGCGCAATAATTTTCACACTTGTCGGCTGTTGCTGTCTTCGGAATTGTGTGGAAGACGTTTTTCCCAAAGTATGACGATATATCGCCAGTGTCTAACAGGGCTAAATATTAGCAATGACCAACGATAAATTGGATGCAGAACTCTACGGGCATTACTACATTAAAGATACTTTACTGTGTATTCAAAGGATTTGTGGCCAGTAATTGGAAACGTGTCACGATGATATCACCATTGACAAATGATTTCGGTTCCTCATGACGGGACTGTCAAGGGGAAAATAGCGGAGAGAGAAAAGACTGATTAACTAATGTAGGATTAACATTCAATGAGTCCGAGTGTGCAATGTCAAAAGTTTGAATGTGACGGGGAAACTATCGAATCTGAAAAGAGAAATGCAGAGACTCAATCCAGGCATATTGTGTATTCTTCAAGTGAAATGGAATGAACCTAAGGACTTATAGTCAGACGAACACAGGGTAATATAAAAAAAAATCTGAAAATGACGAGAGTAGGATTCGTTTTGAAGAGAATCTTTGTGGATAGTTTAGTAATGGATAGCACAGCAAACATTGATCTTGGTCGGAATGTCACAGTAACTCAGTTACCGGATTCAAAGAAATTTGTTTAACTCTCGTCCCTTCATTAATTTATCTCATACCACGTTTCATAAATCTTTAATAGGTGCCGTTGACAAGTATCTGTGACGTTCAGTAATTACATAAAAAAGCCATCAGAAAAACTGCTAACAGATTGCTTGATAATATTTTAAAAACAATATTTTTCCACAACTTTTTTTACGAAAATTATGGAGTGACTGGCCTACACTTTTCGATACAACTTTGATTTAACCAAATGCTATGATATCACTTTCTCTTCCATAGAAGTGTTCCCATCTTGGTTATAAAACATGCTAGTTATATGTTCTAGTTGACTATGCGATTTAATGAAGTACTTTCGAGTTATACACTTTCGAAATTTGTCTATAATGAACAAAATAGTTTCTATAAGTTTCAGTATAAAACGTAAAATTAGGAAAAGTTGGCAACCATATACATTTCACTTTATAAGTAAACAACAACAACATAGATTAGAAGAGAATTTCTATCTAAAAGACGTATTTGGGTTTTATTTCAATTCTACAACTTTTCAAAACAGGTATGTACCGACCAGAATTCCCAAATTTGTTGAAATATGGACCTTGGACTTTGCCATGGTGTGGTGGCTTCCGTGTCTCAACGACACAGATACCCGTAGCGTATATGCAACAACAACAGAGAATTAAATATCGAGAGGCAAGACAATTTCTTTTTTCCGGGAGAGTGACAGCAGCGTTTTCTATAGTGCAAGGGTAGGAGTAGCGTCTTCGATTAGTAATCAAAACGTCCGCAGTCCCAGCTTCGGTAACCGCCACCAGTTAAATTTCGCTTTTTAATCGCATTGGCAGGCGAAGACCTTCGGCATAAGTAATCATCCTCATCCTGCCAAATGCCTTGTCAAAGAGGGCGGAGAATTGGACAGAGGTCAGGGGCACTCTCTTGATCTTGGGGCGGCAAGCTGTCACTAAAGGCGGAAGAATCACCAATTTTCAACCGATTGAGGATGTAGAAGGCAATGGAAACCACTGCATTAAAGACACATGAGGTGTATCGACAGAACATGTGCCCTGTAATTGAAAAAGTGTCATGATGATCTCACCATTGGCAAAAGATTCTGGAATAGTCCCCCATTCTGATTTCCGGGAGGGGGCTGCAAAGTAGGAGGTGACCATGAGAGAAGACTGAATAATCAACGAAAGTAAAATTAAAAGGAAGGTCAGCGTTGACCGTAATATTGATAGCAAAATCGATTTTCTATCACATAGTGATCATCTGCAGTGATGTGATGTACAAATTAATTTCACAGATACTGGTGTCAAGTTATCAGTAACATAACTAAGAATCGATCACTATGCGATTGAAAATCGATTTTGCTATCAATAAACCATCAATATTGCGGCCAACGCTGACCCTCTTTTTAATTTAACATATATGGTCGTTATGCACACAGCACTCCATGGAGTCGCCAATCAATCAACGAAAGGATAACGCTCTACCAGTCGGGGCGTGGCAAGTCAGAAACTTGAACGTGGTAGGGGAGCAAGAAAAACTGAAAAGGGAAATGCAAAGGCTCTGTCTAGATTAGTAGGGGTCAGTGAAATGAAATGGAAAGAAGACAACGATTTCTGGTCAGATGAGTATAGGGTAATATGAACAGCAGCAGATGATGATATAACGGGAGTAGGAATCCTTATGAATAGAAGGGTAAAGCAGAGAGTGTGTTAGTGTGAGCAGGTCATTGATAGGGTGGTTCTTATATCAGAATCGACAGCAAACTATCATCGACGGCGCTAGCTGAGGTATACAGGGCGACATCGAAAGCCGAAGATGAGGCGATAGAGATAGTATATGAGAAAACTGGAAGGATAATACGGTACGTAAAGGGAGATGAAAATCTAATCGTCATGGAGGACGCCGAACGCAGTTGTAGGGGAAAGAGCAGAAGAAATGGTTAAAGGAGAAAATGGACTTCGTACAAGGAATGTTTGAGAGGAGAAAGACGAATTGAGTTCTGTAGGAAATTTCAGCTAGTAATGGAGACTAATTTGTTCGAGAGTCAAAAGAGGAGGAGGTATACTTGGAAAAGGCCGGGAGGGACGGGATCCCATCATGGTCAGGCAGAGATTCCGAAATCAGGTACTGGATTGTAAGGCTTACCCATGGGCAGATACATACGCAGATCACGATGCAGTAGTGATGAAGAATAGGCTGAAGTTTAAGAGATTAGTCAGGAAGAATCAATATGCAAAGAAGTGGGAGTATTAAAGAATGCCAAGATACGCTTTAAGATCTCTAAGGCTATAGTTACAACACTAAGGAATAGCTCAGTAGGCCGTATAGATGAAGAGGGTTGTACATCTCTATAAAGGCCAATCACAGAAGTTAGAAAGAAAAACATAGGTACAAGAAGGAACCAACAAAGAAACCATGGGTAACAGAAGAAATACTTCAGTTCATCGCTTAAAGAAAGAAGTGCAAAAACGTTCAGGAAAATTCAGGAATAGAGCAATATAAGTCACTGAGTAATGAAATAAATAGAAAGTGCAGGGAAGCTAAGACGAAATGGCTGCATGAAAGATGTGGAGGAGTCGAAAACGGCATGATTGTCCGAAGGTCTGACCCAGTATATTGTAATGTCAAACAGGCTTCAGTGAAATTAAAGCAGGGATGGTAATACTACAAGTGCTACGGCAATTCCACTGTTAAATGCACAGGAGAGAGCGGCTGGGTTGAAAGAGTGAATTGAAGGGCTGTATGAGGGGGGAGATTTGTCTGTTGTGATAGCAAAAGATACAGTCGCTTTAGAGAGATAGGGGATTTAGTATTAAAAACAGAATTTAAGAGAGCTTTGGAGCACTTGAGATCTAATACGGCAAAAGCGATAGGTAACATTCCCTCAGAACATCTGAAATAATTGGGGAAAGTGGCACAAAACGACTATTCACGTTGGTGCGTAGAATGTATGAGTCTATCGACATACCATCTGCATTCCGGAAAAATATAATCCACATAATTCCCAAGACTGCAGGAGCAGACAAGTGCGAGAATTATCGCACAATCAGCTTATCAGCCCACGCATCCAAGCTGCTGACAAGAATAATATACAGAAGAACGGAAAAGGAAATGGGACATGTGTTAGATGACGACAAAGCTAAAGAAAAATCAAGACACGTTCATAGGATTTGTCGACCCGGAAAAAACGTTCCACAATTTCAAATGGTGCAAGATGGCCATTCTGAGAATAATGGCGATAAACTGTAGGGAGGAACGAGTAATACACAATATCTGCAAGAAGCAAGAGGGAATAATAAGAGTGGTCGACCAAATACGAAGTGCTCGGGTTAAAAATGGTGTAAGAGAAGGGTTTGGTATATCGCCCTTACTGTTCAACCTGTATATCGAAGAAGTATTGATGAAAGTATAAGGAAGGTTTAGGAGAGAGATTTAAATTCAAAGTGGAAGGATATTTGTCATACGATTCGCTGGTGACATTGCTATCCTGAGTGAAAGTGAAGAACGATTACTCGTACATGATCTGCTGAAAGAAATAAACAGTCTAATGAGTACAGATTATGGATTGAGAGTAAATTGAAAGTAGTAACAAGTAGCAGAAATGAGAACAGCGAGAAACTTAACATCAGAATTGATGGTCATGAAGTAGATGACGTTAAGTAACTCTGCTACCTAGGCCGCAAAATAACCAATGACGGACGGAGCAAAGAGTACACCAAAAGCAGTGTAGCACTGGCATAAAGGGCATTCCAGGCCTTGATAAGTCGACTAGTATCAAATATAGACTTTAATTTGAGGAAGACAGTTCTGAGAATGTGCGTTTTGAGCACAGCGTTGTATGGTAGTGACACGTGGACTGTACGAAAACCGGAACAGTAGAGAATCGAAGCATTTGAGATGTGGTGCTACAGATGGATGTTGAAAATTAGGTGGCATGATAAGGTAAGGAATGAGGAGGCTCCCACAGAACCATTGAGGAAAGGAGTTCACAGAAAACGGTGACAAGAAGAAGTAATAGTATGACAGGCCGTCTGTCAAGACATCAAGGGAATGACTTCCATGATACTAGAGGGAGTTCTAGAGGGCAAAAACTGTAGAAGATGACAGAGATTGGAATGCATCCAGAAAATGATTGATTACGTATGTTGCAAGTGCTTCTCTGGGCTGATGAGTTTGACACAGGAGAGGAATTCGTGGCGGGGTGCATCAAACCAGTCAGAAGACTGATGGCCAAAAAAAAAAGGGGGGGCCGCAGCTCGGATGGTCGAATGATCTGCGACCGACTGTAAGCAAGGAGAATCTATGTGGTGGAAGACGGCCGGGGTGACAGGTTGTGCACCCTCCCCTTCTAATGTCGCGGCAAAGAAAGGCTGCACTCTATTTGCAGTGCGGGCAGAAGCCCGTTCGCGGCTTGAGCGCCACGGAGATAAGCTTTTCTTGTTACTTTTAGCTTTTTATTTTACTTGTATGACATTTTGTTAGTCATTTTCGGCACCAGTACGACTGATGACGAGGAAACCTAGTCGTAAGTTCAGACGTGGGGTCTCATATCGATCCAGTTTACGACAAGAGTCGAGCAGCTGCTGGAGTATAGCTTCCCATTCTTGCACCAGTGCCTGTCGGAGCTCCTGAAATGCCGTAGGGGTTTGAAGACGTGCAGCGATATGTCGACCGAGAGCATCCCAGACGTGCTCGATATGGTTTTTATCTGAAGAACAGGCAGGCCATCCCATTCGCCTGATATCTTTTGTTTCAAGGTACCCCTCCACGATGGCAGCTCGGTGCGGTCGTGCGTTCTCATCCATCAGGAGGAAGGTGGGACCCACTGCACCCCTGAAAAGGCGGACATACTGGTGCAAAATGACGGCCCGATACACCTGTCATGTTATACTTTCTCTGTCAAAGACGTGCGGGGTTGTACGTGCACCAATCATAATCCCACCCCACACCATCAAACCAAGACCTCCATACACGTCCCTTTCAAGGACATTAAGGGGTTTGTATCTGGTTCCTGGTTCACGCCCGATGAAAACCTGGCGAGAATCACTGTTCAGACTATACCAGGACACGTCCGTGAACATAACATTGGACCACTGTTTAATGACCATATTCTGTGTTCTTGACATCAGGCTTTACGGGCTCTCCTGTGACCAGGGGCCAGTGGAATTCACCTTGCAGGTCTCCGGCAATAAACCATGTCTGTTCAGTCGTCGGTAGACTGTATGTCTGGAGACAACTGTTCCAGTGGCTGCGGTAATGTTCCGAGCAAGCCTACCAGTAGTATTCCGTGACCGTCTGCGGGCACTGGTGGTGAGATATCGGTCTTCTTGTGGTGTTGTAGACTGTGGACGCCCCGTGCGGTAGCGCCTGGACACGTTTCCTCTCTGCTGGAATCGTTGCCGTAATCTTGAGATCACACTTTGTGGCACACGGAGGGCCCGTGCTACGACTTGCTGTGTCGACCTAGTATTCCACCCCTCATAACGTCATCAACATGTGTTCTTTGAGCCATTTTCAACACACAGTCACCATTACCACGTCTGAAAACATCTTCAGACTTACTCACTTCACCGTACTCTGACATGCACCAACACACGTCTGCATATGTGGACTGCTGCCAGCACCACCGTGCGACGACCGGAGGTCAAACGCACCGCATGGTCATACCCCGAGGTGATTTAAGCCCGCAAACCGCCCACCAGAGCGTTGTTTCACCATGTATCAGTATTATCCATAATTTATGAGCATGAGTGTAGTTTTGCGGCCATCTCGACACGCCTCTTGGTCGATCCACATTCCCAACTAGCGAAACGTGTCCGTAGTCCACGTCCATGCCCTCCACGCTCACAGCTTTGATATTCCCGCAAGAGAACTGAAGGTGGGGGATTCACTGCCCAACGAAGCGAATCAGTCGTATGAATGCGTGGTGTCTGTTCTTTCGGAGGTATCCGAAAGAATAGACACGACAAAGTCATAGAAATGAAGAAGAAAAGTGTTTTTCAAATTTTAAAACTCTTGTTACTTTACGAACTTTTCTGTGCTTTCTTTCATGTGTTTGATCCTGCAGATTGCTTTCTTCCTTGTTTAATACTGTTAATCTATATTCCTAGGGGCCTTAACTTCGGAGCAATTTTTGTTTTACGTAATTTCGAGTTGTTATGAATTTGAAGCCTTCTATAACACACGTGGATAGTTAAGGTGTTGCGCCGCGCGGGGTTAGCCGAGCGGTCTGGGCGCTGCAGTCATGGACTGTGCCGCTGATCCTGGCGGAGGTTCGAGTCCTCCCTCAGGCATGGGTGTGTCTCTATGTCCTTAGGATAATTTAGGTTAAGTAGTGAGTAAGCTTATAAGCTTAGGGACTGATGACCTTAGAAGTTAAGTTCTATAAGATTTCATACACATTTGAACATAAAGTGTTGCTCATGAAGTTGCGAAATCCTAAATATTGAGTCCACTAACTGTTTCTTTTTTTTTTTTTTTTTTTTTTTTTTTTTTTTTTTTTTTTTGACGGTAGGTTAAAAAAAAATTAACTTTCTTCAAGTCCTGGAAGATATTGCTAGTCCTTTTACATTCTGATTGTAAAATAAAGGTGTTGTTCCTATTCATCGTGAATGACGTTTTAATTTAACCTAGATCCTGTCCTTCCACTCAGAAACATTTGCTGGCGCCGACTTAGGCGCATTTGTCAGACCCAACTGGTTATGTGTGCACAAGATTTTTTCTGTCAATTCTGCTGAAGCACATTGCACAGACTCATATCCCGAAAACAGATACCCAACGCAAAGGTCTGGTAACGCCTAGAGGGCAGCACGGTAGCGATATCGGCCCGCGAGCCGCAGTACGCCGGACGGCCGCCAGAGCCGGAGGCGCTGCCGTGCAGAACGCGGGACGTAAGCGGAGCCGGCGGAGCGGGAGCCGTGGCGCGGCGCGGCGTGGCGGCGCCGAAGACGAGGACGTCGACGGCGTGCGGCCGTCTGCGGGCGTCGCGGCGCGGCGCTCAGTCGGCGCAGGGCGGCCGCGCGTCCCGACACCCAGCGGCGCCTCCACGGCCATCGCACCCTGCCGCCGGTGGGGAGCCGACGACCGGCGCCGGCCACGCAACATTAGCTCACAGTGAGTACCGCCGCCAGCTATGGTTCGCGTATTAAGCGCGCACTCCTTCAATACGGGCTCGCCTCAGTTTTATTTTTCTCTTACAATTTTCAATGAGGGCACGCAGTGCTGCCGCACTTAACTCCGCTGCGAAAATTTATACGGATGAAAATAGCTTCTATTTCTACAGTGATTACTGAACTAAATGACTCTGGTGCGAAAGAATAAGAGACTATCATCCCACTGTAGTAATGTTCAAGTGTACATAAAGGATCTGACGCTAGCTGTTCACTAATTCTACCCGTACCCCAATTAGGAAACGTACTAATAGTACCTGAGGAAGATAATATACATGTTTACTAGTCATTATAGTGTATTTGAAACGTTTTGTGTCATATTGAAACAAATGATGACTTCACAGCCGATGATATTGAGATAGGTAACTAGGTAACCAATGGTCGGAAATGCATTTTCATTTTGTTATGGACATACACAGCGTACACCGCATAACAGCAGCATAGGTCTTAGTAATTCTTGAAAACGACGACCGCCAGTCTCAATATATCTGCCGGAGACCCCTGGAATCTTCATCCGTTTCTACTGGGGTCGGAGTGGCCCGTGTCCTGTTCCAACAGACACCTAAATCTTTGAGACACCGCGGCAGAAATGAATTTGCCGTTGCAGTACATGTCGTTTTGAGACTGGCGCTCGTCGCTTTGAATATTTACTGTGAGCTTTGTTATTGTTATGCAGCGTACGCTGTGCGTGTCTGTAACACAATAAATATACATTTCCGACCATTGGTTCGCCACCTCAATATAACCGGTTGTGGGCTCACTATCACTTGTTTCAATTTGATTCAAAATTTTGAGACACCCTGTACATAGGGTGCACCCGAACTCTACCGACATTATTTCAGAGCTTTTCCAGATAATCTCTGATAATGGTTCTTTTATGCAGTTAATAAGGTAACTGCATTATTTATGTGCAAGTTGATCTTCTGCTCTCGGATATTCCATCGTAATCCAACAAGGTGAGAGCACAGAGCAAATATATGATTGTAAATACAGCCGGATCCTCTCTCGCCTCTCGCCTCTCGCCTCTCAAGCGGGATCACAACCCTTGTGATTAATTCCTTAAGGTACTGGATGGTTACTTGGGACCTAGCACATGCGCAATAAAGGTAAAATGTTTATTTCCACCAACACCGTTTGTAAATAATTTCTTAAACTATCTTAAACTTACTTGATCACATTTACCATTTGTTGGCTGAAAGTCAGAAACCAGCAGTCACCACTTTTTAACGATTTACATTTTATTCAAGCCATATCAGATTTCATCAATATACAGCGATAACAGACTTCACCGAGAGGAGATCAGTGTTTCTCAGGCATAATTTAGCAGTAATTTGGAATAACTCATCCAGGGATTTCAGTGGCTCGGTACATAGTAATACTGTGTTTGATTTCTTACCCCACTTTATCTTTGCAGTGCACTGAAAATATCTCGACAACAGCGTAAATGTCGGTTATATGCGATGGATTGTAACAAACGTATTTCGTACACTCACGTACTTCGTGTTGCCAACAATACTGCCAGCGTCATTCTTCGCCGTCAATCTAGCATTCAGCACTGCTGGGATCTGTCTCGGTCCGTTTTTCCGGAAATAGCAGTTGCACGTTAACACTGGTACACAGCAGTCTTGACAGGTGTACTAATGGACCGGTGGCCGATAAGAATTTCATGCGAAAGTGTCTCAATGACACTACATCGTGCTGTCCCCGCAGCATCGGCTGCGATGTTAAATAACTATTCCGCCTTTATGAAGATGATTACAAGAAACCGGATCTTTTCATGTTATGGTGTTTGCGTACTACAGACATTTTCACTGTTTCGAAGCTATTGTTAGAGGACAAAATGCAACTGGGTTAACAAACTGAACAGAGACAACTATATTCTATTTTCGGAGGCACCGGAGACCGTGATCTTTTACACTAAAATACCCGAAAATGTCCCTGAAGTAACTTCTAAATTGCGTCGCGGAGGTTCACGTTCACCTTGTTTATTAAATAATGGTTTCTCATACCTCATTTAATTTCGGTTTTTCATTGATCGGTTTAGTGAGTATATCTGATGCAAATTAAAAGAGTATTTCCCATTTCTAAAGCTTTTTGTTTTTATTGAGATATAACACACATTTCCCTGCCCGAGCGGTAGCACAAACAAGAAATATCCTTCAGTGGAGACTTGAAGGGCCCGAGTGGTAGCACAAACAAGAAATATCCTTCAGTGGGGGCTTGAAGGCTAACTATGAACCTGTGTGTGTCTTTTTGTCGATTAAGGGCGACCAGCTGCGAGGTTATCATAGCTCTCGCTAAAATAATTGGAAACGAATGTGGTTAAACAATCTTGAGCTGTAAAAAATAGCAAAACAGTGGACTACCAGTGGAAAGTAATTAGTTACTCAATCTTTCAACCTCTTTACCCTCTTTAAAAGTACTGATCATACGTTTAGTGAGCCACAACAAGTATCCGTAATAATTTCATGACTGAAGACTGAAATTAAGCAACACTTTTCTCTTTCTAGCAATTGTTACGGAGGAATCTTGCGAAAGAATATAATATTTTTGACGGTAATTGCGAAGCAGCATGACTACTTGAGGTGCTGCGAATATTTTGGCACCTGATATGAGGTGAGAAGGTAGAAAGAAGTGGGTGTTGTACTCGTAATATGTCTTTAGAACCTAAAATATGATCAATCCCACAAAACTTGCACACTGGAGGAGGATGAAAGCAATAAGATTAAATTTCTGACTTTGTTTGCAAATCATTTCCACCTGGTCACGCACAAATACCGCATTCAGCTGTGCTGATCAGACCAGCGGTAAATTTAATGCATGGCGAATGGTTAAAAGTAAAGCAATGTTTACAAACATTTTGGGCGAAAAGTTTATTGCGACTTTATATATAGTGAATCATAATTTTGGTGATTAAATGACTGTTCATTTTACGAAGTAATATTTTCAGGATAGAGACAGCTACAACAACAGTATGAGAGTATCATCCATCATCCGGTAAACAACTGCTCAAGAATTCTGTCTACTACTACAAAACAGATCTTCATTACTCTTCATTAAAAATCGCTTAAGGCCTGAAAGGGGTGAATGTTTAAACTCCTGAGTAAAAGCCTAAAATGCATGATATATAGTACACCTTAATTTGGAAGCCACCTTTCCTGTTCAGCTGAATAATTACGGTTCCGGACCTCAATCGGAAATAGCGGAGCTCTTCTTATAGGGTCACTTCGTTGTCTGTCTGTCTGTATGTTCGACTGCCAAAACTCTTTTTCGCAGGAACGAAGAAAAGAACCGAAAACGGTCGAGTCAGGATTATATCACAAGACAAAAAGATTTCTGCTTGTTGTTATTCGACTGACTGTCTATCCGTCCTTCTGTTAAGCCCTCTTTTATGAAGGAATGGATGGACGTATAAAGTTGAAATTTATGTCATGTACTAAGGTACGTCAACGCAATCAAAAGATATAGTCATTTATGTCCCATATTTTTACAATCGTTAAGTCTCTAATAAAAGCCTATACCATACTTCTCATAGGCCTAGACCGTGAAATTTGACAAGAAGAAAGGTTTCACTGTACGAGCAAAGGAAACATTCGAAAATTGTGAATTTATAATTATGTCACATGAGAAATATATCCATTAACATTTGTTATCTGACTTCAAAAGTAAAATTAAAACATCATCGGGAGTCGTGAAATCTCTGGGACCGGTATCTTCCCAGTATCAATGTCGATAGCAGGAAGATTCCGTCGCGACCCTCGATTCGCTAAATGGATGAACTGTCTATATACATAATCAAATTAGTACGAATCCGTCAGTGAGAGAGTCTACTCGCAACTAACATTTTCCTTTTTTCCTTTTTTTTCTTTTCGAAAGCTGTTGTATATGTAGTTCATCAGATACACACATGCGACAGATAGCTTGCTGCCAATTAGATTCTTAATTCTGTTCTTAAAGCAAGTACTATTTCACTCTTATGAAAGATCATCTGACGCTAACGGAGTTACGTTAGGAAATGAGACACTTAAAGTAGTAGATGAGTTTTCTTATGTGGGGAGCAAAATAACTCATGATGATCGAAGTAGAGAGGATATAAAATGTAGACTGCCAATGCAAGGAAAGCGTTTCTGAAGAAGAGAAGTTTGTTAACCTCATGTATAGATTTAACTGTCAAGAAGTCTTCTTTGAAGGTATTTGTATGGAGTATAACCATGTACGGATGTGAAACATGGACGATAAATAGTTTAGACAAGAAGAGAATAGAAGCTTTCAAAATGTGCTGCTACAGAAGAATTCTGAAGATGAAATGGATAAATCACGTAACTAATGAGAAGGTACCGAACAGATTTGGGAAGAAGAGGAATTTGTGGTACAACTTGCCTATAAGAAGGGATCGGTTGGTGGGACAAGTTCTGAGGCATCAAGGGATGACCAATTTAGTACTGGAGGGCGGCGTGGAGGGTAAAAATTGTAGAGGGAGACCAAGAGATGAATGCACTAAGCATATTCAGAAGGATGTAGGTTGAAGTAGGTACTTCGAGATGAAGAAGCTTACACAGGATAGGGTAGCATGGAGAGCTGCATCAAACCAGTCTCTGGAGTGCAAACCACAACAACGGCAACAACAAGATCATCTCAATATGTCCGGCGTGCAGTCACGCCTGAATACAAATTTCATAGGTTGATACCCAACTGTTTGCATTTAGTCGTTATACAACAAACTTGTAGCCCCCGTGACACATATGTAGCCAAATTTTTTCTCGTTTAGAGTTACACATAGTAAGAGACCCACAAACGTTCAGTACTGACCTTCCTAGCAATATGCCTTTATTACTAACGTGCTGTAAACAATGAAAGAATGATACATTTTTTTAGCATTTTTATCTACTTTCAGAACTGCAGTTTCTTGTATCTCGCTGGATTACCATACACTTAGCCATAGCCTTGGGGTCAGCTCTCGTTGAGTTTCTTATCAACGTGCGTGTTTGTCCACATTATTCTGCTTAAATTGGGATAAAAAACAATAATATTCATATCTGTAACAGATTCACTTTAATCGGTTCGTTTTTCTGAAAATAGAGAAACTGAAATATTTTCCGTTTTACTAATGACGCTGTCTTAAAGGTATCAGATTGATGACTGGCTATAAACTCGGAATCTGTGAGGCGGTTCGTAAATCTCTAATAGAGTATGTGTTATGGATCTAAATTCCAGATTTTCGGTATCTCAGAGAGTCATGGTGGTCCGAATGAAAGTTACGACATTACTTGGCCCTTCAATGAGTGGAAAAATTCTAGTTTGATATTTTAAAAAGAAGGTCCACGTCGTTTCATGTACGTCATGTGTTTCACGAACTTTTTCTCAATCTGTCTCTGTTTTACACAGAATTGTTTATGTGCTCTGTTTGGTCAGTGCATAATTTCCACGCGACGTGGACTTAAATCACTGAAAATACGAGAGTAGCTCAGCTAGTGAAGGAAAGTTGCATACTGGAAATTATTTCAGGATACATGAAAACTAACAAATTGATAAGTGAAGAGATTGGAGGAGAAGATGTAGTTGTGATTGTAGTGAAAGTAGTGAAGGTAGAATTAAGATGAGAGGAACACGTAATGAAGTGTGAGGATGATAGCTGAAGCAGCTCTTTGCTGGATTTCCACGAATCGAGAAACAAAGGAGTGGAATATGGATGGATATGATCAGGTACCATGCTGGAGCAACATGGATACGCATAGCTAAAGACCGAAAAATATTGTAAGGTCCAGAGGGCTCCCTTAACTAGTGAATATACAGATGTTGATGAGCAAACTAGGCGAATAGTGCTTCTTGCGTCAATATATTGCACTCGCATTCGAAGGGACGACGTTTCAAATCCCTGTCACACGATTCATATTTAGAATTTTCATGGCTTTCCTTAACATCTCACGGCAAATGTCGGGATGGTTTCTTTGTAAAGGATATCGCAAATATCTCTTTGGACCTTCTCGAATCCGAGTTTATGCCCCGTAACCGAATACCGCGTCGTCGACGAGACGTGGAAACTGTAATCGTCATTGAAATTAAAAGTATCTTGTTTTACATTTTGGGCCTTTTTTAGTTTTGCATCAAGTTGACTATTCTCACTCTATCATTGTAATAATATCTGTCAGATGCAGTTATAGAGATGACCAGATCTTATTTCGATATATTTTCGTTGGGCCGTACGGTTGCCATTCAGATCTATAATCATTTTAGTGACGAGGAAATGTACAGTATGCCATTAGATTTCTGGTAAAAATAACTTCGACTTCAGATTCTGAATTTGAGATTCTGTTTCGAAAAAATATGATTACTGTAGTTTCTACTATCCTTTTGTGATGGTTTCGAAACTTGATCTTAAAGTAAGAGAACATGCGTACATTCAAAGAAAGATATTCTGGTTCCCACCTTTGCACAATGGTGGTCACTTGGATCGATTGGTTTGCCTTAGTTTATTAAGTAAATCTAATTAAGTATTGCCGGCAGGCGATATGAACCTCATTACTTCCGCGTGTTGCGTTTTAATCGAATTTTTTCTTAGATTACTTTCATGTTTGACAAGCAAACATATGTCTTCACCTGACGTCGATGTACAAATTTTAGCCAGGTCCTTCACTCTACAACACGCTATAAGCATCTATACCTGTAGATGCATGCTTGTACTTCAACTTCCAGTTATGGCCGGCACATTCAGCTTGAGTACTGTGATTATCTTTTCAGGTAAAATGCTCCCTTACAATTTACGCATTGTTATTCCCTCAGTCGCGTTAAGATTATAAGAGCAACAGACATCTGATACCACTCCCAATTCTGAATGAAAACATCGTGAAGTGAGGGATGTCACTTTGTTAGCAATCACGGATATTTTTGTACAATTTTGTATATTCCCATCAGATGCAGCAACTTATAGGATTAGTGAAACATGAAGATCCCTTACAGTTTCACAATTCAACCTTTACTGCTGTGGTGTCATGGGTTCATGTCAAAAATGGGGGCAAACACGCTATGGAATTTTCCACAAGGGTTTGTGTAAAACATCAAGTTTTCTGAACTTATACTGTCACTTGTTTCATTTATGTTGTCTACCATCGTCTTCATAAACAAAATACTTTACTATCAAAACCTCGACGTGTTTCAGGTCATTCAGCAATCAGAGTCGGAAAGATAGAATTAACAATGTTTACAAACATACACCACCGTATCAGGCTGTCCGCTCGTATGATGTAGCGATTCATTCTATTATCTTTGCTTAGTTCTTTATGCGATGGGTTTTCGAAATAATCATTACTTCAGTTGTACGGTAGGACGTGAGAATCGTCTCCCAAGTCTTCGTACGATTAACGTTCACTTACTTCTGCCACGATGTGCGATTCGAAATGTGTTTCTGTAAATCTGGCCAAAGTATTTGCCCATAATTTAGCAACATATCAGTTTATCATTGTACATGTGAACTATTTTAATGGTTCTCTAATAGATTATCCCCACTATGTAGTTTGATATCCCTTACCTGCATCTTAACTTTTCCAATGAGCATTATGTTTCGGCGGGAAATATGCAGGTTTCGGGGATTTCCCAAATTTCAGGAAGACTCGTGTCACGAAACTAGACATTATGAAACGAAAATAAGAATATCGTATTGCAGTAACAAAATATTAAAAATTATGGATGAATTATACATAATTATTAATTTTGTCGCCTCTGCAGATTGATGTCTGACTATTCCATCTTCTTCTCCTAAAGATTGTCTTCGATGATTTTCCTTTATTGCCGATCAGATGATTCGTATTAACTTGTCACCAGTAAGTTTCTACAGTCAGTCAGTTTATCTTTATGGATAAATTTGTTAGTTTTGAAAACTATAGTAACCTTAATTCTCAACGAACTGGAGGCAGTTACCCACCCAGCAACTCTCCGTAGTACATCATCAAATGGACCAACGTTTGTCAAATGTGTGGCAAAACATAAACGTCTTCAGTCTATGAGAGTTGTAGTTGTTCATATATTTTTCATTAGAATCAAAATCATAAGAGGCGTAGCCAATATGCACTGAGATTTGTAAAGCCTTAAGTGAGAGCAGGTCGGCAGTAAAGGATAACGGAAAATACGCTGCGAGCGATTGATGATATGTATGGCTGAATGTTTCTATTTTGGAAAGGGATACTCTCATACGCAGACAAGTTGATATTGCAGGACCGAAATACTGAACTTGCACCTACCTGATGGAATGTAGATCTTTGGCACCGAAGCCTATCATTTTAATTATTTCTTCATTTATGAACGAACCTGAATTATTTCTGAAATGACCACTAGCTGCGGACTGCTGTTAATATAGTAGGAGTTGCAATGATTTACTTGGGTACAGAGAGTCCACGGTGGAAGAACCACACTGTTCTAGCTAGCTTTTCAATTTTTCTCTGCATATTTATGTGCAAATAAGTTGGAGCTTGATGTAACACACCTCAATTCTACGGGCATTTGTGTCATACATATTAGACGCTACTGCCCGGAAGCATTTGTCTAAAGCCTACTGTCGGTATGGTCCTACAAACCAACAGAAAGCACAACTCTGAAGTATTATAAGTTGAAAGGATATTTGGAACTTTGCAAACAAACAAAAACACAAAAAATTAAGGCACGATCTGTAGTCTGAACAACTAATCTTTCCTTCGCTTTCATATAGCCAACTAAACTGCTGGCGGTAAATCTAACAGATTATGGCCTGATAGGATTTTGGAGTCGTTACATTTTATTACATGTCATATGACCAGACCTGACGACATTCAGTCATCATTATCCCGAGGCACATAAAATATATTTACCCCTGATATTTTCTTTTAAAAATTTATCTCCAAAAACCTTTCTTCTCTTCATTATTATTTACTTCATCCTCATTAACCTCTTTTATTTTTAGGTGCGTCAGTTTTATAATCGGTGCAATAATGTCATTTTTAATTTTCACTACCTTTCACTTAACATACTAAGTACAAACAATAGTGTAGTTCCTCGTTCAGAGTACCATTTGCTAATTTAACGAAATTTTTCAAAGCTGCAGAATGTAGTGAACTAATCGTTCTGTAAATTCCCAGTTTTCCTCATGTGATTAGAGTCACAGCCAAGTTGCTTGTATTCGTGGTGTATTCGAGTCATCTGTTTTCACATTCTCCGAAGAGTGTCTCAAAATATAGACCCAACCTTTTAAAAGTTTCTGATCCCTTAATAGATCTACAGTTTCATGTAATCAGACTTTTTTTATATTCACTTATGATAGGGGCTTGGGTATTCTTTGTTGATGGTTTGTATATCTAGCGCGTAATTGATGAAACTTTAATGTCTGTAGTTCTTTACATCTTCTGTCTTCTGTTTGTTCTTCCTTGTGCTTTCCTATCACTGAAGTGCTGCTTTAGATTTCTAGCACTTCCTCGTGTTGACATGTTACGAATAATTCTTTAATCTTACGTTTCGCCACACTCTTTCTTATTGTCATGTCCACTGATATTCTACAATTTACTTGGTGTATTTATCACACAACAATGAGCTGATCTCCTATATTCAATGATTCTTTTTTAAACTTAAAGTGATTTTTCGTCATTGTTTCCCGGAAATACGTCATGAATATTTTCTTTTAGTCTGTTGCCTTTATGGTATATGAACGGCGCAGTTTTAAGTGGCAGCCAATATCCAGTGACGTTGTCTCTCATATCGGTTGATATCTCATATGTTTTACGGGAAGGACTTTGTGGAAAACGAGCCTCTTTCTTTTATACTTCAAGTGCTGTCGATTATTATTTCGTATCTTATCCCAAAACAATCGTTACGGAGAATTAATTACATGACATTTGTGTTATAATTTTCGTTTCGTTCTCCAGTGCTTTGTTCCCTCGGAATATGTGGTCTCTTTTCATTTCCTTCTTCATACCTGCAAAATTTCTTGTGCTAGGCAACACTATTTTAGTCGTGCCACCATTTCTCTTATTTTGAGACTATCGCATTCTTCAGCATTGGACATACATACTAATTCCATTTGGTACTTTTCATCATTTATGCTCAGACTTCATGAATAAATGAATACAGATTTGTAGTTTATGGTATTGGTACATCATATTCCAATAAAAGCTCTAATTAAGCGTCCGATAAATATTTAACTAGAACCATTTCATAGCTAGCTCAGAACAGACGCTCACTCGGCAATTTTACCATCACTCGATGAAATTTAGGACATTTCGTTCTAATTCCGCCAAATGCAATCCATGCCCGATTATATCGTGAGAGCGCATGCCGAATATAGTGCGTGCTGTACTGTGCAGAGGGTAGGTTAAATGTCTGAATATTGCCCGCATTTCGTGGTCGTGCGGTAGCGTTCTCGCTTCCCACGCCCGGGTTCCCGGGTTCGATTCCCGGCGGGGTCAGGGATTTTCTCTGCCTCGTGATGGCTGGGTGTTGTGTGATGTCCTTAGGTTAGTTAGGTTTAAGTAGTTCTAAGTTCTAGGGGACTGATGACCATAGATGTTAAGTCCCATAGTGCTCAGAGCCATTTGAACCATTTTTTTGTCTGAATATTCTGGGAGTAAAGCGATTTTTGTTCTTTTAATTTTCTTTCTTTTCCGTTCAAACTGTTTATCATTTTCTGTAATGGGATGAAAATACCTCAAAAAACAAAAACAAAAAAAAAGGAAGTTGCTTTCACACTCTTCGCGATATTTTCATTGAGAATACATGAAGTCGTAAATTTAACTTCAAATTTTCATATCCATATTAACGGTTTTATTTACATTTGCAACTTAACACATTTTCTGATTACAATTATACTTCGTCGTATTTACTCTATGTACCAATCATATTATAAAGATGTTCGGTAGGTAACGTTCGATTTAGTTTTCAATTCTAACAGACTGTCTCACTGTTTATTGTGACTGTAAGAACTACTGAAGCAGTTCACTGCTTACGAATCACATGACTTTGTTTCAACCGAATTTTACAGGGCACTATTGAGTCGCAGAAACGCAAACATTAAGTTCTAATCACCTATTTTTTCCAGTACGCGCTCATTTTTCTCTTGCTACTAATACAGCAAGAGCCTGCAATAATGTAGTGCATGCGCAATCCAATCAAGGTATCTGTATTCTGAACAGATTGAATATTTGTTAAGCGTAAAGAATATGCTAACTTTAAGTAGGCAGTGTAGGACCCCCATCATTCATCCACATTTCGTTGCTTCTCAACCTCAGAGGTAGGCATGTTCGGTCAAAACGCACAATATTTTCCAGAAAAGAACTATGTTGCTCAGGTTCGTTAATGCTCACTCAGTTTTCTTGAGTGTGAAGACGGGGAGTCTGTCTTAATTACCCTCCACACCGTCTGGGAATGACATTTCGATGGCAGTCCATACTAAGGTACGCTGTGTTTAATCAACAATATATGAGCATGAAAAATAATGTGGAGATGACTAGAAGGCAGTATGGAAAAAACTGTGTCGACACTAGTTATATGGTCAGTGTTCTTCGACCTACCCGGGTAGGGACACGGCGCTGGAAGCTTTGCTACTACCAACTAAGCTCTCATTTTTATGTGTACCCGCAGATACAAGACAGATACAGACAGACACCTCATCAAACTACATAGAGCGACAGCAGTGCACCTGGCAAGTAATAAATTACAGTGTTTCACTGCAAGCGATTTCTGTACAAACTCAAGTCCACTTGAGAGAGCAAACTTTATAATTTTACAGTCTGAGAAATGGTAGTAATTACGAACCCAAGTGAAGTTTTCTTTCATTCTTTGTGTTGCGGTCTTGTCTGTTAACTAGACCAGCCCATCACTGTCGATAACAGTCCTGTAAATGTAGAAATTATGTTTTGAAAACTTGGATACTGGTTTAACAACAACCGTGTCCCCATGATTACAATCTTACAGCATATGCTCAATTAGGTTTAAAACCAGTTCCAATGAATATTTATAATTTAAGAGGCTGCAGTATTTGTCAGAGCTTCTGTAGTTATGTATTTAATATTTCAGACAAATATTTTTTTCATATTAAGACATTAGAAATACAATCTCTGAATTCCATAATCGGGCTTATTGGGCAGAACTGGTAATTCATTCCAAATCAGTTCCGAATTAATATGCATTTACCGGTTTCAGCCGTTATCTGCCACCTTCCGATATGATCTGTGGAACAAAAATTACAAATGTATGTAAATCTACTGTTGTAATTTACGAGAATTGATTACTTACTTTTCCAAAATACTGGTAAATAGCAGTAAAAATATGGTAGCCTATGTGGGATCACTTGTGTCTAGTTGCCTTGATGTGACGTGATTGTTGGTGTGACGAATGTTTGCTTAGGTAGGTATAAATAAATTGTTCAAATTTTCGCATTCAGTGTACAGTTTCTTGATTAAAATCTTACGCAGTCTTTTCGACATATTTATTAAAAATTGTTTCAGGCAAGGATCGTGCAAAAATGCAATATCTTTTTGTGAAATAATTGAATGCATTGGAAATTCAAACTGAAGATAGAAACTCTATGCCAATATCGAGAACTTTGTAGTACACGATAAATGAACTGTATATTTGACATTTTCCGACTGTCTAATTCGGTTTTAACTGGGAGAAAATTAAGATATTGAGATTGGAATACATCGTTTTGAGATTTCCGTGTAACTGATGATCGCATTATTTGATATGAGCGAGTGATTAAGAAGTTCTTCATAGAAAACGGAGCCACAGGATTCGCGGGTGTTAAAAGTAGGTCGAAGACGCTCAAGGTAAGAAATTTCAAAATCCGTTTTGGAAAGGCTTAAGCGTAATTCTGACGACTGATCTGCATTGCAGTTAGTCTATGACAAGTTAAGATATCGCATCCCAGTGAAGGCTTAGACGATGTCAAGAATGATTACTTGGAAACTGGGCTACGGATTCTCCTTACTAGCAGCATGAACGACATAAATGAACGAAACCACTACAGTGTCGCCGTGAAACGTTTATTTCCATGTGTTGGTTTGTGAAATTTACTCAGACATATCGACTGGCTACCCATTGTTCCTCTTCTGAATAGAGACAATGCTGCGATCACGCAGTGATAGCCTGCAGTCGTGGTAGCCTCTGCTAATGAAGTCGTTTCTACAGCAGTGAGGGACATGTGACTATCAAACAGCTCTTCCAACACCTCTGAGCCTTCCGAACGTTGTAACGGCTACAAGTCACTTACGTTATTCGTCAGTTTCTCGCACTACGATAAGTGCCGCACTCTCTGATCCACTGACGCAGAAAGAAATCTCTGGTTGTGCAAGAAATCGTAAGCGAAATCTCCAGATCGCAGTCGTATGCACTAACGACTCAGTGTCCTTTCCCCACAACAAAGGCATATGTTATAAAACGAGTGATTGCAATTTTATCATTTAAAACTGTTAGAGACGTTAACGCGATAAAATAATGGTGGATTATTTTCCTATTTTCTTTAGCATCCACAATCATCAAGGTGTGATGGGTAATTAAGAAGCAAAAGCCGAGGCTGAAACTTTGAATCCTCGAAAACGAAACTATAAGTACCTTGTATTTCCACTTTATCTTGCCCAGCACTTTCTCAGATTAGGTACAACTATATCGCATACTAATTCCTGTTTGTGATGAATTACACATTACGAATTTATGCAAATTTTAGTATCCCTAGTTACCCTCCACAACTCCTCATTTTATTTGGCCTTGGTTTGGCACACCACGTACATCATAATTCTTTTGTATATACAAATGTTTGATTCGATAGTAAATACCACTATGATGTCACTTTACCTGGAAATTCTTTTCGGAAACATTTTATAGTTAATTATCAGATAGGGTTAGCATTTGGACGACGTACGATAACAACCACATAATCTTGTTGCGTTGCTATAGCGTCACGCAAAGATACTTTTATTCTCTACTCGTTCGTTGCTATTTTGGCAGCTAATGACATATTTATCTCTCACTACAAATCTGTTCAATTTTTCCAGTAACTTAATACCTTTCCTGTCTTTCAGATATTCAAACTTTAAATATTTCGCAATTTAATAATTCTCGTGCAGACGAAATCTTTCATATATAGGACTGCTTCACTCTTCCATATTATGAGAAACACTCCGTTTGAATAAGCCTTCTTTAACGCTTCACATAAGACACAGTAATCGTTTTCCAAATCTGCTTTTCAGACAGTCTAGTTTTTAATCTCTGCACTCTGCAAAAAATATTAATGTTTAGTCATTATCATAAAGATACATCACAATTAATAGAAGTGTATCGTGAACACAATCATACAGTCTTTCAGATGAATGGGCTTTCTTTCTCAGCTACACCATTAAGACTGAAATTTCACGAAGTTATTCATATTTTCTCCTTTTACACTTCAAAATATAATTGGCTCAGGGACTCGGAACTAAACAGTGGTATCTTCTCGCGGTCTCTGGCCGTTGGCTAAGGATCCCACTGTGACCTGTGCGGCGGTTGACCGCTCCTAATAAAATATTCGCCACCGTGTTGCACCGTTCACGGCTCTTTCAGCATGAAAGAGAAGTATACACGCCTTTGGTTATCTCATAAAATCATAATGTGAGAAAACTCATTAAGGAGATTTTAAAAGAAACATACTCTGAAGCTCCAAGAAACTGGTATAGGCATGAGTATTCAAATAAAGAGATGTGTAAACAGAATACGACGCTGCGATCGGCAACGCCTATATAAGACAACACGTGTCGGGCGCAGTTGTTGGATCGGTTACTGTCGCTACAATGGCAAGTTATCAAAATTTAAGTGAGTTTTAACGTGGTGTTATAGTCGGCGCACGAACGATGGGACACAGTATCTCCGGGGTAGCAATAAAGTGGGGATTGTCCCGTACGACCATTACACGAGTGTACCGTGAATATCAGAAATCCGTTAAAACATCAAATCTCCGACATCGCTGTGGCCGGAAAAAGCGCCTGCTAGAAAGGGACCAACGGCGACGTGACAGAAGTGCAACCCTTTGGCAAATTGCTGCAGATTTCAATGCTGGGCCATCAACAAGTGTCACCGTGTGAACCATTCAACGAAACATCATCGATACGGGCTTTCGGAGCCAAAGGCCCACTCGTGTACCCTTCATGACTTCAGGATTCAAAGATTTACACCTCGCCTGCGCCGCCAACACCAACACTAGGCTGGTGATGACTGGAAACATGTTGTCCGGTCGGACGAGTCTGTAATAGTGTCGAGCAGATGGACGTGTACGGTTACGGAGACCACCTCATAAATCCATGGGCCCTCTATGTCGACAGGAGACTGTTCAAGATAGTGGAGACTTCGTAATGGTGTGGGGCGTGTGCAGTTCTACTGTTATTCGACCCCTCATACGTCTAGATACGACTCTGACAGGTGACACGTACGGGAAGTATCTTGTCTGGTCACATGCATCCACTGATGTCCATTATGTGTCCCGAATTACTTGGGCTAAAGTGGCTCTGAGCACTATGGGACTTAACTTCTGAGGTCATCAGTCCCATAGAACTTAGAACTACTTAAACCTAACTAACCTAAGGACATCACACACATCCATGCCCGAGGCAGGATTCGAACCTGCCACCGTGGCGGTCACGCGGTTCCTGACTGTAGCGCCTAGAACCGCTCGGCCACCTTGGCCGGCCGACTTACTTTGGTAAATCCATCTGGACAATCCGACGGTGCACACGTCCAGTATTGCTACGCAGTGGCTCCAGGAATACTTTCCTGAGTTTGAACACTTCCGCAGGCAACAAAACTCCCCAGACGTAAACACTGAACATATCTGGAATGTCTTGAGGCGTGCTGCTCAGAAGAAATCTCCACCCACTCGTACTCTTACAGATTTATGGACCGCACTACAAGATTCATGGCACTAATTTATTTGGCTCTTCAGCGTATATCCTTGGGTCGCTCAGGCGGCAAAGACAGCTTTGGCTCCCAATTTCTCTAACCCCTATGTCGCGCTGAGCTGGGGCAACGTAGGGGTTAAGCTTTCTAACAGCATCGTTCAGTAAGCTCACGGCTAATGCAATACAAACCGAATAAAATATATAGCATAGATGTAGCCTACCTGAAATGGATTCTTCGACGGACTGAGAGATACTACTCCAGTTGAGCTCAAAACGCTTTGCCCATAAATAGCTAACCTGGCTGCATCAGCTAGAACGCATTACAATTTTGATAACATGTAATGGTTAAACTAGTATCTGAATAGTCAAGTGTAAATCATGTGCTAAAACCTTTTGTCTACTGCTGGCTGCACTAGTCTACTTCCTATGATTATGTTCTATGCAGTCTCATGATAGTTTTCTATACATCCATACTGCAAAATCTGTATTTAACAAAGCTCATTCAGTCCACTCTGCAAACGTTAATACTGACAAGATCGCTAAATGATTTTGGATATATTTATGAATAGTAATCATTTCGTTTCACAGTAGTTGCTAGAACCAATACTCTTTATACAAGTTTTTATTTATTTTATTCAAAAACTAAAATTTTGTCACAGTAGGGCTTCCTTTCATTGCTGTGTTTTGAACTTACGCTGTACTTACAACGACCAACTAAATTTTGTTCCATTAACTTCGCTTTTTGTTTATTCTTAAATACTATAAGCCGGGTTAATATGGAACCAGTGCGTCTGTGGCAGTGTCTTCTTGCATAGTGCTTGCATCGTCTTTGAATTTACAAGTACACGCATTACACTTGACCTGGTCACAGAGTTATTTTGGTTTGTAAATGGAAAACCATTTAAGTGGATTTCCTATAAACTTTCTTCTGCTGCCTGTAACTTTGAAGAGCTAACTAACTGCAGGTATGTCGGTATAAGTGCCCCTTATGTGGTGGCCATTCTGTAAAACAGCTAACTTTTACTAACATTTTCTTCAGCCATTGAAAAGTGAAAAAATTATTTCTGCAGAATACAGAGGTAACTTAGTGACAGCACATATACCTGCAGAAACAGGGGTAACAACTGAAATTAAAAAAAAATACAAGTAATGTTAGTAAAATTAGGGACATTTGTGAGTGGTTTATTAAAAAAGTCAGTGTTTTACTTCTGATTACATAATCTTTTCTATATGTAGGTTATAATTACTCAAAATATTTTGTTAATACGTCTTTATTCTGTTTCTCCTCATTCCACTAAACGTATAAGTAAGTGACTAACAGTTCTATGCAGATACCTTCGTTACAGGATTCTGTGTTAAAAGCAAGCGTTGTGGCCTTTTTTTCGCTACCCATTCACTGAAAAATTTGAAAATAAGTGTGGTACAATTTTGATTAGTCACCTTGCGTAATTCAATTCAATTACGTTTCCAATCTTATTTTGTATAAATGAGTACAGGTCGACAAATATTTGGATTTTAAGGTGGTTTGCAAGATAAAACTCATCAAATTGACAAACTTTGTGACGAATAAATTCTACATATGAATGAAAGAAATCTCATAAACTGAGCAAATTTACAACATATAGAGCTAAGCTGTTCAATTAAACACTCATTCGGGTTGAAATATCTGTCACAATAAGTCTGAAAACAACCACACACCTTCGTGTTCCGGTGGTCGTCAATGTCTACACATTTAGTTCACTCACAATGTGTTGAGAACTCAATCATCTAAGTATTCATTAATGCTCAAAATCTCTCAGACCCAGGCTTGCAATGATCATACTGGAACATTACAGTGCATCTAAATTCATTTATACCTATGTAAATATGAGCATACATATATTGCTTCAGATCCTTCGTAATTTTACCAAAATCTCTAGGTTAATGAAATTTTATTTTATTTAATTCGTTAATGGTTTTCTTTATACTTTGTTTTAGAAATTCATTCTCCTGTTGAGATTCTTGGATACAAATCCCGAGCTGTGCATGTAATATCACTACACTTTCATTATTAGTTTTTACTTTGGCTTTTAAGTCTTCAGTATACCGTGGCACCACATATTTTAATGTTTCAGCATCAATTTTTATAACACCTTTCACTTACCGCTTTCACTCTTTAATTCTTTAGCTTGTTTAGCTTGCTATCAAATTCATCTGGCATTTTTTGTCCCATTATAATTTATAACTCATGCATTTCTGTATGCAACACTTCTTTAATCAGTCGTATATTTTCCGGTTTCATGTTTATTATTGTAATGCTAGAGTTTAAAACTATTTTATTTTAATCCTTTCCGTGACCAAGACCCGGTAATAATTATAAGCATCTGTTGACTTAATCCGTGCGCAACTTATCTCAAGTTACATAACCCTTTCAGGATCTAGTAGCTATACACACATACATTTCGCGCGTCAGATTTTCACCAACAGTAAAGTCCACGACTCACCGTTCACAACTTCAATTGAGTAACTCGTTGTTTGCGGGGCACCAGCTGCGCCTGCACAATGAACCGGCTTTGCTCTCGAATCTGCACCGTGGCCGTCGAATTCGCGTCCCCACGTGTCGAAAGCTGAAATCGCCGCGCACACTGCGAAATGCGCTGCTGAGGGTTGTAAAAAGAAAAAAAAAGAAGATAAAAGTTTAACGTGCCGTGAATAGCATGGTCATTAGAGATGGAGTGCAAGCTCGGATAACGAAAGGATTGCGAAGGAGACCTGAAGTGCGCTTGTCGAGGGAACCATCCTGGCTTTTGTCTGGAGCGATTATAGGAAATGGCGGAAGTACTAAATGGGTGTGGCTGTTCACTGAATCTGAACCTTCGTCCTCGCAACTGCGAGTCGTGTGTGCTGACCACAGTGTCATCTCCTTCGGTCTGAGGCTCCGTTCATACGGAAACGGCGTGCGGCTGACGTCTGACGGGAAGTGCTGCTGTTTAAAGGCACTTCCGTGGTAGCAAATGAAGCAGTTCCTACTGAGGTGGCGTAGAGGGGAGACTTCGTCCCGCACCCTGTCCGTTCCTAGCCGGCAGTGGCGGACCGAAGCGACGCTAGGCGCCAACGTTCAAGCAGTATGTCCTGCAGTTTTCATTAATTTGAAGTCATACCATGTCTCGTACAACAATTATTTTACGCAGATGAAGCAACGATACATCCGACTTTCTAGGTATTTTCTCAGCGAACTTTTATACTTCGCGTAAAAAGATGAAATGTTGGGAAGGTGCGCCTAGCACTCGCTCACTGAAGGTCCTGCACAGACCTACTTTTGTACTCGTATGTAGACAGTTCATCCAATCCGGAAATCGAAAATCTAGACAATATTATCATGTTAACCAACTGATATTATCAAGCTGTCGATCCCATGGATACCTAGACATTCGAGGATGCTTTAATTTAAAGTTTGGTAACAGATGACAAAAGAAATATTTTTGTGGTTGATGTAATTAAAGAAAACAATTTTCTGATTTTTTATTCCGTTACTAATACTGTGCAGCCTTGCTTGTCAAATTTCATGATGCTGCATCAATGGGAACTACCCTATAGATATTAATGAGTAAATTTAGAAGTATCGAAATATGTGACATAAATAGCCGTATGTTTTGGCTGAAATGACTTAGAAGCTTAAAATTTCTTCACTGACAAACGAACTACACCTAAGTATTAAAAGAGCATCTTGATACTTTCACGTGATCCTGAGAGTCTTAAGACAGATGGGCAGCCAGATATTCTGATAACAAATGATAAAATTATTTCTATTCCTTTATTATTGTTAAAAATTAACAATTTTCGGATTTTTTCCTTTACGTGTACAGTTAAACTTCGGTTTTTTTCCAAATTTCACGTTTCTAGACTAACGTGAAGTACCTTATAGGTTTTGATGAGTGGGTCTGCGAGTGTTAAAATATGTGACATCAATGGCCGTATCTTTTGATCGCTTTGGCTTAGATCCTAATGTTTATTATACCACCAAGGGACTATATACCTTAGTATGTGACACAAATTTCGGCTTGCTACGTCTGCCTGTTTCCAAGGAAATGAGGGTTTGGCAGACGGAGGGAAAGACAGCCAGTGGGGTAACATACGACAAAAAAAAAAAAATTCTATGACAAAGTTGCAAGTCAACGATTTTCCGGGCTTTTGATTTGGTCGTACTATGACAGCCTGTTTCTTGCCACATTTAATTGTTGTAGGTCAACGTGAAGTATCCTGTGACTTGATATGTGTGCTTGCGAGTATCAAAATGTGTGACGGTACGTATCCATATCTTTTGATATCTTGGTCTTAGAAGCTTCACTTTTTTACGTCAAGTAGGCACTGTAATTCTTGATATGTGATATGAATGTCAACTTGATACGTCTAACTGTTCAAAAGAGAAAGGGGTCTAATCGGACGGACGGACAGATAGCCTCCTAAAAAAAGGAGGACAAAAAACCGCTTGTTTTGATATAATTACAAATTAAAAATTCTCAGATTTTTTTTCTTTCGTTGTTATGCAAAAGCAAATTTCACGATTCTAGGTCAACAGTTAGCACCGTACGGGTTTTAATGACTTAGCTTGGGAGTATCAAAATATGTGACATAAATGGCAGTAACTTTTGACTGCTTTGATTCAGAAGATTCACTTCTTTACACTGCCTGCGGACCGTAGACGTTAATATTTGATAAATTTCAGCTGTATACATTTACCCGTTCCTGAGAAAAGCAGTTTTGAAAAGTCGGCCCGAGAGACAGACTGACAAACTGGTGGACGGACAACAAAGTGATGCTGTAAGGGTTCCGTTTTTATCGACTAAGGTAATGAACTCTCAGAACCGCCTGTTCTAGTAATCACAAGTGTTCTCCGCTACGCAGTCTATCATATTCGATTTTGAAGAATCTTTTAGGTAGAAAAAATGATATTTTCGCATCTTAGTCTGACATTACAGCTTGATAGTTAACTGGTTTTATTTCCTTCTTGCCTATTGTTATTGACATTAGCCAAATAAGTAAACCATTGGTCATGTTTTGAAAGGTTTGCAGTGAAGAATATAGTCAACGGGGCATGTACGTTCTGTGGGTTTTAGGACATAGATTGTTGTTTACTTGATACAGCTAACATCTACAAATTGTTTTTAACAGAGGATGGAGGGCGATACCTCTTTCCATTACTGACTAAATGTGTAATATATTAGACGATTGACGGCGACATACTACGATGCGCTCCACTAGACATTGTAACCGCACACTGTACGTATTTGTGGCTTATTTATCTCTTTCTTACGTGTTTAATGAAGTCAGTTATCCGCACTTTAAGTTAACATTAAATTAAGAGTTATTTTCACTTTAAAACTAGAGATAGACAATCGCAAATCCATCGGCAGAGTTTGTTAAATATTGTGTAAGTAAATTTTTCATGTCTACCCTAAAAGTTTACTCACGAAACATTTAATAACTATTTTTGTTCTTATATTGTCGAGCAAATGGCGTGTTAACCAGCGAGCAATGGTTGTGCAATGGGATTTTGCTACTGATATAACTAACGTATACTATACATTTTGTTGTTACCTACAACCTTACTCATTATGTACTTTTTTGTACTTTACTGTTGCAGTAAGTTTAAATGAGGCAGAACTTCGGAAAAATACCATTAATTTTAGTATTTTACAACGTTGAATCTGTGTGGTAACAACAATGAGCTGTTGAAACACTCTGGCTTTTTTGTGTTACTTATTACAGAAGTAGAAACCTTACTTCCAGAAAGTACAACAACACGGGTCAAAGTACATAATGTTGATTTATGAACAAATCACCACAACCAGCGGTAGAGGTTACGGAAAAAATTAAAACTATTTCTTTTGCAATTATACTAACCATATACAGTCAACATAAAATTTTGTGTTCCCAATCAATAGGTCATGCCAGACGGACTTTCAAAACCGCTGTTCACTTGGTACTTGCGCATAGAAATTCCGGTTTTCAGATGGGTTATACTGTAACATGTCAACTAAGGGTTTCTTCTTCGCACTTCTTGCTGGCATACATTTATCAAACAAGATACGAAAAACTGAAGTGTTATCTAGCGGCAGGTGTCTTTTCCCTATACCTCCTAACTTCTTGGCAGTCGTTTGACAAATCCTGGCTTGCCGTAAGTTATGTCTTTGTCTCCCCCTAGTGTCCTTGGGTTGGAAAATGGAATGTGTAACAAGAATATTCCTGCTATTTTGAATCAGCCTCTTTACAACCGTCTGTCTAGTGCTCTAGGATTCGTGTAACACTGTGGTTCCGTTGTCCGTAGTGTTGGCTGTGACTGGAGTCAAATCGTCTGGGTGAAAGAACTTTGTTCGTGTAGCACTTCCACACTACATCCTCAGTTATTTGTTGGATGTATTCAAACTCTGTCTTTCTCTAAGGTTCTTAGCCTCTACAGCTCCTTCTCATTCCATGGTGGTTAATCCTTTCTTCTTCTCAGTGCTTTTCCAGTGTTTCTTTTTCTTTGGATTCTGTGGAGAACCTCCGCATTCCTTATTTTATCAGTCTACCAAGTTTTCAACAGTCTTCTATAGCATCGCATCTCAAACGCTTCGATTCACATCTTTTCCGGTCTTCCCACTGTGCATGACTCACCGACAAAGATATGTTCAAAACGTACATTCTCAGAAATTTCAACCTCAAATTATGACCTGTGCTTGATACTGCTAACTTCTCTTGGACAGGAATTCCTACTTTTTCTGGGCTAGTCTGCTTTTTGTGTCTTCCTTGCTTCGTCCATCATGCTCTATTTTGCCACCAAGGTAGCTGAACTTCGTCTGCTTCGTAATCATGATATTAAGATTCTCGCTTTCTCATTTCTGAAGCCTCTCATTACTTTTGTTACTTTCCTGTTTCTTCTTAGTCCGTTATCTGTACTCATTAGGCTCTTCGTTTCATTTAATAGACCTGTAATTCTTCTTGACTTTTATTGAGGATGGCAAATCAGCGAATTTTTTCATTGATACCCTATCACCCTATATTTAATCCCCCTTTCTTTCGTTTATATCCATCGTTACTTCTTCGGTGTACAAATTAATCAGTAGGGGCCCCAGATACAGCACCCGTCTCTTACACCCTTTTTAATGTGAACAAACGGGCGATATCTTCTCGAAGTCTCTGGCCGTCGCCTAAAGGCATCACTTTGACCGGTGCGGCTATGCTCCGATCCTCGCCAAGTACTCGCGGCCGTGTTTCAACAACACCTGCTCGTTCAAATCGAAACACTGAAAACATACACAAGTTTGCAGTTGTCAGATAAAAGCATAATGTGTAAAACTCTTTAAAGATATTTTAAACGAGTGTATATCATTTCATAGCTCGGGCCGCAAAGGCAGTAGTGTGCTCTAAGTGCCCATCGGATTACCAGTATAAGCTCTGTATTACGTCTTTTGATCATGTGTTCTTTATCAGAACATTACACCAAGAACTCTCTGAGAACAGCACGCTATGAGTTTCCTCTCAGAACTACTTCGATCACAAAAAAAGTCCGATAGAATCCCAAGTTTAATTTTGGCATTGTTCTAGGAACGATTATTTTCTTTTCGTTTATATTAAAACTCGATAATTTAATTCTACAGCAATTTTTGAATAACTACGTAATTATTATTTCTCACAGGGTCTTTCATATTTACATTTGCAATATGTTTATATTTACAATAATCACGAAATTTCTAAGTTAAGAATGTGAGCTTCCAATAAGAATATACCGCTCTTTTTCCTTATCAGATACAAATATGTTAATCTTTTAGAATCACTTAGTAGGGCAGAGTCTTATTTGTTTATGTAACAAATATTAACTTGATTTTTTACTGGATGGATTACAGCTAATCGAAATTGTATTTCAGCTCTTCACAGCGATAGAAGGCGAGAACGCAATCGTGTGATTACTTGAATTTATAAATAAATTAGCTTCTAGTTGCAAGCATGTTTTTAATATATTTATTGCGTTATTGATTTACATATGAAGATATGCCTTTAGTCTCAACACGGATTATGAAATAAAGGAATTTAAAGCATCCTTGCAATTACAGGCAAATTTATTTATAAATTCGAGTAAGCAGAATTAAAGTACAGAGCAAGTGTCAAGTCTTGTGTATGGATCTCAGTTTCACTGTATTTGCACCACATGAAAACTGGTCTTCCCCTTTTGTGTCAGCATAAACAGCTGCGTGGTCGGTGGACCGCACGACAACGAGTGAACGGAAATAATATTTCAAACACCATTCTCAGCTTTATGTCAAAGTTCAATAACATTAATTTTAAGGGAGTTTTTCACGAATCATTCATAATAGAACTATTTTAATCTTGATTGTAAAGCGTTTCCAAGAAATACAATATCAATATCTTAACAAGACCATTTAAATAGGCGCCAACGGTGATAATCACACATCGGCGGATCCAGGCACTCAATTGGATCCATAGTCACTGGTAGAATTGCAGTCGCAGTCAAATCACTTCAACGAACTAAACTCTAAAATTACATTTCGAATATAAACAGAGCCCCAACAAATTTCTTTTTGAACCAAAACTGTAACACACTATAATTTTAAATCAAGAATGATCATGTAATTTTATTTTTAAAAAGTTGGCTACTGAGCTTGGCTGAACATAAACGGCAGAAATAGTTCAAATCTTCAAATATTGGATCCTTTTAAGAAGAGTCCAATATTCTTCCAGAAGGCATCTGGTTTAAACAGCACTGATCGTAGACACTTTTTACAATTAAGAATACCTGCTTGAGGCTTAATAACCACAATGGCCAGCTGTGCTCCAAAATTTATATTAATTTGGTTAACCACAATCAAATAAAATATTGCCGTATAATGGACATTCAGTGGCAACAAAAGTTTGTGTATTAAACTACATAATGAAACGGGTGTTCAGCCAACATACAACGCTCTGTGATTATTCCAAAATGTGATTCAAATTGCACAGGTGCTTTACAACTTGTGAAATAGATAAACTTCTTCACGCAACAAGGTGTCCTAATCACTGGGCCCAGTATGAGGAGGCTATGTAGTACTTGAGATTAACTATCAAAAAGCCGAAAGCGCTTTGGTTTCCAAAATGTTATAAGTAAATATGTTTTACTTGGTCTTGCTAAGCACAATGAAACCAGCAGACGAACACTAAGAGCGTTATGGAACTGGAAATCCACAGCCTTATTCAAAAAGTATTTATTATTCAGATGACTAGTTTGAACGCTACATTTGTCATTTTCAGGTCCTGCAACCAACTGAATAAGTATTTCCAGTATTTAGCTATCGCATCACAGGAAGTAAATATTTGGTTTATAGTAGAACCCAAATATGACTCAAGTGAAGCTTTGAAATTAGTGACCTGAATAATAAAACTTTTTAAAATAGTGATGTTCCACTTCCATTGCTTATAATATCAGCTGCTGTTCAACGTCCACCAGACTGATTGACTTTCATAAGTTAAACACTAACAACGTTCGCTTAGCATCTGGGACTCAGTTCATGCTCAAAAGTTAATTACGAAACATCAAACATGCAAAGGCTACTATGCAAATGCTCTGCGTTGCATTCACCCAAACTAAAAACTTCCGCCAGACACAAACATGAGCGCAATTTGTAGTGTTTTCCGTAACGCAATAGAATTAGCTGCTACTACGTTTTTCATAACCAGTCTCAACTGGAGGCACACACCGACAAGCACATAAAAGATTCAGCGCCATATTTCACAGACAACAAAACCACTCACCCGATCATACATGTAGTCTTGACAAATAGCAAGGTGAATTAATACATGCACATTCCCGGTACAGGCAGTTGACATCAAAGTGCATGAAGTGCAGAGGAAGGCGTTCCACCGACCAGGGTACATTCCAGTAACCACGCAGATGACTCGCTACAAGATGCTGGGTAGCCAACTGGCTAAAGCCCTCTCCCACGGCCATGCCACGTCTGGCCATAGCTCGCCGCACTTGCTAGCTGCTCGCTTCCTGGTGCCTGGTCGAGCTGTCACTCCTTTACTGACCCTGGCGGCTCGAACACTGTCATCTAACACCACCTGCACCGTCCACACACACCCTGTAACTCCCCTATCCTGTTTCTCAGTCAAAGAACGCAGTTACAGTCGGAAAAGAGAAGATTGATAGGAACTCGTGTGGCTCACACCCTACAATGAACATCAGGGTAGTGACTTCACCCAACCCTCTGTGTTACATCACATAGTGAACAACGTGATCCACTGTGTTATGTAACAGCATGTACATTTCTTTTTAATTTTCCTTTTATTGACCGCATATTCTTCTCTGAAACAATATATCTTATAGGAAAGTGAGACGCTGGGAAAAAAATTATCTTGGTGGCTTAATATTTCAGGAACTTGAAACAGTCCCATGACGTAAAAAAGATGAAGAACGCCCACTGCTTTTTCTCTGCCGAAGATATTCTCCTTCATTGTTAAGTGAAAATTGAAACCCATTTTAGAACTGATCATTCTTCTAATTGAGATATCGTTGGTACCTCTTCTCGACGTTGGATTAGGGCATTATAGACACCCTGACACCCTTGCCCGTGTAACACCTACAACGCCTCTCGGTGTTAATAAACCAAAATAGCTCCCAAATTAGCTCCCATGCCCTCGAAATATAAATTCAGAAAATGTCCCAAGCCCCTCCACAAGTAGTAATTTACGAAATAGAAATAATAGACAAATAGAGAAAAATCTATAGTAGAAAAATAATAGAAAAAGAAAAGGATTTTAATCACAAATTTTGGAAGCATGGGAGTGGGGAAAAACGATAGAAATGGTTTAATTATTAGTTATTCTTATATATGAGAAAATCAATATTATAGTCACTGAACGTAGGTCTTCAACACCAAAGATAGCGTTTACTAAAGTATAAATAGACATACAATGCAGTTATGATACTCCAGTCTCTGTCCTCTAGTCTGTTCGAAGTCAGTTAGGACGTACAGCTTTAGCAAGCAACAATAGGAGCTTTATTAAACCAGAGTGCAAGAATAAATCGCGCCGAGATTGTTCTTTGGGAAGCATTAATTTCAGATCAGAATTAGAACTTTGTCATATTACAGGAACGGGGAGGTGATCAATAATCTCTCTGACTTTAACGTCGCTTCGTGTGAAGATTTAAATATTTTACCGAATTAACGATTTTTGGACTGATTCGGACTTTGTATTGTGATAGTGGAAAAGCTTAGTTTATGGATATTAAACGGGAACAATCTTTTTTATCGAAAGCAACAGAACATTGTTTAGTATCTCTGATATTGACGGGATTTTAGATTAGATACTTATTCAAAGAACCCCTTTGAATGCGATCGTGTGAATCAACTGATTTATTAATAATTATTGCTAAATAAAATAACGTGTTAATTTGAAGCTGACTATTCGTCTTGAACTTTAGTTCGATTTAGGTTCAGAAATAATTAGGTTACGTGATTTTCACCAAGAATAAACTGCAGACTAGTAACTGAAACAAGTGAACGAGAATCAATTGAAAACACTAGTGTTAATTTACTTATGGTTTTTTCCTTCAAAACTGGGAAGACATTACGTGTAGAGACTCACTGGAGTTAATTTAAGAACTAGCCGGGATAAAAGAAAACCCCTCAATACCAGTCAATGTATAGATAAATTAACATTACTACTTTCATGCAACATACGGATGTCCAGATAAAAAAAGGGTCGCTACATCCGGCAAACAGTTTTAACGTGACAGGAAGTTTCCCGGAAGTTTCGAACCAGCACACACTCGACTGCAGGGTGAAATGTTAGTGCTGGGCGTGACTCGTTGCTCAGCCGTGGACAGCTATAGGAGTCGGATAGGCGTTTAATTACGCTATCGTAAGTCAACCTGCGTCTGTATGCTCTTCCACGAAAAACTGCTCTGGATTGATTTCGTTGTTGTCGAATTCCGAGACCTCCCTTTCACTCCTCCCAAGATACAGGCGTGATGGTGGCTCGCAGAAGCCTCTGGAATATGTCGAAATCCAAGACGTATGAAAATGCTGCGGCGAGGATACGATGAGCGACTGCAGTAGGCATAGGAAGGCTCGGCACGACATGCTACAAACGGATAAAAATTAAGCCACTGATAACAGAGATTCTCTGTAGACGGTCGAGATGCCTCATGCACTTGCAATATAATGAACTATTGTAAGCAAATATCCTATTGGCGGAATGTGAAGAACACGTTTCCAGACAGTCCCTTGAGGCAAGAAACGGTGTTGTATTGTATGACAGGCGAGGCTTGTAAATAGAATTGCGGATTTCTGTATGTTCAGGCGAGTACCCACTGGACTGCTGGTAAGTATCCGAAATAAGTTAGGCAAGACTGATATCTTTGTTCAGCTCGTCTATATTAGATTAATACTTTCCTCTTTGCTGAGGTGCTGTAGCATGGCGCATTTTCCTTTGTTGGTATCAAATGTCTAATAATAAAGGTGTATTTCTAACTTTCAGTTCTATCTAATATTCCTCTGCTCTCTTTTTCCATACATTTACCATCACGGGGTCTAGATTTGGCAGTGTAGGAATCCAGAGTCTCGAATTGGTAACACTGTATAAAAAGGTATCGGGTTTCCAACCGCGTCAGGTGATTAGAATTGCACGAGCTACATGTGGATACGTGGACTCGGCGTCCATTGCGCCCGCTTCAACCCCACTATCGCTCGGTCCCATTCCGTATCGAGTTGCAGGCCGTCGTCTCTGTGTAGAGTATTATCATTTTTATTTCCCTGGCTTGTTTAATTACACAGTCCCCGATGTCGTTAGTGCGAGCCACGAAGGCGGTTTTGTCACTTTTTTTTCATGTCACCATTCTCTAAAGCACTCGCAGCTAAAGCGGTTTTCTCGGGGTAGCGTTGGGGATAAAACCTCTCATGCTCCATCCTGTGGTGTTCCAGAATGCGTACTGTTTGTCCGGCGTAAGTCTGGCCGCACTCGCCATGTGCCATACACAGCTGTGGTGTTCTGAAACCTACTGTATCTTTAATTGGTACCAATAATTGAGCGATTTTTGTCGGAGGCCTGAAGATGCAATCAGATCTTGTGTCGTTTCAGCAGGCGATTTATCTCGACCGGCACGGCGGAACATAATGACAAGAAAGCTAGTTTCTTTTCCTGCTCCTCGTCGGTGGTCTTACTGTGATTCTTGCTTGAAGTCACGTCGTGTATTTGATAGACGTTACAACCCCTTGCTGGCCGGAGTGGCCCAGCGGCTCTAGGCGCTACAGTCAGGAACCGCGCGACCGCTATGGTCGCAGGTTCGAATCCTGCCTCGGGCATGTATGTGTATGATGTCCTTAGGTTAGTTAGGTTTAAGTAGTTCTATGTTCTATGGGACTGATGACCTCAGAAGTTTAGTCTCATAGTATTCACAGAGATTTGAACCATTTACAACCCTTGCTCCTGAATACTCTCCGTAGGTATGTCAGCTCATGGGGCAGGTTATCAAAGTCTGGTACCATTGTTGCACGATGCACCAATGTTTCGCGGTACAGGGAGACCGGATCTCCTTCCTGACCCTCCTCCCCCCCCCCTCCCCGGTCCAATATCTGTGCCACTGTATTTGTACACCCTGTCTGTCTGTAATATCTATTGTCATCCGCTGTGCTACTGTGAGAACTTGTTCGAAATTTTTGCAAATGGTGTAACTAAGGTGAGACGAGGGTACCAGCGCAGTATTCACCTAGTAGGATTTGGTAAACCGCCTGAAAACCACATATATGCTGGCCGGCGCCCCGGCCCTTATGTTAATCCGCCGTGCGGATTATTCGGGCTCGATGTACATCTCCGAATCCAGGAAGCGGCGTGCCATCGTAGGTTTGCGGTGGCATTTAATAATTTAGATTATTGAGGATGTAAAATGCTGGACATGGTGGACAAAACAGCCTGGCAGGACAGGCTAAGGATCGTCGAATCGAGCAAAATGTTGACCATCAGCAACAAAGTCTCTGGTGTATGTGCATTTAAGCTAACTTATCCAATAAAATACTTCTTTCGCTAAGTGGCGCAGTTATAAATTAACTTGGCTAAAAATAATTGTGTCATCTGAACAATTAAAGCTAGAGAAACTTCAAAATCAAATCAAAGATTGGTCTCCACGTCGTAGGTTCGAGTCCTCCTTCGGGCGTTGGTGTGAGTGTTGTCCGTAGCGTAAGTTTGTTTAAGCTAGATTAAGTAGAGCATAAGCTTAGGAACCGATGACCCATAAGACCTTACCACAAATTTCCAAATTTCAATGGTTGGTCACGTCTAGTGCAGCTTATCTGCTATGAGTTTGGTAAACCTTGACTGTTATATTAAGTACACCCAGAGTAGTGTAACTTCATAAATTTCGTAAGAGAATAAGCTTCACTGCAAAAAGAGAATATCAGTAAGAAATTCGACATACAGTGCTGTAATGTGAAATCGTCAGGCTCCATAATTTAACTTATGCTAATATACGTAGAGCTTATATGAACTGTTATACTAGCAAGTACAGTAAATTAAGAAGTTAGAACTGTATATGATGAAGAAATATGGTTTAACTTACGTGGGACACGCACACTAATGTTTCCAAATCATAATATACATCTGGGATACAAGTTTGATGATTGCAAAGATGCCTCCACCTACTGTAGCAGCTCTCGAAGCAACTTTACGTTTCATCCCTACGAACAACAGTGAAAATGGAACTGTGAAAACAGAGTGAGTGCCAAATGGTACAACACCAAGCTGTTCGGTGGAAGCGTTTCATCTGCCCACACGAAGCTCTGTTCCCCACTCAATAGGCGGACGGGCATTTTGCAGCGCGCAAACTTTCAGTGCTGGTATACATGGATTGTGGTTTGTGCTGCGAACAGCTCGGCACTGTGCTTTAAACCCTGGTGGTAATGTACACATCAGGAGCGATAGTGTGTGACGTCGTCGCGAAGTAACCTTTCGCAAACAGCATTTGGGAAATAACACATTATTTCAACGAAGTACGAGGGTAATCCCAAAAATAAGGTCTCCTATTTTTTTTTCCAAAAAAGTACTGAACTCTATTTGTGTAGCAGTTGGTCACACTGTTATGAAAAGTGCTTCACGCGCTATGTGTAAACATGCACACGCCGCGCTGAGGCGCTCAGTGTTGGCTTGGCAGCCGTTGAGATTGTAGCTCCCGTTGGATGTTACCGCCAAGTGCGAATTGCGCCCAGTTATTCGGGTTTTGAACGCAAAGGGCACTGTACCGATTGAAATCCATCGACAATTGACGGAAATGTATGGTGAGTCGTGCATGGATGTCAAAAATATTGGTAAGTGCTGTAGAGAGTTTGCAGCTGGTCGGACAGAAATTCACGACGAACAAAGGAGCGGGAGACCTTCAATTTCTGAGGAGACAGTGTTGAAGGTCGAGCAAAGCTTGCGTGAAGATCGGCGGGTCACCCTGGATGATCTCTGCACATTGGTTCCGGAGGTTGCCCGAAGCGCCGCTCAGAGAATTAACGGAAACATTGAAATACCGTAAGGTGTGCGCACGATGGGTGCCACACATGCTGACTGAGGACCACATGCGGCAACGAGTTGATGGTTCCCGCGTATTTCTTCACCGCCTTGCAGCCAAACAGGACAACTTTCGGGACTCAGTTGTCACGGGTGACGAAACTTGGGCATGCCACATTACACCTAAGACCAAGCTATAATCACGCCAGTGGCGGCATCCTTCTTCGCCAAAGTCGCGGACCTGGCGGCAAGTTGGTATGACATGGGCGTACAAAAATTGCCACAGCGTGCAAAAATGCACGGACAGAAATGGTGATTATGTAGAAAAATAGCTAAATGTTCAAGCTGTAAACTGATGTAAACCATTGTAGAAATAAACAGATCTATGTACTTATAAAAAATAGGATTGCTGAATGTGATATGGATAGTATGCTTTTTTCCATTGCTTTATTCAGTAAGTTGTCACTGATTGACAGGTACTTGATGAGTCATTTTAGTAGCCTTGAAGTATGGAAAATTTTCTCCCAGCTCTTGTTCTGATGCTACTACCCATACGACGCCAACATTAGATTAAATTTTAATCGTTGGTCTTCATTGAACTCTCTTAGGTCTTACAGTTTAGTCGTCCTTATTTTAAGTTTAAATTAAAAACAATGTCTGAAACTTTACACACGATATTCTGATAACTACAGTCAGAGTTGTATTTCAATTATAGCAATAAAAAATTTAATCTTATAAACATAAAATAAGGGGAGAACGAGAAAACTGAAGCTGGGAATTAGAATCTCTATAAGACTTTGTCTAGCAACATTGAAATTGCACTCATTTGTCAACGGGAGCAACGACCCATTTCCTAAATTAATTTTTTCTCTTGGCAAGGAAATAACCTTCCTGCTGTTTTGTAGTACTTTGTTGGTAGTCGAGTATTTAATACAAAGAAGGTTATAATAACACATGTTTGCAATTTGAGTAGGGATTGTAACGGTCAGATAGCTCTTGAAGCGGATGTAGGAAACGTATTTGGGTTTGTAACATTTATGGAGTTGATGAAACAAGTGCATAGTAATCAGGCCCTCAGGCTAAGGAAAAACTCTGATGAAAGATTTGAAGGCAACACAGACAAGTTCCAGAAACGAAGAACAGTAAGTTATGATGAACTAGCCGAGCGGTTCTATGCCCTTCAGTCCGAACCGCGTTGCTACTTCGTTTGCAGGTTCGAATCCTGCCTCGGACATGGATGTGTGTGATGTCCTTATGTTAGTTAGGTTTCAATAGTTCTAAGTTCTAGGAGACTGATGGCCTCAGATGTTAAGTCCCATAGTGCTTAGAGCAATTTGAACCATCTGAAGTAGCCTAATGTTTCACCGTTAGGATGTTTTTGTAGGACGACCATTATAAGACTGTCAGAATTATGTATGTTTCTCATGTGTCTTGATAAAGTCTTTGTGTTGTTGTACACTGTGAAGTAACATGTCTCGATTCATTCTCTCTAGTCTAAGCTCTCATATAGTATTGGCCAAAGCCCTCTGAGGGAGCGAAAGGGATGTCTATATCGATTACAATTAACTACAGAAATAATTAGCACAGATGTGAACTGTGAAATCAGAGAGATGTTTCTTGCATTTAGTAGAGTATTAACTGATTTTGTAGCTTCCGGTAATCCTCGGCCTGATCGATTTCTGCCAGCCCTTCCACACCTTTGCATAAGGTTGGTGTTAGTATTTTCAAACGGCGACTTATGAAAGTGATATTTCAGTAACACATTCACCTGTCAATATCTGTCTTCTTTAATACTGAGATTATTACACACTTCTTGAAGATTTTGCTTGTGCTGTGTATTCTGCGCACTACCTGGAAGTGTTTTCTCTTGGTTGGTTCCCGCAAGGTTGACAGCAATTCTGGAAGAATTTTGTCTACAATTGGTATTTCACTGCTCCGATTCTTGTCGCGGTTTCACTTCACCCGTTTCATCACCCACTTCCTCCCCCCATTTTACAGTACTGTCATCAAGTTGCTTTACTTTTATGGCACACCAAAATATTTTTGAACTTTTCAGCCTTCCATTTTTGCTTGTTACTGGTTTGTCATTTTATATGCAAACATCATGAACTGGACCACATATTTTAAGAAGAAGAGAGCACAATTTCAAGATCTCAGCCTCAGCAATTGGTCGCGAGCAGAAATTTGGATCACAACTGCGACAGTACGCATTTATGACCGTCTGAATGCACAGCCTTCAAACTTCGCGCGCAACGGTTGTTTGTCCCCGCTCCGTCCTACAAAAGCCCCAGACTGCACGAACGCGAAATACAGTACCGTGAAGTAACAACCAGAGCCCTCCTGTTCGAGGCCTGTTAACGCCAATGGAAAAGGAGGGGTCACTTCCGCCGAACATATTTTGAAATCTAGATGGAAAACACGTTGTTTCGCACGAAAGAAGCACCTGGTATATCATTCTGACGAACTTATATGTCCATGTCCGGAAATAAAAATGAATAAGCCTTATCAGCTCAAGATTTATTAGGAAATAAAGTTAACAATTTTCGATTTACAGTGTAGTTGTGCCAATCACATTGAAGAACAGGGCAACTTCGGCAAATGCAGTTCACTTTAACAATATCAGATTTTGAATCCAAAGAAAATAATATACAACAGTGATGTTAATATTTCAATAGCGCTCCGCTACGTCTTTGCACTGCATAAAAATGATCATATTTAGAGACCTCTGGGACCAACTACAGGCTAGAAACCGCGCATTGGACACAGTGAGTAAAGCAATGTTCTTGTTCATCGACGGTATGAATGCGAACCTCTTACTCATTCCGCCGTGGGCCCTACAGTACTTCAGGCTCGAGCGTTAGGCTGCTGCAGTGGGGCGCAGCTAGTGACAAACACCCGGTGCCCGCGAAGTTCAAAATTTGTACATTCAGCAGGTCAAAAGTGCTTACCTTTAGAATTATAGTCCAGATTTTCATGCGAGATCGATTGCTAGGCCTGATGTCTTGAAAGTGTGCTTTTTTCCTTCTTAGAATATGGGGTCGAGTTAGATGTTTCCTAGTTAGCTCCTCTTGTCGTTATAGCTGGTTCTCTTTCCTCCGAAGATTTCTTTAATTTCTCTATGGCTGGCATCCCCTTTACTCATAGCCATGTATGGTTCTTCAGCTCTGTGATATTTTTCTATAGCCTTCACCACTCGGTACTTCTTGTCAGTTTCGTTATACTTATAAAATTCCATTACGTATTCCTATGTATCAGTTTTATCAGCTGCATTTTTATATTATCTACTATAATCTGAACTTTCCGGTGTCAAAAGGTCTGTTCCATGCATATAGAATCTTGTTTTATAATTCCCAAACCAAGGATGTGCACTTGTTAAACTGTGACCTGCACAGAATTTTTCCAAGAGGTATGCTCCAAGTTCGTTCGTCCAGACCACGTTCTCCTAGTAGTCTTCCTTCTTTTCCATATGACGTTACTTGATTCTGCTTCCCCATTTTCATATATCCGCCCTCGTAACATACTGAATACCTACTTCTTCTTTCGTCTTTTTTTCAGACTGTTTCCCATCCGTGTGTACACTAGGAAAACTGTGATGGTTCGTAGGAAAAGAAGCTTTTGTTCGGAAGAAATATATTAAACACGCAAATGAAAACTGATTTTATAAAAGTAGACAGAAGAAAGGCAAATCCACATTCGTACTGTTTTAACTTTTAAATATAATTTTTGACATAGTTAAACGGACTAACAAGGAACACCGGAGTGCGAAGTCGCAAGTTCAGTCATTAGGAAGGCCCATTTGAAAGTGTTGTGTTAACAATTATGACAGAAAAAGTATTTGCTGCTAACAACTCACCATGTGGATCAGGAGGACGACAGAAAATAAATGTCCAAGCATTGCATTTCACAAAATGGACATTGTCGACATTCAACAATAGTTGGAAACAAACCTCTAATTTCCACCATAAACGCAAGTGAAAACCGGGGGGCAACAATGGTCAGAAAGTTTTGCATCATCATGGTCGAAGGCGAGCTCAATAGCAGTTACAAATCGTGCAAGATGTTGAGCTAGGTATCCACTCTTAGAGAATGGGTATAGAATCATGTTGGTGTAAAGGGGTGATGAGAACTGATGAACAGTCAGCCTTACACCTTAGCGTGAAAGTGGCTATGCTTTAAGGCATAACTGCCGGACAGTGCTAGAGTATGTTTTATGGGCACGAGGAAAACAAACATCAAGGTGCTGAATTTGTCCAATGGTTGTAGGTGGTAAGAACTGCAATATCACACACTTTTCAGGAGGTACAGTTTACTATAAAGGAGTATGATTTCTCCACGCAGATCAGGATCAAGCAAAATCAAGTTATTTTGACCAGTTATTGGCCAAAAGCAGTACTCTTACGCGTATTTACCCACTCTTGCTTGCTGTGACGTAAATTTTCCCTGCTGTCCTCGCGACATCACGCACACGAGAAAGAATCATAGGGGATAGAGCCCCGCTGACCTCTAGCAGCTGGCTTTCCAGCCAGTTTACCATCCAGATTAACAGTGAACATAAGTGTATATAAATGTGTTAAGGCATTGATGTTGTCTGATCTTAGTACAATTCGATTGGTACCTCTAAGATGCAAGGTTCGTTTCATACGTATTTCCTCTTCAGATCCTAATTTGTCGGAGTTGGAAACGAATTCCTTCCTGAACGTTGAGATAAATTTGCTTATCTCATCTACAGATTTTCACGCCGATTCCGCTACTTGCTGTGCATCGTCAAGTTGACGCTTTGTCTAAAACTTCGTTATCTGAAGTCTTCCAATTCCAAAGCACTGTTTGAAGTTATGCTGTCATCCACGGATTGCCTTGAAACCACTATGATCTACGTCGTGCGCAGTTTGATGTGCATAATGTGGTAGGTCACTATCATGAATATCATGTAAACTGTATCGAGCAAACACCAGTTTTTGTAAAAAGTGTGCCTTGTCCTTCCTTGTGTATCAGTAGTTTTTCTTAGGAACTACACGGTCATGATGCTGCGGACTTATTCAAAATCTGTTCATATTATTTCTTTTCTATGCTGCAGATAATCTTCCATGTAAGTAATTATTTTTAGTACCCGCTACTAGAACAACGATTGCCTTTACTAGAGTGTATATTTGTGGCTCCCTGTCAAACAAGGCTGACGAAGTACGTGTCTCGACACCTGTTTCAGTATAACTTTCACTTTTTCAGAACGTATCGTCACTACTGTACTCCTAAATGTGCATTGTCCACCTAGTCGACAGTATGCGACACCATACATTCCACTGACTCATCTTGCAGAAAGGCTAATATTTCGTCTGACATTTCTTTCACACTCTGCGACATTTCTTGGGCTCCTGTCTGACGAAATGTCAACTACGGCAACTGTTGTTGCAGATATAATTTAATGTTTGCTTTCTGAATGAGGTTTTCACTCTACGGCGGAGAAACTTCCAGACGGATTAAAACTGAGTTTGCTTTGCTTATCTTTGCCATTGCTCTGCTTTCTATTAACACCACTAGCACTGTAGAACTGTTAAGAGTTACTGGTCGTCTAAGCAGTTCATCTAAGCTCCGTTGCTTAACGCTGTGCTCACCACTGGATACCTCCAGTCTCTTCCCTTGTTTGCCATTAACAGTTAATATTGTGGTTGCATGGCAGACAAAATGTGAGGTGTCGAATGCTGCCAATATTATTTGCCTATTACGACCTCACACTTAACAGGTTCCTTGTAAGTTCTTGCATCTTTTAAGCTATTAAGCACGAAACGTAAGGTTCGAAATATTATAAACAATTTTTACATAAACCGGGATGCATGTTAAGAATCAAATAAAATTAAAGGAACGCAGCAGTATAGAAAGGAGAGAGATAGTTTCACATTCAGTCCTTACGTTTTTAAATCCGAGTCAATAGTAAAGGAAACCAAGGAAATGTTTGGAAAGTAAAACGGTGAGTATGTTTTCATGTCTGCTACTTTCTGCTATAGCGCTAACTCATCCTTCTACTAAATCTTGCTAAACAACTACTAATGTTCGGTACTAACATCATCCACTACCTTCTCTTTAATAAAGCGTTAGGCTCGAAACAAGTTGTTTCCTTCCTTAAACAGCGTAGAACATATACTTTCATACACTCATTTACATATGCGCTGACTTTATAATAACAATGAAAAAACTAGTAGTAAGCTTTAAATTATATAAGAACATAGGTATTATAAGTGTACAGGTATGGAGAAACAATTAAAGCTAAGTGTTTGAAGGTACTGTTACGTTGATAGAGTATTCTGACAATAGCAGACTTTGTTTATTATTGTGATTTAATAGATCGCATTCAGTGCAGTGATGTTAAGCAGTAAAGCATTCAATATTATTTTCTTCTTACATGTTACTACACCAGTTGGCGCTTAACTGATTCCGATGAGTAATTTTCATGTTGTATTTAAAATCCAATTTCGAAACACTCCTTTCTAGTAAGTGTAAATTTTACAATGTTTTTTTAAGCAAAGCTGCTCCTACGAGAAAAACTTGTGATCCCACTAAATACGACTAACCTACTGCTAAATTAAGTTGCTTTCAGCAATTTGAACCCCCCCCCCCCCACTTTCAGCGCACCCGCCCCCCCCCCCCCCCCCCCACCACCATACCCGATCTGATGACATAGGTAGAACGTGACAAGGAGTTCGGTCGGCACCGACTGGCCCATCCTGGAACAGAACGCGGAACTGTTACTTCTCGCTTAGGTTTCAGTAATATCCATTAGTAAATTCTGATCAATCAAAACATTATGATTACAGCCCACCGCGACGTTGGATGCCGCCTGGTGGCGTTGTGGGCACGTCACTCGGTAGCAAAAGCATGTAAGCGTAGCTGACACGGATGGGGATCACTCTACGGACGATATGGGCTGCAAATGTGGAACGGAAATCCATTTAGATAAGCGACTTTGATCAAGGGAAGATTATTATTACGCAGAGTCTGTGAACAAGTATCTCGGAAACGGCGAGACTGGTCGAATGTTCACGTGCTACTGTCAGAAGCATCCACGGAAAGAGAGAAAAGGGAAGTGAAACTATCGCTAGGAGCTAAATGGTTGGACGTTCATGACTCTTCACAGGACGTGGAGTTCGGAGGCTCATCTACTCTGTGAAGTTGGATAGATGACGATCTATGGCATCTCTGCCCAAAGAACACAATGCTGGTGCACCCACAAGTCTTTCGGAGGACATCGTTCATTGTACGTTGTTCAACAAGCAGCTCCACAGCTGACCACCCTTACGTGTTCACATGTTGACACAACGACATTGTCAGTTACGATTCCAGTGGGCACGGAACCAACGCGATTCGACTGTCAATCAATGGAAACGTTTTGGCTCTTCGCATGTACCACACTTTAGCTACACTAGGTCGATGACTGTCAGCACGAACGCCGTCATCGAGGTGAACGGCGACTCGAAACGTGCAGGCGCGACGGACGCGGGCAGGTGGGAGCTGTATTATGCTATATGATTCATTTTCCTGCGCTTGAATGGGTCCGATGGTAGTATTGTAAGACATGCTGACCGCTGCAAACCACCTGCATCCCTTTATGCTTGATGTCTTCCCCGACGGCGATGTAATGTTTCATCTGTTTGTCTGTGCCTCGGAGCTTGAATCGTACTACAATGGTTTGAGCATTATAGTGAACTCATGTTGATGTCACAGCGACTAAATTCGCATGATGTAAATGCTATGGAACCCGTCTGGGCGGCTATCGATCGCCATCACCGCGTGCGCCAATCGCAGCACGCTATTTATCCGAATTACGTGACCTATGCGTAGACATCTAATATCGCATACCTCCACAAAACTATCAACAAGCTGTTCGATCCCTACTCAGAATCAGTTTTGTATTTTGTTTCAAAGAAGTACAAACATCCTATTAAGCAGGTGGTCACTATGTTTTGACTCATCAGTGCGTAGTCAGAGATAGAGCGAATGTAGTTAATTAAGAAAACTTCAGTGCTCGTAAACTCTTCATTAGACAGGAGAATAATAATGATAAATAAATACACAATTTGTGTTTGAGTGCCTGCTTTCACACACAATCTGTCTCATAAATTATTTTTGTTGGCTGTAGCTTATGTCGTGGCTGAATTCGTGTTTCGTGATGATAATTGTGATCTTGATTTTGAAAATGACTCCATATCCGTTATCCTTAATGCTCTGACTGCTGTTCTCTTACTTTTATTTTCATTGTTTTAATACTGCAGTGAACGAATGTTACACAGGTAATTACGAACCATAATTGCGCGTGCACTGTCCTTCCGTCCAGCTCACGAAGTTGTCTATTCCATTTAGTCAGATAACAGCACACCATATTCAGCGGTAATTATCGTCCTCGTGCTGTTCATATTAATACGTTTCACGTATTGTTCTAACAGATGGTACAGGACCTCCGTCCATAACTCCATAGAAACTGTTCTTGCCCATTTCTTTAAACGCCACAGCTCACCATTAATTCACTGTTAATTATTGTTCTCCAGCTGTCCATATTATTCTAGTTCCTACGTCATTTTCAGCATTTCAGCAGCTTTGCGGGTAACAAACCAAACGAGCAGATCCCGACTATCGATAGTTCATCCCCAACTCTTATACAAGCTCTCACAACTATGATTGATACATTGAAATCTTGTAACCTAACGGATTGATTTACAGTTATTAAGGACAACGGCAGTAACAAGTAAACATCATGAAATAAAATAAAATGGAAATAAAACGTGTCATTTAAATAGGCTCCAGATAACAACTTCGTCATGACGCATGCACTTTGGCCGAAATTGGTTCTCAACGGTCAGTCGTGCTAAAAATCGTACATTCTGGATTAATTAGTTCTGGTAACATGTTAAGCGGCTGCTTCAAAGCCGGGCAAACTATCAGTTCGTACTTTGTCTGGGCGCGTTCTGATGTTCATGACAGTTGCTGACGACTCTCGCTTGAAAACGACGGTACACTGAAGAACAAGAAGCTAAGAGGAATAAAACGGCAGTTCAATTGTTACTCGACCAAACGTGACACATTCAGTCTGAGTGACATCATTTTCCCCCGTTGTTAATCACACGACAGAAATTTCAGCACTAAGGCCATTGTCAAGTGCTTCTGTAACATGATCACATCTGTTGAATGTTTCATAAAATACCACATTCTAAGTATTTCGTATAATGCTCGACCCAACAAGTGAGTACTAACAAAACGGAGCCTCAGCATAAATCAAAAATTAAAGTATCCGACGGTTCTATAAATATCGAGATATTCGAGACTGTTGTCACGAAAGCCGTAATAGACCTTTAAAAGAAAGTCACCACCATATACGAAAGTAGTATACGAAATACGATGCAAAAAATTCATCACTTTCTCTTGCATACTCAGTGGCACGAAGTAGCAAGGCGAAATTTTCAAGAAATTTTCCGTTAACTAACCCTGCCTGTTCCTTCAGAATATCATTACGCTGAGTTTTGAAGTGACCGTGTATTTCCATGTCCTCGAGTATATTTACTGCCTTCTCCTTACGTAATGCGTGAAGCATTTAAAGTGATGCGGGATAGCCTCCTACCCCGTGTCTGTCTTCCATTATGTGATTGCAAAAAGCAAAGGTATTACAAGACTGCCTAGTACGCTCTTTAAACCTTGTCTCGAAGGCCAACCCAGTGTGTCCACTATAATACTTGGGACGCGTTCTGCATTTAATCTGTTTTATGTCCGAACTTTTTCACATTTTGCCAGTGTGGAAGCTAATGCCTACATTAGGGTTTCTAAATACACGTACAATTTTCTCTGAATTTGAGCCAGGATAAGGTAATATGGTACACCTATCTCTTTCATGTTTTACAGTGCAATTTCATTTACAGTTATTATACTCTCTGATTTCCTCTCCTAGATATTCATTGTTATACTTCCATTGAAACCATTCCAAGCCGCTAAATCTTCCGGCACTGTTAGTTCTTGTTTCTTTTCTTCTAAGTGAAGTACCATTGCCTGGGAGTATGCTACGTTGTATATGCTGGGTGACTTGAATCGTTGTTAATTAATATGTTCGTTGCGATAAGGTACAAACATTTCGGCATCTTTCTTAAAGTCATCACAATGGACGCACTCGTTATCAGTTTTCATGTCACCCAGGTAAACTTACAAGAGCACACTTGTAGGTAATGTTACGTCACTTACGAAGGATACCGGTAACAAGATAACAAGAATTAACAACGCTAGTCTTTAGGAATGGTTTCGAAGCAGGTATAATGACGAAAGCGTACAAAGTGAAGCAGTATTTTTAATTGTCATGTCATTCCCCCATATGGGGCTCCTCATCCTACTGTTTGTTAAGATAAGAATGCAATTAAAAGCTCTAAACTGTGATACGAAAACGATGTTATTGCTCAGATGTGTGTGAAATCTTATGGGACTTAACTGCTAACGTCATCAGTCCCTAAGCTTACATACTACTTAACCTAAATTATCCTAAGGACAAACACACATACCCATACCCGAAGGAGGACTCGAACCTCCGCCGGAACCAGCCTCACAGTCCATGACTGCAGCGCCTTTAGACCGCTCGGCTAATCCCGCGCTGCAACGATGTTATTAAAATCACGGTTATGCTGATTCCATGGAACTGACTTTCTATGGTGATCTCTTCGGAGGCGATAAGACGCTGAAGGCGATGCTGATGTCGGTTCTTGAAGATCAACCCCTGATAATGGGTAGTGTGAAGAGATCATGGTGGAAAGCACGTAGAACTGCATCATTTTGAATCTGCTTAGCGTATCCATCTGCTGGTCTGCCTCTACGATTCTTACCCTCCAAGCTTCCTTACAGCACTAAATTGGTGACATCTTGATGTCTCAAAACGTGCGATACCAATCGATCCCTTGTTCTAGTCTAGTTGTTCCACAAATTCCTGTTCTCCCCACTTTCATACATGGCTGCAAAAAAATACTTTCAGAAAAGACTTGCTGAACTCAAATCTATACTCGATGTTAACAAATTTCTCTTCTTCAGAAACGCTTCCCTTGCCATTGCCAATCTACATTTTATATCCTCTTTACCTCGACCATCATCAGTTATTTTGCTTCCCAAATAGCAAAACTAATTTACTACTTTCAGTATATATCAATAAGAAACATATGATGTCTGAAGCCAACTTGTAATGTCAGGGAACATTTGGTTAGTGGCGCTGACGTAAGACATTGTGTCGTAGTCGCTGACTGGAAATGTGTTCTGACATTCAAAATTGTTCTGCGTACGAATGGTTGGCTCTGAGGTCTACATGGGAACACTTCGATTCATTCACGTTTACCGCTTTGTGACAACAACAGTGAACATGTAACGATTTACGCGAGCTGAAATGGCTGACATGTATCCGGTATACGGTCTGTGAATGGACGAGCTGCACTGAGAGAGTGTCGACAGCACTTTCCGAACCGTTGTGTTCCACAACACGAAACATTCAGACGTCTACATTACCTCACGCGTACATTGCCTACTACGAGAAACAGGCACTTTCCTTGCAGGTATGCATTATAGAGGATGGAATTAACAATGCGAACTCCCGAAATGGAAGACGATATTCTGCGACATGTAGACATTCCATGTACAAGTACACGACGTATTGCATACATCCTTGACGTCAGATATAGCTCTTTGGAATGTGTTACATGAACAGCAACTACATCATTGTGATCGCTTCTCAATTTTGGTTATTGTTAACTTGATACCAGTGTTTGAGTTTAATTTGTATACCACAGCTTCCAGCACTGAAGATGATCACTATGTGATCGAAAATCGATTCTGCTATCAATAAAACATCAATATTACGGCATACGCTGACCTTCCTTTTAATTTTATTTTAACTTAATCATTTCCATCCTCAGCGCGTGGTGGCACTACCATCTGAAGATTTTCCCCAACGCATAAGGATCACAGAGACTGCCTTGCACCCCTTATTTATGGCCGAAGTCCTGTACACCGACGAGGCGTTTTTTACGGTTCACAAATATAGGAACATGTGAATCGGCGTGGTAAGCGACCTCGTGCTCATCAACAGCGATTCGGCATTAATGTGTGAGCCAGCATTCGCAGTTCAGTGATAGGTTGTTTGGACCATTCATTCTTCCATTCCGCCGGAACGGACGGTGATATGGCATATTTGTGGAACATGTGTTACAAAAACTGCTGGAAGATACTTCTTGAGTATTAGTCAAAGAAAGGACTTTCCGGCACGATGGGGCGCCAACCAGTTTCAGAATTGCTATGTGGAATCATCTGAGAGCCACCTTCGGGAAGTCGGGTGGCCTGGCCAACCATGTCTCATGACCTCACGTGTGTGGTGTATGAAACCGTTATGGAAAAAAAGAAGACCTTGTCACTAAAATTGGTGTCACTGCTGATACCACAGCGGATGTAGCATGATTCTTCAGACACGAGAACCAAATTTCCAGTGATATACTGCATTTGAACAGTTCCTGTGGATGCCACTGCAGTAATTAACTTCTGCGTAAATCTTACCTAGCACCAGAAGTGGCCGTCAGGAACCACATTCACCACAACTAAATACATTTGTTTTGTTATTCTCTGCCTCCCGTGTTAATTTCAACGAATTTCCACGCAGGCTTAGTTTCTGTATGCACTAGTTTATAGCACAATTGTACTTCTGCCTTATTTTTATTACGTCTGGTGCTCTGTGGAAGCACCGTGCTGTTTATATGTGTACATTGCTATTCCATTTATGTATATCATTTTAATTCTGACTAAGCTTTTCATAGTAAGACTTTGTTTTGGCTCTCTAGGATGAGACCCAGAAAGCAGTCGATACAGGCGTCAGGCAGATACGATGGCTCACGAAAGGCATTTGAAACATTTTTGCTCTGCCGACTAGTGAACAAAATACGAGCAAAAGAAATATTGTGTGACTGGATTGAATAGTTTCTAGCAAACAGAACACAACACGTCTCTCTGAACGGAGAGGAGTCTTCTGACGTAAACGTAACTTAGGACGGGCCGCAGGGGAGTGTTATAAGGCGGTTCCTTTCCACAGCATATACAAATCACCTAGTAGATAAGGTCGGAAGTTTCGAGTGGATGATGCTGCTGTACAAGAGAAGTCGGGACGATAGAAAATTGCAGCGAAATGAAGGAAGGGCTGCAGAGAATCGACGCTTGGTGCAGGGAATGGCAGTTGACTCTCAACATAAGAAAAGGAACTTGTTACGAATACAGAGACATAAACACGTTTTATTGGCTGCAAAACTGCATAACGATCGCTGGAAACACTTACTTCCATAAAACATCTAGGAATATGTTTATGGAACGATTTGAAATCGAACGCGAATGTGGGAGATACCACACCGAGATTGATTGGAAGACTCCTCATGAAACGTAGTTCATCAACGAAGAAACCAGCTTAGAAAACACTTTTTCGACAAGTACTTGAATATAGCTCGTCAGTGCGGGATCCGCACCAGACAGAGCTGATAGAAGAAGCAGAGTAGATCCAAAGAAGAGTGGCAAGTATTGTTACAGGTTCCTTTAGTAAGCGCGAAAGCGTCACGGAGATGTTCAGCCAGCTCCTGTGGACACGCTGCAAGAGAGGCGTTCAGCAACACGACATGGTCGACTCTAAAAATGCGGAGAGAGCATATTCGTATAAGAGCAATCCAGTGTATTGTTTCCATCTATGTATATATCACGAGAAGTCCACAGAGTTACCTACAATCGTTCTTTCCAGTTCAATGCGTTTGTTTGACGTTGTTGTCACCGCCCTTGACTGACTAACCCGACGCCACACATTTATGTTTCAGTAATTGTGTGAGTTCGCTACTATTCGCAGCTTTACGTTTCATTTTGATTGGCCAGCCACATAGATCTCACACACATTAGCACATCCTCTCGTTTGCAGTTCGTGGCACCCGAAGATGAAGCTTTAAACTTTGAAACAGTTATGCAGTAAATAAGAAATTACTGTAAATAGTCTTCAGGGGTTTGTCGCCGGATCACGTTGTGCAAATTCCACAATATTTCCTCCGACATCTTCAGGTGGTTCAACCTGACCAATCAGTCGTACCTAGCCGCCAGAAAAGTTGAATCACCTGAAGATGTCGGAGAGTTGCTCCGAGGAAATATTGTGGAATCTGCACAACGTGATCCGGCGGCAAACCCGTGAAGACTATTTACAACGTATTCGCCGGGAAAACTTGAAGAGTCACAAGAAGAAATTACTGATCAGTGAAGTGGTTACTTACTCTATTAACGTGAAACGTGGGAGGGATTTTGGGGGTCTGAGACAGTGCGATGTAAGCAGAATACGGAACAGGCCACCAGGATGCTGGTGGAGCAAAATATGACTAATCAGATGGGTGTTTCTTTTTTTGGGAATAGTGGTAAAGAAGGGAATTATGTCTTCAAAATGGGAGCTTGACTTAGGGAGTTATTTGAATCAAGTTGTGTGGGAACAGGGCGTGCGCGGACCGCCAGTTCAGACTTGGCTGGAGAGGGTTTAGCTATACACTTGTCGGAGTCAGTAGGATGGGTTGATTACAGGTATTACAGGCCGTGGTGTGTAAGGAAGAAAGTAGAATGTAGAAAATATAATATCCTCGTACACGAATGTTCATAATTTAAGATCGTATCTTTCACACTTGTAACTATTGTAACAAACGATATACACTGCAGCGGCAAAGCAAACTGTTACAGGCATGTGTATGCAAATTCTGAGACATGTAAACAGGGAGAATACGGCGCTGCGGTCAGCAACGCCTATATAAGACAACAGGTGTCTGGGGGAGTAGTTAGATCGGTTACTGCTGCTACATTGGCAGGTTATCAAGATTTAAGTGAGTTTGGACCTGGTGTTATGGTCTGCGCATGAGCGTTGGGACACAGCATCTCCGAGGTAGCGATGGAGTGGAAATTTTCCCGTACCACCATTTCACGAGTTTACCGTGAAAATCATAAATTCGGCAAATCATCAAATCTCCGTTATCGCAGCGGCCGGAAAAAGACCCTCTAGAAAGGGACCAACTACAACTGAAGAGAATTGTTCAACGTGACAGAAGTGCAACCCTTTCGCAAATTGCAGCAGATATCAATCTTGGGCCATCAACAAATGTCAGCTTGTGAACCATTCAACGAAACATCATCGATATGGGCTTTCGGAGCCGAAGGCCCAATTGCGAATCCAAGGTGATTGCACGACACAAAGCTTTACGCCTCTCCTGGACCCGTCAACACTGACATTGGACTGGTGCGTTCTGGGAGCTTGTTGCCTGCTCGGATGAGTCTCGTTTCTGATTGGATCGACCGGAAGGGTGTGTACGGGTATGGAGACAACCTCATGAATCCAAGCATGTCAGCAGGGTGGAGGCAATGTGCAGTTGGAGTGACATGGGAGTCCTGAAACGTGTACACACGACTCTGACAGGACACGTATGACACGTACGTAAGCATCCTGTCTGATCACTTGCATACATTCACGTCCAGTGTGCATTCTGACGGTCTTGGCAATTCCAGCACGACAATGCGACACCAGACCCTTGCAAAAGTGCTGCAGAATGGCCCCAGGAACACTCTTCTGAGTTTAAACAGCCTCGCTCGCCACCAAACTCCTTAGACATAAACATGATTGATCATATCTGGGATGTCTATCAACCTGCTTTTCAGAAGAGGTTTCTATCCCCTCGTACTCTTACGGATTTACGGACAGCCCTGCAGGATTAATGGTGTCATTTTCCTCCAGCACTGCTTCAGACTTAGTCGTGTCCATGTAAATCGCGGGGGCCCTACACAATATTAGGCAGGTGTACAAGTTTGCTTGGCTCTTCAATGTATCTTACACAGTATACAAATGGCATTTCTGCGGTTAAGTTTTACTATGTAATTTAATAATAATAATAATAACGGCCCCTTTCTCTCCTCTCGATAGTAATATGTATTGCTATATCCCGAAACTACAATCTTTAGTTCCCATATGAGGGTTGTCACCTGTAGATGTTGGGTAGTAAAGTAAGATTGTTGTTCAACTGTTCCCTCTCGATTATTTGTTTTATACTCTGACAGTGTGATGATGACAGACACAGACAGCGGTTTAATAGGGTTTTTATTTAAGGATAATATAAGGACTCGTTGTCAGTACTGTTCTTTGATTGTCAAGAAATTGTGCTGCCCTGTTAAATTAATGTATTTGGATGTTTTTCCATAGATAGAAAAGGTATGTCGTGGCTATGCCCCAAATACCTCGACGTTTATAGAGTAGCCGATTATTTTTATTTTTGATGAATGTTAAGTTATTGTTTCGTAAGTACTAGTACTTAGAGGCAACTTCTTTAAGGTTCTTATATTACGTATTGTGAAACATTTTTAACAACTATAATAATGTTGCAGAAGGACTTGACAGAGGAAATGTGTTGTGAATAATAAAATATACATTCCATGGTGGGAAGATGATGTCATTCAAATAAATAATTGGGACTGTGGACTCCCAATGAAAGAAGTTATACGGATCAAACTACTATCTTACGTCACTGGTTGGATACCAACTAGTCAAAACCGCAGAACAACACTAAACTTTCGAGTCATGATACACTTATTTGATTTGATAACCCGTATAATATATTAGGTACATTCAATGTATGTATCACTTATTTCCTTACAGATGAGCTAATAACCATAAAGAAGTCACGATTGCACTCTACATAAACACATAATAAGCTCCTAGCAGAACTATCATAAAAACAAAAATGAAGAGAAAATTTTGATACATATTGTGAAGTTATAACTGAGGCACCGACATAACGTCGTGGATGTCAAAAAGATCTGTACTGAGTGATTTTACCGATAAACTGATCACTCCTCATAGCGTCACATTAATACATTGAAGAGCAAAAGTACCTGGTACACCTACCTAATATCGTGTATGACCTCCGCGAAAATTCAGAATTGCTGCAAAACGACGTTGTATCGACTCGACCAATTCTGAAGTACTGCTGGAGGGAATTGACATCATTAATCCTGCAGGGCTATCCAAAAATCCGCAAGCGTACGAGGGGGTGGAGATCTCTTCTGAACAGCACGTTGCAAGGCATCCGAGATAATGTTCATGCCTGGGGAATTTAGTGGTCAGCGGAAGTATTGAAACTCAGAAGAGTGCTCCTGGAGCCACTCTGTAGCAATTCTGGACGTCTGAGGTGTCGCAGTATGCTGCTGGAATTGTCAAGTCCGTCGGAATGCACAATGGACATGAATGGATGCAAGTGATCAGGCAGGATGCTTACGAACCTGTCACCTGTCAGAGCCATATCTAGACGTATCAGAGGTCTCATATCACTCTAACTGCACACTTCCTGCACCATTACAGAGTCTCCACCAGCTTAGGCCGTCCCCTACGGACATGCTGGGTCCATGGATTCATGAGCGTGTCTCCATATGCGTACACGACCATAAGTTCGATACAATTTGAAACGAGACTCGTCTAACCAGGCAGCATGTTTCCATTTGTCACCAGTGCAATGTTCGTGTTGACGGGCACTGGCGAGAGATAAAGCTTTGTGTCGTGCAATCAAAGGTACACGAGTGGGCCTTCGGCTCCGAAAGCCCGTATCGATGATGTTGATGGCCCAGCATAGAAATCTGCAGCAATTTGGGAAAGGGTTGCCCTTCTGTCACATTGAACGATTCTCTTTAGTCGTCGTTGGTCCCGTTATAGCAGAATCTTTTTCCGGCTGCAGCGATGTCGGAGATTTGATGTTTTATCGGATTTCTGATATTAATAGTACACTTGTGAAATGGACGTACGGGAAAATCCGTACTTCATCGCTGAGTCGGAGATGCTGTGTCCCATCGTTCGTGTACCGATTTTAACACCAGTTCAAACTCACTTAAATCTTGATAACCTGACACTGTAGCAGCAGTAAACGATCTAACAACTGCGCCAGACATTTGTTGTCTTATATAAGCGTTGCTGGCCGCAGCGCCGTATTCTGTGTGTTTAAATATCTGTGTATTTGAATACGCATGCCTGTAACTGTTTCTTTGGTGCTTTAATGTATAATTGCAGATGTCGCACAGCAGCTAGCTTAATAAATAAAATTGATTAAACAGTGGTGGCCTTAGCATATATAAAACATGAGAACTGTAACAAACAAGAAGATACAATGAGAGAGGTCACCAAATTATTGAATGAAGCAAACTCACTTCAAATAGCACACGAGCTCGTAAATACAGGATATTCTCTATGTTTATGATGTATTATCGCAAGTTAGCAAGGAATCAAAACACCAGCACCTTGGCAAAGCTGACTTTGAAGTGAATACGTGAAAATTAGCACACCCTTTAGAGAAAAACTGAGTTTTCAGAAGTTTCATAGTGATTTCCGAGTCGTAATCAGAGGGGTACAGAGAGAACTAAAGAAAGAATCACGCATGAATCCCCTATATTGATTGAGTACATGTTGAGATCAGAACTGCTAATAAATCTACTTAAAAATATGTGGAAGTCTGAGGTCAATCTGAAATCTTTAGGTTGGTCCTATAACTCGGTTTGCGAATGTTGAAGTTGATCACCATTTTTAACTTTTCCTGTGCCTGCGAGTGGAGACTATGGCAGCTGAGAATTATTTGTCATTTGGCCTACGTCGAAGGCTTCTCTCCCCGAGTCCAGAATCTGAGTCCCTGTTTCGGCTGAAACGTCCCCTGTGGAATCTCGGACGGTAATGGCTTCCTCATAGTGCTCCCAGCAAGAAGCAGAATTTTTACTCCGGCATTTTGACTGTGTCTTCTGCTTGATTGTGATCATCAATGATACTTCCGAGTCCCGATCTATCAGATCTGTTATAACAGCGCAGCAATCGAGTTTCTTTAGTCAATTTTAATACAAACAACTACTGTCAATGTTTTTAGTCCAGAAGTTCGGAATCAGGTAACTTAATAACTTCCACACGTGTCCTGTTTTTATTTCAATCAGGCCCTATTCATGTACACACCAGCGAGTTTGTTTCTCCTGCTCCTGAATTTTTGCTATCCAGTGGTAGCTGAGCTTACTGTTTCTTAGCTTATTCTACAACAATTCAGTTAACTAGCCACCCTGTTCTTGCTGTTTTTAGCGGAGTCTGCAAGAGTTTAGTTAACTTGCCACCTTTTTTCTTAAGGACAAAAGAGCCAGACGGCCTCTCCTGTCACTCAAGAGATCTTATCTATGTACTGGCCTATGCGTAGTGGTTCACAGAATACGGGCGTGCTGCATGGTGCAGGGCATTACTATAATGCATTTCCCTTTGTTGTTAGCCTGTGCCAACGAACATCCCATGTTACATACATACACAACAGCTTTCCCCCATGTAGGATGCCAACGCGAATGGACCGTCTTCGATGGAGCTTAGCCCTCAAGCAGTATACTGTCCCAACTTCTGCCGGACTCCTCCATCCCCTGTCATAGCGAAGGTGCTTGTGCTTTGAAGAGGACTGCGGTCATCCCTAATGGCCAGACACTGAGTCAGCCTCCCGTGTTCTGTTGGACTTTGCTCAACATGCTGTCAGTAGGAGTAGCAACTTAGCAACTGCGCACTTTGGCATTTAAACACTCCTCCAGAATAAGAAAATAATATCCAAATTTAGTATTTAGATAGGACAGTCTGACGCTGACGTCAACTGTACTTCTACTCTCATTTGTAGCTGGGAATTAATTTAAATTAGCTTGATTTGTCAGTTATGTACTTTGACTTTGGTACGTTCTCACAAAACAAAATATACAGCACATAAACGTTACTCTAACCTTTCTAAACGTAGACTGAGAATTGCGACGGTTAAGGCGCTCAGTCTGGAACCGCGCGACTGCTACGGTCGCAGGTTCGAATCCTGCCTCGGGCATGGATGTGTGTGATGTCCTTAGGTTAGTTAGGTTTAAGTAGTTCTAAGTTCTAGGGGACTGACGACCACAGATGTTAAGTCCCATAGTGCTCAGAGCCATTTGAACCATTTGAACAATTGCGAGCCATTAAGTTTTCTTACGAGATAAATAAATAACTATATGCAAAATTGAGATCTTCAGTCAGGAAAACTTTGGTCACTTGTGGCAAATTAAGCATCTTGTTCACAGAAAGTACTATCTCAGGGGAACTATGACTTTTTCACGTTATTCTGTTTATTTGTTCACTTTATAGAAAGGTACTTTGCTGCATCTCAGTCAATTATCCTCCGTTAATTGCAGGATGGCTATTGCATTTACAACACCAATTCCATACAAGATATAAACTGAAGTAGTACCCCGCCGCGTTTCTCCATCATTATGTGAATGGTAATGTCAGGAACTACCGTGGGATTTATGGTAGAGTAGTGACTAACAAAAAGACTGATTTATGCGGAAGGACTATGTGTGTAATATATTACCGCTACGCCTGACAGTTCGTCCGGTAGTAGAAACATACTGCTACCGTGCGAAGCTGCGGCAGGTTGTTCGTTATAGTTACGCACAAAACATATTATAGTTTTCACAATGAAATGAGCATTGTCTTCCTTTCTTAAAGACTTGTGCATGATAAGAAACAACCTAAGTAGTATGCATGTATCTGGATTTGCGAGTAAATAATAAGAAACAAAAAAAAAAGTGGCTCTGAGCACTATGGGACTTAACTTCTGTGGTCATCAGTCCCCTAGAACTTAGAACTACTTAAACCTAACTAACCTAAGGACATCACACACATCCATGCCCGAGGCAGGATTCGAACCTGCGACCGTAGCAGTCCCGCGCTTCCGGACTGCGCTCCTAGAACCACTAGACCACCGCGGCCGGCTATCAAATATCACCGATGTCTGTTGGCAGAGTGATAATCCGTTCTGACTTACAAGCTAGGGTGTGACTTACTTCCCAAAGTGCTAAGCAGCACAGACCTGAAAGCGAGAATGCTACAGAAAATTAGGTAAATGAAGAAATTCGAAAATTGATCAGCTAACGGAATAGTGTCATTGTATTTAACAAGCATTAAACATAAACTCTTCAATATCTAAGCGTTGTCACCTAATGCTAGCCTGATCAATGAGGTACATAACGACAAAGAACAAATGACGAAGATATTAAGGGATACTGTTCGATTGAAAGAAGTTGGAAGTTGACAGGGAGCGGCCTGAAAGGCTCCGGTGAGCAGTAGAGTTTCAAAATTCGCTGCAGATAACATTGTGCCCGTCATTTCCCAGTGGGTTGCAGTGCTCAGTTTCTAATGCCTTACGAAAAACCAGCTGACCGTTACAGCTGAAGAACTGGAAGATGTAATATTCAATAATGGCTATCAAACAGACTCCATTAGCGATGAGGCAATACATAAGAACATGGGGGAAAACTGATATGAACATAGATCCAAAAGCTTGTCTTGCACAATCCCCTACATTAACAAAGACAAAAAATAACAAAGAGAACGCAAGTAACACGCGCACTGCAAAACAAAGTGGTGATACTAGCAAGAGCAGATCTGCTGACAGTACAGTTAGAGAGAAATCCCCATCTCTGAAAAGGGAAATCACAGAAGTTGAAAAGATATACAAGGAAGGTAGGTGAGAAAAAAACCTTGGGTAACAGAAAAAATACTTTAGTATAGCGACGAAAGGAAGAAGTACAAATAAGACCAGGGGAAAGAGAAGTACAGAAGAACAACTCAGGTAGGAGTGAATAAATAGGAAGTGCAGGGAAGCTAAGGTGAAGCGGATGCATGGAAAATTTTGAGGTACCGAAGACGAAATGACTGTCGAAAAGACTAAGGATATAGGAAAGTCAGTACAACCTACGGGGAAATTAAAAGCAAGGGTGGTAACTTCAAGTGAGCAATGGGAATTCCGCTGTTAAATTCAGAGTGGAGCGCGGATATGTGGAAAGAAAGGAATGAAGGCGTCTGTGAGGGGGAGGACTTGTCTGTTGATGCGACAGAAGAAAAAACAGGAGTTGACATAGAAACGATAGGGAGTCCATTGTTACAATCAGATTTTAAGCCAGCTTTGGAAGATACAAGATCAAATAAGGCCCAACGGATAGACAATAATTAATCGGAATTTCGAAAATCAATGGGGGAGGGGGCAACAAAATGACTATTCAAGTTGGTGTGTAGAGTCTATGAGTCTACCCGTATATAATTTGACTTTCGGAAACAGGTCATCCAACACAATTCCGAAGATAACAAGAGGCGAAAAGTTTGAGAATTATCGCAAAATGACCTTAACAGCGCCGGCCATTGTGGCCGAGCGGTTCTAAGCTTTTCAGTCCGGAACCGCGCTGCTGCTACGGTCGCAGGTTAGAATCCTGCCTCGGGCATGGATGTGAGTGATGTCCTTAGGTTACTTAGATTTAAGTTGTAAGTCTAGGGGACTGATGATCTCAGATGTTAAGTCCCATAGTGCTTAGAGCCATTAGAACCATTTGAGCCATTTTGTACCTTAACAGTTGATACATTCAAGTTACTGACAAGAATAATATATAGAAGACTGGAAAGTATAATTGATGTGTTAGATGACTATCAGTTTGGCTTTAGGAAAGGTAAAACCACTACAGAGACATTTCTGACGTTGCGGTTGATAATGGAAAAAAAGAATGAAGAAAAACCAGTACACATAAGATTTATCGACCTGGAAAAAGCGTTCGAAACTGTAAAATGTTGCAAAATGTTTGAAAGTCTGAGAGGAAAAGGAGTAAGCTATAGGGAAAGACAGTAATATCCAATATGCACAAGAATGAGGGGGAAACAATAGGACTGGAAGACCAAGAACGAATTGTTCGTACGTAAAATGGTATAAGACAGGGAGTTAGTCTTGCTCCGCTTCTGTTCAGTCTATACATCGAAGAAGCAATGAAGTAATTAAAAGAATGCTTGAACACTGGGATTAAAATTCGAGGTGAAAGGGTATCAATGATAAGATTCCCTGACGACATTGCTACACTCAGTGAGAGTGAAGAAAAATTGCAGAATCTGTTGATTGGCATGAAGGGTAAAATGAGTACAGAATATGGATTGAGAATAAATCGAAGAAAGACGCAAGTACTGAGTAGTAGCAGAAATGAGATTAGTGACAAACCTGACATCAAAGCTGGTGAACACGAAGTAGGCGAAGTTAAGTAATTCGGCTGCCTAGGCAGTAAAATAACCCATGATGGACGGAACAAAGGGAAATAAAAATCAAGCTAGCATTATTAAAAAGAGCAATCCTGACGAAGAAGCCTTGAAGGAGAAATTTCTAAGAATGTGTGTTTGGAGTTCAGGATTGTATGGTAGTCAAACATGGACTGTGGGGAAACCGGAAATGTCGAACATTTGAGATGTGGTGATTCAGAAGAATATTGAAAATGAGGTGAACTGTTGAGGTGAGGAATGAGGAGGATTTCTGCAGAATGGAAGAAAACTGGCAAGACGGAGGGGCACGGTAGACAATCGAAGGAGCTGTAGAGGATAAAATTTTTATAGGAAGACAGAGATACAATGATTATATCCAGCAAATAATGAGGACGTAGGTTGCAGGTGCTACTCTGAGATGAAAGGATTGGCATTTGTGGCGGACCGCATCAAACGACAGTCAGAAGACTGACGGCTCACACGTACTACGGACCGGATTCAACAAACAGACAATCTACCGATGAGCACAGTTGACGTACCTCACAATGAAACGATGAATGACGACGTAAAGTCGTCACACATTTAAAACAACGTCACAACACTAACAAATGCAAACACTAGACAACATTTAGAAGCAACAGATGTGACTGAGAATAATTAGCACATAGACTTTTAACGTGAAAATCCATAAACTACCGGACCAAAAAATTATACGTATCTCCCTCCGACAGTAACAAGAATAAATCGAAGCAGCAGATAGATTGATACTGAAGGCAAATAATCTGCCCACACATTTCAAATAAATACGTTACCCGCTAGGTGAAGTCTAGTCAATAACATCGGAAACCCTGGATCTACCCAGGTAGTATAGCGACGTTGTACAAGTGCATGGACGAACGGAGTTCGAGCTCCGTCTCCCATATTCCCTTCCCCTTCTCAGTGCTACATTCGAATACACTTTCCACAATGGCGTTAAAAATACTACAGATCAATGCATTGAGAATTTCTTTTGTAATGAATGATCTTAGGAAAAGAGCAGAAAGAGCGGGAGCTGCTCTGTTGCGTAGCCTGGAGCCACATCTGAAAATTGGAAAACTCACGAACACCACAGCGCCACACGGGACAGAACCTGAAATACCATATCAGTCCCATGTCGTCACAGATTCCAGCTCTACTTCGGCAACAGTGGCGAGGAGGTACATGTCGGAGGGAGATGCATCGGAGATGCATCACACATCAAGTGTAGTACAGTACCGTTTACCGTCCCGATGCTTTTCCAAGACTATTTTCACTCACAAAAAAACAGAAACAAACAAACGAAAAGGTGATAGTTGTGACAGATGCAGAACGGTAACATGCTGTGCCACCGTTTCACAGCAAATGCACGTTCATACTGAAGCGCCAAAGAACCTGGTATAGGCATGCGTATTGAAATAGAGAGATATGTAAACAGCAGAATACGGTGCTGCCCTCGGCAACGCCTTTGTAAGACAACAGGTGTCTGGCGCAGTTTTAGATCGGTTACTGTTGCTACAGTGGCAGGTTAGCAACATTTCAATGAAACTGGGCATAGAGTTTTAGTCAGCGCACGAGCGATGGGTCACAACATCTCCGAGGTAGAGATGAAGTGAGGATTATCCCGTACTTCCATTTCACTTGTGTACCATGAATATCAGGAGTGCGGTAAAACAACAATCTACAACATTGTTGAGGCCGAAAAAAGATCAGTCAAGAACGGGACCAACGATGACTGAAGAGAATAGTTCAAGGTGACAGAAGTGTAACCCTTTCGCAGATTGTGCAAATTTCAATGTTGGGCCATCAAGCGTCAGTGTGCGAACCATTTAACGAAAAATCATTGCTTTTAGCTTTCGGAGCCGAAGATCCACTCGTGTACCCTTGATGATTGCACGACACTAAGCTTTGCGCCCCGGCTGGGCTCTTCAAAACCTACATTAAGCAGTTGATGACTGGAAGCATATTGCCTGCTCGGGTGAGTCTCGTTTCGAATCGTATCGAGCGAAAGGATGAGTACGGGTATGGAGACAACCTCATGAAACCGTGGATCCTGCGTGTCAGCAGTGGGCTGTTCAAGCTGGTGGAGACTCTGTAATGGCGTGGGGCGTGTGCCGTTCTACTGATGTATGACCCCTGATACTTCTAGATACGACTGACAGGTTACACGTACTTAAGAGTCCTGTCTGATCACCTGCATCCTTTCATGTCCATTGTGTTTTCCGTCGGACTTGGGAAATACCAGCAGGACAATGCGACACTCCACACCTGCAGAAATGCTACAGAGTGGCTCCAGGAAAACTCATCTGAGTTTACACTTCCGCTTTCCACCAGACTCCTCAGGCATGAACATTATTGAGCATATCTGGGTTGCATTGCAACGTGCTGTTCAGAAGAGATCTCCAGTCCCTCGTATTCTTACGGCTTTATGGACAGCCCAGCAGGATTCAAGAATGGTTCAAATGGCTCTGAGCACTATGGGACTAAACTTCTGAGGTCATCAGTCCCCTACAACTTAGAACTACTTAAACCTAACCAACCTAAGGACATCACACATATCCATGCCCGAGGCTGGATTCGAACCTGCGACCGTAGCGGTCGCGCGGTTCCAGACTGTAGCAACTAGAACGGATCGGCCACTCCAGCCGGCCCCTGCAGAATTCATGGTGTCAGTTACCTCAAGCACTTTTTGGCTCTTTGCTGTATACAAGTACACTCACATTTTAAAAAGAGGGTAGTGATTCTGTTTGTCTCTGCCCGTAATCCTCTTATTTAAGACCTAGCGTAAAATGGCTCTCACTATAAGATATGGTGTACCTTGTAGTCATTTTCCTTTTAATTCACTCTGTCTGCTTTTAGCCAATAGCACCGGCATATAGTCTCTCAAATAATATCATTACTGATAAGCGTTAATTTACGAATATATACATATACGAGGCGTGACAATTATGTCATGAGACTGATGTGAAAAAAAAGTTGCTAACCGTTTTAGTCAAGTTTAGTGTTGTCTCCTTGAACGTAGCTGCCTTCTGATAGCACATGTTTTTTTCTGCGCTTCTGCCATTGATGGTAACATTTCTGGAACTCATCTTCTGTAATATTCTCGAAGACCCTCGTCACAGCGAAAACGCATCTTGTGTTGTTTGAAAATGGTGTACCTAGACCGCCGTTATGACTCTTGTAAATAGAAAAAAGTCGCACGGAGCGATTACTGTTGAATTAGGTTGCTGTGGTAGTGCTGAAATTTGTTTTGAGGTTAAAAATTGCTCTACTGAAAGAGCTGTATGGAATGGCGTATTATCGTGATGCAGAATCCAATTAACAGCAATGTTGGCACAGACACGAAGAACTCTTTTACGAAGTCTTACTAAAATTTCTTTGTAGGAAAATTGGTTAACTGTTTGTCCAGGAGGCACCCACTCTTTATGAACAATTCCCTTGGAATCAAAGAAGCACATAAGAATGCATTTCACTTTTGACTTCGGCATGAGAGCTTTCTTTAGTGTGGGTGATCCCTATGAGCACCATTGCAAACTTTAGCGTTTTGTCTCTGTATCGTACTGAAAAAACCAACTTTCATCATCAGTGATAACACGGCTCAACAAATTTCCGTTTGCTCTCAACAGATCCGCTGCCACATTTTTCCGTGTTTCTCGCTTTTGTGGTGTGAGATTTTAGGGGACCATTTTTGCACAAATCTTTCTCATTCCAAGATCTTCAGTTATTATTGGGCGAACCGTTTCTCGATTGATGTTCAGTTCTTCTGCTATCAATTTCACGGATAATCTTCGATCAGATCATACGAATTCCCGTCCCCTAGCCAAGTTGACATTCGTCTGTGCGGTTGGTGGACGTTCACTGCGGTCTTCAACATTCCTTCTACCTTCACTTACCATTTTATGCCAACGAAAAATTTGAGCACCTGACATAACTTCCTCTCCAAAAGCCTTCTGAAGCTTACCGTAAATTGTTGTCCCGTTTACACCCAATTTAATGCAAAAAGTAATGGCGTACTATTGCGCAATATTATGCGGTTCCAATTCCGTGACGAGAGACACAAACACGTGTTAACTTATTATAGCACAACTCATGACTGAGCAGTTGCATCGATGTGCTGCTAGGACTAGAAGCCGCTTATACACCAACGTCAAAGATATTGTGCCTTCACAATCCTGCAAGGTTGCCACATCTTGCAAAGAAAATCAGTCTCATTAGTTTATTGTCACACCTCATACGATTTTCTTTCACCATTACTTAATCATTATTTTTAATTTAGGACACTGAGTGTTTGAAGATACATTCCATCGTCTTGACGAGCAGAGTTCTGTTTCGGCTGCCAGTAGAAGTACTACAGGTACAACGTCGAAACTTGCAACCAAGAGCATAACATACCTAGCAATCCAAATTACGTTGTTGTCCTATCGAGAAGTGTGGAGGAAACAATGGAACACATCTCTTCGATTGCAATCTACTAAGTGATGCGAAGACTCAGAACAACTGTTTGTAGTGACAGCAGTAATGACAAACATCCAGTACATCACCTCTGTAATGCAAACGACAAAACACGTTCACGTTTATGCACAGTGGTTGGCTTTAACGCGGTGCATGTAGGATAAAAGTTTACATTAGTCGCGGTAGAAAACCTATTCAAACTCTAGTTACTGGGACTTCGAAGCATATTTAATACTTCATTTAATCAATCGTGCCATTCCCTATACTCTTGACGTCCCATTTTGTTATTAAAGCGATATATTGCTGTCCGTGGAATCGCACATAAGGTGGTATGTACACATGTGAAGGTTCAGGAAATAAAAATGTCATCCATCTTCGAGTGCTGTCATGAAATTATGCTCCTTCTGGACTTGCGGTGGGACGGGGTCGTTTTGTCTTTCTTTCGTCTCCGTACTCTCTCTCTCTCTCTCTTAGTCACTTTTATTGAACATTTCCCCTACCTCTATATTTATTTCTTCCTTCCGACGTCCCTTCACTCTGCAGTAATAGATACACGCTAGGCAGTGTAAAGCAGCGTTTATGAAACTACTACCTGATACCTACCACACAGAGGCCGCGTAACTCAAGTTACAAATCAGTTCCTGTAAATTAATTTTCACAAATTTCGGACGGTAGGAGAATGCAGTTTATTTGCAGTAAGCATTTGAAAATTCTGTTGACGTCTTTTTATTCGTAAGGAAGCACATGAAATGGCTATGAACTCCGTATCTACTCTGGTAATACTCTATCATTCAAAGTTCACTGTCTATCCAACATAATATTTCATACGTAAAAGCAGCCACAATTCCTGCAAGTCCGACCCGGTAAAATTTGTGATCTAACAGTCACTGACCCACCACTATTAGCGAGTCGAACATTCGGTCGTTTCAGTGGTCTTCTATGTTAAAAGTTCTCGGCAACGTATTCTCTAAAGAACACGGAATATGCCACGAGGAATTGTCACGGTGATCGAAAATTTTACACGTTCATTGAGAAATATCACACTTTCATCAGAATATTTGTAACTTAAACCGCTTTAGTCACAACACGTTCTATCTGAAATGATCTCACTAGCTCTTCAGTTTACATACTATTTTCACGGAAACATCTAGCATGGTGTTACTCGGAAGCAGGTTAGCGAGCGACTCTCTCGATTCTACTCTCCTCTCCTATCTGCCTATCTATCTATCTTTACACGGGAACCACTTAGTTCTGATTGGCTATTGGTCTGAATGACCAATCAGAATGATCTTTCCAGATCATTTTTGCGGCAAAACTTGCTTAGCCCCCTGATCGTCATTTACGCCATTACAATTTCAATTTCTGATATATTGTTTAATAAAATAGAACGAAATGCAAAATATTCTTTAAATTAATATAGAAACTTATTCCGCTCCAGGCTTTTATTCTGGCTGCTCTCTTACAAAAGCAAGCACACATCGACATACGTCTTCAGCATCGTTATTGGAACACAGTTTTCCAACTGTTCAGTTTTATAAGGTTTTACATAAAATGACGTTAACTTTTAACGTATGTCTCAAATACACTCTCTCATTCAATTGCATGTATTACACAACAAAAATAATTTTGAATGTTTTTTGTACTACGTAACGTAGAGTAATTAAAGTTTTGAAGAGAAAACTCCAATTAAGTGGTGTTATATACTGTGAGCTATGTTATGATTTCAGATGATAACAAAAGACATTTGGTTATTGTTCCTAACTGAGTTTTGAAACATAAGTGTCGGTTTTAGGATATTTAAGTGATTTTCTCAATCTCCGTAACTATAATAGATAAAAATCTGAAATTTTGACAGGATCCCTTCCTTACTAACAAACGATTGCGTACCAAGTTTGAACAAAATCGGATAATAATTTCTATGGTTTGTTTAGATTCGTAGGAGGTATGAATTTGCGTACCGACTGAAGGTTACTTGAGACACTTCTCACAGCTGGTAGCGTCAGCTGCGCTGTGAGAGCGAAGAAAAAATATAGCCATCCTGAAGCCACCGTGCTACATGGCTGCATGTCTTATTGCATCGAATGTTATTTCGTAACTTGCTACGTTACAGGCTTCACAATATCAACTTCCGACGAGATACAGCTTTATTGTAGTTTATACTTGAATTTACATACTAAACTGACTTATTAAAGTTGGTGTTCCACTCCATTCTAGTTGTCAGTTGAACTTTGCAACCTACAGAAATGTTTCCGGAATAAGATATCTATAAATTGGGAGTTGCACACTGGAAGGCTATATGTGCAATGAAAGTCTCTATGATTATCAACTTCGTAGGGTCGTATAGCGACATTTATCCACAGTAGTTTCTTAATAAAATAAATACGGTGAGAATTCGTAATTTATTTTAGTGGTAATGTAATTTAAGTACGAGGAATCAACGAAATAATTATCTCTTCAGCAACAGATACAAGTTTTCCTACAATACCCACCATGATGTAAAGATACATCTGTATCAGTTAAAGAGCCGATGGCTATGCCTCGTTAAACACATCGGTTCTCGTCATGTCACCAAACTTACGCAACGCAGTACATGGCCGTTACTTGGATGGATATTGGCGCTGTTACGCCATGTGCTTTTGGCAAGTTTCCCTTTTCCGGCAAAGGAGAGGAGTTCTAGGGGCGTAAACTTCCTGATTACTAGACATTACGCCAATGTTCTGAATTAAATTCCAAAGGTCTCCACAGTGTCTTATAGAGTGAGGGCCTGTCACGCTGTAGGGATGATCCGTCCGTTGGATGCGGACGTTAAGTCCGGCGGGCACCTTGATGTTATTCTAGAGGAGTAGGTAATATGCCGGCACCACGTTTCACCCTGCCCGTTCTCTCATCATCATACAACGCAAACAGAAGATGACACAACACAAACGTCCATTGTAGCGATCTACACATATCAGAGACACTTAACACACAAATTCTCAATACCTCGCGACAGAAAGATGCTAGTTGAATTAAGGGTAGGAAACCCCTTTCGAATTAGACGTCTGAACATGTCCCTCGGCGTCTCCGAGACAATCATCCTATACGACTTCACTTTATCAGTTTAAGCAAATCCATTAGTGTTATTCAAAGTCATCTATTTCGCTCTCTGCATGTTTCAACGTTGTCATGGTATATGTCAGTGATGTTTATAGTTTCCTTCCATACGTATCACTTGAAAAACATCACATAACTAATAATTATTTAATTCCAGGCGATATGTATTTGCTATGGTAGTGGCATACACACTTTTCTGTTGCTACATTAACATTATTAACTGCAATTAATCAAGAGTTAAATAGATTATTATAGGACTCTCAGTGCACTGTGATAATAGTTTCTCCAACCTCATTTATGTGTCTCATCTTGCATGTATCAAAAGCAAGGGTAGAACTTGCTCCCTCATTTCTGCACTATGTCACAATTGGAAATGATATGCAGAAGAGAGGTATACATACTCCGAACAGTCCGCAGAAATGCTTTCTCTAGATTATACCGGCAACAACTTCCATACATGATTCCAGGCTTTTATAATTTCCTACTACATTATAATTTCCTACTACATTTGTTGAAAACCTGCGTTGTCAGAATCTGAATGACCTGGTGATTACGCTGTATATTACGTGATCTAATAACATGCTGGGACTTGACGTTTCAGGCTGTAGCACGTGTCAAGCTTCAACTGTTCTGTTTTCTACGATTGAATTCAATATTTTCACTGGACTTACGTTAATAAGCTTGAACTGCTCTGTTATCAGCGCTTGAATTTAATATTTTCATCACACTTATGTGAGTCACGGTTAAAGTAGTATGTACTTTTAAAAATAAAGTGTTGGTTTCGTGAAGACTTAAATTACTGTTCTCTATTCACAATTAAATTCAGATTCTGGTTTTTGAAGACCTATCAACATTGGAAAATGAAAATAATGAAACATTATCCGATTAATATCATTATATAGGCGTAGTGAGGTTAAAATATAGTTCTGCTAGAGAGAATAAAGGACTGGGACTATCAGCTGCACGTGGAATAAGTAGTGTCTTGAAATAACATTGTAAGACGAAAGTAAAACAAAATAATTACAAATAAGGGTAATGGAATGCAGGCGAATTAAATCAGACGATTCTGAGGGGATTACATTTGGAAATGAGACAGTAAAGGTAGCCGATGAGTTTTTCTAGTTGGGCAGCAAAGTAACTGATGACGTGACGGCGGTAGGGAGGATGAAACTTTTGCGCTATATATTTCAAAACATTGCCTCAAACATTTCTCTCTTCTTTGCACATTTCAAGAAATATTACAAAATATTAGACACTAAAGGTAGCCGATGAGTTTTTCTAGTTGGGCAGCAAAGTAACTGATGACGTGACGGCGGTAGGGAGGATGAAACTTTTGCGCTATATGTTTCAAAACATTGCCTCAAACATTTCTCTCTTCTTTGCACATTTCAAGAAATATTACAAAATATTAGACACTAAAGGTAGCCGATGAGTTTTTCTAGTTGGGCAGCAAAGTAACTGATGACGTGACGGCGGTAGGGAGGATGAAACTTTTGCGCTATATGTTTCAAAACATTGCCTCAAACATTTCTCTCTTCTTTGCACATTTCAAGAAATATTACAAAATATTAGACACTAAAGGTAGCCGATGAGTTTTTCTAGTTGGGCAGCAAAGTAACTGATGACGTGACGGCGGTAGGGAGGATGAAACTTTTGCGCTATATATTTCAAAACATTGCCTCAAACATTTCTCTCTTCTTTGCACATTTCAAGAAATATTACAAAATATTAGACACTAAAGGTAGCCGATGAGTTTTTCTAGTTGGGCAGCAAAGTAACTGATGACGTGACGGCGGTAGGGAGGATGAAACTTTTGCGCTATATATTTCAAAACATTGCCTCAAACATTTCTCTCTTCTTTGCACATTTCAAGAAATATTACAAAATATTAGACACTAAAGGTAGCCGATGAGTTTTTCTAGTTGGGCAGCAAAGTAACTGATGACGTGACGGCGGTAGGGAGGATGAAACTTTTGCGCTATATATTTCAAAACATTGCCTCAAACATTTCTCTCTTCTTTGCACATTTCAAGAAATATTACAAAATATTAATTACGTTACAAATTAACTAGAAGTGCCTTGCAAATATATAAGCTATTGCCTCGAACGTAACTGCGAGACATACGCGTAGAAATATATACTAACGTACATTGCCTCCCAAATACGCTAGATTTAAATACCGTGAACGTTGGGAGGAAACGGAGCGAAACGTCAAGGGTTGAGAGGCTATATGATTATTTTTCAATGATTGCAATAACAGGTCATATTTGCAAAGAGCTTGGCAGTATGACACCACTTATAATCACGACGTTGCTCTGCGTCTAGCGTGGATGCATGCACTGATTCTGTTAGGAAGGCTGTCATTTGGCGTTTGCATCCTCCCATGAGGCAAAGTGGCCTGCAACCATTGTAGCTGGTCGTTGATATCTTCGATATTGGCACTGGGACAGATTTGACACCGGAGCTCTTTCCACACATGTTCTAACGCTGACAGATTTAGGTAACTTGCTGGCCACAGGAGAAACTCTGCATCACGCAGTGAGTTCGTAGAGACGCATACCACGTGTAGACGATCAGCGAGGCGTTGAAAAATTAAGGTTGGCGATTGTAGGTATTACAAGTCGTTTGTTTTTAATTTGGGTAGTACATCAAAGTACATGTGGCATGAGCTAACCATTAATAGTTACTAGTATTGGCTGTGGTCGAAATTCGACCTACTCTGCACATGCATATCAACAATACACTGCAAAAACAATTTTCGTGAACGATGTAAAAGGCTGAAATAATCTATAATTGAAAGGCGATAGCATGCATATTGCAAGAAAGTAAATATATTTCTAGGCTGTCTCACAGTGGACGTATTTGGTGTATTATGGAACAAATTAGCGTGCAATCCAGTGTCTCCGTCAGGAAATAGCAACGGAGAGGATATTGGATCTAGTGAGTAATCTAAACCCTAGATGATTTTACTGTACCAGTTTTTAAAAAGAACACACCGTATTTTTTCCGAATGCCGCTGTGGTAAGAATAGTCGCCACATCAGTCTCAACTACATCATCTCAAGCTGGAGGTCTGCGTTTTTATTAATCGTAATAGTCATAAAAATTTCTCTGTTTCATTTTTCATTCTTGCACAGTAATATTTCGTCACAGTGAAAGAACGCACAAAATGATTAGCACGTTCTAATTCAATAGCAATGTCATCTATTTCATTGTTATCAGAATTGCACAGCTGATTTGATTGTTCATTTAGTCTATACCGGACTGCAGTGTCGATGCCATAAAAACATAACTTCGCATAACATGATAATCGACCATACGTAGAAGTCATTGGACCTGACTTATAATGCAAAAGTCTTGTTCCTAGTGTCGCACTCCACATAAATTTGTCTGAAATTTTGGACTCGGAAGTGACTGCGGCAAATCCTGCATCTTAGCTACAAATATTATTGAAATAATTCACTAATATCTCTTTAGTTCTTGACGCATTTGAAGGACGACCTTGATAAGTGCACTGATAAATAAATTTTCCGTTAACGCTGACAAAATTAACTTTTCCATTATTACAACACAATGCCGTTGCTTCACATACAGTAACCTTTGATGCGAAATACGATGCATCACAAAATCTGCACTGTAAGTTCATCAAAACGCAATTGTAGGTCTCAAAATTATGTTGAATCATCTTCAGTGTACATTTCAATTATCCATCAACAAATCTGTTGATCACGTACTGGAGATTTTAATGCTTGTTACAGAAGGTACCATCAGAGTTATGAATATGAAAGCATCTACTTCCTTTTATTACTCTCAACGGCTACACTCACACATTGTTTTTTCTGTATGGACATCTACAGCAACGTATATTTTGATTTAGATGGGTTTCATATAATTAATATTAATACGTATAATTAATATTAAAAATCTGTACTTTAATTTTCGTGTTTACGTTTAATATAGTCAAATATTGACGTATGGACATGTGGAACTTTCTGTTAATTTGTGGTAAGTTCCTATGGGACCAAACTGCTGAGGTCATTGGTCACTAGGCATAAACGCTACTTAATCTAAATTAAACTAACTTACGCTAAGGACAACAAACACTCCCATGCCCGAGGGAGGACTCGAACCCCCGATGAAGGAAGCCGCGGGAACCGTGGCAGGGGGCCCAAGACCGTGTGGCTACCCCCCGCGGCTGGACACGTGGATACAAAATAGACTGTCTGTAGTGACAGGCGTAGTCCACTTAGTAGTGCAGTTACGACCATGCAGGAAAATGAGGTCGTAAAGTTTGTGGCGTGTTTCTGGGAATACTGTTCGATGCAGAGAAGGAACATCCACACACTGATTTGTGTACATATATACATATTACACATAAAAATATCGGCACTTACACCTATTGTCAGGCGCATTTTATATGGTGCTTCGGCAAATAATGTTTCGCATTATAAACAAAATATTTTTTGAAGTGGAATTTTACCTTCCAATTCACTACAGCGGTCGCAAATCCGGCTCAAGTGTTATTCGTTTTATCGATATATGCGAGTATTCACAAGAAGAGTAAAAAACGCAGAGTTCTCAGTAATCCGGCAGCAACTGAGCAGCGCTTCTGAAAGGCACTGACATTCAGCACAGGCCAGGACTGTGGTGTCATCGCAGGAGTACTGGTTATTCCTCGCGCTGTATTTTCTCTCTCTCTCTCTCTCTCTCTCTCTCTCTTTAGGTGTGTCCATTGATGAGAGATTACATTGGAAGAAACACATTGATGATCTACTGAAACGTTTTAGTTCAGCTACTTATGCAATAAGGGTCAATGCAAATTTTGGTGAAAAAAATCTTAGTAAATTATCTTACTACGCCTATTTTCACTCATTGCTTGCATATGGCATCATATTTTGGGGTAATTCATCACTGAGGAATAAAGTATTTCTTGCACAAAAGCGTGTAATCAGAATAATAGCTGGAGTCCACCCAAGATCATCCTGCAGACATTTATTTAAGGATCTAGGGATATGCACAGTAGCTTCTCAGTATATATACTCTCTTATGAAATTTGTTATTAACAACCAAACCCAGTTCAAAAGTAATAGCAGTGTGCATAACTACAATGCTAGGAGAAAGGATGATCTTCACTATTCAAAATTAAATCTATCTTTGGCACACAAAGGGGTGAATTATACTGCCACTAAAGTCTTTGGTCACTTACCAAATAGTATCAAAAGTCTGACAGATAACCAACAAGTATTTAAGAAGAAATTCAAAGAATTTCTGAATGACAACTCCTTCTACTCCATAGACGAATTTTTAGATATTAATTAAGAATAAAGGAAAAAAACAAACAAAAAAATTGTAAAAAAATTTAAAAAATAAAAAAACAAAAAATAAAAAGTTGTAACATTAACTTAATTATGTTGTTAAATTAACTTAATCATGTAATGTATTGGAAAATTAGACTCGTTCCACATCATTACGAAATATCGTATTCATGATCCATGGAACTAGTATTAAACTAATCTAATCTCTCGTTTCCTGGTTTGATGCGGCCCGCCACGAAATCCTCTCCTGTCCCAACGTCTTCATTTCAGAGTATCACTTGTAACGTACGTCCTCAATTATTTGCTGCATGTATTCCAGTCTCTGTACCCCTCTGTAAAGTTTACCCTCTGCAGCTCCTTCTAGTACGATGGAAGTTATTCCGTATGTCTTAACAGATGTCCCATCATCTTGTTCTCCTTCTTGTCAGTGTATTCAACGTATTCCTTTCCTCTCCGATTCCACACAGGATCACCTCATTCCATACCTCTTCAGTCCACCTAATTTTCAGTAGTCGTCTCTAGCACCACATCTCAAATGCTTCCATTCTCTTCTGGTTTCCACTACCATACAGTGCTGTGCTCCAAAGATACGTTGTCAAAAATTTATTCTTCACATAAAGCCTATCTTTGACACTAGTAGACTTCTCTTGGCCGGTCCTCTTTGTTCGTCTGTCACTGGATATTTTGCTACCCATCTAGCAGAGTCCATTAACATCATCTACTTCGTGACCATCAAGCCCGATGTTAAGTCTCTCGCTTTTCTCATTTATGCTACATCTCATTAATTTCGTCTTCTTTCAATTTACCGTCAATGCATATTCTGTATATATTAGATTGGCCATTCCATTCAGCAGAACGTGTAATTCTGCTTTACTCTCCCTGAGGATAGCAATGTCATCAACAAATCATATCATTGATATCGTTTCACCGTGAAATTTAATTCCACTCCTGAACCGTTCTTTCACTTCCATCATTGATTCTTGGATGTATAGACTGAACAGTAGGGGCGAAACGATGTATAGACTGAACAGTAGGGGTGAAAGGCTACATCTCTGTCTTGCACCTTTTTTAATGCGAGCATTTAGATCTTTGTCTTCCACTGTTATTATTCCCTCTTGCCTCTTGTACATGTTATATATTACATGTCTCTCCCTATAGCTTAACCCTATTTACATCATGATTTCCAACATGTTGATCTATTTAACACTGCCGAATGCTTTTTGCAGGTCGACAAATCCTATCAACGAACACTATGCGATCAAAAGTATCCGGATATCCGGCTGAAAATGACTTACAAGTTCGTGGCACCCTCCATTGGTAATGCGGGAATTCAGTATGGTGATGACCCACCCTTACCCTCGATGACAGCTTCCAGTCTCGCAGGCATACGTTCAGTTAGGTGCTGGAAGGTTTCTTGGTGAATGGTAGCCCATTCTCCACGGAGTGCTGCATGGAGGAGGGGTATCAGTGTCGGTCGGTGAGGCCTGGCACAAAACATCCCGAAGGTGTTCAGATCAGGACTCTGTGCAGGCCAGTCCATTACAGGGATGTTATTGTTGTGTAATTACTTCGCCACAGGCCGTGCATTATGAATGGGTGCTCGATCGTGTTGAAAGATGCAGTCGCCATCCCTGAATTGCTCTTCCACAGTGGGAAGCAAGAAGGTGCTTCAAACATCAGTGTAGGCCTGTGCTGTGATAGTGACACGCAAAACAACAAGGGGTGCAAGACCCCTCCATGAAACACACGGCCACATCATAACACCACCGCCTCCGAATTTTACTGTTGACACTACACACGCTGGCAGATGACGTCCACCGGGAATTCGCCATACACACACCCTGCCATCGGATCGCCACATTATGTACCGTGATAGGTCACTCCACACAACGTTTTTCCACTGTTCAATGTTAAATGTTTAGCTCCGTACACCAATTGAGGGGTGGTTTGACATTTACCGGCGTGATGTGTGGATTATGTGCATCCGCTCGACAGTGAAATCCAAGTTTTCTCACGTTCCGCCTAACTGTAATAGTACTTGCAGTGCATCCTGATGCAATTTGGAATTCCTGCGTGATGGTCTGGATATTACACATTACGAACCTCTTCAACTCTCAGCGATACCTGTCAGTTAACAGACGAGGTCGGCGTGTACGCTTTTGTGCTGTATGTGTCCCTTCACGTTTCCACTTCACTATCAAATCGAAAACAGTGGACCTAGCGATGTTTAGGAGTGTGGAAATCTCACGTACAGACGTATGACACACGTGACACCGAATCACCTGACCACGTTCGAAGTCCGTGAGTCCCGCCGAACGCCGCATTCTGCTCTCTCACGATGTCTAATGACTACTGAGGTTGCTGATATGCAGTACGTGGCAGTAGCTGGCAGCACAATGCATCTAATACGGAAAACGTATGTTTTTGGGGTGTCCGGATACTTTTTATCACATAGTATATACTGGTTTTTCTTTAGTTTCACTTCTGTTAGCAACCACAACGTCATAATTGCCTCTCTGGTGCCTATGCCTTTCCTAAAGCCAAACGAATCGTCATCTAACGCATCCTCAAATGTCTTTTCCAGTTATCTGTATGTTATTCTTTTCAGCTACTAGGATGCATGAACTGCTAAGCTTACTCTGCGATAATTCTCGCACTTCTCAGCTCTTGCAGTCTTCGGAATTCTGTCGAAGATGGGTTTCCAAAATGTCGGATGGTATATCGCGCGACTCGTATATTCTACCAACCAACGTATACAGTCGTTTTGTTGTCACTTCCCGCAATGATTTTCGAACTTCTGAGGGAATCTTATTATCTGTTCTGCCTTATTCGATCCCAAGTCTTCTGAAGCTCGTTCAAATTCTGATTCTAATACTGGATCCCCAATCTCTTCTAAATAGATCCTCTTTCTTTTTTATCACATCAGATAAATCTTCCCCCTCATAGAAGCCTTCAATGTACTCTTTCCAGTTATCTGCTCTCTCCTCTGCATTTAACACAGGAATTCCCGTTGCACGCTTAATCTTACCACTGTTATTTTTAATTTCACCGAAGGGTGTTTCGACATTCCTATATGTTTAGCCAGTCTTTCCGACAGTCATTTATTTTTCGATTTTTCTCCGTTTTTATGCAACAATTTCATCTTAGCTTCTCTCCATTCCCTACCTATTTCATTCCTCAGCGACTTGTATTTGGGTATTCATGAATTTCTCTGAACATTTTTGAACTTCCTACTTACATCGATAAGCTGAAGTATTTCTTGTGTTACCCATTGTTACTTCGCAGATACCTTCTTTGTGTTTATGTTTTCTTTCTATGATTGCCTAACTCTTCACCAATACTACATTGTGATCTGAGTCTGTATTTGCCCCTGGGTTCACCTTACAATTTAGTATCTAATTTCGGAATCTCTGACTGACTTTAATGTAATCTGAGATATTCCCGTATCTCCCTGCCTTGTCCAAGTACACATTCTTGAACAGAGTATTCCGTTATTCTACCTGAAATTTGTTACAGAACTGTCTTGTTCCTCCATCATTCCTTGTACCAAGCCCATCTTCTCCCTTAAACCTTTCTTCTATCCCTCCCCTACAACCGCATTCCAGCGCCCATGACTGTTGGATCCTCATCTGACTTCACGTAGTGTATTATCTGTTCTATGTCCTCATATACTTTCCCTGTCTCGCTTCATCTTCAGCATATGACGTTGGCACAAACACTGATTTATTACAACTTGCGTTGTAATGGAGAAGATCGTTTGCATTTTTGTGGTGACGAACACTCTGAAATCGTTTCTTCAGTTTCCTGAGGGTAACAGAATTCACTTCAGAGTTGGTGGTTGTCTCATGAAGGAAGACATCAAACAGAATGAGGCCTTCATACTCGCGGAAGAATGTCGCCATGTCTTTATCAGCTGAGGGTGTGGCTTTGAAGATTTTCTTTGGGGGAGAGGTCGAGTAGCGCCACACCACAGATTGCCATTTCGTTTCCGGTTCGAAATAATGAACCCATATTTCATCCCTCGTGACTATGTTCGACAAAATATTGTCCCGATCAGCATCGTTATCCCACAAGCAATTCCGCACGGATGGTCTTTCGTTGCTCTTTATGGCCTTCTGGAGATGGTCTTCTGTTGCTCTTTATGGTTATCTGTTAGGGAGCTAGGAATCGAGCAATAATTCACCTTTGAGTACCCCAATTGGTGGACGACTGTCGCACCATCACGAGTGTTTCACTACCACCAACACAAACGTTCAATTGAGCAGCGAAGTATTGGATTGTTATCCCTGGATCATCTCAAATGAGAGTGTCAGCGCGTTCCAACATTGCAGAAGAAACAGCTATGTGCGACCTGCCGGCACGTGGTAGACCAGATAGGTCTGTGCGACCTTGTTGCGACGATCTCAGACGCCTCGCCCAACGACTCATCGCGCTTTTGATCAATGTCCGGTCTCCACATACATACTGTAAGCGTCCATGAATATCTGGGACTATCTGGTTTGCCGCCAAAGGAAATTCATTGACAGCCCTCTGCTGGGAACACACATCCATTACAGTCACCATTCTGAAAGCTACAGACAGCGCCGCCACCTATCGGATATTCACGAAACTACTGGGGCTCTGGGAGAGTACTCTACAATGTCCCACATCAAATTTCGCATTTTTCATTCTAAACCGGCTGAGAAAAAAATACTTGGCATTAATTATTGAACACCCCTCGTTTTATTTTCCAGAGGTCCCCACAAAGGAAATTTGCAACAATTCTTGAGAAACATATTCCAGTTAATTTAATATAGTCCGAACCAAGTTTCAGTTGAAGTTAAAGGAAAAAATATAAGTTTTGGCAATTAAAGTTACAACCGAACTAAGGAATTACAATTAACAAACCAGTTTTGAAATTAAAAAAATAAAGACACACAGTTCAGTTACAGCTTTAAGTACTACTCCGTTGTTAGGACGAGTGATAGGTTTCAAGAGCACTGACAGTTCATAATCAGCTCCTCTGTAGCAAGGACACCCAGTGAACACTCCCATTAGGGTCGGCCCCGTACAGGTGGTGCGTGTGTCTCACAAGTTACGAATGTCACTAGCGACAATGAGCAGACTAACTACAACATGCAGAGAGAAAAGTTACACACATGCTATACACGTGAATAAATAAGAAATATAATCACTCAGAAGACAATATATTATGAAATGCATGCCAAGAATAATTACTAGTTGAGATGTGCTTGGCAGTAATGATGCAAAGACACAAATACCGTCAATTTATGTAACATGAATGCCTAGTTGGCTCGTACCTTACACTAAAAGACTTCTGGAAACTAACCAGAATACAAACTGATTTCCGCACGAGAGAAGCCACTTAAAATAATGTTCAACAGACGTACTTCTATTACCGTCAAAGTGAGGCCAGGGAGAGTACAATCGAAACGGTTAACCCTCACGACAAGACACAATGACTCAGACTAACAAATGTAAATTAGTCAGGTTTGAACATTACCTGGCATAAATTTCAAACGCAAGCCCCACGACACGCAGCTGGGTGACATTGCTCGATTAACACCGTTCGTAACGATGCACTGCAACCGATAAACAGTTATCACAGCCCATCCTCAGTACTGTATACCACCTCTACGTTCTGCCACATGAGGCGCCATACGAAGTAAGAGCCCTATCGATAGACCCGGCGAACAATACCACCGCTCCCCCGCTCCCTCCTCCCGCCACCTATCCGACCGCAGAGAAGACAATGGGATCAGGATTCCGCAGCACGGACTTTGACCGCCTTCATCAGGTATCTGTAGGAGCTGGCTCACGCCTCAGTGTTGCTAGCGGACTAGAGCTGTGGCTACCCGCATGTCGCAGGTGGCAGCTGGTGGTTACAGCAATACGTGTCCCAGCGTTTTCCAGGGTTTTGCACCACGGAACTGGCTGTTATAGCTTTAAAGAAGTTCATTGCTGATCGACTGCTTTCCAAGGCTATAAGGAGACATTATGAAACCAAGAGATATGTCAGAGGAAAGTGGTACAAATGGAAATAACTACACGAACCTTCTCTGAAACTTGCGAAAGTGCCAGTGTTTTTTTGGCGCCCACTGTCTCACGCCCCACTGTGTGGTACGTAGAGTACTTCTCACTTTACGGTGTCCCAGACGTGTTCATTAGTTCAGGATGGCTGTGGGGGAAGTGGAGAGAGCAAAAGCATTATAATATTTCTGAATCTTTCGTCAGGCAATTATAGGGTGATAGGCCGGTTCACTATCAGGCTGAAAGCATATTTCTACTTCTGTATGCGAAATAACGAACGCACTTCATTCGACCTTAGGTTCGAGTATCATTTACCCGTGTGACTCAGTGGGAATAGTAACAAGGGGCATACTTCAACATTTCGTCTGAAGAAACGACCACCTCTTCCAGTCACAGGAAAGCGGTATCAGACATATATTTGCAGTCTCATGGTGGGGATAAGCGAATGCCAAGCTATACCGTGAACGATCTGTCGAAGAGTCGGTTTTCCACACATTGAGCTTTCCCTCGACAGTTGGGACCATTGTACTCTGCGTTGTGCTTTGGACACATGTATGACGACGTTTTCTTCACATATGGTGAGGGGAGAGTTGTTGATGGTATGGTATTAGAGATGCAGAAGGAGATCGGGTAGAGAAAGAATACAGAACTAAACCGACATACCTTTTCATAAGGAACCATCCCGGTATTCACCTCTAACCACTTAGCAAACCAACGCTTAAAACGTTTCCCTGGGTAGCTACTGCTCGCTACTTTCATCTCTTACCGATTTGTACTCGATCCATTATGTGCGTTCATTGGACTGTTCATTCTCTTCATCAGGTCTATAATTATTCCTCAGGTTCACTGAGGAAAGCAAATTCTCCGCGTTCCTTATGACTGATAGATGAAGTAAGCTGCCTATCCATTTATTTTTCCAGTGCGCGTTAGTCGACATGGCCCTCTTGACTGATATCTAATAACATCCTGTTCATGTGATACTCAGAACTCTTCCGTTCACCGTGGCCATAATACCGTTACCTCAAACTACCCGCAGAGCGGCCACGTCTTTTTCAAAGACCATTGAGTGTACAGGCCAGCATTAGTTAAGAAAATGTTACTCACAGCCAAGCACAGGACATGTACTGGCAGCGGTTCCAGCTGATCACTGAGCGAGCAATGACGACGGAACAAGGGAAATAAACGTAAATTACAGATGTAAAATTAAAAATAAGCCTGTCTACAAGATTCGACTTAGCGCGATCACACGTGCTTGGCGCACAGACGGAGAGCGTTAAAGTTAATGACTTAACGGATTAATCGCCGGAAAACCAACCACCTCCCGAGAGTTAAAAGAATAAGCTCTTAAAACTGTGTTTGAATTTCTGAAAAAGAAAGTTGTTTTATTTGACTTTTTTGTAGTCATCAGTTAATACTCGTATCTCAGTTTTCATTTTATGTTGCACGAGTCTGCCGGCCGGGGTGGCCGAGCGGTTCTAGGCGCTACAGTCTGGAACCGCGCGACCGCTAAGGTCGTAGGTTCGAATCCTGCCTCGGGAATGGATGTGTGTGATGTCCTTAGGTTAGTTAGGTTTAAGTAGTTCTAAGTTCTAGGGGACTGATTACCTCAGAAGTGAAGTCCCATAGTGCTCAGAGCCATTTGAACCATTTTTGCACGAGTCTTTCGTATATTGCAAGGCAATTGAGGTATAGAGATGCCTTTTATGGCTTAGCGAACCAATCTTGGCATGAAACATGCTAACATACACAGACATAATAGAGATCGGTGGGGGTGGCTGGCCCTGGTGAACTTCGTGTCTCTGACGTTCCTCATTTTTCCTTCTTTCAGCGATTCTGCTTAAAATGTAAATCAGCACCTAAAGTAGTTATGCGCCAGAGAGTATGCTCTTCTGCTGTGGCAACATTTAGACTCTTTAAGTTTTTTTGAACTGATCCTTACAGAGCTTCAGAGGATCACTATGGGGCTTTGTATTCGCCTTCTTAATGGAAGTTGTGTTTGATAACAAGTCATCCCAATTGATGTTCACTGTGTACTCGTATGTTAACTTCTGTTCTTCGTTCTTAGGATGTGTCACCGAGTTTTGGTAACTACAGTAAACAGGGAAGTAACTACAACTGTTCAACACACGACCAGTTTGGTGCATAGTTTCAGTTCATAATCCAGGAATATCCGATGTGCGAGAGATCTAAAAGCAACATAAGCAGCAGATAACAGAGATAGAAGTGTAGGAATAGCTATTATGGACGCTATGATAATATTAAAATAACGGAAGATTGTTTTGTGACCACCCTCTTTAATGACGCGTTCAGAAAATATCATCAGATTAAATTAATCTCAATATATTTTCGAAACGCGTAATTGAAAAGAGTGGCCACAAAAATACCTGAGGCTATTTTACTATTATCATAGCGTCCATAACAGCTTTTCCTATAATGCTATCTAGTATCAACATGAGCGCACACTTCACTCGTGAATTTACATCCCAGCAAATATCCTGTTCTCGATGTCCTTTCCTCCACCAGCATTTAGCAGATAATATATATTTTGCAGAAATAATGTGGAGTGCAAATTTTATTGGAGTTATTTACTTGTTCCAAGGGTGTGCTGGAAATAGAGATATTTTTCTTTGATTTGGCCATTGCGTCGTGTTAGTAAAGATTCTTGCAAATATGTAGCCGACGAACAGAGTTCACGAGATTAACTAAATATAATAGAGATAGAGGTTCTCCTACAGAGTGAATGCAATGTCCAAGACACTGCGCGTGTTAGCTTAAGCTACTCTTGTCCTTTGTTCGATAAAAGTTCAAATGGTATTTGTCTTGGTTCAAACCTGCACTGCTATTAAACCACGCAGTCACTGATTGTCTCGCAATTACTTCAAATCAAAATGATGGCACTGTCGGTCAGTTACGATTTTCAGCAATTGTTTATGGGAAGCAGATGGACGAACGGATGTGTCTTTCCTCAGGCTTTATCACACACCTCAGCACTGTGCAGCACTCATCGAGTTGGTGTATTTGGCGATATCTGCTTTGGTGTTACGTGTTTGTAACTTCTGTGACGGCCTATAACAGTGACTTACGACACCAAATTCAGGCATCAATGTGCCTGCAGTGAGAATTCACTTCCTTCATAGCTGAAGCTCTCAGAAAAGTAAAATGAGCAATAAAGTTCATGCATTTGGTTTTTACAACCTAATCCCAATGTGTTTTTGCAGCGGACCTATTTCTAGGAAAATCCATTACACAATCAGCTCTCCAAGATCAACAACTTCTCTCATCAGAACAATCGTCAAACCTATCTCTACTGAACGTTTATCACAAATTTTGTTTTACCGTCTATTCGTGTCTACATTACCAGCAATATCCCAATGAAAGATGGAAGCAACTTGCAAGGTTTCCATCACATCTGTGATTGTCTTATGGACGATTGTAGGGTCATTGTGTTGACACCCGGTTCGAGAATGTTCTCCCACACAGGCGATATATACAGTGCGAGTCAGGAGGAAAGGTGCACACTTTGAGGGGTGATAGTATTAGTGATTTGAACAAAAAACTTCAAATGAACGTATGCCCTATTTCGAATGGTTTCCGGGATAGAACACATTTAATATAACTCTTGTACGTTTTTCTAGAGTAACTCGAAAACCGCACCCTCCAGCGAAACGTGCCGCAGTACAAAATTTAACTACATTAAATTTCCTACAAAAAATGTTGAATTCCTTCTTCTCTAGAATTAATGCTTTGTGCGAAAAGAGCGCGAGAATGATGAAAAACTCGCTCGTTTCGCATGCACTGTAGCTTACGTAGTTCTTGTCGGTCAATTTGAGGTCGTTTCCCGACGTGATAGCCCACAAGTTTCCCGTATCAAACTGTTGGTCTCAACTTGCTACCTCAATATGCAAGGACTACTTGTTTTGCCTCGTCAGGCAGAGAGGAAATACGAGGGGCGTTCAATAAATAATGTAACACTTCTTTTGTCGGTCAGATTCAGTAGAAAAATTGGGAAATTTGTATCGGTGTATCGTGGTATAATCCCGCTTCAGTCTCTGAAGTTTCATGAAATTTTCTGTAGGTGGCGGCTCCAAACTTAGCTTTCAAAATGGCATCGGTAACGGCGATGCGTTCCTAGAGGAGAGCTCTTACTGCGTTTCTTTTGAAATAAAACCAGAACATCGCAGACATTGAAAGACGCTTGCAAAATGTCTACGGAGATATGATAGTGGACTAAAGCACTTGAGACATAGGACAAAGATCTGAATGAAAAACAAGTGGAACGGTGGCCTAACTTGATTCGTCATTTGTCATTCCCAATCTAATATTATCATTTAATAACAAATCAATCATGAGGCAGCTGACACTTATCAAGATTCTTGAGAAATAGATAAAAATAGTAAATATTTTTAAATTAAACTCACCATTTATGAGGACATTTGCATTACACATAAAATTAGAAATAGTACTCAAAATGTCATTCATGGAACACAGTGGTAGCCCGACTACAAACTGTTAATCATATAATTCTGCGCCGTTACTCTGTCCCCGCAACTAGATCACAGCTGTGGGTTGATCCCCAACGGGGCTGAAATATAAGTTCAACAAACATTAAATTAAAAAAGCATTAAAATGCCTACATCTCCTCTGGTTATTCTGCTCTCATATAGACAGGATACGGGAAAGCTGCTCAAAGGCTACCCACATGTAAAACCGGAGCAGCAGTAGTATTTTACTGATTGACGAGAAGCCTATTCCACATAAATCACGTTAAGTACTTAAACAAACTACCGGGCCCGTAATACACAATTAAAATGATAATGACAGTCAAACCCTTAATTTTTTAAAGAAAACAAGAAACTCAGTGCTCAGTTTGCACAAATACTTTCGTCGCAGGCCCACACAGGCCTCAAAATTACGGAAATACTGAGTGACTTACTTCCTAATCCGGTGGCCGAGCGGTTCTAGGCGCTTCAGTCCCGAACCATGCGGCTGCTACGGTGGCAGGTTCCAATCCTGCCTTGGGCATGGTTGTGTGTGATGTCCTTAGGTTAGTTAGGTTTAAGTAGTTCTAAGTTCTAGGGGACTGATGACCACCGATGTTAAGTCCCATAGTGCTCAGAGCCATTTTTTTGTTAAGTCCCATAGTGCTTAGATTCATTTGATGTCAATCACGATACGAAATGAATAACAACAAACTACTCAACTTGAGGCTGGAACGGTAGATCAACGGAGTCGTGAGTGACCTGCAACGCTTAGCCACGTGTGATAACGGGAAAGCCACCGAAGCAGAGGGAAAACGCTTTCCTGGACAGAACCAGCAGCAACGTGTCAAACGCCGCCCATGACAGGCTATCAACATATACCAGACAACAAACAGCAAAACATGTTTGATAACATTAACACACTCAGCATTACTGAAATGGGCAATTGATAATTCAACTACTAGAACTTCAGCATATTAGCGGTCTGCTCATAGCACTGCAAGTTAACCTGCCCAGCAATAACAAAAAGCAATGTACAAGGTAATGTGAAAGAGTAATTACATAATAATTTCAGCAAGATTCAAAAATCAAGTTTTATCTAAACTAGGGCCTCTTAGGGGCCAATAGACGCTTTAACTATGGTACACACCATATGGCAGATGACCGATTAAACCCTACAACTAGTGCTCAAAGGACTCCTCAACACAAAGTAAGAGAGTGTGCAAATACAAGCACGTACATGCACTTGATCCACACACGCGTGCCTTCAGGTTGAGCGCACACAACTTCAGTTAGAGGCCAAATCCAATAACTACCATAGGAAGGTCCAAGGCGTCTACAGCAAATATAAATTAGATTCGGTAGTATCAAATACTCAATAATAACAAACCATGGTTTCAAGTACAAGATTAACATTGCAAAATATTAGCTTGGCGCATACAGAAACCTCCAGATTGAGACACACACTCCCAAAGCGGTAACCGAGTCATAAGGAAACTTGATTCCTGGCCCTGCTCACACCTGGAAAAATCAACAACCATTAAGTACAGTACCTCCTAAACAGTCTTCATAGATAATCTGAAACAAATACCAAGGGATCTAATAGCTTAACGACTCCAGGTGGGCACCGATTGTTGCTGCCATGTTGCTCGTGGTTGCTAACAAGTTGTTCAACCCATCGCGGCGTATTTAGCACACCACAATTCACTGATGCACGTCGTAACCAGGTTTCACGTGACGAGAGCCGCTCATGCCCACTAAATTCGCCGGTAGCAACGGTCAACGCTGCAGGAAAACGCGGTGCCCATAGCCCAACGGTCAATAGTGTTAAGTCGCTGCAATTTCAAGGAAGCCAAGTACTCTGGTACACCCGGCCAGCTCCGCGTCCGACACACTCCTCGCCACAACACACAGCCCCATAGATAACACTCTCTCTCACTCTCATCTGCTACTTTCCCCTCGTTGGGGAAATGTGTTGAGGAGTTTTTAGCTTTTTGGCTTTTATTCCGTGTGGTTATTTCTGTGACTTTTGGGCGTCTGCCTAATTTGATGAATGTTCTGTGTTTGTCTGGTACTTGCCTGAGATTGGCGAGATGATTGATGTTATGGGAGAGGGAACAGGATTAGAGATTGGATATAGGGATTTTCCCTACGGCTTAGTCGTCAAAGATCGTCATTGTTCGTTTGCGCTTGTCGCAGTAGATGTCATACTGACCTAGAGAGCTTATGAAGTCATTTCCTGATCTGGAAGAGCTCTCTTAGAAGGCCCTTAGCAGTTCTTGGAAGCCGGCTGGTGTGGCCAAGCGGTTCTAGGCGCTTCAGTCTGGAACCACGCGACCGCTACGGTCGCAGGTTCGAATCCTGCCTCGGGCATGGATGTGTGTGTTGCCTTTTGGTTAGTTAGGTTTAAGTGGTCCTAAGTTGTAGGGGACTGATGACCTCAGATGTTAAGTTCCATAGTGCCTAGAGCCATTTGAACCATTTAGTTCTTCGAAACGCTCTTTCATGAATGGGATTTCAGCTGCGGTATGCAGATCGACAGTGGGGAATTCCAGGGTAGATGCAGTGCCCTTCTGAGAGTGCGGTTCTGCAGCCTCTGCTGCTTCGCTGCGTATCCCCAGACAGGGCATGAATACTGCATTACTGGTTGTATAAGGGCCTGATATACATTCACCCCCACAGAGCAGTGGAGGGAGCTGGTTGTGTTGAAGACTGGGTATAGGATGGGCATCTGGCACAGACCTTCCTGTGGACCTCGTCTATGTGGGGTTTACTCGTAATACGAGAGTCCAAGGTTAGGCCAAGATACTTGGCGGTTCAGCGCCAGTGGGGTTGGGTTACATTCAAGTGATGGTGGAAGGGTGTAGAGGGGGAGGGGCGTTGAGGAAATCCGCACCTTCCGAGCCATGTGATCAGCATAGCCTGCGTGTTCTCAGAGTTGATGGAGATGCCCCAGCGATGGGCCCAACTTTCTGTGTCATCTAAAGCCCTTTGTAGCCTATTGAAGACCAGGTCCTTGTTCGCATTACGTGTGTAGGAGGCTGTGTCGTCTGCATATAGTGCAGTGTGCGCCAGGGGGCCGTTGGTGTGTCCGCAGTGAACAAGCTGTACGATATGGGCTACAGAACCTATCCCTGCGGCACCCCAGCACGAAGGTGGCTGAGTCTACATTAGCAGAGAAAGTTCTACCCATGAGATAGCTTTTAATTTAACTATGCTCCCAGGGGAACCCTTGTGTGTATAACTTGTAGAGTAGCCCACTATGCCATACTGAGTCGAAGGCTTTGGCTACGGCTATTAGCACTATCCCGCAGTAGCCTATGTGGTTGAAGCCCTCTGTGGCTGCTTCAACCACTCTCGTGATCTGTTGTGGGGAAGAGTAGTTGTGCCGGAATACTAATTGGAAATCACGCAGAAGTTGCTCTCTGGTTATATGTTCCTGTATGGGTATTAGCAGGAGGTGCTCGTAGATCTTACTGAGATTTGGCAAGAGGTTAATCGGCCTGTAGCGCTGCGGGAATAGAGGGTCATTCCTTGATTTGTGGATCGCGACCACTTCCGCATGTTTCGAGCAAGCTGGGAACTCGTGGGATCGAGTAATCTCGTTGAAGACGTTCATGTAGTGTGTGATCACCGCGGGCAGGAGGGTTTTAACTAACTGATTGGTGACAGTGTCGTGTACTGGCGTCGTGTACTGGCACCTTTTCTGTTGGAATGAACCTAATTACTTTTGCCACGTCTTTGGGGGTGAGAAGTGGGAGATCGTCTTCTGCGTCTTCCTCAGCATTGAGGAAGACAGGCAGTTGACAGTGAACAACCTCTTCGTGCTCATCGTCTTGGGGTTCTTCGGCCTGGAATTGCTTCTCGAAGGTATCGGCGAGGGCGTTGTCCTTATCAGCATGGCTATAGACCATCACCAGCTCGCCGTGCAGGGGTGTCATTCTAGCGAGTCTTTTAATGAACTGTCTGGTAGCTTGCCAAAGGTGTGATCGTCTATTTTGAGGGCTGAGAGGCTGTTTTGTCATTGCTGGTTTCTGTGGTCATTGAGCGCTGCCTTCAGCTCTCCCTGTAGACGATTGAGCAGCCTCCTGGTGGCCTGATCTCTTGTGAACTACTGCTTTTCTACTCTATTTTCGTGTCGAATTTGAGCTCGTAAATGTTCCAGGAGCTGCAATGGTGAGGGCAGACCGTCCCTTTTTGTATGTGTGTGTGTGTTGCGGGGGGGGGGGGGGGGGGGGCGAAGGGTAGCACCTTCGGCTGCATGCAGGATGGTTCCTGTTAGGTCTCGTAGCGCATGTTCTACTGTTTCGGCAGTAGGTGATAAAGAGCGAGTGATGTCCGAGGTGACAGTTTCTCGGTAATGTTCCCAAACCTGCGCATTTGTGTGATGACTCGCAACCGGACGGGGTGGCCTAGCGGTTCTAGGCGCTACAGTCTGGAACCGCGAGACCGCTACGGTCGCAGGTTCGAATCCTGCCTCAGGCATGGATGTGTGTGATCTCCTTAAGTTCGTTAGGTTTAAGTAGTTCTAAGTTCTAGGGGACTGATGACCTCAGAAGTTAAGTCCGATAGTGCTCAGAACCATTTGTACCATTTTTGATGACTCCCACATCGACCTCGAAGACGACAGTGTTGTGGTCGGCGGACATTCTTCCTCCTAGCGAGGGCTATGTCTAATACTCCGGGCCTACATCCATTTTTAGGAGAGTGAGGGGGCGCAACTGGACCCCATGTTTCATAGTGGTGGTTGTGCACTTTTTGTTGCAGTTTGGCGCCTGCTCTGGAGTTTTCGATTTTATTGGTAGCTGGTATGCATATTTGGTGATGGGGTATCCCTCTTTTTACTTATATGATAACTCCTCCACCTTGTGTGGGCCTATATACACAGTAACCATTGTAACTGGGAACTGTCATTTTGATTCCCAGCTTGAGGTGGGTTTCCGCCAGCATGCATGTCAATTGAGAATTTCTTTATGAATTCATTGAATTCGGCCACTTGATGAACAATGCTGTCTGCGTCAAAGGCCCCATTCTCAGACGTGGGATATTTGGTCATCTACCCATGATGGGATTTTGCTACTACTGGTGAAGTCACAGAGGGGAGCGACTGCTGGACTGCTGCCTGAAGGGCAGTGAGGACTTGCGTATTTTGCCTCTGGGCCTCCCTGAATTCCTTCATCATCTCCATGACAAGGTTCATGGTCTGGACTATCATGCCTAACAGTTGATCCGATTGGGGGGGGGGGGGGGGAGGAGATTGTGGAACTGCTGGGGAGAGGTTTGCAATCTCTTTGGCAGCTTGTGTTATGGATTCCCTAGAGGTTTCTCTCTGGTTGTTGTTGTTTTGTCTTATACGGTGTTGTTTTAGTGCTTGTGGTTGATGTTGTGGTAACAGAGCTACGCTTTCGTGGCTTCTTCGTGGGGAAACAACTTCAGCGTATGTTGCCCTCGGAGTGTCATGTCTTGGTTTAAGCCGTCTTGTCTGCATGTGTTAATGTCCTTGGTTTCTTTGTGGGTCTAGAGGTGGTGGGACGGCCTTTTGTCTGCTGTGTATGTCTTTTATGGACCTCACAACCTTGGTAACCCACAGTGTGGTTTTTGCCACACAGCACACACCTTATTTGTGGACCCATGGGTTTGAGTCTACAGGACCTCGTGTCTTGGGCCTCGGCGCAGTTCCTGCATCTCACTCCCATGGTGCAGTGTTTGGCAATATGGTTCAGTCCCTGACACCTGAAGCACTGCACCCTTTCTTAGAGTGGCGCAGTGGCTCGGTGGTGGCAGGCACAGCTGGGACCATTTTTATCTCACTTCTGTTCTGGGGACATTCGGCAGTGTGACCTGCAAAAAAGGCCACTTGCTTTCGACTTTGCCCATCTGCTGAAATCCGCAACAATCAGAGGGAGATAGTGGGTGACATGTTTCTGTTTTTCTGTTGCAGTTCTGTTATTTTGTGTTTCTTCTGGGTTATCAGCCATCGCCTGAAACCTTTCCAGGTTGGGTTCTAGTCCCAGGGCCGCTGGAGGCTTCGGCTGGTAAAAGGTTTTCCTCGCCAACACAAAACCATCCAAATATTGCCCGGTTATGCAGTTCACCTCCAGGTCGATGGTTTCCTGGTCCCCTCGCAGGGCGACAACTGGTGTTGTCGGGGGCCCAGTCTCCTCAGAGGGTGATGGGGTTGTTGGGATAGGGGTGGTGGACCTCTTCTGGCTCTTTGTGTGTCAACTGCTTCTTTGCACGCTGCTGTTTGGATGGACTTGTGTGTGTCTGCGGGGGGGGGGGGGGGGGGCGGTTGGAGGCAATTTAGGTATTTGGATCGGGTGGAGGGTTGGGTCAAGGTGGTGGGTTAGTGGAGGGTTTCGATCGGCTGACAGGTCGTCTGCTTGCCTTTACTCGGGGATGCTATGTAACTTGGGAGGTTGTTTGTGGCATTGGCAAGCAGGAGCGGACTTAGGACAAGGGGAGAAGGAGTGGTATAGTAAGTACTGACGGTGTATGATGATGTTGGAGTTTTGTGGATTACAGAGTTATGGTATTTGTAGAAATGTATGGATGGAAATGGGGAAGAGCCACTCACAACCATCGTTGTCACCTTTGGGTTACCCGGTTGCACTGCTAAGCCTAATGTGCTGGTGCACGCAGAGGTCTGGCCGGCTTCCAGGTCCTGGCCTACAATTTGCCTATCTTTTGTGGGAGCAGAGCCTGGCCTGCGGCATCTGGGATGCTCGAAACGGCTGGTGACGCAGCCCGCGGCAACAACAAGACGCGCCTTTTGACGACAGTGGTAGATCGCTGCAACCTCAAGCCACCACTAGCGAACGACATTCCAAAGCGGCGAAAAGACACAACAATTCCGCTCTCAAGGCTTACTCAGGCTGCATTGTTCTCAGATGGTCTCCCTGAGTGCCGAACTGTATTTTAACAAGAACGCAGTTGGTCACTCCTGCGTCCTCTGTATGCCAAAATTTGAAAGCTTTACGCACCCTCTAGACGTAACCCGTAAGCAGGCCCCTGTGGCTCGATGCAGTGCTGTATGTACTCCCGCAACTCCGCATACGATCCACACAGTACGGCTGCCACTGAGCGACTGAGAGGTAACACGTAAACCTGCAAAACTATACGACCATGGCCAGAGTCGATTGAACGCTCGCCCAAGTGACTCCTGTAGGATCAAGCGCGCGCCCTGACGGAAACCGCCACGGTTCAGCACTGTGATTCGTTTGGTGAGACGTCTGTCATCATCGCAACAAGATTGCGCAAACCTGTCCCATCTTCCACGTGCCGGCCAGCCGCTGTGCCTGCCGCAATGCTGGAAAGTGTGAACACTCTCATTCGAGCTGATCGACGGATCATAATGAAACACCTCACTGCACAATGCTGACGCGCTTGTTCACCAATAGGGCACTCAAAGCTGTGTGCCCGCTTCGTTCCTCGTCTCCTAATAGAGAACCATAAAGAGCAGCGAAGGATCCTCCGACTTCCATCCGTTTGTCGCAGCGGAGAACGCACTCTGTGGGAAGAAGTATGTGGATGATCGGCTGCTTCCTGGTGCACTTGTAAAGTGGTACCACGTGGGCATACATGTCCTCACAGTTAGGTGGCGTATCGCCCTCACAAAGATTAATTGGAAAAGTAGGGTTTTGTAGGCAGAAGATTGGGGGAATAACACAGTGTACTGAAATTCTAAATAAAACCAACCTGCTTTCAGATAATGAATATGTTGCATTACTTGTGGCACGCCCCTCGTGATCATGTTGAACACCAGAGATGAACTGTCACTAATTTAATTATTATACCAAACATCTCATTGTGTTATTACACTTTTATTGTGTTATGGACTCTTTCGTTCTTATAATGCCTTCATTTTGCAGTCGAACGGCAACGGCTTCTCATTTTACCCGGTTTCGGAAACAGGAAATAATGTTTATCATATAAACACACCAGTTTAGTAAGCCTGATCTACATTGTGTGTAGCTGTTGAGGCTCGAAACCTAATCTGCAACAGTCATCGGATGATAACGAAACCAAACATGCATCAGAAATGATAAAACATGACAATATCCTTCAAAATTTTACAGGTATGCTTCGTAACATGATAAGCAAATATCCTGTAAAAGTACACACTTGATGGATATACAATTAGTGCCAGAAACATAAGAGAGATTAAGAAAAATGGCATTAACTCGACTAGATCATCACTAACCTGAATTAAAATGAATAATTTTATATTTCGACAGTATTCTGGTTTTTTCTCTTGCTGAGCTACGTCTTTTAGTGGGACTATGTATAAACAAATTTAACGTGTTCTAGGCGGGGTTCGTTGCCACTGTTAATGAAACACTCAGTCCACTATAGTCTGTCTCAAGTTCGTATTAACGCAGAACAGACAAAGGAAAGACCAAATTACGTAATATGTGAGATGAGGTTTTATAAAGCAGAGTAACAACGAATATGTTTCTCAAACGTACGAATGTATACTTCTTCAATGGTTTTTTTCCTTGTGCTTAAAAAATAATTCATAATCATGAGCACATAACGACATTATTATTTATGCGTTAGATGAGATAAACTCTTTCTCTTGCAACCGATTGTTTTATTAGTGTCTACACCTATTCATGCTGGGCATCTTCAGTGATATTATCTGTCATTTTCATTTTTCCGTGTGTTCTTCTGTTCGTAGTGAGAGAAAGTAAAAGTTTAAAATTGATGCCTCACATTTAAACATTTCACTGTGCATAATCTATTTTTTTGCGCATATTTCCTTATCGCCGTAATTTCTCCGAGAGAAACAGGGCAGTGATATGCAAGATTCCTGATAACGCACTGTCCGTATCATACGCTACATGTGCTACGGCTAAACCATCTCTTAACAACAGAACTTTTCCGCAGGGTCCCGGCGCTATGGCTCAGTGCACATGCGCGGGCTGAGGTCCGCCATGGCGCTGCGCTGCGCTTGCGCGCTGCTGCTCTGCTCCGCCATGACTCCACATGCTGGTAAGTCTGCACTGTAGGATCACTTCTTGATACTACACTCCATTTCAAAATGCCCAGAAACTAATATTGTACCTGGCCTGTGTAACGTAATTATGAAACTTCCACCAGTCTCATAAGAAGTAAAAATGTGTTTGGAAGAAACTCTAGGTCCATCAAATCCACATAGCAGTAATCGAATTCGAGCCCAATCTCTTGTGTACAATTGAAACATACAGAAGTTACCAAAAAAACATGTACTGAATTCTGTAGGCAGCTGAAAAGAGAACACTGACTGTATTTTTCTATCGCATGTTCTGTTTCTAAGAGGTCTTCTTTAAGGAATATTTAATGTATGTTTAGAAGCCAAGTAGAGAAACTTCGACTGAAGTCTAATAGCTATGCCACAAATAAAGTCTCATTTGTCACTACGGCACCATTTCGTTAACCTGAATAGAAATGCCTTCATAGTTTCCGTAATGGCTGCTGTAGTTCATACCTGAATCAACAATGCAGCAGAGAAAACCAGTGTTGTGGAGCATGAGTTATTGGTTTAAACTCAGGGTACTTTACAAAAATAGTACAGATTTAAGACAAAAATTAAAACACCATTGAATCTCTACTACTGCTAGGTTTTTCTCGTGTGACACTCACCTCTTGGTATCCTGACGAAAGAGCCCAGTGATATGATAGCACTATACCGACAAAAACTGTTCAATTTTGCGGGGAAACAAGTAAATACTGTGGCGACTGTAGAATTGTCCTCAACACTCCGTTAGTCACGTGATAATTCCCGACACGGTTCCCCGAGCGGATGACAAATGTCATCCCGCAATACGCGGTCTATTGGATGCTTTGGATGGTGTGTATAAATGATTTTAGGATTTTTAATAAATCTAAAGACATTCAATGAGAGAACGTTGCTCAATTTTAACTTTATTAGCCCCAAGCTGATTTTTTTCTATAAGACCAATTTCATTTACAGCTTGATTTGAAGCCTTGCAGTGGTATTTATAATATGAATAAACAATTTAACGATGCAGTATTCTTAATACTGTAAAACAGTACCACAGACCACCTTCTTGTGTTTCGTGACGCGTTGTTTTTCTTATATAGCTGATCCAAAAAGATCTATCCCCACTTTTGACATGTTACAGAAGGTAAACATTTCAGGTTGCTTTTGTTCTTGTGTTTAAGAGTCCATAGCATCGTCGTAATGCATCCTTAACAGCACCAACACTGTCCTATTTTTCTTCGGACTGTATAATGCTAATGTACAATCACGTTGAAATCTGAAGATAAATGATTCTATCACCCTTTCTTCTATTTCTTTTTTTTTTCGGCAGAAATTCTTTTTGTACATTCAGTCTCTCTCTTCTAAACTCAGAGTAAGCCGTTTTTACATCAACCAAAGTTCAAATGGCTCCAAGCATTATGAGACTAAACATCTGAGGTCATCAGTCACCTAGACTTATAACTACTTAAACCTAACTGACCTAAGGACATGACACACATCCATGCCCGAGGCAGGACTCGAACCTGCGACCGTAGCAGCAGCACGGTTCCGGACTGAGGCGCCTAGAACAGCTCGGCCTCAGCGGCCGGCATCAACCAAAGGAAACACTTTTATATTTAGCAGCGCTTTGCTAGGAATATATTTCTCGAATGGGCAGTTTCATCTGAACGCCAAAAGCTGTTCGTCAGTAGTAAAGTATCCACTAGGTGTGAAATATTGTTGGCAGTTGTTCGTAAATAGTCGTAGTACCTCTCTCGTACCAGACAAATTGTCACTCTGTCTCTCCGAACAATCATGTATGTTGTTAAACGTCAGACACCTTAAGAGAAAGCTGAATCGGTTTTCACTCAGGCACAAGTAACATTATTCAAGCCATTGCCCTTGGATTTATCCCACTACTTTGATATATTCCATCTTCATTATCTTAGAGGTACACACAGTTATAACAAACCAATGAAAGCTATGATCTCTATGGTATATTTTTCCTTAGCTTCCCTTTCCCTAGAAAAGTTCCCAAGAACTTAGCTGAAGAAAATATTAGTACATATTGTGACGGATTCGGGTAAATACGTAATAATATTACAAGATCTTCTTCTGACATTGATATTTACTTTCCCTCCATTTAGTTATTCCATTTTCCCCTAAAAATGCGTCCTCTTGAATTGCTTCCTCCTGTAATTCAAATACATCATTTTCTAATACTTCTTGTTCTGTTGCTGAATCATGACCAGTTTCATATGCACAGTCCTTGTTCTGTGAGTCAACAATATCACTGTCAAGATCTTCAGCACTCAACTCATGGAACAACCCAGTCATACATCAGGAGCTCTACCGAACTCTGCCTGTGTTTTTTTTAAGGCCTTTGACGTTTCTTCCACTAACTTAAAGTGAAGTGAATACTAGGCGAAAAGAAAATTAACTGCAATCACTTACAGTAAGTCTGCAATAACGCCCGTGAACGATGAACTGAAAGTAGGAAAGCGGTAAAGTAACATACACTTGGAAATTTGTGGCAAGGTCTTATGCGACCAAACTGCTGAGATCATTGGTCCTTAAGCTTTCACACTACTTAATCTAACTTAAACCAACTTACACTAAGGACTACACGCACTACCCCGCTCGGCGCATTACTTCGTTTCAGAAAGTAACAGCAGAGGTCGGGCGGATGACCAGTGTCCTCCAGGATACAATAGTGTTCCATTAACAATGGAAATTGCATAACTGAAACTAACAATAGCTGCAGCTAACAGCCAGAGAGTTGGCGCGAGCTCAATCCAGCCCGGTCGGAAAAATGTGTGCCTTAGAATCATGTTGATAGTGAATGCCATCCGCGCGAGCAAAGGAGGGGTAACACGAAATTATTTCCTATGACATATAACACACTACCGACAAAAAGATGAACAAACAATGACTTCCAAATTATCAGACATCAACATGAACAGAATCCAATTCCTTAAATTTAAGGCCTTGACACATTATGCGATGGTGTTCTGCTGATAGAAAAGGTACATTGTATGTAAAGTGGAATAACCAGCAGTTCCTTACCTTCCTGCCTTCCTTCCTTCCTATCTCTCCCTCTCTATGTGTATCTCTCTCTGCAGGGTGTTTCAAAGTCGTTGTGAGAAATATAAATACGGGTGACACTTCACGTCATGGGAAACAACTATTGTTCCAGAGTAAATGTTTGCTGATGCTGCCCAGCCACGCTAGGCTTTGTATAAAACTGCTTATGCACCTGACAGGCTGCAGGGAGTAAGCATTCCGTGGCGTTCGTTTGTAATACACTCCTGGAAATTGAAATAAGAACACCGTGAATTCATTGTCCCAGGAAGGGGAAACTTTATTGACACATTCATTGGGGTCAGATACATCACATGATCACACTGACAGAACCACAGGCACATAGGCACAGGCAACAGAGCATGCACAATGTCGGCACTAGTACAGTGTATATCCACCTTTCGCAGCAATACAGGCTGCTATTCTCCCATGGAGATGATCGTAGAGATGCTGGATGTAGTCCTGTGGAACGGATTGCCATGCCATTTCCACCTGGCGCCTCAGTTGGACCAGCGTTCGTGCTGGACGTGCAGACCGCGTGAGACGACGCTTCATCCAGTCCCAAACATGCTCAATGGGGGACAGATCCGGAGATCTTGCTGGCCAGGGTAGTTGACTTACACCTTCTAGAGCACGTTGGGTGGCACGGGATACATGCGGACGTGCATTGTCCTGTTGGAACAGCAAGTTCCCTTGCCGGTCTAGGAATGGTAGAACGATGGGTTCGATGACGGTTTGGATGTACCGTGCACTATTCAGTGCCCCCTCGACGATCACCAGTGGTGTACGGCCAGTGTAGGAGATCGCTCCCCACACCATGATGCCGGGTGTTGGCCCTGTGTGCCTCGGTCGTATGCAGTCCTGATTGTGGCGCTCACCTGCACGGCGCCAAACACGCATACGACCATCATTGGCACCAAGGCAGAAGCGACTCTCATCACTGAAGACGACACGTCTCCATTCGTCCCTCCATTCACGCCTGTCGCGACACTACTGGAGGCGGGCTGGACGATGTTGGGGCGTGAGCGGAAGACGGCCTAACGGTGTGCGGGACCGTAGCCCAGCTTCATGGAGACGGTTGCGAATGGTCCTCGCCGATACCCCAGGAGCAACAGTGTCCCTAATTTGCTGGGAAGTGGCGGTGCGGTCCCCTACGGCACTGCGTAGGATCCTACGGTCTTGGCGTGCATCCGTGCGTCGCTGTGGTCCGGTCCCAGGTCGACGGGCACGTGCACCTTCCGCCGACCACTGGCGACAACATCGATGTACTGTGGAGACCTCACGCCCCACGTGCTGAGCAATTCGGCGGTACGTCCACCCGGCCTCCCGCATGCCCACTATACGCCCTCGCTCAAAGTCCGTCAACTGCACATACGGTTCACGTCCACGCTGTCGCGGCATGCTACCAGTGTTAAAGACTGCGATGGAGCTCCGTATGCCACGGCAAACTGGCTGACACTGACGGCGGCGGTGCACAAATGCTGCGCAGCTAGCTCCATTCGACGGCGAACACCGCGGTTCCTGGTGTGTCCGCTGTGCCGTGCGTGTGATCATTGCTTGTACAGCCCTCTCGCAGTGTCCGGAGCAAGTATGGTGGGTCTGACACACCGGTGTCAATGTGTTCTTTTTTCCATTTCCAGGAGTGTATGTGTTGCTTGACATCAATTCTTCTGGTCCACGTGAAAAGCGGCAGGCCGAGCAAAATTGAAGTTCCTCATTCACTTCTAAGATATTGTATGCCACACACCTTGTTAGTCAATTAAATCAACCATGCTGGTTCAACGAAAACTTGTCATCCCATGACCTATGAGTACTAGAGGAAGTCTAGCATCGCGCAGTGGGGGGAAGAAGCAGGGAACGTTTAATCGTTTGTCGTAATGATTTCAAACGCCTTGTATTCCAAATGTATATCTTATGGAACTTGATGCCAAACGTCGGTTCAATGGTCAATTTCATCAAGTAATACGTGGTTTCTGAACAATAGCTATAACGTCTTAGAAAATGAGATTCCACTCGTTTTCAGATGGGACACGAGAATATGCAACGTACCTAACTTATTTAGTGGGCTACTACGTCACGAAAGAGTATTCGAGAATCACTTTAGCTATAAGTTAAAGTAGTCCCCTAGCAATAAAGGAGTGAATATCACTTGCAAGGAGTGTAATTCCTATTATATAAGAAACTCCAAAATTATATCTCTGCAACATACAACTGAAATATCCTTATTGTGCAAAGTCGAAGACCATTGGCCTCACCTTTTCTCACCTCATTTAGTGCATTCTTAGGATCATACGTGTTAATCAGTCGTGTTTCTTCTATAGCAGACTTTTATAATAAGTGGTCGTATTTCTTACTGTTTCGTTTTCTTAGCTTACGTACGTGTTAATCAGTCGTGTTTCTTCTATACCAGACTTTTATAATAAGTGGTTGTATTTCTTACTGTTTCGTTTTCTTAGCTTAAATTTTGCTTGCTCTTCAGCCCTCTTCCATGCTAAGCTCCCTGAAAAATCATTGTACAGTTCTGAGTCCTCATTGCTTTCTTGCACTTGCTGTAGAAGTCCATAAGCAGCAAAATTTGCCGAACGCTCGTTCAGCGGGCAGCGAATGAGGCTGCAGTCGTTGAGGGGGCAGTTTTTGAGGGGGCAGTTGTTGAGGGGTAGTCGTTGTGGGGGCAGTCATTGAGGAGGCTGTTGTTGAGGAGGCAGTCATTGAGGAGGCAGTCTTTGAGGATACACTGTTGGTAGCTCTTTGGTTCTTCTGGGTGATTTGTTGCTCAGCGTCAATTTGCCCATACACATCTCAGCAACCATCACTCACCCTTCTCACCTATGGCCCATGGTGCATCACAGCTGCTTTGAGGCTGGTTTTGGATGACATTATTTTGCCTCGCACGGTATACTTTAACCATGTGGCATAAGAAAAGTGTTCAAACTTCACTGTTTCGGAAATACTTCCGCCCTTGGTCCAATATCTAATGATCATGTTCCTTGGGACGTCAGGTAAATATCTCCATTCCCATATTACGGCATTGACAGGGCTGATCTCACTTTCCCCAATGCCCATATATACCATCAACTGATAGTATTGCCACCAGTTGTCTTGAGCTGTTACTGCACGTTGACGTCGAATGCAGTCGGCGGTCATATTAAAGTAACTGGCCCATGTGTTATTACTAATAAGTGGTACTTATAACGACTGTAAATAATATGTTTTTCTGAATACATGATATTGACATTCATAAAATATAAGCATGAGCAGGGCGTAGGAGAATAACTGGCATCAGTCGCAATAGAAAGTGATACTATGTAATGGTCGACGGATTTCGGGCTTGCGCTCAACTTCCATCCAATTACATTTTCCATGCTCATTGTTGATCATCACTGAGCATGGATACAGATAATAGAATAAACCTGAAAAGTGGCGCAAACCAAAAATCGGCCATGCATTGTATAAAACTACGTTCAACAGTGACTAGCAATGGTTAGTATTCTAACCCTATACAGAAATAGTAATAGAATTCAGCTGAATCCGTTATAGACAAAATTCACATAATTCGAAGTATCCCCTTTTGCCTGTACAGAGTGATCAGTTTCAGCATTCAGAATGAGATTTTCACTCTGCAGCGGAGTGTGCGCTGATATGAAAATTCCTGGCAGATTAAAACTGTGTGCTCGACCGAGACTCGAACTCGGGACCTTTGTCGTTCGCGGGCAAGTGCTCTACCAGTATGTCAGTTTAATTGAAGAATAGAGCTGATACCGATTTTCGCTATCGACATTGCAAGACATCTCATTAGTATAATGCTTCTCAGGATTTGCGACCCTTAGTCCCCCGCTTTCGTTTGAAGCTAGACATAGAAGTTCCTTGTCCACAGATTCTGACTGACATTAATTTTTCCAGGTGATTTTCTCCAGCGACGTTGATAACCCCTCATAGGGAATTTGCTATTTCTCTGTCGTATTCCACCCGAATCGTTAGATGTCGTACACTTAATAGCCACAACGCTACGGTCACCTACCTAATAGCCGTTATGTCACGTTTGGTACGAATAACAACTTCGACGCTTCGTGACATGGCAGTAATGAGGCCTTAGTAGGTCGCTGGAGAGATTTGGCATCACATCAGTACGCACAACACACCTAATTGCAGAAAGAATATAGTCACTAACTATTCAGATTGAAGAGAGGTATCACTGCTGTAGAGGTCGAATTTATTAAACTAGTCAAGAGGCCAATTAGCTTCCAGTTGTGATCCAGTAACAGGATACTGCAGAGTTTTCTCATTTATTTTGCAATATAAAGTAGAATAAAAATGCTTACAATTTTTAAAATTATAGTTACACATGTTCAGAGCTATACACCATAATTGCCATTATATTGTTTAAATACGAGTATAACGCGAGGCTTCACTTACAACCGTATAGTTCAACAACACGGAGTATAATTACCCTTATGTCATTTAAATACGAACAGAGACATATATACCACAAATAAAGTGTCTGTTTTAACCAGTTAGCCTGTTGGGAACTACACTACGTGATCAAAAGTATCGGGACACCTGGCTGAAAATGACTTACAAGTTCGTGGTGCCCTCCATCGCTAATGCTGGAATTCAGTATGGTCTTGGCCCACCCTTAGCCTTGATGACAGCTTCCACTCTACCAGGCATACGTTCAGTCAGGTGCTGCAAGGTTTTTTGGGGAATGGCAGCCCATTCTTCACGGAGTGCTGCACTGAGGTGAGGTATCGATGTCGGTCGGTGAGGCCTGGCACCAAGTCGGCGTTCCAAAACATCCCAGGATTCACGTCAGGACTCTGTGCAGGACAGTCCATTACAGGAATGTTACTGTCGTGTAACCACTCCGCCACAGGCCGTGCGTTATGAAAAGCTGCTCGATTGTGCTGAAAGATGCAATCGCCATCCTCGAATTGCTCTTCAAAAGTGGGAGGCAAGATGATGCTTAAATATCAATGCAGGCCTGTCTGTGATAGTGCCACGCAAAACAACAAGGGATGCAAGCCCCTTCCATGAAAATCACGACCACACCATAACACTGCCGCCTCCGAATTTTCTGTTGGCACTACACACGCTGGCAGATGACGTTCACCAGGCATTGTCTATACCCACACCCTGACAACGGTTCGCCACATTGTGTACGGTGATTCGCCAGACCACACAACGTTTTTCCACTATTCAATCGACCAATGTTTACGCTCCTTACACCAAGCGAGGCGTCGTTTGGCACTTACCGGTGTGATGTGTGGCTTATGAGCAGTCGCTCGACCATGATATGTGGGTTTTCTCACCTCCCGCCTAAATGTCATAGTACTTGCAGTGAATCCTTATGCAGTTTGAAATTCTGGTGTGATGTTCCGGATAGATGTCTACCTATTACACATTACAAACCTCTTCAACTGTCGGTAGTTTCTGTCAGTCCACAGACGAGGTCGGCCTGTACGTTTTTGTGCTGTACGTGTTCCTTCTCGTTTCCACTTCACTATCGCATCGGAAACAGTGGGCCTAGGGATGTTTAGGAGTGCGGAAATCTCGCGTACAGACTAATGACACAAGTGACACCCAGTCACCTGATCACGTTCGAAGTCCGTAGAGTTCCGTGGAACTCCCCATTCTGTTCTCAAACGGTGTCTAATGACTACTGAGGTCGATGATATGGAGTACCTGGCAGTAGGTGGCAGCACAATCCACCTAACATGAAAAATGTATGTTTTGGGGGGGCGGATACTTTTGATCACATAGTGTACATCCTTCTTTGATTTTATACAGGCTGTAGATTCTATTAGTTATTTAAATAAATAGATAAGAATGTTAAGGCTAATTCAAGAAAAATGTTTTTACTGGTAGATTCAGAGGAAGGCCATTGCAGAAGCAGCTGAAACATCGACTTTACTCATTCACTGACAGTTGTAAAATAATGTAAGGTCTCCGTACACATAGATAACATTTTTGCTAACTGATCACAGACGCACATGGTCGTAGCGTACGCACTTTGTCTACCACTGCATTTCGATGTTAATGATTGAAGAAGAGCCCCTAAAAATACCAGTTTGTGTTTTCCTGTTAGATTCTCTAGCAGTCTGTATTTATCCCTCCCTCCCTCCCTCCGTCCCTTCCTCTCTGTCTCTCTCTCTCTCTCTCTCTCTCTCTCTCTCTCTCTCTGTGTGTGTGTGTGTGTGTATGTGCGCGTCCGTGTTGAAGGGGCCGGGGAGGGGGGGGGGGCGGAGGAGAAGGGGGAGTAAGGGAGGTGGTGCGTTAATCTTTGTACCTACACTAACAAGGAACTCAAGGAGTGCGGAGTTGCAAGTCCAATCTTTAAAAACTCTCATTTGAAAGTGTTGTGTTAACAGGAAAAATATTAGCTACTAATTTCTCACCACGTGCATCATAAAGGCGACAGAAAATGAGTGTCCCGGAGGTGCAGAGATCAGCGTTCTATGGGATGTAAGTATCACACGTAACAAAGTGAACATCGTCGACATTCAAGAAACGCTCAAAACGAACCATTGGGGGCACAATGAGCAGCGAACGAAAAACGGCGCGTCACTGAGATTACAGAGGTTCGCATGATCAAGGTCGAAGGCGAACTGCTTGGGAGCTACAAAACGGGCACGACGTTCAGCTAGGTATCTACTCTTAAGTAATGCGTATAGATTAGTATTGGTTTAACGAGGTGATGTTAACTGATTGAATATTATGGCACGCAACCGAATGCTAAAGCATGTTATTTTGACCAGCCAAAAGCAGTTCCCTTAGGCCCATTTTCCCATTCTTGCTTCCTGTGACGTAAATATTCCGCACTTCTCTTGCAAGATCACGCATACGGGAGAGACTTGTAGAGAGCAGAGCACACCCTACTTCTCGCAGCATAATAAACAACTTTCCAGCCGATTTCGCATCCAGGTTCACTGTCGGCAAATTTGTATACGAATGCATTAAGCCATTGATGTTCGTTCATATTGACAACTGTTCTGTTATCCCTAGTTTCCAGGGTTCCTTTCACACGCATTTCCTCTTCAAATCTCGTCTGGTCGGAGTTGTAAACAAATTACTTACCGAACGATGGGATAAGTTTCTTTTCCTCAACTACAATGTTTCGGGTTGTTCCTGCAGTCTGCTGTGCTTCGCCAAACTAACGTTTTATTTGCAGTTTCATCATCATATATCTTCCAATTCTGTACCACTGTTCGTTGTTAGGCAGCCATCCGCTGCTTCCATAGAAATCATTGTGCTCCATGTTGTGCCATTTGATGTGCATAACGTAGTAGGTCACGATCATGTAAATTGTATCCAGTATTCTTGAAACGCGCTAACGCCAGTTTCTGTAACAAGTGCACCTTGTCTTCCCTTGAATATTCAGAGTTTTTCTTAAGTGGTTAAAGTTTATATCGCTGAAGACTTATTCGAAATCTGCTCATAATTCTTTCTGTACTATGCTGCAGATAATCTTCCATGCGGACCATGTTTAGCACCCGCTCCTTGGACAACTATTGTCCCTTACTACGTTTCACAGGAGACGGGATTTGTGAGTACGTGTCCAACAAAGATGATGAGCTGCATGGTTGGACACCTTTTCCAGTATGACTTTCACTTGTTAAGCACTTATCGTCGTCATCGTATTCCTCATGTAGATTGCCCACACATTCGAGGTATGAGACGCCACAGATTCTAGTCACAGGTCTTGTAGAAACACTAACATTTCATCGGCCACTTTTCCTCGCTCTGCAAAATTACTTGGGTTCCTTTTTGACGAAATGTCAACTATTGTTGTAGTTATAAAGCGATGTTTGCTTTGTTTATAGCTGTCCTTTGTCTAAACACCACTAGCACTGTTGTGAGTTACTGGTCTACTATGCAGTTGCCGGTCGTTGTGGCCGAGCGGTTCTAGGCAATTCAGTCTGGAACCGCGCGACCGCTACGATCGTAGGTTCGAATCCTGCTTCGGGCATGGATGTATGTGATGTCCTTAGGTTAGTTAGGTTTAAGTAGTTCTAAGTTCTAAGGGACTGATGACCTCAGATGTTAAGTCCCGTAGTGCTCAGAGCCATTGGAACCATTTGACTTAAGCAGTTCAACTACGTTTCTTAGCCTCATGCTGTACTCACTATTGGGTAACTCCAGTCCAGCCCCGTGTTGCCTCTAGCAGCCAATATTGTGTTCGCATGGTAAACAATATATGGGGCCTCGAATGCCGTAAACATCATTGGCTTTTTGTGACCTCGCACTCAAGGAGATCGTTGTAAGTTCACAGGAAACAAAAGCACGTATATGGCGCTTTTGTTCAGAGGTACCAGGGAAATTGGGATTATTGTGACTTGGCAAGACAGCCAAGCCACTATGAGAGGAAGCCCAAGGCACGCGTTTAATCTCACGCAGGCTGGCGTGAGGTCTGGAACAGTTACAGGAATAGAGACTAGCAAAAAAGGTACGTAGCTTCTGGAATACTTAACTTTAATCCATAATTGGTGAACAAATGGTCTGACGGTACATGCATCACAAGATAAATAGCAAATGATAATGGCGCCTTGCTAGGTCGTAGCAAATGACGCAGCTGAAGGCTATGCTTACTATCGTCTCGGCAAATGAGAGCGTAATTTGTCAGTGAACGATCGCTAGCAAAGTCGGCTGTACAACTGGGGCGAGTGCTAGGACGTCTCTCTAGACCTGCCGTGTGGCGGCGCTCGGTCTGCAATCACTGACAGTGGCGACACGCGGGTCCGACGTATACTAACGGACCGCGGCCGATTTAAAGGCTACCACCTAGCAAGTGTGGTGTCTGGCGGTGACACCACACGGGTCATGTTAGAGAGAGGCAATATTGAGTGTTTTAGCATCACTCTCCTTCCGCAAAGAAATAGGGGCCGACGTGGGAAAGAGATTGGGATAAGACACTGTTCACAGTATTAACATCACTTTCCTCCTGCTCGTCCTCTGTCTCGCTAGTGATCTGCAAGGAATGACGCAAGGAACACTCAGGCGAATTAGCAGTCCAATGCATAGGTACATAGACAGTGAGACAGTGCAAACCATACGCGAATTGTATTAGTGTTAATGTTGTAAATTTTACTTACACATAAATGACAAATTAAGGGGAAAAGTTGCTGCTTTTACAGAAAACACGGCCACAACCCCAAGGAATGCGGTGCTAAGCGACGGGGCGACTACCGTTCCCTCGAGTGCGCCGCTGAGGGCGTCGACGCCAGACGCGACAGTCTCGTCGGTGGCGTCCAGCGAGGCGGCGCCCACTGAGGCCACCCTGCTGGACGCCACACCCGGCAGCAGCGACCCACCGACCCTCGCGGCCGCACCGACGACCTTCCTCGTCGAATCGACAGCGGCGACGACGACGGCGACGACCGCGACCACGACGACGTCGACCGCGCTGTCAGGCAGCACGTGGCGGCCCCCGCAGCAGCAGCAGCAGCACTCGCACTACCACGTGCACGCCGCGGGCGACGGCCGGCGCTACGGGCCTTACTTCGAGGACGGGGCGGGGCCGCACAACGTGACGGCGCGCGTCGGCCAGACCGTCGTCCTCGACTGCAGGATCGGCCTCCTCCAGGGCAAGACGGTGAGCCTCAGACACTGCCTCAGTTAGCTAATTACTTACAGCAAGGCACTACTAACTACTTGAAGCAAGACACTTCTACTGCCAGGCTGTTAGTTAGGTGGCAGGTTAGTTCAACAAATGAGTGTCATAATCCCTGTAAAAGTACAGTTAAAACCACGTAATGATCAAATACACAGCGTGTAACGGGTAAAAGTGGAGATATTTAATTACTGACTGAGGATGGTGGACAAAACCAGTACTTACTTCATTTCCAGCTAATAATTATGACAATTAGTAGCAGTTTATCTTTAGGTTGGTTAGTACCGCCAAGTAAATGTGGTAAGAGTAAGCCATTCTTTCTTATTTTCCTTTGGGCAGCAAAACGGTTAGTATATACGGACTGATGCAGTCCACTTAGTGGTGCAGTTATGGCCATGCAGGAAACATCTTGCCATAAGCAGTAAAATGGGACACCTTCAACCCGTTGTTTGTTATGTACCCACCATTTTCGGTGATTCAGTACACCACCTTCAGGGATTTTTTGACGCTGTGGCGGCGAATTCCAATCGTATACACTATCGCATCAGTGGTCAACATCGACGAACTGATTTACGTAGACTACTGTAACAACAATGATGTGTTAGCAACCATCAACTACCACCTGTTGGTAATTGGTACTTAGATGGTTGGAAACATAACAGTGCTGTTACAGTACTCTACAGAAACCAGTTAATAGAGGCAGGACACTGATTTGGTCGTGCATATGATTGGAGTTTACCCACTCACTTACGACCTGAAGATGTAGAATCACCCAAACTGGGACCTATATAATAAATAATATCTGAAGGACGGCTGCAGTCGGTCCATTTTATTAAATAAGTTAACGGCCGAAATTCCTCAAACCTCAGTCGGAAGGATGGACATATACAAAAGTCATTTTGTAAAATTATTAACTTGACTATGGAAAGACTGTTCAACGCACACAAATAACAACGAGCAGGCGGATGTTTGTATGTATATGTTGGTACAACATATAAAAAATCTGCACTTATACCCGTTACACAAACTTCGAATAAGTTTCAGTCAACGACGCAACACATGACACTTGTGTAGTGAAAATCTGTGACCTCATGTGTTGCATTACCCCGATTCTCTCTTATGTTTCCCTTGTGCTGGTAACCATTTTTGAAATGTAGCTGTAGAGAGGTAACCTTGTCCTATAAATAATCGTCACCAGCTCTTCAAAGGGTTACATGTGTTTTTGGTACTACAGGCGAATATTTATTGCCTCCGAGAATTACTGCGTTTCAGATCCGCCTATTACACATACAGCACATTTCAGCACTTGTGTGCCATCATCAATAGACACTTTTGTTCAGTTGACTAGAATGTAAATATGATTTAAGTTATACTTATTACAATGAAATTGTGCCTAATAGCAGTTTGTGTCTGTTGTGATTGTTACATTATTTCTTTCCATTGTTGGCTTCAGTAGGACACTCTTTAATTTGCTATATTAATCTCTTATATACAAGTGTAAATAGATTCCTACAGAACAAAGCAATGAAGAAAAATGAAATTAAAGGAATTATTTCTATCACGAGATCCTAACAATAAACTTTATCCTCTATAACCGGTTTCGGTAATCCGTGTAACGTCTTCAGATCTGGAAAGCATTTATATATTTACACATGCATTTATAAACGATTTCCACATTTGAAGATGATAACACCGATTACCGAAACTGATTATCCAGAATAAAGGTTATTATGAAAGATCTTGGCAATGAACTATACCTTGTCTAATTTGTTACCACAGATCGCTCACCTTGCTTCTTAAAACCAGTAAACTAAAGCAGAACATTGAGGTAATACCTACGACATAATCTTTACAACAATGATTACTGAAAGTGTATTTACATTTTACATAAGTAAATAGTAGTGGCCACGGATAATGGCACAAAGATGTTCAAACATGCTTAGGCATTTAAAATACCATTGGTTTGCATAACAGGCAAACATGAAATCTAGTAGTTTTTCTATCCAAATACGGTTACTGATGGGGCTACAAATAATCAAGTGTTATGTAACTTAGACAACCAGTATTTAGATTTCGATTGAAAATGCAGTAAAATTTTAGAATTGGTGAGTTTTCTGCAAGTAACACAACTGATCACGAAAGCTATAAGCAGTTCAAAGAGGTCAGTGAAGACAATGGGGATGACAAGCGCTCTGGACGGTTCCGCACATTAACCGGTTAAACCGCGGGAAACATGAAAGAACTGATCACCGACCCGCAGTCAGAGAGGTCGGTGATTATATTGGCAGATAAGTGGGTTCAGGCCATTGTGAGCTCCCTCTCTGTGGACATTTGCCCAACATGGTTCGTTTCTTCTGCGTTTCCTAACAATACGTGAAAACAGAAAAATATGGCAACTTCCGCAAATAATTTGAAAAAAATATAGTTATGTAACTGAAGGCGACAAGGACTGAAACTTAACAAAGTTTATTTTATGAAATGAGACTGAATTTATTTCCAGGAAACGGCTTTACAAAGAAAGAAATAAAAGAAAAAACAGTTTTGACGTGGACAATTCGGCACAAATGCATGGAGTAAAGCTAGCAGTACATCAGCTAACCCTCGTAGCAGCTATCACAGGTGGGCGTTCGTTTCATTGTCCGAAAGTGGATGGATAGAAAATTAATTTTCATTTAACGTTTCTGTTACGGTAATAAAACTATCCAGTAGTATCTATTGAGTTTCTCATTAGCGCTACTAATTCGCTAGAAATTAATTGAAACAGGATTTATAATTCAATTTGCTGCACCACATCGCGGTATACTGCAAAGCGTAGAGTTTCACGTCGTTTCAGTATCTTAACATTCACCGAAAGTTATAGTTCTATCAGTCTGCGAACACCTATCACCCACGAATGATGAATTAAGATAGGGTTAAACGTGTAGCGTAAAGCTTAAAGTTTCGTCACTGACGCGACCGATACGCAGCACAAAAAATCTCTCTCCTGCTCTGACTGTTGTCGATGTGACCACTGAGACTATGATAGCAGCTCAGACACAAAAGCCACTGTAGCACTAGCACGTCTCGCTTGGAAAGTGTCGCTGACGTCACTTTGCGGTTAGTTACAACGAAAAATACTTATATGACAACCACTCAAATTTGCAAATGAAACATTAAAACTTTGCATGTACTAACGTAGCTCTTTTTCTTCAGGTGCGAGGATCGTTCAGTATGTAATGCAATTCATTTCTTTTTCTAAAAGCGGGATAGTTTTGTTGAAGATTCCAATACACCACATTATTCCGCAGTCTTTTGACTAAGAAACGCTATTTTTCAACGTAATCTTTCAATCGAGCGCTCTTACGCCACCTCACTCTGAGGGCCCGTATGCCCATACGGTACCACCCTACTGGTCGACGTCGGAGCCGACGTCCTGCTGCATCAATAACCATCTTGTCGTCCACGTACTGTGAGGACCCCAATTGGTGGACGAGTGTATCAGTATTCACAACAGAAACGTCCAGCTGAGCATCGAGTTATTTGACTGCGACACGTCGATCACCTCGAATGAGAGTGTCAGCACGTTCCAGCATTACAGGAGCTACAACTGCGAACGGCTAGCCAGCACGCGGGAGATCGGACAGATTTGAATGACCTTGTTGCGATGAGGCCCTGACTAACCTCCGTGCCCTGGACTGGACTATTATCACCCCTTTTGACAGTCGGACAAATTTAAAACGAGCGCTCCTTTGCATGTCTTCAACATCCGTTACTACTACTACTACTACTACTACTACGTGATCAGGCCCAGTGGACCGCACGCATCTAAAAGTTTCCTCCTCCACTGTATTCTGTCCATTGCTGCTAACCACCACCCGTTCACATCTATTGACACTTGATTTAAATCTTCATAGAGTCCATCCCTCCAACGTTTCTTGGGTCTCCCTTGGGGTCTCTTTCCTTTAGGTGTGAAATCCAGGAGATTCCGAGGCCATCTGTGATCCTCCATCCGGGCCACATGGCCGGCCCACTGCATTCGTTCGGCTTTGACAGTTCCTGCTATGTTGGGCTGCTGGTATAGCTCCTCAAGCTCTTGGTTGTACCTGATCCTCCATTCCCCTGTATTTGCATCCAGAACCGGACCGAAGATCTTCCGAAGCACTTTTCTCTCAAAAACAAGGAGCTTATGAAAGTCCTGTTTCCCGAATACTGCATGTCACACGGCCATATAGAACAACAGGCTGGATGAGGGTTTTGTACAGTCGAATCTTGAACAGTGTGGAGAGATATTTAGACCGAAGCAGTTGTGCTAGGCTGTGGTAAGATCGGTTTCCTGCTTGTATTCAGGCATTTATCTCTGCTTCACATGACGAGTTCTCAGTTAAAAGTGCCCTTAGGTATTTGAATTCTTGCACTCTCTCGTAGGAATGGTCCCCAACCTGCAGTGACTGTAGATGATTTTTGCATAAAATGGGTACGAACGTGTGATGGAAAAACTTTTTCCAAAATGTTTGAACAGCAGCGGACGCACATTGCTCAGAAGTCGCTTCACGAAGCCAACAACGATACATAACTACTGAAACGCCTACAAACAGGTGATGAAACGGTTTCAGGAATCCAGAGATGAAACTAATTCCCAGTCGTCTCATTGGAAGCATTCTGGATTGCCAAGACCGTATAAAAGCTTGTCAGGTGCGGGCAAATGTGGAGATAATGTTCAATGGGTTAACTGCATACTGCCACACCATCGAAAGGTCAACACGAAGTAGTACTTAAAAGTTCAGCGCCATCTGTGTGAAGCAGTTCAATAAACTTTCTGGTTTTGTGGCGAAATAGTATATGGCTTTTGAGCTACGATAATGATCCTGCTCACACTTCGTTACTTGATCGTGAATTTTGAGTCAAAAAGAATATATTAAGGGAGCTGCGGGGTCTACATTCGACAGACATATCCAATATAACTCTTTTTTGCTCCCAGAAATAAAGAATACTCTAAAGCGCCGTCGTCTTAAAAAGAAAGGTGACTGAGAGACTTAAAAACTGTACTACCTAGTGATAAGGGATTACTACCATGTGTAAATAAATGATCTTAACTAAACTTGGCGGGGATTCAGGGGGTCAAAATTAATCAACACTGATTTTTTCGTTCTTAAAGTTTACATAGAAAGTCTTAGAGAAAATATTTTCAAGAAAATGATATACTAAAAGCAGACCAGTAATTAACATATTTAACACCTGGGTAATTAACTTTTGTAATAATTCAAATTTTACAAAATACTTCAGCACCATTAATTAATATTAAAATCAAAAACTATTGTTATGTCATAAATTAAAGAGGCTTTCACGACAGATGCTTCAATGTGTAATAAAGCTGACTTCTGGAATACCAATTTTGGAAAATAATCTGTACAGAATGTAGTGTTCGAGTAGTTTCAGTGTACCATTGAAGTATCTTTTCATTCGTTATGACACTAATCGTTTATTTTACTTACTTTTGTTTTATGCTTCAGTTTGTTGGTTTAGACGTTTAAGTTCATGTTTTTTTTTTCGTTTTATTTAATTCACCTTTTCAAATACCTGTATTTTCTTAGCAACTGAGCATTATGATGCAAAATCATTACAATAATTATTATCGTAAAGAAATGCTTATAACTTTCTTTTACTACATGCACATAAAATGAACAAAATTTCCTCCCATAATACGCTCGACGATCAACACAATGTGAAACGAAATTCAACAAGTTTCGCAAACTGTGGTGGGCGAGCCTCTTTGTATCCTTATTTTTATCAGGCATATTTCAGTATTTGGAAAACCTTGGTGACAAGGATTGACTGTTTGCTAGTGGCTGCAGCTTAACTGCATTGTTTCTATAGTGGAGACTGACATCATAATCAGTCAGCAGAACTAGATCTGAAAATCTTACAATGTTCTTTTACCATCGAACGGCATATGCGTCCAGTGGCAATATCTGTACTATCGAGCGTTTCGGGATCGCCATAAGAATTAGATTCTTGTCCTCCGTATGACGCTCAAAACGGTTATTTCACACTGACCATCCCAAGAATTTAATGTTAACGAAAATTTTCTCCCGCACTTGTAAAGAAGTCTTCCATTAACTATCATTTGATAAGATCAGACGTTAACTTACCAGATTTCGATATTGTCACAAGAACATCTGGGACTTCAAAAAGAGATTCTCCAATTCTCGGTGCAAACTGTTCATTAGTTTATCTTAAAACAATTAAAAAAGGAGGAGTCAGTGTGAAAAACTGTTTTGAGGTTTGTATCCGATGACTAGAAACTCGTTAGTCTGGTGATCCCTTAGGATTTGAAGGGAAATGGAAAGCCTTCGAGTCTATATGGCTTTCGATATTGGAAGAGCTTTGTGAGGAGATTTTCAGATCTTGTCCTGCTGAATGATAATGGTACTAATCTCAACTCGAGAAACAATGTAATAAAGCTGCATTGCCTAGTACAAAACCAATTCTCCTCGCCAAGGAAATTGGAAATTGGTGGTAATTTCCTGTGGGACCAAACTGCTGAGGTCATCCGTCCCTAGGCTCACACAGTACTTAATCTAACTAAAACTAACTTACGCTAAGGACAGCACACATACCCATGCCCGAGGGAGAACAGGAATCTCTGACGGCGGGTGGGGAGGGAGGGGGGGGGGGGGGGGGAGATCCACGCGACCCGTGGCAAGGCGCCCTAGAGTGCGCGGCCCTTCGCCAAGGGTTTCCAAAACACTGAAATATTACCTGTAGTGGACAGGATACTTGGAGGATCGCCGCTATAATTTGCGAAACATCCTAAATATATTTTCCATTGTGCTGTCTGTCATGTGTATTATTGGAAGTAATTTCGTCCATTTTATGTCAATGATGAAAAAAGAAAATACATCTTAAGTATTTTATTACAGATTGCAATTATTGTTACGATTTTGTATCAAAATAATGAGTTAAATATTATTTTGAGTTAACAAATATGTGAAATGGTGAACTACAAAAGTAAAAGAAAAACATCAATTGAAAACGTAACATTACACTTTAAACCATAAAACAGAAGTCAGTAAAACAAATAATTAGACAGAAATGGAAACTTTATTTTAAGGGAATACGTTAAAATACTCTGACATCACGTAGTGTACAGCTTATTTTCCAAAAATGGTATTTCAGAAATTAGCTTTAATACGCATGAATGGATGTGAACGCATCTGTAGTTTATATTGCAACAAAAGGCTTCACTTTTAAAGTTAATTAATAGTGGGATTTTATTTTGCAGTATGACAAAAGCTGTCTACAAAATTTGGGAACGCCAATTACATTTAAACTTTTACATCAGACACATCTTTTATGTATCATGGTTTCCAAGATATTCCTTCTGAATCTAATATGCCAAATTACCTCTTGGGGTTTGTTATATCCCTCAAAAGTGAAATTTGGCAAAAATGAAGAAAGTACATGTTGTCTGTGTCTTGAAACTGTAAGTGACTAGGTATAACTGTATGTAATGGAAAAATTCAACACTAACGACAGCAAAAGTAAACTGCACTGTCTGCAACCCAAACCCAAACGCCGAGTTCCGCCACAATAAACAGATTTCAGTTCACTCCCTCTCTCTCTATAGGCAATCGAAATTAACTGGACAAAGCACATTGGCCACCTCTGAGCGTATTTACTTTTTGTTTTGGGTATAGATACTATTACATCTAGAAGTTTTTTTATGTTTCATTATAAAACCAGTCACACTACGTTGCATACCAAAATTCACTGAAGACTCGAAACTAAATAACGTTGTTACAGTCACTGTTGATACAGCTGCAATCGTTCTTTCATTGTCGTTCTGTCCATATCGACAGGACTGATGTCAATCTGTTAACGTCATCATTACCTAGCTGAAATTATCACACAGAAATAAGACACTTTTCATTTAGTACAATTCAACTATACTCGAAAAACTTACATATGGAGCTCTGGGAAAGTTGGAACAGTCAAATAGAAACAATACTATCACACCATGAATAATATCACTATTTTCCACAGTTTACCCTGATTCACATTTTAACAGTAAAATTAGAACACCATACAAATTTTGTCTCGTAGGACTATCACGCTGGAAAAATAAACACTGTTACAGTCACTGTAAGTCGCTACCTTCAGTATCCGTTATTACGTTATTCCGACCATCCATAACACCCCGACCTTGTCGCTTTCCTCTCCACTGCCGATTCCTGCTTCTTCATTCGACAGTTCAGATCCAACATCGATCAGTCGATATTTTCACCCCGGTCGAGCCTGTACATTGCCAGGTGCTGCACCCTACTCAAAGGAAATGGAAACGATCCAGTTGCGTTTCCCAGATATGTGAAACCGTTTCATATTGTCTAGGGGAAATGTCTTTGACTGTTGATCAAAACGTGCTAGGTCCGGGATGTGAACCCCCCACCATTGTTTAAGTTTTGAACAAAATCATCAGAAATGGGGTCAGCAGATTTCCGGCTTAAGGAGTCAACCTCTATGGTTCAAATGGCTCTGAGCACTATGGAACTTAACATCTGTGGTCATCAGTCCCCTAGAACTTAGAACTACTTAAACCTAACTAACCTAAGGTCATCACACACATCCATGCCCGAGGCAGGATTCGAACCTGCGACCGTACGACCTCTATGCCCCAACGGCTTTTCCAAAGGCTGCGCAGGAGCGGACTGAGATTCAGGGCACTCTCTTCCGCTTAGGGTTGGAAACTACCACTGAAAGGTTCAAAATGGTTCTGAGCACTATGCGACTTAACTTCTGAGGTCATCAGTCGCCTAGAACTAATTAAACCTAACTAACCTAAGGACATCACACACATCCATGCCCGAGGCAGGATTCGAACCTGCGACCGTAGCGGTTGCTCGGCTCCAGACTGTAGCGCCCAGAACCGCACGGCCACTCCGGCCGGCTACCACTGAAAGGTTGTAGAATCAGCAGTGATTACGGAATGAGGATGCAGAAGACAATGCAGACCACTACATTAAAGACGCATAAAGTGTATCCACAGGAGATGTGGATTACTCAAGGTAATAATGAACTATTAAGCAAATCTTCACTGTTTATGTTAAGGAATGACTAGGCCTGGAATATCAGTATGATCTGACGACGTCGACTAGAAAATATAATACTATGCAAAGTAGCAACTGAATAAATAAATTCTTACTGCTGCTTCTCCACTGTCATGTCTTTTTCACAAGCGCAGTAGAGGACTCCTATAAAAAATATATATTTAATAGTAATACAAGTGTGAGAAAGTGCATTATGAAGTAATCTGCAGAATAGCATTACTTGAAAGTGAAGCATGTACGATACACGATACAGACAGGAAGGGAACGGAAGCATCCGATATGGGGTGGCGCCGGTGAATGCTCAAGATTAGATAGAACGAAGAAATGAAGATCAGGGTTTAAAGGCTCTCCGGCAAAGTCGTAATTACAGATCTATCACAACTTCAAATTAAGGAAAGACGAGAACTGAAATAGGCCGCGTATTTTACAGCTCGGTATTTGCATTAAGCAATTTCGTCAAATCTATCGAACGTTTAACAGAAACACCGTCATCCAGAACTCGAGTCCAGTCTATTATAGCTGAGCCATTTATCTTGTTGCAAATTAGAGCTTTCAAATCGAAACTGAAGAGTTTCCTCATGGGTCACTCCTTCTATTAAGTCGAGGAATTCCTTGAAAAATCAAGCTCATTCTTATGTTATATTGTCGATTGCGTGTACTTAAACTTATGGATTGACATTTTTGGGCTCATAAACATTTAATTTTTGTCTGTTATTTATTTTATGTTGTAATTTCATGTACTGACACGTTCCTTGAACTTGGAGATTTGCTCCTCAATTTGGTCCTACTGAAGTTGACGCGAAAATAAAAAAATAAATAAATAAATATGGGGTGTGTAATGTATCTTCGCGGTGCAAGAGTGGGCAAGATCTTTCCTGTTAGAGTTTGGCGGTGGAGCGGGCGAAGAAAGCTGCGAATCAGTTGGTAGAACGCTTTATTGACGGACGCGAACAGACATGGTTCAGCAAACCTGAAAGAGGGAGACTGCACACGAGACTGTGTGATCCTCGGATCCCAGCACGCCGTTACGGACGGCCCAGAAGTGGCGACGCTAACGGGCTGGTCCTGATAGCTTTAATCGAGTTTCTATGTGCTCCCAGTTTCGGAAAACACCTTTATCGAGGTCACGTTTTAACGTCAGAAGTGGCGTCGATGGACTGGCGTGACGTAATCGGTGGGTCAGTCGGTCACGCGGCTGGGTTCCGCTTGACGTGATTCTTGTTGAAGGGGTGTCTCTGCTGAGGCTGCTGAGCTGGCAGGGTATTGGCCGATAGACTGCGTCCCCGTTTCGTGCTGGGCTACTGTCCCGACTACCGATGTCAGGGCTATTATAGGCTTTTTGCTTACCTAATGAGTTCGTACCTAATGTCCCAGAAACTATGCTAAGTGGAACAGGAGTCAAAATAAGCAAAAATGTGTCTCGGCTTATCCATAGATGGCAATTTATGAGAAAATTACGGTCAAAGCTTCCGCCGTAATTTACATGCATTTTGGGCACGATAAGTTCAACTGTAGCTGTGGTACAGTGGCTAACGTCGTGTCTTCACAATTATGCGCCCTGTGCTCCAAACCTGATGTTTCAAAATTTTTCTTCATTGATCTACCAATGTCCGTAGAAGATTACTCAGCGAACGCTTTTCATTAAATTAGAGGAAGCAAAGGCATTACATTAATTGTAATGTTACAAGTGGGTTTTGCGAGAAGTGTCTTATATTTAGTGGAATCCTGTTATATATGTTTTCTGGTGCTTTCAGGGCTTACAAACTTTTTGAATTCACATATTCTTATATTTCCCTCATATCAATTCTTGTGTTCATTCTTATATTATATTCTTATGTTTATTCTTTAGCACTATTTCGTGCATTCCCTTGGATGGTACCGAGCTTAGAAACATTCGAAACGTAGAGGATTCGAACACTACCAGGATCGCACGAAAGCAAGTTTGCCACAGTGTTATTTCTTCCTAGCCGGCCGCTGTGCCCGAGCGATTCGAGGCGCTTCAGTCCGGAACCGCGCTGCTGCTGCGGTCGTAGGTTCGAATCCTGCCTCGGGCATGGATGTGTGTGATGTCCTTAGGTTAGTTAGCTTTAAGTGGTTCTATGTCTAGGGAACTGATGACCTCAGATGTTAAGTCCCATGGTGCTTGAGCCATTTGAGCCATTTCTTCCTATGAATATTAGTTGTGACCGAAAAGTCGTTAACATTGTTGAAGATTTCACGCGTTGACAGTAATTTCGTTGAAGACCACGGAAAACGGATCATTTTTCCGAAAACTGGCGCTTGCATTTGATTACGAATCAGGATACACTACAGGAATTTCACTGACAACAATTTCAAATAATTTGGTCATTCATTTATTGTTTTCTATAAATCAGTCACCAGGCAGACATTTAGTAGACGAATAAGAACATCGTTGTTTCAAAGTGCATTAGTTTAGTAACCTCCTCGACATGAGAGTAGATAAATGTTAGAGGAATCGGATTTCGAACATGGGGGCCAGAAGTCTGAGCTCGCGACGCTAGCCACAGTTCCGCCGCTTCCGTTAGGCTTATAATGCGCAGGAAGGCACATAAAGTATCTCGAAAACTTTGACCAATATTTCCTCGATTACGGCCATCTACGGATAAACCGAGGCACATGTTAGATGGTTTCGATCCCTCTTTCACTGCATTCTGGGACATCTGTTGAGAAGACTTGTTGTATTCTCCTCGCAAGTAGGATACAGAAAAAAAGTAGTTTTGTGATAGAACGGATTAAAGGAACGTAGGCAGACATGATACATCGCTAGGAATATAGAAATAGTTAAATAAGTAATGGAGAAAGTGGGTGGAGTTTAGAAATCGTATAGGGAGACCAAGGCTTGACCTGAGAGAGGAGGTTCAAGCAGACGTTTGCTGCATCAGTTATGCCAGATGAAGCGAACAACACAGTATAAATTGACGAGTGGAGCTGCATCGAAGCAGACCTCTTAGTGAAAAAAAAAAAACAGCAACAACATGCGGAAGAATTTTGGTACAAACTGTGTAATGTGCTCCATAACGCCCACTGCGAGCTGACTGTATAAAATACTGATAAATCGGTTAATATCCACTGTAAGAGCACCATTCTTTCGTTTTTCTGTAACGTATCCTTCTAAATAACAATTTGTGGAACAGACGAGTTATGGACGAATCATTGTTCATGTTTACTATTGATGTTCGTATATTCGCATCACTACCAGTTACGCAAGAGAACGTCACCTATAGCATTGTAGCTGTGCGTATGCTACCAACATGTGTGGTGTCGAATATTATTATGAACATATTTCGTTGCTTCCTCCAATCTCTGCACATATATTTTACCATACGATGTCTTTTCAAACTTCGTACGCTCTAGCAATCCATACAAAATAACCTAAGTAGTACGGAGTACGGTAGCTGTATCGAAGTCCGCAGAAAGTCTCAAGCTGTTTAAATGATCTCATGTATCTTCGGTACTAGTGTCCCTACAGAAGCGACGAACAGTGAAGGAAACCATGACAAGAGCTCCGGCAACGTCGGTGAAACATTTGGATGACAATTACTAAAAATTTCATATTACCTATAACAGTCTTAGGACGCATATGTCGTATTTCACGTGGCCACTTTACTATGTGTTATGGGAGGTCAGTTTTACGAGGTGTTCAGAAAGCCGGCCGAAGTGGCCGTGCGGTTAAAGGCGCTGCAGTCTGGAACCGCAAGACCGCTACGGTCGCAGGTTCGAATCCTGCCTCGGGCATGGATGTTTGTGATGTCCTTAGGTTAGTTAGGTTTAACTAGTTCTAAGTTCTAGGGGACTAATGACCTCAGCAGTTGAGTCCCATAGTGCTCAGAGCCATTTGAACCATTTTTTTTTGTTCAGAAATATTTAAGAAAATTATGTATATGACCATTTGAGGCTGAAATTCTAAATTTAAAAAGAAACATGCACTGTTACTAATGAGTTTTGAATTATAAAACATTTACTGCACATTACCCTTTTAGTTTTGTTTCTGTGTAAACCATCTGTCGTCTATAACCCTAAAACCTGTACTGGAAACATCTCTCCTGGCATAAACTCTCATCACTGAATTGATATTTGAATGTCGTTCGCCATCGCAACTGTGCAAACGATTGTCAACTACAATGAATGATCAGGAAATATTTCCAATCTGAAGGTCGTTTGGAAAAAAAAATTCAAATATGCAGAGTATGTACACACAGTGTGCTTGAGAGGCGGCATTGGATATTAAAAGGATAACGGAATATTATAAACATTAAATAATAAATTACAACTTACAAGCCCGCAGCCGGATCGGTTCAGAAGCCCGCTGGTGGCACAAAAGACCCCAGACGTACACCTCGGATCCCAGTTCCCGGCGACAACAAGGCAAGCGAGAGTAATTTCACCGCTACAGCGTGTACTGCAAACACTCTCTTACACAGTGAAATGGTAAAACAAAACTAAAGTCTTTGGTTCAGCTCTGAAAACCACCTTTATGCTGATGTAAACAGAGGAGTATCCCAGAATCAAAGGTTATTTACACTTTAAATGTAAAACAAGTATTACCACAATCTTGACAAAAGCAAAGGCCTCTTTCAAAACTAATATCCACAACTCATAAAGTACACTGACTCTTCTTATATGAATGGCTTAGTGATTACATCAGAGGTTTTCGGATACTTCAATGAACTTTGTGGGATTCCTTCATGTATAATTTAACAGATGCGAGCTACGTTCGACTACCATATAATACAATCTGCTTATTCCGCTAAAGAGTAGTTGTGCTATCTAAGGAGAAAGATATACTACTAGCTACAAGAAGCAAGTCACTGCCACTGACTGAAGTGGATCCTTTTTCTTTAATTCAACACAGGGGCAAGACGAAATTTAAACTTAAAGTTGAGCACAGGCAACAAGACCTTAAAATATAAAACAAAACGAAACAAGAGTTTGAACTTTTACTTAAAAACAGGGGCCCATAATTAAAATAAAGTAGATACTCTACATAGACAGGAAAATTTCCATACGGAAGAGAGCTGAGCAAATACCAGCAGGCTCCTCAAATAATCACCAGTTACATGCAAAATGCAGGAAGACAGTAGAAATGAAGTTGAAAACCAAGCGGAAGACAAGCGACAAGCTGCTTCAAGCACACTGCAAACAACCAAGACAAGTTTCTGGCGAACATTACGAATGATGTTTACACATAAAGAGGAGGAGGCAGGACGTGGTTCTGTCCTCGACCGGAAAACCAGAAAACTCGGTGTTGACTCGGTGTTTAGCACAATCCCATAATGAAGGCATCACGGAGCACGATCCATAAGCTTCGCCGAATAGCGCTGACTTCTGCAGGAGAAACCCCGAAACCGTACGATCTAACACAGCCAGGACAGGGGTAGCTTCGCCAAGCACGTCACGTCTACAACAGCACGTCTTGAAGTGTAAACGGCGGCTTATGAGGCTTGCAGCAGAAAATCCGTGCGCCAGCAATAGTACCAGTTGCTCTCCAAGAACCACGTACACTTCGCCGGACACCACTAACAACCTTCGCCAGCTTGCCAGCTCCAATCGCCTCCAGCTCGCTTGCTCCGCTCCTCCTTCCTCCACAGCGAGAGACCAAAGACCCTCGAACTGGCTAAGAAAAGGCTCAGATCCCCACGTACTAATTTCGACCTCAGCACAGCTCAGTTAAGTTACTGTGCAGTGAATAGGGGGAGATTTTTGGGCAGGGTACTAAACATATTCTAAATTTTTGACAGTTAATTGGAAAATCTGTGTAACATCGAGAACGAAAAAAGAGGTGAAGAAGCCTTAGTTGCCTCGATATAATGAACAGAAGATGAAAATATAAGAACCGTAAGAAGGATGTAGGGAAGAAACAGAAGTTGTGTTTACAAACACAAGTTAACAAGAGTGTAAATAGGTTCCTCCGGAACGGAAATGGGAAACATGTAAATATTATAGCATTACCTCAGGTAAAAAATAGTAGAAATAAACTGCAGAGACTTAACAGTGGAGAAGAGTTATCTGTGTTATCAGAATTACAAATATTATTATCTGTGGGTGTTTTTTTTTTTTTTTTTTTTTTTTTTTAGATGAAGAAGGAGTGTTTCTTGTTTCAGTGCCTTGTCGATTCTGCGGTCCTCACTGACGGATGTTAAATTTTCTCGGTTTGTAACTGATAGAAATATTTGTGGTACGAAACGAATGTAATTTTGTTGATTACATATGAGATTAATATTTGTAGTGTAAATTTTTGGGAGTTGCTGGTACCTATCCTGTATATGATTCAGTACGTAATAATTAAATGTTTCCCTGGCCATTTCTGTGTAGGCTCATCGCTGTTTTGCCATTAATGACAGAAATTATATAAGTTCTTCCAACAGTCATATAATACTAAAAGTATAAAAAGAATAATTTTAATAATCTGAAAATGGCGTCCTGCTATATTTTTCAATTCATATTAGGCCAGAGGTACAGTTTTTATTAACAACGTGTGTGTGTGTGTGTGTGTGTGTGTGTGTGTGTGTGTGTGTGTGAAATGTTATGGGACTTAACTGCTAAGGTCATCAGTCCCTAAGCTTGCACACTACTTAACCTAAATTACCCTAAGGACAAACACAGACACCCATGCCCGAGGAAGGACTCGAACCTCCGCCGAGACCAACCGCACAGTTCATTACTGCAGCGCCTTAGTCCGCTCGGCTAATCCCGCGCGGCTTACTAATAACAATATCAATAAATGTTATGCTGCCATTGCACATAGGCAGCTATTCCGGAACGTTCAGCCCCTCTGAAAAAATAATTAATAATTGCTTAAATGTATTATCGCGTAATAGTTAAAAAGGGAAAAAAATGGTTCAAATGGCTCTGAGCACTATGGGACTTAACTGCTGCGGTCATCAGTCACCTAGAACTTAGAACTACATAAACCTAACTAACCTAAGGACATCACACACGCCCATGCCCGAGGCAGGATTCGAACCTGCGACCGTAGTGGTCGCGAGTTAAAAAGGATTTTAACCTATCGTGAGTAGGACGGTTGTCTTCACGTTGGTATATGTATGCTATTGTTGGTGATAGCACCCTGAGAAAAATTAGCAGTGGCTTTTAACATACATAAAGGAGAAAAGATTCATTATTTCAATTTTTCAAAACTATTTTATACAATAATAATAAAGGCACGGTTATCTTTGCATGAATTATTCAATCAATCATTTATTATCATTTAAAATTACGCGATAACATAATAAGGAACGGTAATATGAAAACTCAGCCTGCTGTACAGGAGAATGAAGCACAACTTTGCAGAATTAAGTTGTGCACATGTTAACCCACGAGATTCAAATAAAATCTGTTTACCAGTTAGATGTCTGTAACTACCACTACTTGTATTAATCGTGGAGAAGAAATTATTATGGAGGATTCACATTACTTTTGAAAACACATCTAATGTCTTGTCGTAAAATGGAAACTTTCACTACCACAATGGTCAACAGCTCCGCAAATACGCGAATATTTGCCCGAGGAATATTTGCCTAAAACAAACCGGTATGCTATAGTATACAGCGAACGTTCCACAGATCGAAAGTGCCAGACGGTGTGCCCCAGTTAGGTGCAGTAGGACCTCTCATGATTTCCGTATACATAAACGATTCATCAGACAGGATCACCCGATTATACCACTGATCGCTGACGATGCATTTGTATATTAGAAAGCATCGTCGCTGGATGATCGTAGGAATTGCAGAAAGCTTCCGACAAATTTTTTGATAACTGTAATTTATGACAGCCCTCTTTCAATGTCGATAAACGGAAGTTGACGCCTGTAACGAACAGGAAGAACCTAATGGCATCTGATGACAGGTCGGGTGGTATACGACTCCAGCACATCATATCTTATAAGTAGTTGGGACAATTCTTAGATGCGACATGCATGGAGACGTAAAATCAGTATTTTGGAAAGCTGTTAGAAGAATTACTGGTTCTAGGAAAATACAGTAAACATGTGTGGGAAGAATTAGCACGGAAGGACGTGTGGTACTGAGGTTCTGAAGAATGATGAGACGCGTTTGGAGATCGATAAGGATGTGGGTACTACGATAAGGAATACCACAGTACACAGGTGTGTTGAAAAGGAGTATATATGCAAAAAGGGCAGTCATAGATGTTGCAGAACGATAGTTGGTACAAGAAGGTAACTGCAAAGAAATCTCTTTTCACTGAAGAAATACTTCATTTGATCGGCAAATAAGGAAAGCACAAAAGCGTTCAGTGTAGGACAAAAACATAGCAATATAAATCCATTAGGAATGAAATAAGTTGAAAGTGAAAGGCAGCCAAGGTGAGGTGTGCGCGAAAAATGATGCGAAGAAATAAAAGAAGACACGATTACCTGGAGGACTGACTCTATATATATAGAAAATTTAAAACAATCACCGGAGAAATTAAAAGAGCGGGTGGTAACATTAAGACTCAGTGGGAATTCGACTGTTAAACACCTTTATCAGAGGGAGGAAATGTCTGAAGACGTGACAAAAAAAGAAAAAGAAAAAAATAGAGTCTTAATTTGAAAGGTCTCTTGAAGGCTTCAGACTTTATGAGGCAGAAGAGATAGATAACAAACCATCGAATTTCTAAAATCCAAACGAGTATATATATCCGGAAAGAAATATCATCCATAGAACTCCGAAAATGCGAGAACTATCGTGAAATCAACTTAACCACTCATGAATACAAGCTACTGACAAGAATAATATACAGAAGAATAAAAAAGAAAATTGAGGATCTGTTAGATAACTGTTAGTCTATCTTTAGGAACGGTAAATACAACAGAGATACAGTTCTAAATTTGCGCTTTAGTGGAAGCAAGTAGCTATCAATTACTCGACCTAGAAAATGAGTTGGATTATGAAAGATTGTGGTAAATGTTCGGAATTCTGAGAAAAATAGGAGTAAGCTATAGGAAAAGTCTGGTAATATACATTATTTACAAGAAACAAGAGGGAGAAATAAGGTGGAAAGACAAAGAACGAAGTTCTCGAATTAGGTAGGGTGTAAGACAAGATGTAGTCTTCCGTCCCTGCTGTTCAAATTATCCATCGAGGAAGCAATAACGGAAATAAAAGAAGGGTTCAAGAATGGGATTAAAATTCAAGAGAAAAGGATATCAGTGACCTGATTCGCTGATGACGTTGCTGTCTGAAGTGAATGCGAAGAAGAACAAGAGGATCTTTTGATTGGAATGAACAGTCTAATGGGTAATGAATATGGACTGATAGTCTACTGAAGAAAGACGAAAGTAATGAGATGTCATCGATTAGAAAACAAACGTCGTGCGGTAGCGCTAGTATGTCAGCATAAATTTCGTCTGATGTAAAATATTGTGTTGCTTCCGTTAATGTCTGAAAAACACTAAAGGGCACTATAACCAAATTATTACTACACACTGAACGCGAACCAAGTTGGTTGGCAGGACACAACGTATTATCTTGGATGGAGAGTTGTAAACAGTTGCAGACGTTTCTTCAAGTGTGCTCCATGAAAATGTTTTGGGTCCCTTACAGCTGATGTTGTATATTAATGACGTTGTAGACATTATTAATAAGAACCTCAGACTTCCCACATATGTTTCAGTCATGTATACCGGAGTGCAGCCTGGAATAATGCTGAAAAATATTTAGTCAGATCTTGATAAGGTGTCAAAGCGCTGTAAAAGTTGACACCTAGCTTTGAAAGCTCACAAATGTAAAATTTAGTTCACAAATCCAAAAAATGTAGCATCTGATAACTACAATATCAATAAGTCACTGTGGGAATCGATAACGCGTAAAAATACTCGGGTGTAACAGTTTTGATTGTTCGTAGAATGCTGGAAAAATACAGTCTATAAGAGTGACTGCATGTAGATCATTCGTGCGACCTGTTCCCAGAATGCTGCGTGGCACCAGTGCGAAAGAAAATTTAGAGGGGAAACTGAACGTAGCCTATACAGGGTGTTACAAAAAGGTACGGCCAAACTTTTAGGAAACATTCCTCACACACAAAGAAAGAAAATATGTTATGTGGACATGTGTCCGGAAACGCTTACTTTCCATGTAAGAGCTCATTTTATTATTTCTCTTCAAATCACATTAATCATGGAATGGAAACACACAGCAACAGAACGTACCAGCGTGACTTCAAACACTTTGTTACAGGAAATGTTCAAAATGCCCTCCGTTAACGAGGATACATGCATCCACCCTCCGTCGCATGGAATCCCTGGTGCGCTGATGCAGCCCTGGAGAATGGCGTATTGTATCACAGCCGTCCACAATACGAGCACGAAGAGTCTCTACATTTGGTACCGGGGTTGCGTACACAAGAGCTTTCAAATGCCCCCATAAATGAAAGCCAAGAGGGTTGAGGTCAGGAGAGCGTGGAGGCCATGGAATTGGTCCGCCTCTACCAATCGGTCACCGAATCTGTTGTTGAGAAGCGTACGAACACTTCGACTAAAATGTGCAGGAGCTTCATCGTGCATGAACCACATGTTGTGTCGTACTTGTAAAGGCACATGTTCTAGCAGCACAGGTAGAGTATCCCGTATGAAATCATGATAACCTGCTCCATTGAGCGTAGGTGGAAGAACATGGGGCCCAATCAAGACATCACCAACAATGCCTGCCCAAACGTTCACAGAAAATCTGTGTTGATGACGTGATTGCACAACTGCGTGCGGATTCTCGTCAGCCCACACATGTTGTTTGTGAAAATTTACAATTTGATCACGTTGGAATGAAGCCTCATCCGTAAAGAGAACATTTGTACTGAAATGAGGATTGACACATTGTTGGATGAACAATTCGCAGAAGTGTACCCGTGGAGGCCAATCAGCTGCTGAGAGTGCCTGCACACGCTGTACATGGTACAGAAACAACTGGTTCCCCCGTAGCACTCTCCATACAGTGACGTGGTCAACGTTACCTTGTACAGCAGCAACTTCTCTGACGCTGACATTAGGGTTATCGTCAACTGCACGAAGAATTGCACCGTCCATTGCAGGTGTCCTCGTCGTTCTAGGTTTTCCCCAGTCGCGAGTCATAGGCTGGAATCTTCCTTGCTCCCTAAGACGCCGATCAATTGCTTCGAACGTCTTCCTGTAGGGACACCTTCGTTCTGGAAATTTGGGAAATCTGTCTCGATAGAAACGTACCGCGTCACGGCTATAGCCCCGTGCTAATCCATACATCAAATGGGCATCTGCCAACGCCGCATTTGTAAACATTGCACTGACTGCAAAACCACGTTCGTGATGAAAGCTAACCTGTTGATGGTAGGTACAGATGTGCTTGATGCCAGTACTGTAGAGCAATGAGTCGCATGTCAACACAAGCACCGAAGTCAACATTACCTTCCTTCAATTGGGCCAACTGGCGGTGAAACGAGGAAGTACTGTACATACTGGCGAAACTAAAATAAGCTCTTACATGGAAATTAAGCGTTTCCGGACACATGTCCACATAACATCTTTTCTTTATTTTTGTGTGAGGAACGTTTCCTGAAAGTTTGGCCGTACCTTTTGTAGCACCCTGTATAAAGAGGGAGAGTACGAATTAGTAGAGATTTGTTTGAGTGATGGCAGAGCGTTATGGTCATGTGGAAATACGAGGGTTTTTCGGAAAGTAAGGAATGATTGGACGTGAAATGGAAAACACTGTGAAGACCTGATGAAGCTTCGCACAGATGTGTTGGGCACTATGTCTAGTACGCCTGTCGATCGCATCATGTCGCTCCTTTCAGTTCTGAGCTCACAGTGAGAACGTAAAGATGGCAAGAAATTAGCGTCTCCCGCCAAGTATGAGGGCCTGGCGAAAGATTTCGCTTGAAGCTAAGCAGTCCACATAACATAAATGTAATGCGGTTCGTTCTACACGACAATTCTCGGCCGCACTCTGCAGGACAATGAAGACGCTCCTGCAGCGTTTCCGATGGAATGTGTTTGATCACCCACAATACAGCCTGTAATTGGCTACCCCTGAGGTTCATCTCTGCCCAAATGAATCGCTGGCTATGAAGGCAATATTTTGACACAGACAACGAGCTGCAGTCCAGAGTAGAAAATTGTCGAATATCACTGGCGGCTTTCTTCCATAACGAGGGATTTGAAAAGTTGGTACAACGCTACAACAGATGTCGAAGTCTGAGCAGCGACTGTCAAGAGAAGTAGCTGGAAGTTGTTGCTAACCGTTTCAAATAAAAAAGTTTTAATTTTTACTGTGGCTTCCATTTAGCGATCTATCGTTCCTTACTTTCCGAGTAGCCCTCGTAACTGACATGGCAAACTGTTGCAGATTGGCTCAGGCTACTCTGTAAAAGGCTATTTAATAAGTTTCAGGAAACAACTTTAAAGTGCTGAATCTAGGAAACTACTACAACCCCCAAGTATAGGTCCCTCATTGATTGCGTATACAACATCTACATCTACATACCTACAGCGCAAGCCACTGTATGGCGTATGGCGGATGGTGCCCTGTACCACTACTAGCCGTTTCCCTTCCTGTTACATCCGCAGACAGAGACAGGGATAAGCGATTGCCTTTACGCCTCCATATGAGGCCTAATTTCACGTTGTCTCGTGGACCTTACGCGAAATGTATGTTAGCGGAGTAGGTCGTTCTGCAGTCAGCATCCAATTCCGGTTCTCTAAATTTTCGCAATAGTGTTCCACGAAAAGAATGTTGCCTTCCGTCCAGGGATTCCCGAAGCATCTCCGTAACAACTGCGTGCTGTTGGAATGTACCGGTAACAAACCTAGCACCCCGCCTCTGACTTGCTGCGACGGCTTACTTTAACCCGATGTGCCGCGGAACCCAAACACTCGAGCAGATCTCAAGTACAGATCGCACTAGCGTCCTATACGCAGTCTCCGTTACATCTGAACCACACTTTCCTAATATTCTCCTAACAGGCCGAAGTCGATTACTCGCCTTCCCTACGACAGTCCTCGCAAGATCGTTCCGTTTCACATCGCTCTGCTACTTAAGGCCCGAATATTTAAATGACGTGACTGTCTTACAGTTCTCTACATTTTGAGCCAGCTGCCATCCATCACATTTATATATCTTGTATCATCCTGCAGTCGCTCATCCACGGCATATTCCAGTACACTACAGCGTCATCCGCAAACAACCGCAGATTGCTGGTTACCTTGTCTGCCAGATCACATACGTATACAGATAGTAACAGCCGTCCTATCACACTTCCCTGGGCACGCCTCACGAATAGATTAGACTAATTAAAGCGCGAAAGTGCCGTTTAAACAATCTTTGTTCCTGCACTCCATACGAAAATGGAACTGGAGAAACGCCTAATAACTAGCACACTGTGAAGTACAGTTTGCAGAGCACTTGAGAGTGGTTTGTGGAGTATAAACCGAAGCAGAGCCCGACTCCATAGCCGAGTGATTCTGACACGGTAGCTCAGCGTGATCGGTCAGAGGACTGGCTGCTCTCTGTAATAAGAGAAACTGAGTAAAGTACAAGGTGTTTCAAAAAGAATATACGGGTTTTAAGGCATTGTAACACATATTACATTCAGCTTATAATTATAAATAACACACCAAATGAAAGGGAAACACAAACATCTTTTCTTAGACTTATTCAGTGTGAACACCGATTACACATCGAGTCGATAGGCAAGTTGTTCCGAAACCCTCATCAATTTGACAGGAGTAGCTGTTGCAATAACACTGTTTCTAAAATCGGATAGATCAGCTGGTATCGGAGGCATATACACATGATCCCGTCAGGTCGTGTGTGAACGTGGAGGTTATGCTTAAAATGCCGTGTCAATCGGTCCCTTGCGCCCAATCTACCTGTCAGATACAACATCGTTTAACCAGTCGCTTACCGAGCTATGTCCGTGAGGCAGCACCCATCTTCCTCCCAAATAAAGACGCGTTGTTCCGCTTCTTGCCATTCAGTCACGAGCCTTAGCTGTAGCACATCAAGATAAGAAACGACAGGTCTATAAGCTATCCGCGGGTGTATTTCTTGGGGCTCAGCGTGAAAGAAGAGCACTCGTTCAACACGATTTTCAGTCACTCTTTGTCAGTCCATACTCTTCCCATTGCGCACAGGTATACAAACAAAACTGTTTGAGTTGATCTTTCATTTGGTGTATTATTTACACTTGTAAGTTGAACGTAATAAATGCTGCAACGTCTTATAACCGGTATGTTCATTTTGAAACACCCTGTATTTAACGACGAACTTGAAGGGATGTCCTGTGACGTTAGCCCAGACCAAGTGCCGAGAATAATGACGAACAAATTGGAGAGAGTGGGAAGGAGACAGAAAGAGAGAGAAGTGATTAGCGCCGATAAATACCATGCGAGAGGTCCGGGTTCGATTCCATGCTGGGTCGCATAATTGATCCATTCATCCTCAACGACACGCAAGTCGCCGAAGTGGCGTCAACTAAAACCACTTGCAACAGTCGACCAGTCTGCTCGACGGGAGGCCATAGCCACATCTATTATTGAAGCAGAAGCTCAACAGATATTTCTGATGAAATGAAGTAATTTTTCAATTTCATTTTGTCCGATTTAGCTCTTCATTGTTACTGACCCAAGCAGTATTGTAAGATGACGAAATTAATTGTTGTAAAAATAAGAGATGTAACTGTAATCAAATGAAGAAGATGGGACATAATCGGTTAATAATAGCAGCCTTACACTGGTCAGTGGCTTGCAGGGTGTAGACGGAAAGAAGATTCTGGTTGACTACATTTGACTCCTTTTTAACAGGAAGCGTCTCGCTGTTTGATGCTGCACTGAGCCGCCTTTAGCACGTGTTCACTTGGCCCCTAGTTAGACAAACTGGGCCTCCGCAGCAACCATAGTAGCGAGTTGTTCATTGCGCATTGTGTTAACAAGATGCGCTGAGGAGCACGCGAGAGTGGCCTGAGACAATGCGTGCGAGTGGAGGGGAGCGCCGCGCGACGTGCGCAGACAAAACACGACTGGCTGCCGGGGACGAGGGAGCAAATTAAACGGTGAGCCCGGCTTCGGGCTCACTCACCCCCGTCCTCTCCCCACCCTCTCCCTCGTACATAATTGCCCTGCCATTATCGTGGAGTGCCCGACCCCCTTCACAAGGAGTGGAATTACATTGTTTCGGGAAGTTCTTCAAAGTAGAAACAAAATAGTGGTAAATATACCGTTCTTTTGCAGCACGCTACCCAAGAAAGTCCTGTTTCCCCTTTGTAAGCACTTCAGTGTTAATTACAGACCCTTAACGGACCACTGAACCGTTGGGCAACTAAGTGACCCAATTCGCAGGAACGAAGAACACGAACTACCTTAACTTCGGAATTGGATGTGAACATAAGTATCTATACTCTCTAGTTTATGTAAAAGCAGTTCTTGTGGTGAAATTCAGAATATTGGTTTTAGCTGTCGATCATAGTACCACCGAAGTACTGTCGACGAAACTATATCGCTGTCTACCGCCAACTATGGATGTAGAATCGGAATTTCATTTCCATTCATAGCAGCTCCCTTATAATTACATTGTAAAGTAATTGGAAACAGTTCTTTTCCGAAATATGGGAACTCAGTTATTACTTCATGATTTCCGTATCCAAGTTCGTAATTGAAACAATTATTGAATATATAGAATCTTGGAAAGATGACACAATAAACTCACTCTTTTACTCTGATTTCATAGTGGAAAGGAATATAAGATAGACAAAATGTTAACGCTGGCAAACAGAATTAAGACAAATTAAATAACCAACAGAAGAAAGGAGTAGAAAATATTTTTTTGCAGTGTGTTGTGAGAGCATCTTTCCAGTGAAAGGGAACAATTACATTTTGAATGCATGATGCTCTGATCTTGCACAAAGAAACATCTTTCACCGATGTTGGAAATTAAAAATAGAACATATTTAAACACACCTGAGAAGTGTTTTCTTCCAAAAATAGACTTTTGTAGCTTGTGAGTTAGACAAATGGTCTCCGTCGTTTGACGCAGAATTGATGTCACATAAGGTTTTCTTCCTGGCAGTTGCCGACTGAAGTTAAGCTTTTAGAGTTTTGTGGTGTTTCGGAGAGTTACGTAGAATGTTGAAGCATGTCAACCCATTTTTACCAAAGCATAAACGCTACACCAGCGGCGAGTGGGTGGTGTGCACAGTAGACGGCTGCGTAGCTCCGTCACCAGACGCTCTGTTCACTGCACAGTTCAAGCCATCAGTATGCGCCGAGCAGCAGCCACAAACGCTGCCACCTCAACTGATTCGCCCGTGAAGCGCGAATTGCAAAGTGTTACCCGTTACCTGCAAACAGAAGGGACCAGCACAGCAGAAATTCATCGAAGAATGAAAGATGAACTTTGGTGCTGTGTGTGACTTCCGGAATTGTTCTGATTCCTGACAATGCCCATTCTCGCATTACTATAGTCTGATTTAAAGCAGATGTCACTTGACGTTTGCGCTGCGAAGTTGCGGCGTTACCACGTCAAGCACTAGCTGGAGGCAGCCGCCTCAGCGCATCGCTACCCCTGGCGATAGAAAATCGTTTGAAAGCCTGTATCTTCCACAAAAAGTAAGTAAAAGATTTCAAACCCACATATGATGTATATCTCTACAATGTCTCTCAATCTGTCAAATATCTATTCTTAATTTTAATTAGGACAAGAGTTACGTTAATTTGACTGAAACCATTTAAATTCTCGATTTCGCAAACAGCTTCTAACTTATCATGTCATTACTGAAAAACTATTGGTGTCACAGCAAAATATTTTTTTCCATTCATTACCAAAATAATGCACTCAGCAAAGAATCCTTAAAAGTTTTTGTAGTGAATCACGTTTCCTGTATATAAATTTCTGAAAACAGCATTTTTAAGCAACCCTATCAGGACTGAACTCGAAACAAGTATGACGTTTAAAATCTCTCTCTCCTATAAATATTACGTAAATATTTTGAAATTTACGTACAGTATCGGTCTCAGTTGTATCTATAAGAAAATCAAACGTTGTTACATTAACTATTGAGGTGTGAGAAATTTTCGCGTCCGCAAAGTTTTCTTCTTTAGATTGCAAATCTCTAAAACTATTACACACATTGAATAACATCTTGGTGTGTATACAAACTGAAATAGAATTAAAATTCAGTCTAACTTACCGTAAGGAGATGACGAGAGCTGGCTAAACAGTATTTCTTAGTCTCACAACAAAAATTAGAATCAACCGAAGTAAATTCACAAACAATATTTCATGGCAGTAAGTACACTACACACTAATCAGGCCGCTTAATTCCATGTCAGAGTCAGTCGAACTATCCGTCTCGCTGCTCGTATTGACAGATATAATTAAGTCTTCGACACTTTGTTGTAGGATACCTTCATAGTCCCATGCGTCCTGTATCACTCCTTCCACGTGATGTACTACAAAAATGGTTCAAATGGCTCTGAGCACTATGGGACTCAACTGCTGAGGTCATTAGTCCCCTAGAAATTAGAACTAGTTAAACCTAACTAACCTAAGGACATCACAAACATCCATGCCCGAGGCAGGATTCGAACCTGCGACCGTAGCGGTCTTGCGGTTCCAGACTGCAGCGCCTTTAACCGCACGGCCACTTCGGCCGGCCGTGATGTACTACCTTCTGCCAGTCTTCCGATGTCACAATTTCAACTGCCTCTTTCAAAAGGCGTTCCACTTCGGTTAATGTGAATTTCTTATTTTCTGCAGCAATATGCCGTTTAACCTGAGCCCAAATCAGCTCTATTGCGTTGAAATGGCAATGGTAAGGAGGCAATCTGAGCACTTTATGCCCGTATGTTTTTGCTACTTCATCCACATTGTAAATCGGGTTCTTTGGCTTGTGTTGCGATACAAAGTCTAATAATTCTGCCCTTGTAAAATTACTGTCGAACTGCATCTTATGTTTCTGTAACCAGCTAACAATGTCGTTTTTCCTCGTTGCCTTTGTGGGTGCTTTGTCTTGTATTACTGAATGATAAGGAGAGTTATCCATAACAATGATAGAGTTATTTGTTAAGTTCTGGAGCACACAGTCTTCAAACCATTTCACAAAAGTATTGTGGTTCATCTCTTCGTGGTAGTCGGAGGTCTTATTTGAACTGAGTAGCAGCATACAATTGGGAATGAAACCTTTTGAATTTCCGGCATGTGCTACAATTTTCCTTTTTCCTCTGCCGATCGGAGCTGTCATACTTCCGCTGATGGTACCGTCTGTCCAGCCTTTTTTTAAACTGTGTCCTGCATTCACCCACGTTTCATCAAGCCAAACGATATCATCAAAATTTGTCCCCACTAATTCTCTAAGAAAGCGGCATCGCCAGGCTGCAATATCTTGGCGTTCCATTAGTAACTTTCTGCCAGAGTTGGTTTTATAGCGAAATCCTAACACTTTCACGACTCGTAACAAAGACGATTTACTACCCTGAAACAGGTCAGCCGCTGTGAGCGTAGCATGTAGTTTTTTGAGTGTTGGGTACTCCTTCCTCGAATAAAATGCTAATATTTGACGACGAATGCCATCTTCCTGAAAAGAGTCAAGTTTTGTGACCCTCTTCTCTAGTCCCCTCCTTATCCCAGGTGTATCCAATTTAGATGATTCACTTGAGCCTTCTTTCGTGAATTTCTCCTTGTAGTTTCTTATTACTGATCGTTCGCTAACTTGCAGAGCAGCTGCAGTTCGCTCCACCACCTTATCCAAAGTAACGAGAGGCCCTCCTGCATCCCTCTCTCTCTCAAAATACTCCCTTAAGGAACACACGCATTCACACGCCTGACTGGGTACAACGACACCATGTCCGCCACTTTTTGGAGGTTTCCGAGGAGTGTGCAGCCTCGGCCACCCTCTCTTGCGACTGCTTTCATCAGATATCGTAAACACGCGAAGCTACGAGTCACTCAAATCTCTCACCCGCACGTCTACAACGGCTCGCTGAGGACTGGCTGGTACAATGCCTTAGTCAGCTCAGCAGAGCGAAGTGCCAACGCAGTGGCAGCCGACAGCGCCGGCTGCCATTGGTTTATTGGTGGCGGGAGCCCTGCAGCCGTGCAGCCCGTTGCCTGTCAAGTGACAACTACTTTAAATCAGACTATACTGCTACCCAACGGTTATTTCAGCAGTTTTTGTCGGACATTTTTGATCGTCCACCAAACAGTTCCAACCTGATTTCCTTCTTTCCTTTAAGTAAAGACATAGCTGTAACGGCAACCCTTCCAACGGCACGGATCATTTCTATTTATTGGTGGCCGACAGTTAATACAATTGCCTCAACCATCATGTGGATTCTGTCGAAAAGTTACTGTAAGTGCACACAGCTTCTAGTAAGAAAATAGTTTTTATATGCATTTATTGCTGCTGCGGTTTTGTTGGAGGGGAGGTCTGTCATCGTCGAATAGCTACGTTCGTTGATATATCACAATTAGATTGTGCTCTTCTTCTTACGCCGTCGAAAGTCGTTGCTTCCAGAAAGAAGCCCGCGAAAATAATTATTTGGTCATATGCCTATTATCATTAAATAGCATCTCAGTATACTTTAATTATCTGACAGATCGTTTCATTAATTATTGATTCTACCTCCTCGCACTGTATACAAGAGATTTGCACGTATACACCGAATATTTTATTTACTGAACAATTCTCCACGTGCTGTGTATCCCCATACTTATCACCCTACTGTTTCTACTCCCACCTAATTCCTTACCATTTACCAAAAATATATTTCTGTATCTCATGCAATGTGTCTTTATCTGCCCCATCGGTGCGGAGCCTGTTGACTTACCAGTAAAGTAATAATTGTTTTATAACTTTCTACAGTTATTACAGGATGAACGCACAGCCAGATAAAGAAATATCATGCTAGTGTTCATGTGACTTTTCTCGCAATAAAAATGTGTATGAACGTCTTGCTAAATTGCGTCTCTACTTCCCAATATATGTGTCAATAAGCATTTGCTATGTATCATTTGTCGTAAATAGGGCATATCGCTCATTAGCACATCTTCCGTTATTAAGTATAACGTCCACTGTTCTATAATTTTATTTTTTATGCATACGTTTCACCCTGCCCTTGACACAAAAAATTGCTGTAGAATTCAGAAAGGGGAAACGTTATTACCATAATCACGACAACATCAGTCTGACAAGCTCTACAACAATGAACATCGTAAGTGGTGACTATACCATGAACTGTCCATACGAAAATGTCGGTGGAGGTTATTACAGAATAAGAAACATCGTTTTACGAGTAATCGCGTCAGTCCGCTGAGAGCACACCATTCATTTACGAGAGCAGCAACTCGAAGCTATTCTCCACCAGCGGTGACTGGGGGGTGGCGGGGGGGGGGGGGGGGCGAAGCTCAGTTTTCGTTGCTTCAGAGGGATTCCTATCAGAGGACAGGCCCTTAAAGCCGGTTGTTCAAGGAAAATAAAATACTACAGGGTATGTGATGGCACTGTCAATACGTAAAATTTTATGGCATTTTGTCAACTGTTGCAAATACATGAAATGTATCGACAATTGCGAATTTGGACCACCATCAGTTGTGTAATGCAATGACGACAATGAAACTTTGTACTGGACCGGGATTCGAAAGCTCGTTTCCTGTTTATCGCGTGTGGTCGCTTATCAATAGGTTATTCAAGAGGACTCTCGATCATACCCGATCATCCACATGTCGTCAAAGATGTGTCGTATCGCACTGTTGCAAATACCTTCCTCAAGGTATTTAGCTGATTAGTAAACGCCATTTGCAACAGTTGCCGAGAAGTATGAATATACTAGATATTGGCAATGCGGTCTCATAGCCTGAAAAAGGTTTTAGACTTCAACAATGGACGCGGAAGCCCGCGCTTACATCATTACCTAAATTTGAGGACATATTTCAATTTCCCGATGCGTTATGCTGTCTTGAAAATCACAGGTCGAATAGATAACGAACGTCTTTAAGAAAGCTAAAGCTTCGGTGGTGTATGTTTACCTTCCTATAAGAGTCACGTAAGCTCTGGCACGGTAGGATACTAACAGCAGAGAACGTAGCCGTAACTGAAGGTAATCTTATGACGGGCTTCATATATATATATATATATATATATATATATATATATATATATATATATATATATATATATATATATATATAGGGTGTCCCAGCTATCTTGTCCACCCAAAATATCTCTGGAACAATAACAGCTATTGGAAAACGACTTTCACCGGTATCAATGTTGGGCTGGGGCCCATGAATGTACATATTTGGAAACATTCTAAAACATAAGTTTGTGTTAAAAAAGACATAGGCTTTCGTTTTAGAATGTTTCCAAATATGTACATTCATGGGCCCCAGCCCTACATTGTTACCGGTGAAAGTCGTTTTCCAATAGCTGTTATTGTTCCAGAGATATTTTGGGTGGACAAGATAGCTGGGACACCTTGTATATATATTTAAAAAAATCCATATTTCACAACATAATGATAATTATACAACATTGACCCACCACCTTAGTGATTAGTGGGTCCTATATTTCTACTTCTTTATACAATAGCAGCTTCTACATTTTACTTAACTACAGACAGTTCTACGATTATTACTAGGCAGACTACTTCTTATTTTACTAGTTAGCATAATTCCTAGTTACTACAAAAGGTTAGTACTAACTGCCTGCAGCGTTACAGTTGTGCCAGTGTTAGTATAAACCTACTTAGATGCCTTGCTCATAGAGCTAATCCCTATGAGCATGCCCCTGGCACAGGGCAGGCAAGGGATAGTTTATCGCTGCAGGTTCCTAATTTACTATCCTATTCTAATTGATTAAATCTATTTCCTATTCTACGTCATAATCAGTGCGTTGTCTCTATTCGGTATAACCCCAGTCCCCCTGGTCCTGGCCGTGGCGGATTCCAACTGTAAGTCGACCTGTCCACGAACAGGCGGTATGTGACTGGGGCAGTGGTCGCAATCGGTGATTTCTCTTTAACTATGCATGAAGGTCTCTCAAAAAGGTTTTTAATACTTTTTGTGATACCTCGTTTGCTAGCGTATTCAGTCTCTGAAAGGTCTCCTCTTGTCTTAAAAGGTCATAGGTATTTGTATTTGGTAGTTGTCGTCTCAATGTCCCGGCTACATCATCGAAAAGGGGGCACTCGTAAACCACATGGTCAGGAGTACCCTCCGGTGCGCCACTGTCGCACGCAGGCGTCGCCCTTTTCCCAAACCGACTTAGGTAAGTCGGATATGGGCCATGACCGGTGAGAAAGTGGAACATCCCCCGAGTTGGCTCGAAATACTTCATTTTTAATCTTTCCTTGACATCTGGTAGGAACTGAAAGGTTCTTCTACCAGTTTCGTCCGGCTCCCATATCTCCTGCCATAGATCTACCCCCCTTTCCCGTATCTCCCCTTTTTCCCTGACTGGTGCCCCATAATTTCCTCTACCTTGGTGATATTATCCTTTTTGGCCCAGTGCCATGCAGCCTGTTCCCTAATCTTTATTCGTGCGGTAGCGTTCTCGCTTCCCACGTCCGGGTTCCCGGGTTCGATTCCCGGTGGGGTCAGGGATTTTCTCTGCTTTGTGATGGCTGGGTGTTGTGTGCTGTCCTTAGGTTAGTTAGGTTTAAGTAGTTCTAAGTTCTAGGGGACTGATGACCATAGATGTTAAGTCCCATAGTGCTCAGAGCCATTTTTGAACCTAATCTTTATATCTAAGGGACAGAGCCCCATTATGATTAGCAGGGCTCCTCCTGAAGATGTTCTATAAGCTCCCACTCCTTTGTACTCTCCTCACCGTCATGGCAGGCACCACCCTCGTGAGCCTGTGAGCCCAGACTCTCGAGCCGTAACCCACTATTAACGTCAGTATACTGTTGTGATATAGCTTGATTAAATGAGGTGGGAGGTGGAATCTCTTGTGTCCTATGGAAATCAGGTTATTTAATAATTGTAGAGCTTTCTGGGTTACGGTTTCTATGTGCTTTGAAAAGTTCCAACTTTCATCGATGATGATTCCCAAGTAGCGCGTTTCTCGTCTCCGAAGAACGGGCGTACCGTCAATTCTCACAGTCGGGTTTCTCATTAACTGTCCTTTAAGTAACAGGTAAGTCGATTTGGTTGGTGAGATAGCCATTTTGGTGTTACGGCACCATAGTTGTAGTTTGATTAGTGCTCTTTCTATTTTTGGTTCTACGTCCTCTCGACTTCGGCCGCCGACCAGCAGGAGGAGGTCGTCAGCGTAGGCTATCACCTCTAGCACCTCTTTGCTCTGTTGCAGGCTATCCAGAAGAGGCTTCATGTGGATGTCCCAAAAAAGGGGACCCAACACGGAGCCCTGTGGGCAACCCTTGGTGATAGTTTTCCGGACTTTCCCGCTAGGGGACGATATCCATACCTTCCGATCCTCACAATAGCTCCTCAAACACCCATATAGCAGCCCTGGACACTCCTTCTGCCGAAGGCAGGAGAAGAGCGAAGCCCACCACAGGTTGTCGAAGGCGCCACTGATATCCACCATGATGCCAACTACATACTTACACGAGGCTGAACCGCAGACCTCGGCCGCCAGGGCGATTCCATCAGATGCCGATCGCCCCGGCCTAAACCCGAATTGCCTGCCGCTCATCCCCTGCAGCATGCGGTGAGCAGTCAGTCTGTTCGCTAATAACTTTTCAAGGAGTTTGCCAATACTGTTCAGCAGGCAGATGGGCCTGTAGGATTTGGCTTCAGCAGGGTCCTTCTCGGGGCCTTTCTTAATAATTACCACATTTGCTGTTTTCCATATTTTTGGAAATTTGCCTTGTCTGAGGCATGCGTTATAGAGATGTGTAAGTGGGGCAACTAGCCGTGGGGCTAAGAACTGCACCACCTCCGCCACAATGGCGTCTGGCCCGGGGGCTTTTCCTTTCTTTAAGGACTTGGTAAGAGCAGCAACTTCCTCTTCAGAGAAGGGGAGGCCCGCTTCGTCATTTACGTACCTATGAAGGTCTTCATTTCGTAATTGACGCTGCTCTTCGGTGTCGTTATTCCTGTCATCGTCAGGCAACAGCGATCGGAGGAGGACCTCAGCAGTTTCCTGCCAAGATTCCGTCATTCCGTCGCCGTGCCTGAGCGTTGATATCATCGTTGGGGAGCGAATCTTTTCCCTCACCAATCTGTATGGCACACCCCAAGGATCGAGGGCCAGCTGATTGGTTACAAAATTTTCCCACCTATTTATTCTGGTTTTCTGTAGCTCTTTTTGAAAGTTGTCCTTTGCCTCCCGGTATAACTGCAGCCATCTTTGCTTTTCCCACCAGACGACACTGCGCTGGTAGTGCTTCCTCAGTCTCCAGACACACTGACGTAGTTCTTGTAGCTCGGCTGACCATGGTGCCGGTGTGGCCGCCACGGCCCTCCTCCTGGTTGGTACGGCCGCCTTAATCGCCTTTGTTATTGCACGTACCAGTCCCTCGGCTCTGTCGTCCACGTTAAAGTCCTGTCGTACGTCTCCTTCTGGTAATGGAGGAATGTCGCACTCTCTGGCTAGGCGTTCCCAGTCTGTTTTCCTGAAATTTCTTTGGACTTCCCACCCCATGGCCCAGCGGCACTCTCTATCTCCTACAATGAAAGTGATTAGATTATGATCACTGGTGGTGGCATTGTCTTCCACTCTCCACTCTTGTAGCATATTCACTGCGTTTGGCTTTACCAACGTCACGTCAGGGTTAGTGCCCTGTCCTCCTCCAGCCACGTAGGTGGGGGGATTGCCTGGTCTGTTTGCCACACACTAGTTGAAGAGCCATTATCATTTCCTCTGCTTTACCACCATTTTCATCCCTTGTGCCACTGTACCATAGGGGGGATTTGGCGTTTATGTCAGCAGTTATAATGATTTTGTGTCCCCGCAATGCCGTGGACACTCTCGCTAGATGATCTAAGTGTTGTTCAATTCTATCTCCGTACTGAAAGTACATGTTGATAATGATAACAATTCCCGTACCCACGACTGAATTCAAGTATTAGCTATTATGTCTAACGTAACTAGAATGAAAGAGAACGTTGTCTCAAAAGCTTAATTTCAAAAGCAACAAGAGGTAAGTGATATTTACTTGTTGTAGGTTTTATTAAACCATTAACTAATCAGTCAAAGAGAGAATAGGACCGCTTATTTTCAGTAGCCACTTTTTTCCTTCTATAAGATAATACAGCGTTCTCTGCCCATGAATTGTGCTACCTACAACTCCTTCTCAGATAGCAAAGCTGTTTATCCAAATTGAAGTTAGACACTTTTAAAACACCCTTCCTCTGCACTACACCCCTCTGCAGCTGCCCTTGTTTCATCCACACTCTGCACAGGTTGAAGCTCTAGTGTTTAGTCATGGGCAGCAAGTAGCAAAGGCTGGTTACTCAGAAAGTAATATTTTTGATAAACTGTAACACATTTATATCTCAAAGCCGCTTTGTTTCCTATCTCCTATCTTCTTTTTCTCAAAGGAAATTTGATACGATAGTAACACCTATATTTAATTGACTGCTCATTAACAATAATTAAATCACCAGACGAATGGACTGAACTCAGTTATTACTGTCTTTATGTTGGACTGGTTTCCGCTAAAACAAAAGGTAGAATTAAGAAAATCTAGATGTAACGAAAATGACCTTTAGTAAATCTTTCAATGTTCAATATGAATTTACGCAAAATTTATTTAACCAGACAAAATTTAAGACTCCGAAAGCAGTACTTTTGATTGAGTAAAAAAATAGTGAAGTTTCTGATACACCATTACACAGTGAGAAAACTTAATAATAATAAACGAATGAAACAAACTGGTGAATGAAGTGGCTTCCGTACGAAGTACCGAAATGGCACTGTGCTGCTTCCACCTATTTGAAAGAGATATTGCCATAAAAGAGTCAAATGGAGGTGACAACTAATCGCTTGCCATCCTTAAAATGTACACACTAATTCACTGGGGAAGCAGAGTGACACAGATAAAATAAATATTAGAGCACAGGCAGGCCGTTGCAAGAACACGCGCGTCTGAACACAGTAACAGGATTTTCCCAGAGACAGATGATCACCAGTTTCGATTACGTCGGCACAATCCCAGCATGTAATAGTCCGAAGCAACCTCTTGGCAGCGACAATGGATGAGCGGTGCCATAACGTACAGCCCACTCAGGGGTTGCTTGGACCACGAACTTCCATTTAATCGTCCAGTCAATAGTTCGTTCCACATCACGGAAGAGGCGCTGCTAGCTGTGCGTTGCTGTTCAAATATCTTTTCATCCACCAACTGCCGCCCCGGTATCCTAAGCGAAAAGCGTTGGATTCTCTGTCTGCATAGGGCAGACCAGCGCTAAGTACACACAGCCGCATCTCCTGGTGTCCACACGGCAACCGGAGACAAGATACGTGCAGCAATGAAGTGGAGTATCTCTGATCGGGGCCAGAGCCAAATTGAGCCGCAACACGGCTCACAAAGTAATTGATTGGTCAATACTTACTGTCTCTAACCCACCGGACTGTTATACTCCTTTCAACTGAATTGGCAGAACCTGGAAGACTTCGGCTGCCAATGCTTTGTGTCTGACAGCGGCCTCTATGAATAATATGTAATAAGAATACATTGCAGTGTAAGCCATACAGCAATGCGATACTCATTACATTGTTATTTTGGTGCTGTCACTTTGTTGACTGTTGCGGCGTTAACCCCTAAAACTCGGTTCTCTTGATTTTCTCAACAGTGTTCCGCGAAAAGAAGGTCGACCTCCATCCATTGATTCCCGTTTGAGTTCACGAAGCAACTCGGTAATACTAGAAATGTTGATCGAACCTACCAATCGCACTATTGCTCTATACGCTGTCTCGTTTGCCGATGAAGCTCATTGTTCTAAAATTCTCACAATTAAACGAAATGGACTATTAACCGTCCCTAATACCATCCTCACGTGCTCGTGCATTTCATATCGCTTTGAAACGTCACCCCTCGATACTTAATCTCTATGACTGTGTCAAGCAGCACACTACTAATGCTGCAATCAGCTTTCGAAAATTAGAGGATTATTTTTAATTCGTATAGACATTAACTTAGTTTTTCCTACATTTAAGACAATCTGCCATTGATCACATCAAATACAAAAATTGTATCTTCCAACAGTTACTCAACGACGACACAATGCCATACACCACAGCTTCATCAGCAGACTAGCAGATTGCTGCTCACTCTATCACTCACATACTTCACGTATATAAAGGAAAACGATGATGTTCTATACGGTACGAAGTCTTCGAGCCACTCACATATCTGATAACCTATTTCGTATGTTTGTACCTTCGTTAACAGCCGTAGCGTAACGAACGCTTTCGAGAAATCTAGAAATAGGGAATCTGGCCGTTGTCGATCATCCATAGTTCGCTGTATATCATGCGAGAAGAAGGTCCATCCGAGTTGCGCACGAGCGATGCTTTCTAACACCACGCTGACTGATGCATACGTAATTTATTATATTCGAACTGAGAATATGTTCAAGAATTCAGCAGCACACCGATGTTAAGTATTCTGGTCTGAAATTTTTCGGGCTCGTGCTTTTTCCCTTCTTCTAAACAGGAGACAACTGCGGTTTTTTCCAATCATTCGGGACTTTATGCTGGGCCAGAGAGATCTGTGATAAATGCAAGCTAGATTAGTGACCAGTGTCGTAGAGTACTACTCTCTATAAAACTGAATTAGGACTGCACCCGGACCTGGTGTCTTGCTTGTGTTCACCTCTTTCACCTGCTCCTCCGTGCTAGGGATGCCTAGTATTGTGTCCTCCATACCACCACCGCGTTTACACCGTGTTACATAGCTTCTTCTGGCTGCGTTGATCAGTCCACGCTGATAAGCCAACATATGAAGTGACATTATTCACATTATGATTATGGGCATGTCGAAACACGATCACTTCTGTCTGGGCTGATTCCACACAGCTGAGGGCACTTACGAAGCACTGAACTGCTGTAGCGTGGATCAGTGGAAGAGATTCATATGACCACCTGGTACTACTCACACAGCATTCATAACTCACCAAGGCAACCAGTGCGATCTTCTGAGGGGAAAATCAGTATTTCGCCCATTGACCTTATCAAATGTGCAAAGTTAATAATGTTATACGTTAATGTCTGAAGTTCACAGTTTCATTTAGTAATTGCGCTGTGGGAAACCTGAGCTTACCCGACTGTTCCATGTGTTCCGCTGGCAGGTGTCGTGGCTGCACCGGCGGCACGACGCGCTGCAGCTGCTGACGGTGGGCCGGCAGGAGTACAGCGCCGACCAGCGCGTCACGCTCAGCTTCCGTTACCCCGGCAACTGGCGGCTGCGCATCGAGTACGTGCGCCTGCGCGACCAGGGACTCTACGAGTGCCAGGTGGCCACGCACCCGCCGAGGGTGCTGCGGATCTATCTCACCGTCACCGGTAAGCAGCCAGGTCTCGCAACTTACGCAGTGTTGAGATATACTGATGAGCCAAAACATTAACACCACCTGCTTAATAGTGTGTTGGTCTACCGTTGGAACCCAGTACATTAGCATGGATTCTGGAGGGACGACACCAAATGTGTACGCACAGGTCACGCCAATCCCGTACAGCAAGAGCCAGTGGTTTATAAGCACTGAGTTTGCGACCAATAGCATCTCAGATGTGTTCCGGAGGGTACAGATCAGACCAATTTGATAGGCTTGATATCAACGTGAGATCAATTTCATGTTCCTCAAAGCACTGCCGCACGATTCTGGTCTTGTGCCACGACCAGGTATCATGCTGCAACGTACCACCACCCACAAGGAAGATATCAAGTATGGGGGATGCAAGTCTGTAGAAGAAAGGTCTAAGAAGCACTAGAGAAGGAATGGAGGAAGAGACCACAAGTAAATTAGAGATGCGCTGTGTAAGTTTGAGCTGCGTGAAAATGGTAAACAAAAGGACGGTTTGGTTCCAGCAAACGAGTTGTGTGAAACAGAACAGTGCTTTATTATCTCTCCTCCTCTGGTCGTGAGTGAGCTAGTGACAAAAGTGATAGTAAAAGTTAGAGAGGTCAAGATGAAAGCAAATTATGTTAGCGGATGATTTCACAATCTGGGGAAAAAGGGAGGAGGAGATTCAAGACCAGCTGGACGCTTAGGAAGGAGGTGTGAGACAGTATGTGATGAAATTTAATGTAACTAACGTGAGATCCTGTGTGCATAATAACCCAACTAACGGAATAAAGACTGGAGGTGGACAGATGAACAAACTATAGAGTGGCAAGTACTTGGGATGAGTGATAGAGGGAAATGGAGGAGATGGGAAAGAGATCAATGGACGTGGCAGACAGGCAGAAGCATTCACATGAAGTGTTAGAAGCCTGATTTGGAACACAGACATCCCGAATGTAAAGTAAACGAGTAATGTGAAGAAGTTACCACATCTCAGTACATGCTTATGCAGCTGAAACATGCGTAATGAACAAATGAGATGTAAGCAGATTACAGGCATTTGAACTGAGTTTCTTCAGAAGTAGGATATGACTAGTAATGACAGACAGGATGAGGAATAAAAGAATGAGAGAAATAGTGACATAGGAACCCTTGTTGAATGGGATAAAACATTAGGGCTAACATGGAGTGGGAACTTAAGGAGAATGGAAAACAAGAGAATTTCCAAGGAGCTACATCAAATGAGGAGCCGAGGAAACGGCTGAAAGGAAGACCACGGGATGCATAGCTAATATGTGTGGAGGTGTTTGTTGAAAAAAGAGGCGAGGACTGGACCAGATTGAACACAAAAAGATGGTCCGCAAACAGGACTGGATGTTAAGGCGTATTTCCAAACAGGCCCGGTCTGATGATGGTAATGATGATGATGATGATGATGATGATGATGATGAGGGAGGCAGTTAGCCCTCAATAACACTCACGGAAACCCCAGCTGTCATGATGCCATGGTGTGTTTGGTTACTATCACAGCTGCCATGGAAACCCTGGTTAATGACCCCATCCCCATTACATAATACCCCTTCCTCCCTTGCCCGTGTACGATCGTGTCGTATTTTGTATTTCAAGCAGTCGTCCGGGTGAATGACAGAGTATCCTGACGCGACCATTGACCAGGCGCAACAAGAACGGTGAGTTGATATCACGCTTTCGTATGAAGCAGCTACACAGCAATCGGCATTCACGATATCGAGTTTTATGGATCGATACGGTAAGTTCGTTGATTTGAAAAAAAGCGTATGGGGCCGGAAGATGGCAAAATGAATGGCCGAAACTGGTTGCTTTCAGAATAAAATAAAATATCTTAAAGTGTACGGCTGTTGGTAAAGTTTATTGAATTGAAAAAAGGAAAGTGTTAATGTGACAAGATGGCACTTTTCCATTGAGCCACGGTCGAATATTCTTTACTCTGTCGTCAGATTTGCCACAGATCGCAGCTTACCCCGTTTAGCCTAGTTCGCAAGTCTCCATGATCAATGATCAGGCGTGGATGCCCCGAATATAGTCGCCTACTTTTGGTTTCACCGCCCTTCAGCTACTTTCCGTAGATGATCAAGACAGTATCTTGTAATGACCCGACAAGCTCCGCCGTTTCCGGACTTCATATGTCTGTAGATTTCCTCTTTTGGGGCCCTTATGAGCTCCTGAACTAACCGCCCTTAACCTCTACTGCACTTATAGACTCGTACTTTTCTTACCGCATTTTTTTTTTTTGTGTGTGTGTGTGAAATCTTATTCGACTTACCTGATAAGGTCATCAGTCCCTAAGCTTACACACTACTTAACCTAAATTAGCCTAAGGACAAACAAACACACCCATGCCCGAGGGAGGACTCGAACCTCCACTGGGACCAGCAACACAGTCCATGACTGCAGCGCTTCAGACTGCTCGGCTAATCCCGCGCGGCTTACCGCATTACAGGCCTGCTACGTCATCAGTCAGCATTCAACCTCACGATGGGCAATGGTCATAATGTTTTCTGTCGTCCGTGTATCTTGTAAATACAAATAGCCAATGATCCCCAAAGTTATAAAAATTACTCTTTCCAAAAAAGGAAAGTACTACCCGGTTTCAGGACATATGTCCTAACTACAGATGCGTATTAAAATGTGAGAGGATGCATAACTCAGGTTAAAATAAGTTAAAATATGTTGACCTATTTTAACCTTAATTATGCAACCCTCATGGACTCACATTTTAATGTGCACCTGAAGATGGGACATATGTCCTGAAACCAGGTGGTGCTCCCTTTTCTAGAAATAAATAATTTTAGCAATTGTAGCAAGTTTTGTCACTGACATTGGGTACCAGTTGCGGACGCCCCGTGAAGAGAAACGTGTATGAAATACAAATTGGATGAATTCTGACTGTCACATAACATTTTTTTGAGTGATCTGTCCTTCAACTGTGTTTTCCTGTTTCTCGTTAAGGTTTTCATCTCTACATACTTAACGCATCCAACATCCGTTACGATGTATTTTCTTTAAACTTATTTGCGTAATTTTTGAAGAACGTATCACAGATTTGGCAAATGAAGCCTGGGACGACAAAGTTGGGTATTTACAACGGACTGTAGGTCTACCAATATTAGATAATATATACCATGTTCCCTGACACATATTCACGTTTTATCGCATTAAAACACACGTATCTTGCTCTTTTGGTTCGTCTTCAAGATTGTTTTTTTCTTTTTGTTACCTTGTTCTCTCTATGAATGAGCTAATAAGTGCCGTGGAATAATGCATTCCGCCGGCCGCGGTGGTCTAGCGGTTCAGGCGCTCAGTCCGGAACCGCGCGACTGCTACGGTCGCAGGTTCGAATCCTGCTTCGGGCATGGGTGTGTGTGATGTCCTTAGGTTAGTTAGGTTTAAGTAGTTCTAAGTTCTAGGGGACTGATGACCAGAGATGTTAAGTCCCATAGTGCTCAGAGCCATTTGAACCATTTTGAATAACGCATTCCATCCATGCGCAGGCCAGCGGTACATCACAGATGGCAAAAAAGGCAGGAAAATAAAGAAAATGGGAGCAAAATGAGCAGCACGAGAAGGGTGGCTGTTATTCCCACCACGTTTCATCGTAACAGAAATGTGCTTAAGTTACTAACGTCTTCAGAACTGTCACAGGCCAAAAACGTGATAGCGATCTGCATTTTTATGGAACACTGGTCGCCAATCTCCATCTCTTTCTCGTGTTGTTCCAGTCTCTTTCTCAAAGGAAAGGCTCTTCTTTTACAATATCCGGAGCGTCTGTTACTCCAAGACCGATGCTGCTCACGGCAATTATAGGAGTGAATGTCTTTCTTTTCGCTAGTAACTAGACTAGAGCTGAAACGTCCTCTTTGGAAAATTAAGAATTACTGTGCTGGTAAACCCCTTACGTTATTTGATTTTCAAACAGCTGAGCAGAACTGAACGTACTCAGACATCTCTTTCTTTACTTATTTTGATCAACATTAAACTGACACACAATATTTTTAGCTCAACGCAATCTGACTTTCAATAATACCTACAAAAGAATGGCCGTGACTAACAATAACCTATACCTCTCATGAATCACTTACCTCACAAAAATCTTCGTTACTCGAACTACTGCAATACAGCGAGCGCCAGTACTGCCAGCTAATTAAAGGATTCTAACTACTGAAGGCACTAACTACTGATAGGCATAGGTAGCAAATGAAAGATTTTGTTAGAGAACAAACAATGTATTTACCTTAATAGTGTTCAAAAGTCATTATATATATATATATCAGTTCATGACATCCAGTCTTACAAATTTCGTTTTTCTGATAGATACACGTCCAGATCGTCCGCTCTCAAAACTCTGACATCTCCCTTCCCACATCCACCACTGCTGGCGGCTCACCTCCAACTGCGCAACGCTACGCGCTGTTCACATCCAACTGCTCAACACTACAATAGCGAATATTCCAACAATGCCAACCAGCCAGAGGCTGCACACAGCATAGCCAGTGATTTTCATACAGAGCGCTACGTGGTGTTACCAACATAAAAACCTAAACAGTCAACTTACAGAGGTGGCGTTTAAGTGTATTTCCGACAGCTGGCAATCAGTTCCGGTTTTGTTGGCGAAAAACGGTTTGGTGTGAGTGGTTAGACATGGCGAATACAGCCAGCATCGACTGGGATTAGCAGTAAGAAGTAGCAGCTACGGTAAATTATGTATTTCGAATGCTGTATTCCACAATGAATTTCCTCTTTGCGGCGGAGTGTGCGCCGATACGAACCTTCCTAGCAGATTAAAACTATGTACGGGAGAGGACTAGAACCTGCGAGCTTTGCCTTTGGAGGGCACGTGCTTAGGACCAAAGTTAGAGTCCCGGTCCGGCTATAATACTATTATTTACATCAGTAGCCAAGGTCGATGATGTAAAATTGTTTATTGGCGTATGTTCTCAGTAGTCGACCAGACTGATGTGTAGTTACATTTTTGGGTAATCTGAGTGTCTGAATATGACAGCTAATTACTGCCGAAACTGGCCACAAAATAAACTATTTCACATCAAGCGATCTTGACTACTAATATTACAAACAATAATTAATGAGGTCCTAGAGTTAATTAACATTCTGTCGAACCTGCCGGCTACGAAATCATGTATATGGTACCCCGCAGCATTTGCCGTTCGCTATCCAGTGACGAGTCTTGTATCAATATTTTGTATGACTCTTATTAATTTTCATGTATTTGTCACGCTTATTCAAATCTAACTTAATTTATAAAGTATTAAACGCACTGTAGAGGCCTTACTACGACTTTCGTTTTAATATTTATTTGTGTCAATATTTTTTAATGTTTGGCCAGTGAGACAAGTCAGCTATAACCGATGGACTATGGCAGCTCGACTGTTTTTTTTTCCAATAGCGAGTTCTTAACGTACTTCACTGCCTAGACGTAGCTCCTCACCCCGTAATAGAAATATCCACTGAACTCACTGACAGTACTATTCGTTTCTTTCTGTAGGAATCATGGTCTCCTTACAATCCCAGTGAACTTACGCATAGTGGAGTGTAGTAGGGTAAACACGGGTCATCTTTGGGGTGTTGGTACGAACGCTGCTGACTGTCAACATTACAACATCAAGAAGGATAGTAAATAACGAGATAGTATTTACGGTGCATAGAAGGAATACCTTATAAAAATTGTACGAGATAAGAGAGTTATTCAAGACGTGAAACTTAGTTAGTACACTAAGCTACCACCTCTGGCAACAACAACAGCTTTGTCGAAAAAAGTTAAGACTTTCCATGTTGTTCATGAATCAAACACTTCCGAAAAAAATTCAACATCCAGCGACAAATTTTCTCAAGTATCTTGAGCCTTTTGTTGCAATTCAGCAACGATTTTAGCAGGCCCTGGAGGACGAGTACGTTCGCGCTCCAGTGTCCCATATGTCTTCAGTTGGAGAGAGATACGGTGATCTTGATGGCCAAGGCAGTTTGCCCATCACATAGAGCACTTTGCGTCGGAGCAGCAGCCGTATCTCGACGTGCACTGTTCTGCTAAAAACATGCATAACACTTGCCACCGTCAGGTAGCTTTCGGAGTATGGATGTAGATGTAGATGATATGGCAGTGGCAACGGAATAACATCAAGCGCATTGTAGCGGACACTGGTTACTTTACTCTACAAGAAAACCGAATGTGACCTAGAGGAGTAACTGATGCTCCCCCTTCTCCCCAAAACACACGCCATGAAGCCTGGGATGGGACCTAAATGTCGTGGAAGAACTCACACCGGAACAGGCGCCTTATCAGATCTACATCATAAGCGTGTACGTTCATCAGTCGCATACAGACTAAACCTACTCTTTTAAATGAAGACGACGGAGCTCCGTCTCACTCTCCACTCCAGTCTTTCACGACAGCAGAGTAGCCTTTCTTAAAAGTGTCGTGTTGTCAGTGGTAGCTGGCCAGAGGCACATGTGATATCAATCTCCTGCTGCTAGCTTCCCAATGGCCCATGGTACAGGTGACGGAACATGTTCCAGAATTTCGTCCCTGGATGATGTTCAGTTGGGCACCACAGTTAGCAAGATGTGTCGGTCTTAACGTGCATCTGCTCTAGGTGGATATTCTAAAGTTGGTCAACAAGTGTGAAAATGTACCGCAGACCACTGTGGAAAGCATCAAGACATCACCAATACATTGTTCCCAGCATGCGCAGCAATCAGTCCATACGTCGACCCAGCTTTCTGCAGACCTACAATGTGGCCCCGTTCAAATGGCTGAAATTGTTCAAAAGGAGTACATAGTTATCGGTAGAGCATGGATTTATCCTAAAATGAATCTTGCAAACACCATCCACCTATTTTCTTCTTAGCGTATCGGTCGCAACCATTTAAATGAAGTGTACTGCCTCAGCAAAGTGTACTACTTTTGAACTTCCTAATGCCATATTCTCCTGCGTCACGATGCCAGAGGAGATGGAATAGGCAGAACAGTGAAGGAAATGGATCATTGTCTGCTCAACATCACACGCAAAGGACACATCTTGTTTGTCGCAGAGGCCCCAGTTAAACATGGCGGTTTGACTTCGGACAAGTCGAGTAAGAGATCACCTTGTTGACTGTGACAGGGTAATTCCTGCGGTAGCTCTCTTTCGGTGGTGTCCTAACACTTTCAGCTATTTACTGCCAGCGTTGAAGCCTCTCCTGGGTCTTTGATTTCAGTGAGGGGAAGATGCTTGAGATGAAGCCTTTCCTGCTACGCAAACGTCGCACAACAGTTTCATACACATGAAGTGGGTGTCTATCATCAGTGCTCCTTTCGGATATCGCTCTCCCTGTCCGACTATATTAGGTGGATCTAATCCGGCCAGAACCTGGACCTTCTAGACTGGGGATGGTGTCAAGCTTCTTGTCATCTGGCGCTAATTTTGGTGAAGAGCAATATCAACCTGCTTCGAGCGGCAGGATTGGTACCACACAGTGGAAACAAATTCTCCCACCGAGTAGCACGGGGTTGGAGACAAATTCCGAAGTACGTTAGGGCCTGTTCCCCAACTTGTGCTTTGGCCTTTTAAAGATATCATTTCGTACTGCGACCTTCCTTCTAACACTGTCACAATGTACCTTGAATGTCAGACCCCTGCGGAGAATAAATCCTATTTATTTAGGGACAGAGCTGTAACTTTCAGTTAGCATATTTGTCACAGACATGAAGAGCGCTGACTACTGTTCTTGATAAGCAGCTTGATCTTCATAAAGCCGCAATTTTCGTTGTGTTGTGCACTTGTGAGAGAATTTTCCTGATGTTTACCATGTAGTAGGCCGCACTCAGGTCAACAAAAGCCAACACCGCTGACAAGACCATTTTCGAAACCGTCCTCGATATACAGGGTAAGATTCAGATTAGGCCTGCGCAGACCGCCCAGGTTGGAAGTTGACTTGCTCTCTAATGAGCTTATCTCCTCTGAGTGGTTCAAATAGCTTGAATGGATGACAGAATAAAGATAATGGCCGAAACTTTTTCGGGTCGTCTGGCAGCTTTCCGGTTTTGGTAGAGAGGCAACATCAGCGTGTACCCAGAGCTACGAAATATTGAACGTTTCCAGACACTTTGTTGAAAATTTGGGTGAGCCAGTCAGTACCTCTTTTGTCAAGGTGTTTTAGCGATTCTAAATGTACATTGTCTACCACAACAGCTATGCCGTCTTTCAAAATTCGGATGGAATTAGTGATCTCTTCTGTTACGATGTGGCGACTGATGCTACCAGTTTCTGATTTTGTATTAGTGTTACCTTATCAATAGCCTTCCGATTCTTTCTGCTACACTTCCCGTTATTCAGAATTTGATGTGCGATTTAATTTGCAGTGACGTTCCTAAATTGAATGTGTTAGTGAGGGTCGTTGGATAAATTCTTTAATGTTGACTACGCCTTCTTGCTGTTGTGAGTAAGTGGACGTCTGTCATCAACTTCCCCCATTGAGTTCTGCAAGTGGAACGTACTCTCTGCATTAGTGTCGTGTTCAACTCCCTCGTTACATCGGAGAAAAGGTCTTTGTCAAAGCTGCTACAGTAATCGGCATGTTGTAACACTAGTATGTAGCTGGTACTGCGGCCCCTTTGGATGCTCTGACATGCAGCTTTGAACTGTAGGTTTGACCTCTGTTTCCCACACCATTTTGGTGAGGACGTCCCACGAGGCCCTTTTACAGACGAATCTACGACTGAAGTATTGTGCCCCATATGTCTTCATGCAGTTCCTGGGGCCACGCTGGCCACTCCTGGTGATTTGAATGCTCATCCTGAACTCGTTGATTGATTAGCGTGACAGTCACGGGACCCCTGCAGACTCTAACAGCAATATCGCGGAATGATAAAACGTTGTCTCGATTGGTCAAAGGCATTTTGTCTTCTTTTTCTTCTTACAAGAAGAATGACACCTTCTTATCACAAACAGACCACCTACATATTCCACCTTTGAATAAGAATCTCTCTGCAAAATCTTTCCTTATATACAAAATGAAGATGGCAACACTGGCTAGTTTGTATAGTTGTACTCAAATTCTAACAGTTTGCGTACACTACACGAAATATCAGTTTTATCTTCGTTGGACGCTATGTTTTACGATGTTGCAATTCTGATGGTCAGGTATATACAAGGCACTTGTCCTAAGAGAGGTCAGGCAAATTTTCTTTGATGTACCAGGAGATATTTACAATTTCGTTTTCGTATTGTGTAGGTGGAGTCAGTCGAAACAAGTAGTGATCATCACGTCTTTCGTGGGAAACCAAGAGTGTACGGAAAGCGTCGATATGGTTCCCGTCCCAAACAAAACGATTTTTAAAGCAGAATTTTACATGTCAGTTCAATAAAATGGTCGCAGGTTGGTATAGTGCGATATTTTTGCTATCGTTATGTGTTAAATGGGACAATAAAACTAAAACAATAAACTGTACTTCAGCAGCGGCAGCACTGCCCTCTCCCATGGTGGTCACCTTTCGCCAAGTATGCATCGCTACTGAGTCGGTTCTGCAGTGTTGTTTATTCTACGTGTTTTACTGTCCCTGTTCATAAATGTCAGTAAAGCAAATGGCACACTAGACTAACCTAGAATCGCGCTATCGAATGGGCACGTAAATTTCCGCTTTCAAAATCATTTTGTTAGTAACAAACAGACGCTGTCCGTCGGCATCTAAGACATGAAGAGCGCGATTGATTTTGATCGATTCCAACTACTCAATGGAATAACTGAATTGCAAATATCTGCTGAAACACCACAGAAAATGCTGCTGACGACTGTTTGGAGAGACATCCTCGAGATATACTAGCTAACATTAGCACTTGGTTCGACAATATATTGTCCAGTAATTACCTGGAAGGCCCGCCCGATTACCAGTGTGGTCTAACGCACGGCTTTCCGGACTTGGAAGGAGCGCCTGGTCCCCGGCACGAATCCGCCCGGCGGTCTTGTGTCGAGATCCGGTCAGCCGGGCAGTCTGTGGATGGTTTTTAGGCGGTTTCCTATCTGCCTCAGCGAATGCGGACTGGTTCCCCTTATTCCGCCTCAGTTACACTATTTCGGCGATTGCTGCGCAAGCAATTTCTCCACGTATGCGTACACCTACAATTAGTCTACCACGCAAACATAGGGGTTACACTCGTCTCATGTGAGACGTTCCTGGGGGGGGGGGGGGGGGGGGGGGGGAAGGGGGAGGTGTCCACCGCGGCCGAACCGCACAATAACCCTGGGTTCGCTGTGGGGCGACGGAGGGGTCAAGTGGACTGCGACGGGGACGGAGCCTCTCCGTCGTTTATAGGCCCCCGGTTAACATACAGTACAATACAATTACATGGCAAATGATTTATATACTCTACGATCCGTCTGTCCGTTATAACAAGCAAAAACAGAGTACCGTGTTGCCTGTCACTGTATGTGGCTGCCCAGTTGAATTTTGCTGCAGCGGTGTACCCCGAATCAGGGGTTCACGGTGTAGACTTAGCATGATGTCACGAGAAATACCAAATGTATCCACGAAATCAGAGATGGAGTGTCCCACTAGTCAAACACCTGTGATATGGCTGCGATTTTACTCGCTGATAATGCGCATTGTACAGATCGTGTGGTCGGTAGCCACGCCAACGACCAATTCAATGCCTGGCAACGTCCTAGTATGGCGACAGTGCCACAATATTCCGTAACTAGCAGAGGTTTATCTGTCACTGATGGCTGAGTTCCAAGAAGTCATACATAAAAGGATTGTTACTTATCCTGATGAGTAAATGCATCTGGTAATAAGTGCTGCGTTAATACCAGTTAAAACATAATTTCTTCTCCAACTCTTTGGTGTGCACACTGGGTTGTCGTAGAATGTCTCTCAGCTATGATTTTAAAATAGTACAAAAAAAAATCGTTTGCATTCGGCAACTGAATCAACGTCGCCACTTACACGTACAGTCCAGCAATCGCAGTTACGTTCTGCTGCAGACTTCATGACTATCTTTTCTTGGAGATGTGTTTAGTGCTGATTTAAGCTTACAGATAAGCAAAATACAATTTAGTATGATGTTTGGACTGATATTTGAATTAGTGTCAACAATGGCATAAATGCGGTTATCCAAAACTCGATACTCTCGTGGACGCACTGTCAACAAACAGACTGCTAACTCGAACCTGCTAATGTCTTTTCAAACAAGTTGTATTTGAACAACTTGAGAATTCGTTTTCTGATATTATATATTATATTGTATTAGCAATTATTGAGCCTAAGACCGATTCAACTAGTGCACGCGATCACAAATGTCAAAGACGAATTGATATGGCCCAGTGCATGGGAATGAGCATCCTGGAAACGGAAAAGTTTGTTGACTGTTGACTTGCTACTGTCGTGAGCGTCTATGGAAAGTGGTTGAGGGAAACCACTAGTCGGCAACAATATGCTGAACGTGAAAATCTCACCATATAACGGGAACGTAGGAGGCTTGTCCGCTCTGCAAAACAAAGCCGAACTGCAGCGGATCGGAGGACAGAGAAAATACTGGTACAGGCAGATATGTTTGGAACACACGGTTCAGCGTACATGAGTCCCGACGCCGAAATCCCTTACATATTCCCATGCTCACCCAATAATACCATCAGTTACAATGGCGTAAGGCACGTGGTGATGAAGACTGGGCCCGGATCAATGGAGGAATGTCACCTGGTGGGCGTATCACGTTTCTTCTGATACTAGTTAGTTTATACCCTTACCCAGGCTTATAGCTGCTTCAAACCTGCACTACACAACGGAAGCCGATCGATGAGGGTAACATTTTGCTGTGGGAGTCATTAACCTAGGTTTCCATGGAACTTGGGTAGTAATCTAAGGCTCTACTAATGCTGTCGACTACGCGAACATTACTGCAGACCACGTACGTGGCTACATGACCTTTTTCAACAAGATATCTATACGGTTCATAAGGTCAGAGTAGTGGCACAGGAGTTTTAGGTGCATATTGAAGAATACTTTGAACCTTGCTCACGAACGAAAGGAACTATGCCAGATGGAAGACGTCTGGAACGCTATCAGACACCAGAAACTCGTCCGCAGACCACCGGCCCGTAAATTACACAAATGGCGCTGTATTACGATCCAAAAGTGAGTCAAAACATTATTAAGCAGGGTCTACACCTACATCTATCTACATGGATACTCTGAAAATCACATTTAAGTGCCCTGCAGAGGGTTCATCAAACCACCTTCACAATTCTCTATTATTCCAATGTCGTACAGCGTGCGAAAAGAACGAACACCTATATATTTCCGTGAGAGCTCTGATTTCCCTTGTTTTATCATGGATCATAGTAACCTTGGCTCGTGCAATCAGCAGTTCTCTTTGAGTGTAATACAAGGGCTCAACTTTTCACAAACCCGCCATAAACAAGAGTTTTCTTGCCCCATTGTTTCTGTAGCCTGTAGAATTCTACGTAATTAGTTCTGGTATCGTACACTTCTTTCATACGACAAGTATCTCGTCATTGCAAGCACAAGAAGCAAATGTTACTGATCAGAAAGGAGATCTGGTTACTATCAAGGAACCTCTTGAGTGCGAAATCGCTAAATACGACTGATCTTTATGGCACTCGACGCCCCACATTTGTCTACCATGCAACCACAATATGGGCTGACAATGGCAACAGATGGCGGGACCGGCGGTATCCAATAGTGAGCACAGCACGATTCTGGTCGACGATTAACTCGCAACAGTGCTGTAATGCTAATATTGTTGATACAAAGCAGAGCAATGGCAACAACAAACGAAGCGAAAGTGGCATCATATGCGCAACAACAATTGCCGAAGTTAAAATTTGATCAGAAAGTAACCCAAGGTATTTCTCGGATTCAGTAATAAGTACAGGTGAAAGATTAGCGTTTGTACAAACATTGAGTAGAGTGTGTGGCGCCACACAACGCTCGACTGTGCAGACAACGTACATGAGGAGTACTATGACGATAAGTGCTTAACAATTGAAAGTGATACTGAAACCGGTGTCGAGCCATGTAGTTGATCGTCCTTGTCGGACAGTGCTCTACAAACCCCATCTCCATTGAAATATAGCAAAGGATAAACATTGTCCAAGGTGCAGGTACTAAACATAACTACGTACATGGAAGATCATTCGCAGTATAGTAAGAAGCAATTATGAACAGATTTCTTGTAAGTCCGCAGCAATATGAGCGTGTAGTGCATAAGAGAAACTAGCAGGATTCAAGGGAGGACAAGGCGCACTTCTTGCAAGAAATGGTGTTTGTGCGTTTCAAGGATGCTCGATGCAACTTACAGGGTGTTCTTGATAGTGATCTACTACATTATGCGCATAAAACTGCAGGAGACCTGGGTTTCAACGATTTCAAGGGAGGCAGTGGATGGTTGCATAGCTTCTAACAGTGCTATAGAGTTGGAAGACTTAAGGTAACGATATTTCAAATGAAGCGTCAACTAGACAATGCAAAGCAAACTGCGGAATAGGCCATAAAATTTGTAGATGATATAAGCAAACTTATCTTAACGTTCAGTAAGGGAGTTGCTTTCAACTCCTACCAATCAGTATTTGAAGAGGAATTGCATATGAAAGGAACCCCGTATATTAGTTGTACATCAATGACTTATTGCATGCATTATTGTAAATTATGCCGATTGTTAATCAGGATGGTTCAAATGACTCTGAGCACTATGGGACGTAACATCTAAGGTTATCAGTGCCCTAGAACTTAGAACTACTTAAACCTTACTAACCGAAGGAAACCACACACATCCATGCCCGAGTCAGGATTAGAACCTGCAACCGTAGTAGTCGCGCGGTTCCGGTCTGAAGCGCCTAGAACCGCTCGGCCACCGTGACCGGCAGGATGGTAAATTAGCTGGAAAGTTATCAATTGTGCTGCGAGAAGTTTGAGGTGCTCTGTCCCCTATGGTTCTTTCTTGTGTGTGTTATTTGCTAGGACAGTAATTAATATTTACGTCACAGCGAGCAAGAGTGGGAAAACGGGTGTAAGGGAAACAACTCTGGTATAAACGCTGCTTTTGGCCAATATCTGGATAATTAACTTTCTTTTGTTTGATTCCTAAACTGCGTATAAAAACCATGTTCTTTTAGAACTAACTGCCTCTCCTGAAAAGTCTGTGACATTGAAATTCATATCAGCTGGAACCAACACAGAGATTCAGCCTCCCGATGTTTGTTTTTTTCCTTGGTTATAAAACGTGTTATTGCACTATCTGCAGCTACGCGTTAAAGGCTGCCGGCTTCACGATAAGCCCCACGACTGACTGTTTCGCAATCGGTTGCATGTTACCACATTCCATCATTTCTTATCATCCCGTTAGATCAACATGTTTCTTTAAGTGTGGATAATTACACGGTCTGTAACACCTAAGGAGTTCGCCTTCGATCCTGATGGTGCAAACTTTGGTCATCATTGTGGCACGCCATTTTTCATTCGGTGACCATGGTGCCTGTTAATGGTGTGCTTTGAACATTTCTTGAATGTTGACAGTGCCCATTTTGCGAAGTGTAGTTCACACATCAAGGGTTGGTTTCTGCACCTCCTGGACACTCGTTTCCTATCGCCCTACTGATGCAAATGCCGAGTCATTAGCGGCCAATACTTTTGCTGTCATAACTGATAGCAAAATACTTTAAGATAAACCTTAGTAAAGATTGAACTTAAGTCCTTGAAAATAGATGTAGTGGGCTGAAATGTGTATTTTTCAGGTCCCAATGGGAACTGGTCAGATGGGCTGCAAGGGCTTTTAAGTGAGCAGGATGATTTAGAGGTACGGCAACGCCACCTCTTTGAGTCCTGCTGAAAAGTAACTGATACAGTACAGGTGAAAGCATGGAGTGCCATCCGCTGATCTAGCTTTTCATAAAGGCATGTACCAGCGTTGAGCTAACGCTTGGTGTCATGTTTGTCTGTGTCTTACAGATCCCACCGTAAGTGCAGCAGGTAACATTGGCCACTTTGTGTGCTTCAACACTGCGAGCCCTCTGGTCCATGTATCTCAGTACTTAAGGATCCCATTGGGAGTGTGGGAAGGTGGTGAGATCGGTCTCGTTGTGAGGTACAACATAGCAAGCACTGTCGTCCAGCTGGCGCGGTCTGAAACGTGCGTGTCTGTGTTTTGCAGCGCCCGAGGTTAGCGTGACGGACGAGAAGGGCCACCTGGTGAGCGAGCGCTACTACAAGGCGGGCAGCGCCGTCGAGCTGACGTGCGTCGCGACGCGCCTGCAGGGCCCGCACGAGGCAGTCGTCTGGCGGCACGGCGACGCCACGCTCACCACCGGCGTCAGGTTGGTGCGGCTGCAGGATTGCTGCTTTCTTACATCGCTTTTACTGTAATCACTGTGTATAAATCCACCATCCGAGTATAGAAGGTACATGACACGTCGACTATACGTCATAGGTGTAAAAAGTTTTCGATGGCGTCGAGAAACAGTCATGCAGTAGTCATAGGTGTAAAAAATTGGTGTGAAACATTTTAGGCTTCCTTGTGATACTACACTGAAGGGCCAAAGAAACTGGCACACCTGTCTAATACCAAGTACGGCCCCGGCGAGTACGCAGAATTGCCACAACTCGACGTGGCGTGGACTCGACTAATGTCTGAAGTAGTGCTGGAGGGAACTGACACCATGAATCTTTCAGGGCTATCCATAAATCCGTAAGAGTACCAGGGGACAGAGATCTCTTCTGAACAGCACGCTGCAAGGCATGCCTGATGTGCTCAATAATGGTCGTGTCTGGAGAGTTTGGTGGCCAGCGCAAGTGTTTAAACTCAGAAGAGTGTTTCTTGAGCCACTCTGTAGCAATTCTGGACGTGTGGACCATCGGATTGCCCAGCTGTATTGGCCCAAGTCCGTCGGAATGCATAATGGACATCAATGGATGCAGGTGACCAGACATGGTGCTTACGTAAGTGTCACCTATCAGAGTCTTATCTAGACGGATCAGGGGTCGAATACCACTGCAACAGCACACGCCCCACACCATTACGGAGCCTCCACTATCTTGAACAGTCCCCTGCTGACATGTAGGGCCCACGGATTCATACCCGTACACGTCCATCCGCTCGATACAATTTGAAACGAGACTCGTCCGACCAGGCAAAATGTTTCCAGTCATCACCACTCTAGTGTTGGTGTTGGCGGCGCAGGCCAGGGGTAAAGCTTTGTGTCGTGAAGTCATGAAGGGTACAAGAGTGGGTCTTCGGCTCGGAAAACCCATATCGTTTATGTTTAGGCCGGCCGGAGTGGCCGAGCGGTTCTAGGCGCTACAGCCTGGAGCCGCGCGACCGCTACGGTCGCAGGTTCGAATCCCGCCTCGGGCATGGATGTGTGTATTGTCCGTAGGTTAGTTAGGTTTAAGTAGTTCTAAGTTCTAGGGGACTGATGACCTCAGTAGTTAAGACCCATAGTGCTCAGAGCCATTTTGATGATGTTTAGTTGAATGGTTCGCACGCCGACACTTGTTGATGGCCCACCATTGAAATATGCAGCAATTTACCGAAGGGTAGCACTTCTGTCACGCTGCACGATTCTCTTCAGTTGTCGTTGGTAACATTCTTGCAGGATCTTTTTCCGGCCGCAGGTATGTCCGAGTTTCAATGTTTCGCCGGATTTCTGATATTCACGGTACATTCGTGAAATGGTCCTACGGTAAAATCCCCACTTCATCGCTATCTTGGGAATACTGTGTCCCATCGCTCTTGCGCCGAACATAGCACCACGTTCAAACTCACTTAAATTTTGATAGCCTGCCATTGCAGCAGCAGTAACCGATCTGACAACTGCGCCAAACACTTGTTATATAGGCGTTGCCGACCGCAGCGGCGTCTTATGCCTGTTTCCATATCTATTTGATTATGTATGGCTATACCAGATTCTTTGGCGCTTCGGTGTATAATACTTCACAGTGAGGTGGTTTGCGGATACGATAATAACACCGGTTTATACAACAGAATACAAATTTCAGTGGAAACCATCATCATATACCCCAGACTATTTGTTTAAAACAATTAACTAACAGTATTGTCCACTTTCGAGGTAGTGAGTAAATGGATTTGGTAACGTCCTTCTAGTTGTAGCGTCCTGTGGTGGTTGACCTTTACAGTGGTAGTGCTGAATTAAAACTGTAGGTTGTTGTCAGGAAGATGACCGATGGTTTCTCAGACAGTCACCAATAGCAGTCACACATTTTGTGGGAAAATAAGCTGCAGCGCGCGAAGTGACGCTCTGTGACGGCAACGCCCTCCTAATGCAGCAGTTGGCCCACGGCCTGCTGTGACGCCAGCAGCTCAGCAGGAACAGTGACATGAGTTGTGTGTGGCAGCGAGTGTGCCATCGGAGCCCAGCTTTCCAACTGAGGGCGGGATGCTCCGGAGGACACGGAACGCCGCCATGGGCGTTGTGGAGAAAGACAGCCCTCCGCAGGAGACCGCCCACACGTGCGACCGGTCGCGTATGGTAACAGTATGCCTGCACAGGCAGAGGTGGTCGAGCGGCTGCACCACACTACTCTGAAACCGCTGTCCTGTGCAGAAGATTGGTAGCAGCTGGAAGTAGGCCTGCCGGTGACACACTGGCTGGAAGTCCCTAAGTCTACAGCATCAGACTTGAGCCAGCGGCAGGGCCGCCCTTAATGGAGGCCACCTCTCCTGTTAGCTTCTTGTAGAACCACATCGCTTGTGAACTTCCATAGATTTCTTCTCACAGATGGTGGGTGCAAGACTGTGACCTCTTTGATTAAATTCAGGTTTGTTTATATAAATAAACTTGACTTGGTGCGTACATGTTTTACCACTCCATAGTGTCTGGTCACACAAACTACAAGCCCATAACTATTCTATGAAGTAAGTGGGCCATCTAGACCGCGGTTTCTTTGCCTTTCTGCTCCATGGACATTATTTACGCTCCTGGTCCCTCCGCTTCGTGACGACATGAGTAAATAACTTTGCCGCTTCGGCTGTCATGCTCATCCATGTTATTGACCTGCTTCTCTGGATTTTTGCTTTAACCTACAGAGGTGACTTATTTTTACCCAGACCCACTAAGTAATTTAGCCGGCCGGGGTGGCCGTGCGGTTCTAAAAATGGTTCAAATGGCTCTGAGCACTATGGGACTTAACATCTCTGGTCATTAGTCCCCTAGAACTTAGAACTACTTAAACCTAACTAACCTAAGGACATCACACACATCCATGCCCGAGGCAGGATTCGAACCTGCGACCGGGGCGGTCACGCGGTTCCAGACCAAAGCGCCTAGACCGCACGGCCACACCGGCCGGCGTGCGGTTCTAGGCGCTACAGTCTGGAACCACGCGACCGCAGCGGTCGCAGGTTCGAATCCTGCCTCGGGCAAGGATGTGTGTGATGCCCTTAGGTTGGTTAGGTTTAAGTAGTTCCAAGTTCTAGGGGAATGATGATCTCAGCAGTTAAGTCCCACAGTGCTCAGAGCCATTTGAACCAAGGAATGTATTTGTGGTGCAATGTAGTAAGCAAGTGTGTATGCGTGCTGCTCTTTCTGAGGCATCTGTTGGCCAAAAATCCACTTATAAATGTTCGTATCATGTACATTTTGGTCTTTACTTGCTAGGTGGATGTGTCCAGATCCATTTGTGCGCTTGAAACCGAGCCAAAGATAGAAAAGAACCAACAGTTGTAAATAAAGTACATTCATTAAACAACAGTGTACCTAAAATCAGCTAAAACGTGATGTGGACGAATATTCCCGAAAAATTTGGTAGAAACTATTCTACTGAGATTGTAATGAGCGAGAGGATGAAAACGTGATGTGGACGAATATTCCCGAAAAATTTGGTAGAAACTATTCTACTGAGATTGTAATGAGCGCGAGGATGAGGATACTTACAAGTGTGCGAAATGGTGTCGCCTGCACCGACCGTGTGCCACATACCATTAATATATAGCTTTTGTAGAAACAATTACGTGGTTAGCGACCGAGGAGCCTTGTTTCCTGCGTGTAACTTTGCTAAGCCGCCGTGAGAGGTCTGGAGGTGGAAACAATGCGCTTTATTGAAATTTTACTTGTAACAGGCAGCTAGTAGTATTGATGATTTCTGCAGTGATTACGTTGCTGAACTACACGTCATCGTCTGCAATTTCACGTGTGCATGTTGGCATATTACCGACCTGGAAATAGACCTCATTTCTTAACCAAAGCATCATTATAGTTAAATTTGATGAGAATTTTTCGTGATTAACTATTTTGCTAAGTTTCATTGCGGTACCTTGGGTTAAAAACCGATATTTTCATTCTGTACTTTGACTTTGACGAGCTGCACCTGTAATTTAAACTGACAGTTTATGTAGCTGTAACCAAGCGCTTTTTGTTCATTTCATGAGTTATACTTACTGGAGTCGAGTTATTACGGGCAATCGGTCTACAATGGAGATTGGTGGCATGAGACTCATGCTACTCGTAATAGACCTGTACCAAAAAAGACTAACAGAGGATATTAATGTGTAATCGAAAGGTCACACGAATGGTCATAGGTGTCTTTAGCCCGTGTTGGAGTGTCGCGAAAGTGCTGAAGAAACTAAACTGGCAGATCTTTGAAGATAGACGCGAACTATTTCAAGAATGCCTATAAAATTTCGAGAACCCACTTCAGTTGATGACTCTATGAATATGCTACTATCGCCTATGTATCATTCCCTCAAGGATCGCGCGCGCATGACTAGATTAATTGTGTGGGGTCCACTTGTACGTGGAGACCGATTTTGTAATATATTTCATGAAAAATGAGATGCAATGGTTATCACATGTAGAACAGATTGTAACTTTGACACCACTGAACCAAAGAAGTAGCCTGAGGGGCAGAATCGATTATAAGTAGTGGCGCGCGGAGCGCCGTAGCAGTTGCCGTTGCACTCTGTTAAAGGTACGATGTAAGACTTTAAGCTAGTGGCTGGCTGTGAGAATTTAGCTATTGGCCTATGGACGCAGCATAATACAGTTTTGTAAGGTACTGAAATTTTGTATATTTAGTTTTAAGTAGGCAGCAAAGCAACGTGACTTTTGCTAATTTTACAGTACTGACCCATGAATGTAAGAACCAAGTATTTGCCATGAGATTTAATGTATGGGTTGATTTGGTATGCCCGATTTGTAATGTTTTGTAATCCTGATGGAGACAAGTTAAATTTTGGAATCTATTTCTTCAAACGATGTCAGACCTTTTGTCAAGTAACAATCCCAGTATTGTTAACTACCTCAATAACTGAGAATTGTAGAACAGTTGAGAAGTAAACTGATTTTGAAGTTCATGTAAAATTTTTGAAATGAAGAATTCGGTCTCAGCATATCCTGTTATCAGTACCTCATCCTCTACCAAGTCGTGTGACGTTATTTGTATGAAGTTATTTTAAGGCCAGCATTGCACGTCGCAGGCCAAGATTGAATATTTTGTATGCCTACTGTGGGAAGAACAGAATGCCAAGAATACATCCTTTGCGACTCAAGAACTAAGAGAAACATATTTCATTGTTTATTTACAGAGGGAATTTTATCAGTTTATTGCACAGGGCCATTGAACTCGGTGCTCACGAGACTGAGAAAATTTCAGAGGGATTGATTCTATTATACGCCTTACATTCTGGTTTTCGAGCTTAAATTGTTTAATTTTTCTATGGATTACAGTAAAACTGATTAAGCACACCATTTCCTCAACAACACGTCAAATTGTAAATTTGGATAACACAAAGCTATTTTTAATGAACGTTTCATAGTTACAGCTCGAGCAGAGCCGTTTAAACAGTCCTTCCTGTCGTGCTCCATATTTGACTGGAAAAGGAAGGCGTAACAAGTGACACAACGGGGAGAAACTTCTGCCATACACCACGTTAGTTTGCAGAGTGTATATGCAGATGCAGATAATCTGACGGAGGTGTTATAGGAGCATAATTATGTGTGCCATGTGCAAGTAGATGTAGCAATGGCGAAAGTAATGGCAATTCAGGCGTAAGTTACCGAAATGTGTGTTAAACGGAAAGATCGTTATGCTTCATCGTACGTGCATTGTATGGCGCCTTCGTACACTCACAATGTCGGTTTAAGTCATTAGGGTATGTGCTCGCATCGGCAATGTAGAATTCTGCACTGTTGTAAATTGACTTCCTTAGGAAGTACAAAATGTATGAGCAATTCACCTTTGGATTTTGGAAACATGGCATTATAAAATAATAAATTAGGAAACAGGTACAACTAAAGTAACTGAGTGAAATAGTTCTTACTTAGAAAAATGAGCGAAAGCACACTTGGTGGATACAAATGAACATTTAAAACTGTGACTGAGATACACACATGGCAAAATAAAATATTTATATGCATAGATGATGAACACTAGTGAATACTGTAGACTGTACATGTGTCCATATGTTGGTGATGTGTAAGTAATATGGATTAAAAATGTAAAAAATGTAAGTACGTACTTCTTTCAGTGTTCATTTCTCCCTTCCATGTTTGTCTGTCACTCTTTCATTCTTTTAAGTAGTTGGAGGTTCAGTACTGACTGCGTATCAAAATTCAAGTGTTACAGTATGAAATATTATTCCTTTGTAGTAACTAACCATAAATCAACCAGAAAGAAAGAAAAACAAGACCTTATAAATCTTTCGGAAAAACGAGAGGACAGCAAACTACAATATTAATCGTCAAAAATGTCAAAGATATCTGAATTAATAATGAATGTGGAACCTGTGCGTGACGAATTCCTGATGGCTTTCGACGCCGAATTACCATTTCTTTGAGTTGTCTTAGGTGGATCCAGCAACTCAGAGTCTGTCATTGCACATTAGTAATCTCATAATTCCAATATCTTCCCACACCTCAGTCTGGTAGTACTGGAAGACGATGACCCCTACCGAAGAGAGAGCAAAATTGCGGAGGGGTGTGAACATCAAAGATAAATCGTGCGCTTCGTCAGACACTAAAGTGAGTTCTGTCCATCGAGCTATTTGTACAATTGTTTTTGAACACAGCATTGAAAAAACAATCACCGGTAGTAGCCCTAAGAGGCTCATGGCAGACCAAAGCAATAAATTAGTACACAAAAAATTCGAAGTTTTGGGGCATTGTTGGAACAGTTGGTGTTCATAACACTAATGAACTACGCGTCCAAAAAAAAGTGAAGTAAGCTGTCCAACCCTGAAACCAAAATAAAACTTACAACCATGAATTATGTAGAACATAAGGAAAAATTATTATATTATACCTTAAGGAAAACAAAGGAGTTCAAATTTTTAGAGAACATTAGTTAAAGATAAAGATTTACTGTGAGGTGACAAAAGTCCTGGGACACCTAATATCGTGTCGGATGTCATCTTGCCCGGCATAGTGCAGCAACTCGACGTGACACGGACGCGAAAAGCCATTAGAAGTGCCCTGCAGAAATAGTGAGTCATGTGACCACTATATTTTTTCTCATCAGTCTACTGACTGGTTTGACGTATTCCAATCTCTGTCTTCCTCTACAGTTTTTGCCCTCTACAGCTCCCTCTAGTACCATAGAAGTCATTCCCTCATGTCTTAGCAGATGTCCCATCATCCTGTCCCTTCTCCTTATCAGTGTTTTCCACATATTCCTTTCCTCTCCGATTCTCCGTAGAACCTCCTCATTCCTTACCTTATCAGTCCACCTAATTTTCAATATTCGTCTATAGCACCACATCTCAAATGCTTCGATTCTCTTCTGTTCCGGTTTTCCCACAGTCCATGTTTCACTACCATACAATGCTGTGCTCCAGACGTACATCCTCAGAAATTTCTTCCTTAAATTAAGGCCGGTATTTGATATTAGTAGACTTCTCTTGGCCAGAAATGCCTTCTTGCCATAGCGAGTCTGCTTTTGATGTCCTCCTTGCTCCGTCCGTCATTGGTTATTTTACTGCCTAGGTAGCAGAATTCCTTAACTTCATTGACTTCGTGACCATCAATCCTGATGTTAAGTTTCTCGCTGTTCCCATTTCTACTACTTCTCATTACCTTCGTCTTTCTCCGATTTACTCTCAAACCATACTGTGTACTCATTAGACTGTTCATTTCGTTCAGCAGATCATTTAATTCTTCTTCACTTTCACTCAGGATAGCAATGTCATCAGCGAATCGTATCATTGATATCCTTTCACCTTGTATATTTATTCCACTCCTGAACCTTTCTTTTATTTCCATCATTGCTTCCTCGATGTACAGATTGAAGAGTGAAGAGTAGGGGCGAAAGGCTACAGCCTTGTCTTACACCCTTCTTAATACGAGCACTTCGTTCTTGATCGTCCACTCTTATTATTCCCTCTTAGTTGTTGTACATATTGTATATGACCCGTCTCTCCCTATAGCTTACCCCTTCCTTTTTTCAGAATCGCGAACAGCTTGCACCATATTCTATTGTCGAACGCTTTTTCCAGGTCGTCAAATCCTACGAAGGTGTCTTGATTTTTCTTTAGCCTTGCTTCCATTATTAGCCGTAGCGTCAGAATTGCCTCTCTCGTCCCTTTACTTTTTCTAAAGCCAAACTGATCGTCACCTAGCACATTCTCAATTTTGTTTTCCATTCTTCTGTATATTATTCTTGTAAGCAGCTTCGATGCATGAGCTGTTAAGCTAATTGTGCGATAATTCTCGCACTTGTCAGCTCTTGCCGTCTTCGGAATTGTGTGGATGATGCTTTTCCGAAAGTCAGATGGTATATCACCAGACTCATATATTCCACACACCAACATGAATAGTCGTTTCGTTGCCACTTCCCCCAATGATTTTAGAAATTCTGATGGAATGTTATCCATCCCTTCTGCCTTATTTGACCGTAAGTCCTCCAAAGCTCTTTTAAATTCCGATTCTACTACTGGATCCCCTATCTCTTCTAAATCGACTCCTGTTTCTTCTTCTATGACATCAGACAAATCTACACCCTCATAGAGGCTTTCAACGTATTCTTTCCACCTATCTGCTCTCTCCTCTGCATTTAACAGTGGAATTCCCGTTGCACTCTTAATGTTACCACCGTTGCTTTTAATGTCACCAAAGGTTGTTTTGACTTTCCTGTATGCTGAGTCTGTCCTTCCGACAATCATATCTTTTTCGATGTCTTCACATTTTTCCTGCAGCCATTTCGTCTTAGCTTCCCTGCACTTCCTATTTATTTCATTCCTCAGCGACTTGTATTTCTGTATTCCTGATTTTCCAGGAACATGTTTGTACTTCCTCCTTTCATCAATCAACTGAAGTACTTCTTCTTTTACCCATGGTTTCTTTGCAGCTACCTTCTTTGTACCTATGTTTTCCTTCCCAACTTCTGTGATGGCCCTTTTTAGAGATGTCCATTCCTCTTCAACTTTACTGCCTACTGCGCTATTCCTTATTGCTGTATCTATAGCGTTAGAGAACTTCAAACGTATCTCTTCATTCCTTAGTACTTCAGTATCCCACTTCTTTGCGTATTGATTCTTCCTGACTAATGGCTTGAACTTCAGCCTACTCTTCATCACTACTATATTGTCATCTGAGTCTATATCTGCTCCTGGGTACGCCTTACAATCCAGTATCTGATTTCGGAATCTCTGTCTCACCATGATGTAATCTAATTGAAATCTTCCCGTATCTCCCGGCCTTTTCCTAGTATACCTCCTCCTCTTGTGATTCTTGAACAGGGTATTCGCTATTACTAGCTGAAACTTGTTACAGAACTCAGTTAGTCTTTCTCCTCTTTCATTCCTTGTACCAAGCCCACATTCATCTGTAACCTTTTCATCTACTCCTTCCCCTACAACTGCATTCCAGTCGCCCATGACTATTAGATTTTCGTTTCCCTTTACATACTGCACTACCCTTTCAGTATCCTCATACATTTTCTCTATCTGTTCATCTTCAGATTGCGACGTCGGCATGTATACCTGAACTATCGTTGTCGGTGTTAGTCTGCTGTCGATTCTGATTAGAACAACGCGGTCATTGAACTGTTCACAGTAACACACCCTCTGCCCTACCTTCCTATTCATAACGAATTCTACACCTGTTATACCATTTTCTGCTGCTGTTGATATTACCCGATACTCATCTGACCGGAAATCCTTGTCTTCCTTCCACTTTACTTAACTGACCCCTACTATATCTAGATTGAGCCTTTGCATTTCCCTTTTCAGATTTTCTAGTTTCCCTACCACGTTCAAGCTTCTGACATACTACGCCCCGACTCGTAGAACGTCATCCTTTCGTTGATTATTCAATCTTTTTCTCATGGTAACCTCCCCCTTGGCAGTCCCCTCCCGGAGATCCGAATGGGGGACTATTCCGGAATCTTTTGCCAATCGAGAGATCATCATGACACTTCTTCAATTACAGGCCACATGTCCTGTGGATACACGTTACGTGTCTTTAATGCAGTGGTTTCCATTGCCTTCATCATCCTCATGTCGATCATTGCTGATTCTTCCGCCTTTAGGGGCAATTTCCCACCCCTAGGACAAGAGAGTGCCCTGAACCTCTATCCGCTCCTCCGCCTTCTTTGACAAGGCCGTTGGCAGAATGAGACTGACTTCTTATGCCGGAAGTCTTCGGCCGCCAATGCTGATTATTTATCTAAATTTAGGCAGTGGCGGGGATCGAACCCGGGACCGAAGACGTTTTTATTTTGAATCAAAGACGCTACCCCTAGACCACGGGTACTTAGCCTTACATAACTGCGAAAGTATTGCTGGTGCAGGACTTTGTGTAGAAAACTGACCTCTCGGTTGTTTCCCATATACGTTAACGGGATTGCCACATGGGGTAGCCGAGCGGTCTAGGGCGCCTTGTCACGGTCCGTGAGGCTTCCTCCGTCGGAGGTTCGAGTCCTCCCTCGGGCATGGGTGTGTGAGTTGTCCATAGCGTAAGATAGATTAATAGTGTGTAGGTTTAGGGACCGATGACCTATGTAGTTTGGTCCCATAAGAAAAAACTCCTCTCGAACAGGCTATGAAGGCCCAACGGTACTGACCGGCAGCCATGTCATCCTCAGCTAATAGGCCTTACTGGATGCAGATATGGAGGGGCATGTGGTCAGCATACCGCTCTCCCGGCCGTATGTCAGTTTCCTAAAACGGAGCTGGTACTTCTCAATCAAATAGCTCCTCAGTTTGCCTCACAAAGGCTGAATGAACCTCGCTTGCCAACAGCGCTGGGCAAACCGGATGGTCACCCATTCAAGTGCTAGCCCAGCCCGACAGCGCTTAACTTCTGTGATCAGGCGGGAGCTGGTGTGACACGGCGACAAGGCCGTTGGCCGGTCCCATAAGACCTTACCACAAAAGTCCAAATTGTTAACGGGATTCTAATGACGATCTGGTTGGCCAAATCATTCGCGCAATGTGTCGAGAATGTTCTTCAATCCAGTCGCGAACAATTGTGGGCTGGTTACATGGCGCCTTCCCATCCACATAAATTCCATAGTTTTTTTTTTCAACATGAAGTCCATGAATGACAGCAAATGGTTTCCAAGTTGCCGACGATAACCATTTTCAGTGAATGATACGTCCTGTAAGATCAGAGGACCCAATTGATTCCATGTAAACAAACCCCACACCACTGTGAAGCCACCACAAACTTGCACGGTGCCTTGTTGACAACTTGGGTCCATGGCTTTGTGTGGTCTGCCCCCCAATGGTAAACTACTATCACGTCTTACCACGTGAATTCGGGACTCATCTGAGCACATCAATGTTTTCCAATCGCCTCGGGTCTAACCGATATGACCACAAGCCCAGAAGAGGCGCTGAAGGCAATGTCGTGCTTTTAGGAAAGCCACTCGCGTCTGTCGTCTTCTGCCATAGCCCATTAACGTCAAAGTTCGCGGCCCTGTCCTCACGGGTACATTTTTGTCACATTGATTTCTGCGGTTAATTCGCGCAGTGTCTCTTGTCTGTTAGCACTGACAACTCTAGTCAAACGCCGCTACTCCTGGTCGCTAAGTGATGGCCGCTGCCCACTATGTTCTCTTTGGTGGGAGGTAAAGCCTGAAGTTTGGTATTCTCGGTACAAGCTTGACACTATCTATTTTGGAATATTGATTCCCCCAACGATTTCTGAAATGGAATGTCACATGCGACTAGCTTCCACTACCATTCGATGTTCAAAGTCAGATAATTCCTGCTCTGCAGCCACAATCCTGTCGGAAACCGTTTAACATGAATTAATGAAGTGCCCTTTTATATCTTGTGTATCCGATAATACAGCCACCTGAATAAATGCATATCGCTATCCCATGACTTCTGTCACCTAAATGTATACCATTGCACTATCATGTTGAAAGTAATCCCTCTAGAATTAATATTATTAGTGGAGGAATTGTCAGAACATAAAATTATATAAAATGAAAAGAAATTTAAAGTTCAATAGAAAAGGCATTGTCCATGCCAGGATCATTTTATGGAAGCAATATGGGAGTACACTTCAGGAATGGGAAAAGAAATTCTGAGACATGGCATGAAAATTCTTAACAGTTAAAGTACTGCCAATTCAAAGAGTACACCCATGCCAACAATATAATACAAAATATTGTCATGCCAGAATCAATAATAAAACCGTAAACTTTTCGTATGGCGTAAAAGTATAAGAAAAGTGGTCAAGAGTCAGTCACTTAGTCTCGAAGAGAATACTTAATTAAACTACACACATAAAATAAACTTTTGCATCATCCCTGTTCTCATAACTCCTATGACTGTTCAGAGATGTCACTAAACCCGCCAAAAGATGTAAACAACCATCCATGAGCAGCAGTACCTATTAGACGGAGGGGTTCCGACAGCCGATGAGTATCAGTCACTACACCAGGAAAGAGGTACATGGCTCGTATTGTCTGTAGTTCAACCATGCCTAGACAGTCAATACCGCGGTTCGATCGCGTTCGAACTGTTACTTTGCGCCAGGAAGGGCTCTCAACAAGGGAAGTGTCTAGGCATGTCGGAGTGAACCAAAGGGATTTTGTCGGACATGGAGGAGATACAGAGAGACAGGAACTGTCGATGACATGCCTCACTCAGGCCGCTCAAGGGCTACTACTGCAGCGGATGACCGCTACCTACGGATGATGGCTCGGTGGAACCCTAACAGCAACGCCACTCTATTGAATAATGTATTTCGTTCAGCCACAGGACGTCATTCTACGACTCAAACCGTGCGCAATATGCTGCATGATGTTCAACAACACTCCCGATGTCCATGCCGAGGTCCATCTTTGCAAGCACGACACCGTAGGGCGGTACAGATGGGCCCAACAACATGCTGAATGGACCACTCAGGATTGGCATCACGTTGTTTTCACCGATGAGTGTTGCATATGCCTTGAACCAGACAATCGTCGGAGACGTGTTTGGAGGCACCCGGTCAGGCTGATCGCCTTAGACACACTGTCCAGCGAGTGCAGCAAGGTGGAGGCTTCCTGCTGTTTTGGGGAGCATTATGTGGGGGCCAATGTACGCCGCTATTGGTCATGGAAGGCGCCGTAACGGCTGTATGATACGTCAATTCCATCCTCCGACCGATGGTGCAACCACATCGGCAGCATATTGGCGAGGCATTCGTCTTCATAGATGACAATTCGCGCCCCCATCGTGCACATCTTGTGACTGGATAACGACATCGCTCGACTAGAGTGGCTAGCATGTTCCGCAGACATGAACCCTATCGAACATGCCTGGGATAGATTGAAAAGGGCTGTTTATTTACGACGTGACCCTCTGTGGGATCTACGCCGAATCGCCGTTGAGAAGTGGGACAATCTGGACAAATGGTGCCTTGATAAAGTTGTGGACAGTATGCCACGACGAATACAGGCATGCATCGATGCAAGAGGATGTACAACGAGGTATTACAGGTCCCGGTGTGTACAGTAGTCTGGTCCACCACCTCTGAGGGTGTCGCTGCATGGTGGCACAAAGCGCAATGTGTGGTCTTCAGGAGCAATAAAAAGAGCGAAAATGATGTTTATGTTGATCTCTATTCCAATTTCCTGTACAGGTTCCGGAATTCTCGGAACCGATGTGATGCAAAACTTCTTTTTATGTATGTATAAAGAACCCTACTGATCCACACTTAATCATCACATGAATAAGGATAAAATATTGTGAGGTATTCGGAGCTTGTCACTATCAAGGCTCACGGAAAATGTTTGCTAGAATCAAAGATATACCGTAATAGGCGAAGAAAACTCTGTAAATTCTCATCAGGAGCAAAGTATTTGATGGAAGTAGACCGTAACCTGTGATGAAATTGGAGCAGATGAAAATCGAATCAGAAAGATGACGAAAATTAAATTAAATTACGATGTAACAAAGAAAATACTTCTCCACATATTAGTCTGGTGTAGGAACAGGCAAGTCACTGATTAGAGGAAGGGAACAGATGACGGACGACAGGCACGTGTTAAGAGATCACGTACGAACTTCATGTTACTAATAGGAATCGTGTAGGTCCTAAATCGAAGGGAAACTGATAAATGAGGAAGATATTTGCGAACTCATTACATAAAGCACTTTTTTACTCGTTTTTACAGGACTAGATATGCAGCATGGATGCTGGGTTCATTCCTCAAGGAAGAGAGATGTGGACATGCTTGTTATGCCTGGACGACGTGACGAAATTTTTCGCGCTAGTCACGTGCTCGACTCAAGTCCCAAGTAGTAATTATAGCCCTCAGGTCGAAAAATTATTCAGTCCTTAGCTTCCGTCTGCTTCAGTGTTACGAAATTCTGATTTGTCTTCTTACATGTACGATTTCTGCTGTAGCTCTAGTTGAAAGTCATTATATTAAATGTATCGGGTCGAGGTTTTGTGACACTAGATATTGAGTGTCAATGACAGACGGGAGCGAAGGTCATTTTTTGGCGAGGGATGGCTGGAGGGAAAGCGACATTTTGTGGGCGGTGGAATGGGTTCTTTTCTTGGCTCAGTGGGTGAGGTGTGAGTGAAACAATGGTGGTTCCACTATAACGCATTTATTGACACATAAGGCCCTTTGAGAAAAACATTGTGTTTTAACTCGCTCAGTTCCTCGCTGCAGCGGTACGGCGCGGAGTCGTGGCGTGCAGACTCCAGTGGCAGTTGATGCGGCGACGGCTCGTGCTGCAGCAGAGATCCAGGCAGGGTGTCCTTCCATTCAATACTGTAATCGTCACCCGCTGCAGTGGTGGCGTGGTCTTCTTCTTGTGAATTCGCTCATTGCGTTATTAACAAGCGACTACGGCGTTGAGCTGATTGCTCTATCCCGGAATCTAAGCAGCGACCTTC